>NW_025763548.1:2400000-3000000 GCF_020744255.1 Microdochium trichocladiopsis
AAATATGATGGATGTTGTTGGTGGTCCGACACACTCAATTTGTCGCCCGGTAGGGCCCGACTTCTCACTTCTCTCGACCGCGCATTGATCTACATTTGCCTCCTGCTAGTCTACGGTGATGGGACACGCTGGCTGCCACTGCCGCAATCTTGTTATGCGACACAAACGTGTTCCGCATGGGCACGGACGAGCACTCGCGTCTTCACGCGTCACGTGGGGTAGCTGGGCAGTAATTAGTGGTATGTGGGGCGCCCGTTGTAACTAGCGTGGCTCAGGCACTTCAAGAAGTAGGAGACCTTCCAGACTTCATCCTCATCACGGGTGACTGATCCGAAACGGCCGGTTCCGAGACGCTGTTTCTTGGGATCTCGTTCTGTTGCGGCACTTTCAGTGAAATTTCACTTGTCTATCGCTCGACGGACTAAAGCAATCTATATATCGTCACAGTATGTTCCATATCCTCCATACATACACCAACCGGATCCTTCCCGAAAAAGTGGTCAACCTCATCAATACGAGTTCTTCTCTCCGGTCAGGCTGGCCGTCTTGCTGTCTTCAAGCAAAAGCGGTGATTGGCCGCTTGATCCCGCGTTGGAGATTTGCCGAGTGATATCATCGCCAACGACAATCTCACCTCCACCCTTGACCTTCCCGACTACCATGCCCTTGCCCACAGCCTTGATGATCGCTCTTCTCGAGACGCCGGTGACGTCAATATAGACCAGACCGACATTCTTGACGCTGCCTCCGAGATGTTTAGACATTTCGCCGGCCTCGTCGCCCCACCTGTGCGTCACCATTGTCGTGGCATTCGTCGTTGCCGAGGTCATAAGGTTCCGCGCAGCCTGGTCGATGCCATCGGCGACCGTCGAGAATGCCATCATGCTCTTGTTCAGCAGGCTGGGCTTGAACGAGTCGAGTGGTTTGCCATCGGGCCCATACCCGCGGCGGGCATTTGGGTCTTTTCCTTTGCCGCGTCCAGACAGATGGGCGCCCAGATTCTGTGCCACTTTGGTGACCTGTCCCACAGTCTTGGCCGACACGCCAGCAACATCGCCCGAAAACTTGCCTATGCGACGCACTCGTTCATGTGTGGTAGGCTGAAAGGTCATGGCCGTCTCCAATGGCTTCGTGTTTCGAATGAAGGCATCCGAACCAGAGGCCATGGCTGTAGAGGCTATATTCGTGGTCGTCATAATCAGGCGGGAGACTGCCGTGGCCTTAGTGACCAAGGTCGACTTCTTGTACGCAGGGTGGAGTTCTTCTTCAAGTGTCTCCTGCGAGGCTGGCACGATAGCAAGCTTCTTGGCCTCCCCATCTGCCGGCATAGTGATCTCGACCGGTGCTTGAATGTGGCCTGGTCAGCGAGAGGGTCATATCACGCGAGCAAAGAGCTTCATACCTTTGGAGCCGGGCTCGACCTTTGCGTCCAGGATTTCGTAGCCCTCTCCCAGCTCTCCAATGACGCTTCCATCCTCCTCGTCAATGAGCACGATTCTGCCTCCCTGGTGGCTACTCCGGCTGCCCTGGACGTATGCCTCGCCGGGCTCGTACTGGCCGGGGTCGTATGCTGGCAGTTGGTCCTCGTAGGCCATCTTGGACTTGCTGGAGGACGATGTGGAAGGCTGTCCGAAACTGTCCTCGGCCGCCTCCTTTGCCTTTGCGGTCTTTGGCGGTGCGGCTCTCTCTAGGAACGCAGTGCATTGTGCCAGGATGGTTTCAAAGGTATCCACATCCTCTTGGAGGCCCTTGCGACTCCCCACCTGTGGGAACTCGAGCCGCGTGAAGGCACCACTGTCGCGCCCTAGGTCCCATCGCGGAATGAGATAGCTACAGGGGGGCTGGTGATAGATCTGTGTCGTGGCGGGCAGAGGCAGATCGAGCTCCGGAGGCAGGTGCAGGTGCAGGTAGAAGTCCTCCTCGGCGTCCCTCTGGCTGGCATCGAGAGAGGACGGGTCGGCGAAGGGCGAAGAGGTGGGCACCATCAATAGGGACAGCGTCTGAGGGCCTGCTGGCGTGAGAGATTCCTCCTTGCCATAGGCGAGATGATAGGCCGATACGCCGCGAATGGCGTAGAGCAGCTTGGGATCCTGCCCGTTTGCGATGATGCCTTGTCAGTCTCGCTTGCGCGGCAGGCTGCATGGGGTCCCGCGCGTGCGGCTGCGGGCGCTGACTTACATTGTGTCCGGCGGCCATGACTGCTTGGGTATCGGCCTCGTCGTTGTTCTCGCAAGCGGATGGACTATGCCAATGCGGAGGACGATGGAAGATCCTTGATGTCGGGTGGCTAGTAGGGGCCGACTTGCCAAAAGCCCCTCGTTTTGTCGTCTCGACGGGGACAGGTGCTTGGTGTTGGGTGGTGGTGAGGGGTATTGCCTCCGCCACGAACAACTGGGCCTGAGAATGTGTAGTGTGCGCGCAAGGAGGATCGGGATCCTCGGGCAAGGAATCGGTGGTTACGGCGTTTGCGTTTGCAGCAATCAATCCCTGGTGACAATGTTTGTTTTGGGGCCGGCAACTCCTTGAATAGACGTGACGCCCATTGTTCTTGTAAGCGCGCGGGATGGCATTGCAAGCGCTGTGAGAGGCCTCTCGAGCAACGTCACTCGACACCCAGCTCTGATCGCCACCAGGGCTCGGCGCTACCCACCTAGCAAGGCCAACCACAGTCATGCGAGTTGAAATCACCCGGCATAGCCCCTCTGGCTCCAGAAGTGACAGTCACGACGAAACACCCCACGAATATGCCTGGGCAGCAAGTCGTAAGTCTGCGAGCCGACCCGGCCAGGTATACCCGCAAGCAAGCCAACCTTCCCATCCTGTGCCGGTCCTTGAGTATTGGTGCTTCCGGTGTGGCAGGACCTTCGTGTTGGCTCCATACCATGGTTGGTTCAAGGTACCGGTACCCTGTTGGGTCGGGTGGACCATGAGCGCTAGCGGGCAGAGGAGCTGCAACTCTAAATGTTGGCCAAGCCGCTGATTATTGTGACTGTCGGCTGTCTTGCTCGGGCTCTGGCTCTGGTTAGCCGACCAATCGCATCCCCCCGAGGTTTGTTCCGTGTCCTGGTCGAGGCTTGTATGGCAAGCTACAGCGCCAAGTCTTCGTTGATGCCTCGTGCCAGCCCATGTTGAACCAAACGTAGGCATCAACACACACGGGATGCCGTAGTTGTGAAGCTGGCGACACGAAACAGGTGTCCCCCAGCAGGGCGCAGAACATCAGCTGTGGTCCTTGCGAGCATAATCTTGAGAGGTATCGTCCCCCAGTGATGATGTGAGCGATGGCTCTTTTCGGATTGCGGGCGACTAACCACTTGCTGCAGGTCTGGAACAGGCGGCATCAACAACCCCACTGCGGGATATTGAGCTCTGCAAGTGACATGCCTCTCTCTTCATGATGGCTGCGAGCAAGACGCTGCCGAGACATGCTGGGCCGCCATGACTCCCGCGTCCCAATGCTGCCTGCCAGGCATCCTCCCCATCATATTTCTGTCACAAATCGTGAGGCGGCACGGCGCGGAAGCATTGCCGGAAATCACATCATGGGCATTGTTGGTATTGTACCCCAGCGGCAATTCCCCCGCACTTACCACACCGGAAGCTGCGCTTGGGCTGGCCGACTTTTGCCCCGGCGTGCATTCAGTTTCTAACCAGTCTGTCGGCGCGTGGCGTGGAAGATGTGGATGAAAGGGAACTTTCGTTCTGGCTTTTCTTAAGATCAAATGGATTCAGATGGGCTGTTGCGGTAGGTATATACCCTTTAACTACGAAGCGACACCCATGCGACTCGAAATCAGCACATCCTCTCGAATTGGCTGGGCTGGAGTTCATGATGCTAGGGCCGTTCTCCTCCGCAACTCACATGCTGCATCAAGATCTCTGCTGCCTTGATCCACTCCATCACTGGACGACTGCGCTGCCAATGTCCAAATCTGTCTAGACGTGTGCCATGAAAAGTTGATGGGCAACAACGTTTGCACGTCCTTGTTTCCGTAAGGCTGGCTGGTCTTGAAGCGACGGGCTTGGCTGACACAAGGCAAGTAGCGAGACGCAAAAGCATCTTTGCCAACAGAGTACGCCCCGACACTCGAAATGAGTCTGTGAGATCCTGTCATGCACGTCGCTCTTGCCAGATCCGCGCCCCTTGCCAGATGCTGCAAGCCATGTTTGTTGGTTCCTTGGATGACGGACAGGGGCCTTGTGGCAGCCAATGTGGGCAGAGCCAACTAACAGCTCATCGATCGAGGCCAAATCCAGAATGAAATGCATGTTGGGGCGGTGGGCTTCAAGGAGAATAGGGACGATAATGACTGTATCATATAGAAGGTTGTCTTGCGGCACAACCAGAATTGACTCAGCCGGGCGTCTCGTTAGCCATCGGATTGGATACAATTCTACCATAGTACATGTGCAGACGACAACTGTGGATAGCTTAGTGGTGCCGTCGGGTGTCGGCTGTTGTGGATAAGAAAGTGCCTGTAACGTGGCTCTGGAATTTATGAAAGGTCCAGCGGATAGGGAGGGGCTCGGGATACCCGGGGGTCGGTCAGACGTGGTGTGCTCCGTGCTGCTGGGAGCTCACGAGAGAGAGCGCGAGAGACATCATTCCAAACAGCCAGTGTCAATGTGCTTGGGGAGACCCGGCCAGGCGACTGAATGGGGGATCGAATTCCCCGACTTGGATGTGCCGATCTTGTGATGCCTGGCAATCCCAGGACAGGCTAGTGCGACGGCGCCGGACTTTGCTCCGAGGATGCAGACACTAGGATGGAGGGTCGAGAGGGGTGTCTCGAGTCTCCAAGTCTCGTGCTCATGGACCACCACACAAAGTCCTGGGCTCCATCCTTGGGTGGGGACCCAGAACGGAAAACCGCACCAGAGGCAGGCCCTGTTGTCAAGACAAGGGTACACCGACCTGCCGCAGGGTAAGAAAAGACAAGTAGAACGGCCTGGTATTACGGAGGGTTCCGTATGGAGCACAGCTGTCGGGATCGGGCCGGGATGAGAAATCAGTCGATGCGGTGACCAAGGTTTGCAGGGGACCTTTTGGTAAGACGCCTGGGTGCTTGCAGGTTCAGGAGGTGTATCGTTTGCCAACAACAGGCCAAACAAAGGTGCCGTTGGCTGGCGTTTGTGAGCCCACAGTCACACTGGATGACCGCAAATGCGCTGTCAAGGCAGGACTCTTGTCCGGTTGCCTCGCTGTGCGGCATGATCGGCCAGAGGTGGCTGTGATGTCGTGAAACCGAACTTTGTACTGTCCTTCGGGAGCTGCGGTACGCGCGGACCGCCGCCGGAGCACTGGATCATATATTGCACACCTTCAAGTGGTACATCGGCGTGGTTCGCAATGGATTGGCGTGGTTCTGTTACCGGGAATTGTGCTTGGCAGAGAAAAACAGCCTGTTAGAGGTCCTGTTGGAGGTCCCTCAGCACCGGCAATTGCCGCATAACCTGTGCCTTTAGATGAGACCAATTCCTCTCACATGCTGGCGCATCCCTCGAGGTACTCGTTGTGATCTGCCCCAGGGAGGGAGGACGCCCCGGCCGAAGTGTACGCTACACAAAGTCCCGCAGAGTCAAGTTTGGCAGCTGGCTGAATCTTCAGCGATCCCCAGGCGCACTGGTCATGCTCTGGTCGGCAATGGGGAGGGGGTTGGGCTGTTGTGGTGCGCAGCTTGCTAAGTTAGAGTCTGGTACTTGAGTACCTGGGGTCACACCTGGCTGTGGTCTGACTCTTACAAGCCGGACAGCCACGCCCGATCCTTGCTGGACCCGGGCCGAGCTGAGGAACGGCAAGAGTGGGAGTAAGGGTGCCGGCACTGGGCAAGGCAAAGATGTTAATTAGTTACGACTTGCCTCCTGGGGCAATGATATGTTGGTTGGTCCCGTCGGCACGAGCACAGTCCAGCTCCGGTACGGCTGCAGGTCGCGAGGAGGCCTGTCTCGCCTGCCTGGACGAGTCAAAAGGAGGCAATGTTCGTAGACAGGATCAATGGATTGCCTGGTGCTGTCGCCGGCGCTCGTAGCCCTGGGAGAGCGGGTGAGCTGTCGAGGGCCATTCACAGAAGATTCAGGGCCGGGGTCCCCCTCGAGGCTGCTGGGGCAGGTGCCCGGGCCTTGCGCTTACGGTTGAGCACCGGGCCGGGGTGTGTCTCTAGCACGCACTGCATGCATACGCAAGGCAGGAGTTCGAGCCGCTCCCCTCCCGATCCTCGCAAAGCCAAATCGAACCCGCCACGGACTTGCTCCCGTGCCTGCTGGTGCGCGTGTCCATGCCCAGCCGGCGCTTCACAACCATTTCGTCTCGTCGCTGGTCCTTGCGGCTGCGGCCTGGCTCACCTCCATGTGCTGCGGGCCGCTTCCTCCTCGCAAAGTTGTCTTCTCAAACCGCCTGGCACCCCTGCCGCACCTGCCGCCTCTTTCGTTCTACTGCCCCCACCGAAACAGCATCTCCTCCGTCTTTCTCTTCCTCCTCTAAACTGCTTCCAAGTGTAACCTCATATCGTCACTCCAGAATTGGCTCAGCCGATCAGATCCATCCTGCTTGCCACCACGTCAGGCTCGAACCCGTCTCCACTGTGAAACCACTGGTCAGGATTTCCGCGGCAACATCCGCCTTCTCTGTCTCGCTTAGACGATCACTCGTTCGGAATAGCCCATAGCCTGCTTTAAACCTCGACAGCCGCCGGCCCCGTTTCACCACGCTCTTTCGACGCTACCCGCTTCGCTGATTACGTCCGCAATCCGGAGATACTAATCTCCAGGACCAGCTCGCCTTCCTGCTCAGCCCACCACACAAAGCCTGTGATCGCAGGCTCAACCGGCACGATTAGTACCCCAATCCGAATCCAGTCCATCCTTTCGCCTCAGGACGTCACAGACTCCAACGACCGGCCATCCTTGGCCCACTATCAGCTCGCGCAGAAGAGACATCTCGGTGACGGATCAACCCTTTCACATGCACCCCTAATCCCCCCCAGCCCGCCTGTGGCTTACGACAAGCTCCCGATAGGCGTGGCACATTCGCAAGCTTCCAATTACGGGGTGGGAGGCGGGGTGTATGGTCACGATGACCGAAGACCGGTTATCGTCGGTGCGTTCGATGGCAAGAAACCGACCAAGATGCGTCCGCCTATGCGCTCGAGCATAGCGTGCCTCCGATGTCGCAAATCCAAGATCAAGTGCGAGAACAACGGTGGCTCGAGTCCGTGTGATGGCTGCATCAAGACGGGAAAACAATGCATCTTTCAGCCGCCAGAAGGGAATCCTCCACCCCCGAAGCGGAACGAACCACCCGTCGTCGCGAAAACGGACCGTGAAGGAGGCTCTGACCGGAAGCGACTGAAGCGTATCGACGAGATCGCCAAGTCCGACGGCCAGAAAGGCACCACATACGCCGAGGAGGTGCTGTCTGCGCCGTTTCTCACCGAGGATGTGTGGGATCAGGTGCTCGATCTATACAAGCTGCATTTCGCACCAGAGCTGCCTTTCTTGCATTTGCCGACGATGAAGGAGAAGCTCGGTCGTAGATTCAGGTCACCTGGTCCCACCGATGTGTCTCCGGAATTCAACTTGGTACTCCTGGGTGTCCTTGCTTTGACAGCGCGGTTCCATGTAGACTTGGTCAAATACCTGGCACACATTACCAATAATCAGCCGGGAAATGTGCGGTCGCGGCCCATGCAAACACAAGTCGACCCTTCTACCGCCTCCGATTACTACGCCGAGATCCTGAGTATGGCCCTGGGCCCGATTCCCAAGACCGCCTCTGTTGAGCGGGTACAAGCTATGCTCATGCTTGGGCTTTATGAATGGGGACAGACGAGACCAAAACCAGGAGGCCTCGGCGCCTGGATGTCCATAGGTGGTGCCATTAGACTGGCTCAGTTCCTCAAGCTCGGTCTCGTGGATGAACCGACCGAGTCAGCAAACGCTCGTGCCGGCCAAGATCCTTCCCAAGAATCGCACTTGATCCTCGAACGTGAAGTTATGCGGCGCACCATGTTTGGATGTTTTGTGCTAGACCGCATGCTCGCGTGTGGAAAAGGCAGGGTCACCATGATTCAGCGTGAGGATCTCTGCATTCAGCTGCCCTGCTCGGAGGATAAGTTTGACCTTGCGATCGAGGTCAATACGGGGATGCTGCCCTCGCGTGGTTTCGAGCAGGACGAGCGTCGCGAGATCAACGACGACAGCGTGCTGAGCAGATTTATCCGTCTGGTCGACATTTGGGGTGATATCTCTCGGTATAGTTCAGATGGCGGTCGTCTGACGGAGAAGCACCCGCCCTGGGATTCGCGGACAACTTTTTACAAGCTCAACCAGCGGCTTCAGCAATTTGATGCATCTCTCCCCGGAACATTCAAATTCTCGGAATCCAACTACCGGAGACATGAGAACCATCAGGCCTCGAGTGCCTACATTCTTCTCCACGTCTTGCGGTGCATTTCTCTGATCATGTTGCATCGGGAGTACATTCCCTTCGTTCCCATACGATGTAAAGGGCCTGAAGGGCCACGCGACGAGCCGACATTTCCCAGGAAAGAGTATGAGTGGCCACAAGGCTTTTGGAACGAGAGCGCCGAGCACGTGTTCCGAGCCGCGAAGGATATTGTCGAGCTCATCGAGA
Organism: Microdochium trichocladiopsis; assembly: GCF_020744255.1. Classification (NCBI taxonomy): domain Eukaryota; kingdom Fungi; phylum Ascomycota; class Sordariomycetes; order Xylariales; family Microdochiaceae; genus Microdochium; species Microdochium trichocladiopsis. The sequence goes on from NW_025763548.1 coordinate 2,408,633, forward strand.
TATGCGAGCGCAAAAATCGCCTCCCCCAATCCACCCTTGTACTCTTTGGCATATGGACCGCCGCCTTCGTTGGGCTTTATGCGCATCATTTTCCTCAGATGGATGAGAAACAGCACATGAGGGGAGAGCAGATTCTGCGAAAGACGGATTCTTCCATCCCGATGGTTTACCAGCATGGACCTACTGCGGTTGCATACAATACCCTTGATAAGATGTCGACATGGCTGAAGATGGCGTCCACGTACGTCTCTATACTGCTCCAGATGGAAAAGTACTTTGTCGACATCAAACAAGAATTCTACAGGCACGAGGAGCAGAATCGGACAGATCTGACCGAGACAGCAAGAATAGCTACCAAGAGGGTGCGCGATGGTGGTTCGGGTGGCGGTCTGGAGGAGTATGAGCTGTTGCGGCCACAGCTCAAAGATTTCGGTGCTCTCAACCCAGCTGACTCTGACAGATCACGGGCAAGTACGACAGACCGCGCCTCGTCGATGGGGGCCGATAGCCAGGGCCCGATTTGCACACCAAAGTCTACCCCGTCCTTCACAGCCATCAACCATACGCATAGCCTTATTCTGCCCAACCCGGCAGAACCTGGGGGCGTGACGAACAGCGCGCCATCTGAGGCCCACCCAGAGGTGTGGAGATATTCGGATGGTTCTCAGGCACGCATATTACAGTCTCCAACGCATGGAGGAGAGATGCCTGGTAGCGGAACAGCAGGCCAGGTCGGACTCCACGTTAATGAGAGCATGTTCGCAGATGCCCTGACAACGGATCAGCTCCATGCGCACGAGAACCAACGCATGCACTGGGATGTCGACGCCTGGCTCTGTGGTGATCTCGGCGACCTACCGGGACATTTTTGGCCGCAGAACACCCCCAAATAAGCCGGACGTTTCGGTCGGGCCGAGATTGACCTATCTCAAGGATACCGTCATTGGGTTTGGGGGACAGCATTTACCAAGGATATCAGACCTTTCTCTCCTATTACAGGAAAGCCGCCTTCTACCAGGAAACGTGGCGCACGAGGAAGCAAGCGACGGCATGCGCGGTTATTGTTCTGGCTGAGTGATCTACTTTCTACATATTTACTTGTCATTTAGAAGGCACACACTTGCAGCGTACACGAAATGCGAAACGCGGATTGAACGACGGTTGAACATGTTCTTAGCCATGGAGAACTACCGCCAGAGGCGACAGGGAGGTCCTTCCCGGTGACTGCCGTGCCGCAGCCCCTGAACGTTGGATTTTCTTTGCCAAGCGCCATTGATTGATAATCTGGTTGGTGCCATGAGGAGCCTTTGAGACAAGCCTCGCGTCGCGATCGGGGCGTTTGCAGATGCCAGACGGTTGGGTGGAGATAGGACGAGCCTTTTGCCAGCCGGAGCAGGTAGCCGTGCAAGATTGTCTTGCTGCGCGATACACATCACAAATGAACGGACATACACATTACATTGCAACCCATTGGAATATCGCGATGCACGGTCGCGGGGGGTCATCGGACTATAGCGGCTGTCTGAACATCCGGCACTGGCAATGAGGTTTCGGGTTCCGGGACCGTGGTTTGAGAGCACGCACCCCTAACCCGTTAAGACGCCGGCCGACGGCGAGGACGAAAAGGGACTGGCAGAAACACCGGGGAGGGAGGGGGGTGTGTCGAGACGGAAAAATCGCCGGACTGCAACGGAGTGGTGCAGTCGAGGGCGTGAGCCGTGGAGAGCGAGCTGCCAAGGTGGAGCAGTAGACCTGGCTAGGCCCGCAGATCCCTGCCCACCCCGGGTTCACTTTCGCTGCGATGTTCATCCACATGCGACGCATGGGAACGTGCGCTGCTCAACGCAGCTCTGTCTCCAGAGGCGCAAAAGTTGGGCCTACCTGTGTGCCGAGGCGGGCTTACCGCATCGGGCGGGAGGACATGGCGACGCAGGCAGGCAGGCAGGCAGGCAGATGGTCTCTCGATCGAGGACGTTGGGTGTGCATGGAGATGGCGGCCGCACACGAAAGGGCGGGCAAAGGGGAGGGACGGGGTGTGGATCGGAGGTAAGTCTGCGATTGCTCTCTCACGCAGCCGCGGTGCACAAAATACTGTGGGACTCGATCGATCGCACACGTGTGTGTTTGCCCCAAGGTATTCTTGACAGTTTCTGAAGACATGGACGGCGCTTGGCAGATTGAGCAATATCTTCAGAGGGAGTTCGAACCGCCCCTTGCTAAGTCAGTCGGCATGGGCGCCAGCGCGACGGCTGATTCCAAAGCCCCAACCAACCAACCCAGCGAGGCTTGAGGCTAGCAAGGCGCGCTTGAAAGTGAGGCAGGGCATGCATGCACTACAAAGCCGGACCGGCGCGTAGGGCAGAGTATAATGCCCCCCGTCCGAGCTAGATGTCAGCCTACTTAAAGTACTTACCTTAAGGTACTCTCTGTTCCTCGAACCCTCGGAGCATATTGGGTACTTCCAAAGGGCAGCGTCGGTACCTCTTGCCACCAACATTGAGCCCCCCTTCACGTAACGTGGCAGATAATTGTCAGGTACGACACCCGATAAATCGTCGTGCTCTCAGTTTTTGCAGCAAGAAAATACATTGACGGACCACAACGACGGTGCGGCTCGGTTATTGCCAGGGGGCACAACTCTCTCTACCTGGGCAGTCATGCATGCATGCGAGCAGGCGGGCACCATGGAAATGTGCAGACCGAACAATATTACGGCACTCGGCACAAGAGAGAAATGCCCTTTTTTTTCCTTGGTCGGCACTGGCCCGTCTATCCCATGCCATGCCATGACTGCTGGTTGTGCTGCAACGCTTTCTGGGTGGGAAACCGCACACACCCCACGTGGTGCTTACTGCGGACGGTAGTTACTTGTACCGAATACCAGTACGTTATCCCGGATGCGCGCGCGCCCCAGTCTGCACTACGACTCCGGGGAGGACGCCAGTCCACTGGTCCGCCTCCCCGCCCCTGGACATTCGGGCCGGCCTGGTCGCTGGGTGCATGCGGGCGCTGTGTGTGTGTGTGCATGGTGCTGACTGACTGGTTGGCGTGGTCCGCACCCCCCTTCATGGCGAGACGGGAGAGCACGAAGGTGTATATGTGGGTGAGTTGTATGTGTACCCGCCGTCTCCGTAAGCGAGGTCATTAGGAATTAACTGAGGATTGATTGCAACACAAAAAGGACATACGCGGCATTAGAGCGCATAGATGAAGGTTCCCCCGAACAAGGACAAACAAAATGACAAGACACTGCTGGGGCAAAGAAAAGTCAAAAAAGGATTAGTTGGTTCCCAAAAACAATGTTTGATAATCAGAATTCCCTTTTCCCTGCTGCTCACGCCCCCAGAACCAGCCTCTTGGAGCTAAAGAGTCGTCGTGAACGGACGACGCAGGCCGCAAGCCAGCCAGCCAGCAAGCCAGGGAATGTCACCCGTCGACCGATCTCGTCCGAAAGTCTCGTGTCCGGACACATCCAGGTTGCTTGCTTACCTGCTTACCTGCCCTGCTTACCCGCCTGCCTGCCTGCGGCGCCCGTGAGACGGAGCGATGAGAAGCGAGCCGCCGTCAGCAAGCACCAAACAGAAGCAGCAGGTGCTGAGTCGGGGTAGTTTGTAAGGGGCAAGTGAGCGCGCAGGAGGAAAAGCGGTTGGTCGAATTTCGATGGCCAAAAGGGGTTGGTGCATCGTACGTTGGGCGCATTCGCAAGGTACCGACGCACGCAGTAGGCCGACCGACTGACCGACCTAATCGTCGAGGGGGGGGGGGTCACACTGGAGCCAATTCTTTTCAAGCTTGGATGACTCTAGAAGATTTGATCCGTCAAGATGCATGCACGGCGTGCAAGGGATGAGGGTGGAATTTCCCTTCACGTGCCCAAGACCCTGGCCTGTCAGCCATTTCTTCGGGACCGGAGGGTTGTAACCACGCAGAGAGACAACACACGCCTTGCTGCGTAAGTACATGGTTGATTCACGGCCGCAGGGCAGTGCGTAAGCAAGCCAACAAAGGAGCAGCATTGCCGGGCCATGGATCGGGCTTTCGATCCGAAACATGAGCAAGTACCTCGTAGGGGACGGGGGCTACGGAAGTCCGTGGGCCGGTCTTTGTGATGAGAAGAGCTGGAGGTAAGGCTCCTGGTGCAGCGCAGCAGCAGCAGCAGCAACAACTTTTGGGCCACTGAGACAAGGCCTGCCCTGCCTGGTGTTGGTCAGCCTGGAAGGAAGCTCGCCTCCGCCTCGCAGCAGCCGGGGGGGTCCCGTTCTTTTCCCTGCTCGGCGTGTCTGAGCCCGGCTAAGACACCAATCAGCGGGCGGCTGTGCGCGGGCGACAACCCGAGGCCCATTGCCGACCAAAAGGACCCCGGCCACCAACAGAAACACGTTTGGGCCGATGTCATGCATGCGGCAAGATCCAGCAGAGACTGCGGCGGCAATTGCTGATTGAGGGCCACCACACACTGAGCGAGGGCTTGGGCAGGGCAGGGCCGGGGCATGGCAGGACAAGGGCAGGGGCATGGGCATGGGCATGGGCAGCCTCGCCCGCCACAGGCGAGCACCCAGCCAGGCAGGCAGTCAGTCCTCAGTGCAAGTGGTTGCCCACAATAATGTTCGGAGTAATACTGTACTGAACAGGTGATGTGTGATGCATGCACGCCCACCTGTGAAGGGCAACTCGACCGCCGGGCCCCGGACCAACAGCAGAAGCCCAACGGCAGTAGCAGCAGCAGCAGTAGCAGCAGTAGCAGCAGTAGCAGCAGTAGCAGCAGTGCCAACAACAGCATTGCATCGCGGGCAGGTGGTGGTGTTGCGCGGCTCGACCGACCACATGCAGCAATTGATTGATTACGCTATGCGTCCTGCACATACCAGCAACTGACTGATTACGCTATCCGTTACGTCCTGCACCTGACTTGTACCTTCCGAGGGCCACGCGGGGGACGGCCACACTCGGCCCAGCGCGGACGGGGCACTCTGGCAAATGCCATGGCCGGGCGGTGCGGGGGAGGCTGCAAATGCCATGGGCATCCCACGACGCAGCATCGTATACGTGTGTAATGGATACACGTTTCTGCTGCCCGTCGCCCCACGCGCCGCTCACGCCTGACATCATTACTCTGGCCGCCCGCGCAGAGTTTGGGGCCCATCTCCAACCACGATGCCGCTGCCTCCGCAACCCCGCTGCGCTTGCAATGTCGACGATACTTGCCATGGACCCAGCCGCCGCCACTGCCGCCCACCAGGCGGGCCCGGCGTCATCAAGTCATCATCATGTCCCTCTGCTGCGTTCTGGACAGCACCGGAACGTGCCTGTGCCTGCCCATCCCACCGGCAGGCAACCCCCGCATCCCACATCGCCTTGCGACTCAGCTCCGCCCTTTGTCCTACATCTTGGTGGTGCCGTTCCTGCATCTCCGGCGTCAATTCTCCATGGCTCCTTCCCCTTAAAGGCCTAGATATCTCGCGTGTTCTGCATCTCTGGCTGCTTCCTACAAGCTCTGCCGCCTTGTGCTCTGTCCGCGTAACCCCGGTTCACTATACACAAGAAGCAATTGCCCTCCCAGATCGTGCCTGTGAATCCCCTTCGATATATCACCCCGGTCGTTGCATATCACACCATAACCTCCACCGGGCATCTCATCGTCCTTGTTGCTGCTGTTCATCCTAGAGAGCAACATGGCAGCAGCCTTTGCTATGCGACCGTCCGAGGGCCCCTTGCCCAATCCGGCAGGCTTGGCCACAAAGACTCCCACCAACAAGTCCGCCATCCCACGCTCCCTCCCGGATGCCATCGACATCATCGACATCCGCTCCGATGCTAGTACCTTCAACCTCAAGCAGGAGATCTTCGAGCTCTTCCGCCCCCAGGAAGGGCCCAGGCAGATGCCGACCCTGCTCCTATATGATGAGAAGGGTTTGCAGCTGTTTGAAAAGGTGCGGTCCATTTTGCCCCAGACAACTGATCATTTGCTCGACACGTATGCTGACACTCACGGCAGATCACTTACCTCGAGGAATACTATTTGACAAACTCGGAGATCCAGTTGCTCCGCCGCAACGCCTCCAACATTGCAAAGTCAATCCCGAATGGCTCCATGTTCATTGAACTCGGCAGCGGGTGAGTCTCGGCTCAATATATGACCTTCGCCCGGGATTGGATCTCAAATTCATTAATACGTCTGGGCAGAAACCTTCGCAAGATCCGCCTGCTCCTACAAGCACTTGACGATGCCGGCAAGGACGTCGACTACTATGCCCTCGACCTGTCTCGGGAGGAGCTCGAACGCACCCTGGCCCAGCTACCGACTTTCAAACATGTCAAGTGCCACGGCTTGCTGGGGACGTATGATGACGGTCGCGAATGGCTGAAGCAGTCTTCGATGGACTCCACGCCGAAATGCATTGCGAGCATGGGGTCCAGTCTTGGTAAATTTGAAGCTGAGCCTGTCAAAAAATGAGTTGGCATGCTGACTCGCAATGACCACAGGCAACTTCTCCCGTGACGGGGCAGCGTCCTTCTTGAGGGACTTTACCGAGATCCTTCGGCCTTCCGATACGTTACTGATAGGCCTGGACTCATGCGCGAACCCGTCCAAAGTTTAGTAGGTTATCAAGATAACCTCCTAGATCCGCTGCTGTGAAGACTTGCTTACGCCTATAGAAGTCACGCTTACAATGGTCAGTAACTCCCGTGACAAGGTCAATGAGGCCTATGCTGAAGTATTGAGACAATACAGACAAGGAAGGCCTAACACACCAGTAAGTTTATCGTCATGATCATCAAGCACGAGCATGGTTTCCCAGCACCAGACATGGCGGTCCTAACCATGGATTTTCTCCAGGTTCGTCCTGAACGGACTTGTGCATGCGAATGAGGTGCTGGGCCAAGAAGCTTTCAACCTGGAGGACTGGAAAGTCATTGGGGAATACATCTATGACATCGAGGGCGGCCGCCATCAAGCCTTCTACAGCCCAGTCCGTGACGTGACGGTGCTGGGTGAGCGCATCCGGGCGGGAGAACGCATCCAGGTGGAGCAGAGCCTCAAATTCTCTACCGAAAACCGCCGACAGCTCCTACAGGACGCCGGGCTGCTCGAGAAAGATCAGTGGATCACAGAAGATGGCGACTACGGTATGTGCAAAATCCAGGTTTATTGATGCTCGGTCAATCCTGCAAAGCTGACACTTGAGCATGGCGCTCTGCACAGGACTCCATCTCTTTGCCAGGGCCAACTCGGCGTTCGACGTCAAACCCGCAAAATATGCTGCCTCTACTGTCCCTACACTCAAGGAGTGGCAAGCTCTCTGGGAGAAGTGGGACACCGTCACTAGAGACATGCTGCCAGATGAGGAGCTTCTAGGACAGCCGATCAAGCTTCGGAATGCCTGCATCTTCTATCTCGGCCACATTCCCACCTTTCTCGACATCCAGCTCACCAAGACTACAAAGACGGCAGCCACTCATCCCAAGTATTTCTCGTCCATCTTCGAGCGTGGCATCGACCCTGATGTAGACAACCCTGAGCATTGCCATGCCCACTCGGAAATTCCAGACGAATGGCCCTGCGTAGAGGACATCCTGGAGTATCAGGGACGTGTCAGGTCTCGGTTGGAAGGTCTATATTCTCGTGGCGCCAACCAAATTCCTCGTGACGTGGCTAGAGCCATCTGGGTTGGCTTCGAACATGAGGTCATGCATCTGGAAACATTGCTATACATGATGCTGCAGAGCGACAAGACGGCGCCACCGACACGTGTGCCGCGTCCAGACTTTGGAGCCCTGGCCGTCGAGGCCAAGGCCGCACGAGTCGAGAACGCCTGGTTCGATATCCCAGCACAAGAGATTGACGTAGGCATGGACGATCCAGAGGATGATCTTGCGACAGACAGGCCGTTTGGCTGGTAGGTTGTCCTAGCACATTCCCCCCTGCGTGTGATCATGCTGACAAGCTGCTACTTTAGGGACAACGAGAAGCCATCTCGGCGGGTTCGAGTGCACAGCTTCCAGGCCCAAGGCCGGGCTATCACCAACGAGGAGGTATGTTCTGCAGTTTTGTGTGTTTGCGTCGCCCAAATTGCGTGGACTCTGACATCGTCTACAGTATGGCCGGTTCATGCTGGAGACGAGCACGACAAAACTCCCAGCATCCTGGGCAACCACCAACAGACTGTCCAATGGCACCACGAATGGCCACTCCAATGGCCACTCCAACGGTCACGTCAACGGTACTAGTGATGAAAACAAGTCCGAGCTGCCGGCATCGTTCCTGGCCAACAAGTCCGTGCGGACGGTCTACGGGCTCGTGCCGCTGAAGGAGGCCCTGGACTGGCCGGTCTTTGCCTCGTACGACGAGCTTGCGGCATGCGCGGTGTGGATGGGGGGCCGAATCCCTACCGCGGAGGAGGCGCAAAGCATCTACGCCTATGTGGACTACCTCAAGCGTGAGCGGGCAGAGAACAAGATTGGCAAGACGCTCCCGGCAGTGAACGCGTGAGTATACTGCTCTGCCACTCTCTGCATGACCTGATGTGGCGTCAAATCCCCCCCAAGAGGCCCCCCGGCTGACATGGCGTATTTCATTCATACCCAGGCATCTCAGCAACAATGGCGTCCAGGAGACCCCGCCGTCAGCGGCATCATCTAATGGCGAGGTAGCCGCCGACAAGTCGTCGTGCTTGTACGCGGACCTCGAAGGTGCCAATGTTGGGTTCCAGCACTGGCACCCGATGCCCGTGACGGGCGAAGGCGACGTCCGCCCAGCTGGGCGTGGCGAGATGGGTGGCGTCTGGGAGTGGACGAGCTCGCCGTTGCGCGAGCACGAGGGATTCGAGCCGATGGCGCTGTATCCGAATTACACTGGTATGGTTTTTCTGGGCACTTTCCCATGCATTCCACCAGAGACAGGATGATTAATCTGTTATCTTTTTTTTTTCGATATAGCCGACTTCTTCGATGAGAAGCACAATATAGTTTTTGGCGGGTCATGGGCGACTCATCCTCGCATTGCGGGGAGAAAGTCCTTGTAAGTCATCATTCATCTCCTCCCTCTTTGTCCATGCACATTGGACATTTGTAGCCAAGACAACATGAACAACAACACCCCTTTCCCCGTCTGTTTCTGAGGGAGCGAAATGAGCAGCCGCTGACCGGTTCACGTTTACCGCAGTGTCAACTGGTACCAGCGCAACTATCCTTACGCGTGGGTCGGTGCAAGACTGGTGCGAGATTTGTAGAAAAGGGGTTGCCGGGGGGAAGGGTAGCCATGAAACTCTTGTCCTACGCCAAGTGCAAATTACACGCCGGATCTCGCTTCTGTTCACGTTGCCATGGGCTTTCCTTTTTGTTGCTGAACCTCACGCGCGCACACACACACACTCATTCTGCGTCAGGCCAATTGGATAACTGGCGGAAACGATATATTGGCCATGTCTGCACGCGCGCTGGGCTTGTTGGCTGTGGATCTTTCATTAAAAGCCATATTTAAATATAAAACACCCTCGTTTGACCACCTTGCTACAGTACGGATGTTGGCCAAGTGCTGTGATTTGGGCCATGTCTTTTCGTGTATGCACATACTCACGCGTTACACGGGATATGCGTAGCTCTTATGAACTTTTGTCCATGGTTGATGACGTTTGATGGTATTTGTGAAAGCTTTTACCCGCGCTGGCTATGCAAAGATCCTTTGGGATCCGTCCGACCCGTCTGCCGCGCTCAGGGGGGAGGGGGGGGTATACTACGCTCCTCCACCGCCTCCTCTAAGGGTCATATGAGCTGAGGACTCTGGAGTGCCTTACTTTTCGTATCCCTCCTCAATTTTGCCGGGTTTCCGTCATCGGCCTGCGGATAGGCAGGCTATGGCCGCATTTTACTAGGCCGCCTACACCCAGAGAACTTGAGACACCTCGGAAGCCTTGAATTAGAATCCTGGTGCGCTTCAAGCACCGACAACCGGTATCATTCCGCGTGGCTTAATCCGCGGCTTTCAAGCCGTCGCAAGCCGCATTCCGTGTAGCCCTAACTTTCTTTTTTGGAATGGGGAGTCGCGGCTCCATCGTCTCCAAGGGTGCGGCTGCTCGTCTACTTTGCCGCGGTGTGGCGTCCCAGCTCTGTCTGCCTCCCCAAAAATGCCACTGTTGCTTTTATGACCGAGGGACTGACTCGCCATTTTCACATCAGGAAGTCGAGAATCTCCTTGCTGACTGCGGAGGGGGCGAGGACGCCGTGATCGGCAAAGAAGGAAGTGATCAATTCGGGCGGCTACATGGTCATTTATCAGACGAAATAACAGAGATCATGTTCCAGGAATATGGATGACGTACTGTGTAGTCTACGGGCTCGGCAGTAGGCTTGGTGTCCTGCTTGGCCCTCTCCTCCGTGTCCTCGTGAGCTTTGCTCGCATGAAAGTCCAGGAGGTTCTGCTCGAAGCCAATGTCGAATTGGTCCAGGGGGAACGTCTTGCCAAACTTGTGCTGCTCGCCCGCGACGAAGAAGTCCTTCTGCGCCGCCTTGGCCAGCAGGGCAATCTGATATGTGCCCAGGCGCGAGATGATGCCGCCGTTGCTGGTGACGGCCTCGGCGCCCACGACGACCATGCTGACCTTGGACATGGCGTAGGCGACCGCCGAGTCTGGTATCGTGGCCACCGGCACGCCCTTTGCGCGCAGCGCGGCCACCACGCGATTCGACTCTGTCGCCTCGGCCTCGTTGATGACGTGGATCACCTTGAATCGCCGCGGGGCGTCGCTGCCGGACTGTTCCGCCGCCCTGCCGAGCAGCGTGCCGACCACTCTGGACCCGCCGTGCGTGAGCACCACCGAGTCGTTTGCGATGAACCGCCGGCCCAGACTGGCAATCTTCTCTCGCGACTCCTTTGCCCTGGACGCAAACAGCCTCCCGTTTCGGAGGAGGTGTTGCCTGACCTCCTCAAAGTTCTCGTGGGGGCTGAGGGGTATGCTGTCGGGGCTCTTTGAGGAGGGGTCCTGCTTGAGGCTCATGACCAGGTACTGCTGGAAGAGGTCCGTGCCGTGGGACAAGGGGATCGGGTTGGCGACGCTGGCGAGCAGCTTTGCAGACTGGGTCTTGACGAGGTCCATAGTCTCGAAGACGGTCGAGCTGCGCGAGTGGCCAAGGGTCTCGATGAGGGCCTCGATGGCCGCAACGGGCATGGTGAGGTCGGGGTCGTCGGCGAGCAGTCGGTGGTAGACCTTGACGATACTGTGTGCGCGAGACATGCATGAGTAGTTGCTACTAAAGCCTGGAGATCTCAGGAATTCCACAGCACTCGAGAGAGAGACTGTCGTGCTTCAGGAATGGCGTCGCGGAGCTGTACTCACTCGAAAGCCTCGTCCGAGTCCGGCTTGGACCTGACGGCAAGGTCCGTTGTCGCCGAGGCGTCGAGGGTGGCGACGGCGGCGGCCATCGTGAAGCTGAGCTGTGCAGACAGACAATACACAAATATGGCTGGGTCTGATGCACAGGTTGGCTATCTCGGAGGGCCAAATGGTCACAAGGTTGTGTTGTGAGGGTGGTGTTTTGGTGCTTGTCGCAAGAGTGACTCAATCAAATGCTGGAGCGTCACCAAAAGTTTTGGCGGGGTTCTCGAATGACCTGACGACGGCGGTGGCCACTCTCGCGGGGTGCCACAGCTTGCAGAGGACTGGGTCTCGGAGAAGTACCTGCACGCCCAGCGAGGTGCTTTCCGAGCGTGCAGCGCACTAAAAGCTACTTGCTGGAGACTTGCTGCACGATATGGGCCAGGCCGCACAGGGGTCTTGCCAGTGTGTTAGCGTCTGCGGGAGGTTCAGAATTCGATATTGGGCTCTCCCCGTCTTACAAACAGATATTGCAGTCACGGGTGAATCTGGTGATCCGACAGACTTTCAGGACGATAACTTCAGCGTTGTAGAGTCTCGGGCAGTTCCTGATGCATCGCCAATAACGCCCCGGCAGTCATAGGAGCAAGTAATGCTCAGAAGAATGGCCAGCACTATCGCCTCCCAGTCCTCGGCGGCTCTCACCTTTGATCTCGTAGCTCGGTGTTCAGTAAGTCTGTGTGTTTCCGGACATACGAGAGAGATGGAGCATAGATCACCTCTCATGAGCATCCACTGACTGCTTCCAGACAACACGGGCACGGGCGTCGAATCTGACCCTTCCTCATGGCCCCGTCCAGCTCCCCATATTCATGCCCGTAGCCACCCAGGCCTCGCTGAAGGGTCTGACACCAGAGCAACTCGAAGAGACGGGCTGCCGGCTATGCCTCAACAACACGTACCACCTCGGCCTCAAGCCCGGCCAGGACGTTCTTGATGCCGTTGGCGGTGCTCACAAGCTGCAAGGATGGAGCCATAACATCCTCACCGACAGCGGAGGGTAGGTCTGGATGTTACTGCACTCAACAACACCATTCCCTCCGACAATTTGGTTCCAATGACTGACACACAAGTACAGCTTCCAAATGGTCTCCCTCCTCGAGCTCGCCAACATCACCGAGGAAGGCGTCCGCTTCCTCTCCCCACACGACAGGAGCCCCATGCTGCTGACGCCCGAGCACTCGATCGACCTGCAGAACAGCATCGGGAGCGACATCATCATGCAGCTCGACGACGTGCTCGTGACCACGTCCCCCGACGCCGTGCGCATGCGCGAGGCCATGCTGCGCAGCGTGCGGTGGCTAGACCGGTGCATCGCGGCGCACAAGAACCCGGGCAGGCAGAACCTCTTCTGCATCATCCAGGGCGGGCTCGACGACGAAATGCGCCGCGAGTGCTGCGCCGCCATGGTCGCGCGCGACACCCCGGGCATCGCAATCGGCGGCCTCAGCGGCGGCGAGGCAAAGTCCGACTTCTGCCGCGTCGTCGCCACGTGCACCGCCATGCTGCCCGAGCTCAAGCCCCGGTACGTCATGGGCATCGGGTACCCGGAGGATCTTGTGGTCAGCGTCGCCCTCGGCGCCGACATGTTCGACTGCGTGTGGCCGACGCGCACGGCGCGGTTCGGCAACGCCATCACCAGGCACGGCGTGCTCAACTTGAAGAACGCCATGTATGCGGATGACTTTGGGCCCATCGAGGATGGGTGTGGATGTATATGCTGCCGCCGCCGGTCAGACACCGCCTCCACTGACCCTTCGATATCAACGCCGACGACCCCATCACCAACAGACGCCACCGGCGGGATCAACGTCACCCGGGCATTTGTGCATCACAACACGGCCAAGGAGACCGCCGCCGCCCATCTGCTCACCATCCACAACGTGTGGCACCAGCTCAATCTTATGCGCGAAGTCCGCGCCGCCATCATCGAGGACAGGTACCCGGCCTATCTTCACCAGTGGTTCTCCGACTACTACGGCAGCAAGGAGAAATATCCAGGCTGGGCGGTAGGTGCGCTGCGTGGCGTTGGCGTAGACTTACTCGAGTCATAGAAGGGGAAAAAATACCTGCAGGCACGTTGTGTGAAACCACGAGCAGCTGTCGTCACGGAGAAAAGCTTGACACACGAAAACATGATGCTCACGCAAAGCCGTAAGCGAGCCAGTCTCTTACCAGGAAGATATTGTACTAGAATAGAGTCATGTCAAATGATGTCACTGCTAAGAGCCATACCGATACAACATGATATTGATGCACAATAGAGGACGCTAAGGTATGTCGAAGAAGAATAAAAGTATGTACATGGGGAATGGAATAGTTGGCCGAAGAGGACGTGTTGTTGGGGGGAAACGCGTAATCGAGGCGGCGGTTGCGCGAACCCAAAGAATTGCAGATCCAAGGAAAGGGGGTATATGTCGATAATGTATGTGGTTGACTTCCTGCCCACAGGGTTGTCCCTTCCAGCTCGTCTTGAGTGGGTAATGTTCTTCATAAAATGTCACTCTTGATGGACTCTTGTAATTTTACCATCCGAACAATGCCAATGAAACTGCGCCGGCACAGAGGACCCAAGACGCGGGTCTGCCGAGAGTGATGGCACCACTGGTTGTCGTGGGCAGAGCCAGCGACTCGGACACGGTAGGGCCGGTTCTCGCAGGTGCTGATGTCTCCAACATGGCTGCGACTGGCTGCTCGTTGACCGGTGCTGATGTAGTATGACCGGCTAATCCCAGGGTCGGGGTGGCAGCGGCAGCCATCACAGAAGGGGCCTCGGAGCCCAAAAAGTCGCCCAGGCTCGAGCAGAATCCAACCAGGTGCGAAGCGGCTAGACATGAGTGTTAGTGGTCATATATCAGAGCATGGCAAGGATTCGTGATGCCACATACCACTGCCGAGAGAACTCTGCCCTGCGCCTGATGCCCAGTTGGCACACTTGTTGGCAAAGTTGTCAAGGTGGCCTGGGATCCAGGTCGTTGTCTGTTTGGTGGAGGAGTAACTGTATACGGTCCCGGGTTAGCGATTGGACATTGGTATACATTGAGCTAGGGTGATTGATGGGACATGAGCTCACCAGTAGCATTCAGCTTGCGACTTTGCCGGCAGGGATCCGAAGCCTGGTGTCTCCTTCATGCACGATGCTCCGATGGCCTGCAGTGACAGACAAGCCGGTGCTACTGAGGCGGTGACGGCAGGTCCGACAGCAGCGATTGTTTCGGGAGCCTTTGACTTGTAGCTATAAGTCTTCGTGCACACCCCAGCCATGTTGCCCTCCGGGCCTCCCGGACCACAGAAGCTTGCCAGTCCGGCCCATTCTGCGATGCTGTTAGCCAAGCAGACCTAAAACACAAGCGCTGTCGGTCTCCTCTGACATCAGACCAGGTTTGACGTACGGTTTATGGCATCCGTGGACTGAGGGGCGAGGCCCTTGATGTAGGATGCACACTGAGCAGCCTTGCCGTCGAACACCTTCGGCCGGTATTTAGTCCCATCACAGCACAAGCACTGTCCAATCTGCTGGGCATCCGCCTTGTCGAAGTTGGGGATGATGTCGGCACAGCCTACAATGGCGTCGTTGACCTCGCCGCAGCTGTCGCCGAGTGTGGCTGGCGATGTTGTCTGGGCCGCCCGGCCGAAGTCAAGGACCTCGGTTGGCACAGGAAGCGGGCTAATTGGGAGGTGGCGAGCATGGTGAAGATGGGCGTGGTGGTGGTGACCAGCGCTGGCGAGCACGTGGCCAGCCAGGACCATCCAACTGCCGATCAAGTAAGCTGGTGCCATTGTTCAAGTCCCGAGCTGCAGCTTTGTTTCTCGAAATAGCTGATTCGTCCCCCGTGATCGCCTGCTCGCGTATTCGTGCCGTTAGGTGGGCTTGATAGGTCGTGGGGTGGCGCAACGGTGAGGCGCTGACAACTGCTTGTCAAGCTTTGAGGAGATGCGACGACACACAGGCAGGCCAACAACAAGATCTGGAATCTATCGAGTGCCACATTGTGACCGGGAACCCACGGGGCTTTTGTTGGGCGCCCGGCTGCGGCCAGCGACTGGATGCCCAGCTTGCAAATTTAAAATGAGGCCTTGTCGCGGAAGCTGTAGGCAGGCCCAGGGAAATTACCAAGGGCCTGGTGATTCGGCGAGCCCACTGGCAGGGCCAGGGGTTGTGTGTCCCATGCCGAGCTTGGATGGCGCCCAGGCGGGTGGGTCGAAAATAGTCACAGGGCTTTTTCGCAAAGTCCGGCCTGGACGCATGGTGCCTGAGTCCGGATCCATGCCGAGCCATGGGGGCTGGTGCTCAATTGAGGATCGTGACGCAGATCTCAGAGCTGGGAGCCCGGTTGGACCGGCCACATCCCCTGCGTGACCAGAGTAGTGAATATTGGATTTCTTAATGCCGGCGGCATCATGTACCCGGGCCGCGGTGTCACAGCTCGGAGCTCCTGAAAACTGCTTGTTCACGAGCTTCGCAGCTCAAATCGTGCTGGGAGTGAAGTGAAAGCCCGGCATTTGGGTCTGGTTGAGCGCTGTTCGCAGAACAACCGGGAATGACTGTTCGGATGCCGTGGATGGCAGGCAGACCCTTGCGTAAGCTTACCTTTGACGGCACCCGTGTGCAGGCTGCCGTTCATCATGTAAGCAAGAGGCGGCTGCCAGTCTGGGGCAGCATGTTTCCTCTTCTTGATGTAGGCGCGTCAGGCGCGGGACGCAAGTCACCAACAGACGCAGGCCGTGTTGGACCTGAGTGGCTCGTTCAGCCCGTCCAGACTCACAGAGGTGGGCTTCCTCGGGAGCTTCATGGAAAGAGACAATCTTGCGCTGCACCTCAAGAACTTAACGCCATGATGACTGCATCACCCAGCCGTGATTGCTTTTAAGGAAGCGACCGGGCGAAACGCATGGTCAGGGGTATCCCGTTGGCGGCATCAGAAAAGATGCTGTCACGAATGCTAGGGGTGAAGGAACATGACACTTCAACTACGAGAGCCTGGCGCGTCTTGCTTGAGAGCCAGCAGCGACGGGATTGTGAACAGTGCCGTGCATGCCAGCGTTCGTTAATTAAGGACACATGATGGCTTCCTGGGGAGACGCAGCGAGCTGCTTCGTCGCAACGCCCGAGTACGTACACTTGTACCGTAGACTGGCGACTGGTTTGCCAGGATACCCCACACTGAGCTGTGATGTGACAAAGATCAGAGCTAGTAACAGCCGGCAGCTTGCGCACCCCGCCTTACTGTTCCACTCCAGAATCGTCACCAGTGCCGTTCTGGCTGTCTTTTCCGTCTTCAAACAACACCTGCTTCACTGTCCTGGTGGTCCTTTCTCTGCCACAAGCAGCCGTCTGTGCACGAGCAACTTTACTTGTGCAGATCGGCGGCTTACTGGGCCTCCCGACAGCCTCGTGGGTTCCTTCGCCTAATCCACGCAGCCGCTATATCTACATCTTGCCCGCAACCTCACCTTCGAGACAGACTCTCTACCAGTCCTAAGCCTCAAATCTTTACCCGCAACTTACTGCCCCAACCCCATAACGACAATCACCGAGACCGATCCCCCACAGTCACTCCCATGCAGATCATTCGAGACCAAGCCTACCCGCGCAATCACGCCATGTCCAATAAACCAGCCACAAAGGCCATGGGCAATCTGACCCTCGCCACGCCTACCACAAACCCTCCGATGGCCACCGGCTCCAAGTCCAAGAAGAAGCCCGTCGCCGACTCGTGGGAGGATGAATCCTCTGACGAGGAGCCCATGTCAGCGTCGGCGCTCCAGTCGCCTGCCATTGTGTCCACGACGTCCGACAAGCAGGGCGTCAGTGCCCCGCCGCCCACTCCAAACTCGCCCGCAAACCCGCCCAACGCTCCATGGCACGGGCAAGCTCCCGGTCTATCCAATATGCTTCATCCTCTCGGTGGCGGGTACGCCGATTCTGCTGCGGCTGCCAGGCGGCCCGAGAAGACCGATGCCGTGGCGAGGCGCATGATCGCCAGTGCTTTGGGTGTCAAGGCTCCCAAGGCCACAGAGGAGCAGAGGGCATACGATCGGGCTGTGCGAGAAGCGGAGAAGAAGAAGAAAGAGGAAGAGCGTGAAGCAGAGCGTAAGCGTGCGGAGGAGACGGCTCGTGCCAAACAGGCAGTCTGGGAAGACTAGACAGCCTTGAGATCGATGGCGCGTCACCCGCCATCTCCTTACTCAAACACCACAAAGCACGACATATAACGCCAAGTACAACGAAACTCACAATCACGACCAAATGATGACAAAAATGTCGTCATATACGACGGCCTTTTCTTTATACATATATCACTTTTCATATGGGATCGCAGGTGTTCAGGGACGCTGCATTTTATGAGAACCAGGGGCATTGAGGATTGTGCTCAAGTTTATTCACACCATACTACCCCCAATCTGTTAACTTTTTATCATTCAATGACTGTCCAAAACTACTGGCTAGCCACTGGATCTAGCCTTTTCCAGGGCCTCGTGATGAGTTGCAAAGTGTAGGCCTGTTGTTGTATGTTAGCCCGAAAGCCTTGCTTGGTATAATGCGAGGTAGTCCTCAACCAGATGCCGCAATCATGAAGCACCCTTCACAGCATCAATATCACTCGCCAGATACGGCAGCCCTTGCCAAGTAAGAACGAGCTCCTCCACATGCTCTCCACCGGCCTCCTCACTGTCCCGATGCTGGACCGCCACACCCATGCCCTCGAGGCCTTCCTCCTCCGAACGGCGGTTCCAGAGCAGCTGCTCGACTCGCCCATCCTTGGAGCACGCTATGTACGCCATTGGCCACCGGCTACGCCCCAGTGCGTCCCTCACGCCCTTCGTAGCGGGTTTCTGGGCAACCAGAACTCCCACGACGCCGCCAGTGCTACTGCTGCTGCCGGTGGTCCGCCAGCCAGGAGGCGCGGCGATGAATGCACCCTCGAGCTCGCGGATGTGTTGGGGGCCGGCTTTTGCGGTATAGGCTTTGCACTGGAGAATGATGCGCAGTGTTGCCGTGTTCCTCTCATCGCGGCTGCTGCTGCTGCTGCTGCTATTCTCCTTGTCCGTCCTCATCCCAGCTGTAGAGGGGCCAAGGGATGGCACCGTCCACGTGCCGAGCAGGTCGATCCCGCCGTCCGACCGGCCGCCTATCCGGCGCAGATCGAAACCTAGGCGGCGCAGCGAGGCGGCGACCATGTACTCGTAGTGTGTCCCCACGTAGGTCGTGGATTTTGGGCTTAGACCTGTGCGGGTCGCGTAGGCGACGTACGATGCCAGGTCGCTATGTGCGGTGGTCGGGGCATTTGTGAAATGAGGTGAAGGTGTGGGTACCTGTGGTGGTGATTGTGTTTCTTGATACAGAGTCTCTTCCGGTGTTCGCGATTTTGTTGATGATACTCGAATAATCAAATTTGGCGAGAAAGATTTCAGTGGATTGAGAGTCGAGGCTGAGGGCCGCTGTGAGAGGGGAAGCCGTTTCGTGAGGCATCGCCAGGTTGCCATTGTTGAAGTGACCTCGGGAGGTTGTGGAGGATGTTCAGTCTCGAGAAATTATTCCTCTCTCCATGACGTGAGGCGTAAGTAGCTGCTCGTCCTTTTAGATGCCGGGATATTTCAAGCTCATGATGCAGAATGTTCAGAGCTGATCCTCCCACCCGCCTGCGACTGGCGGTCGCCAAGTCTGACAAAGTTACAAGACAATGTTCGTTGACAAGGAGATCGTGAGAATGGATGTCATTGCTTGGTGGGGACCCTGCGAGATGGTACGCGACCCCACAGTGCAACCCTGCATTGTGCCTGCGGCGCGCGTCACTGCTTCCAATAATCAACCCACCTGTCTCGCAGGAGCAGCTCCAACTTCGCAAGCTCCAGCTTGTACCTGAAGTCACGAAACTCTCAGCTGCAGTGCGCGCAACCAACCCAAGCTGCACAAGATGGGCGACCGCCTTACACAGCTCCAGGATGCTGTCGACCAGGTATGCCAGTACCTTTCGCCTCGTGACCCCCGCCAGTCATGCTGCCTCGTAGCGAGTACGGCAAGCTAACCAGGGTTTTGTCCGGGCGATGTGCAGTTTGCGACGCAGATGGTTGCTTCGATCCACTACCTGAACCGCCATCACGACCTCGAGCTTTTGGGTCCCAAGGACCAGATCAACCAGGCTACGAAGCAGAACGCAGAGGAGGATCAGAAAGAAAGTCGGTCTGCACCATCGCAGCTTATGGAAGCTACACGCACCCTACCCGCAACTCCCCCCAAGCTGCTCGGCGCAAGGTTTACTGACATATCGTGGAATCGCAGTTGACCCGCACCCCTCCGACAGCTTCAACGCCTCGCAGCTCGAGCTCGCCCGAGATCTCATAACAAAGGAACAGCAGATCGAGTACTTGATCTCGATCTTGCCGGGCTTGCTCAACAGCGAACAGGACCAGGACCGCACGATCAAGGAGCTCGAGGAGGAACTCAAGGTCGCCGAGGCGCAGCGCCAGGATGCCGTGAGGGAGAAGGAGGTCACAATGAAGAAGCTCGACGAGGTGATTCGGAGCATCCGAAGGCCGTGAGGGTCATCTATGACGAGAGTACAAGTATTGCTTTTGCAGCATGGCGTTATGGTGTTTTCTGATATATAGACACGGCCGATGGCCGAGGTTTTGTTCTTGCATCCTCAACCAGTTCAACTACGAAAAGATTGATCAAAGAAGGGTAAACCAAGGTCTTCTACTGTTCTTGATCCCTATCCTCTAGCCTTCTATGCTAAGGGTCCTCGACGGGGCAGTCTATCAAATCTATAGTGCATGCTGGGGACCATTTCATCAACATGATCTACAACCATTTCTTATGCTCCATCACCTGTGCTTAGGAAGATTTGAAGAATTGCGGGTATATCTGCCGCAGCTCTTCGAGGTGCTTGATCTGGAATTGTGATGCCTTCGAGGACGGTTGCGGCAGCCCTTCCTCCACAAGATGGGCCGCAGTCCAGCCGAATGCTTGTGCTCCTACACAGTTGCTGTGTGAATCGTCTGACAAGGGCGTCAGTTAGCACAGAGCTTGCCTCATGATGAATGCACAGCGCAAAACAGGTCGTACGCATGCAGAATACTTACCAACAAAGTAGCAATCTTCGGGTCGCTCGACGCCGGCCTCCTTCATGGCCTTGGTGAACATGTCCCTATGCGGCTTGCAGATGATGGGAAGCTGGGAATAGTCGCAGTAGGTCAGGCCTTCGAACAAGTCGTCAATCTCAAGGAGCTTGACGACCCTCTTGCCGTGGGTCACGTAGGCGTTTGTGAACAGCCAGAGGCGGACCTTGGATGTGTCAATGTCCTCGAGAAGCTTGCGAAGCTGCGGGTTGGGCTTTATAATATCCTCGAGGGGCAGCGCGTCGTCGACCTTGGCGTTGTAATCGAGGGGGTCTATCTGGTGGTGCCGTACCAGGCCCTCAATCGCAAGGCCGTAGTCCCGGTAGTACTCCTGGTGCAGCCGGATGGCCTCCTTCTCGTCTACGCCCAGATACTTTGCGAAGTACTGGTCGATCAGGTCGGCCATGAGATCATGGACCTTGCTACCTGGACATGAGAGGCTCAGCAATGGGGACCGGAGATGCCATATATGCAGAGGCACAATACTCACTTCTGGGATAGAGACAGTTGTCTATATCACTAAACGAGTGCGTTAGTGCATGGGACAGATGGCTGGAATGGTCCAGGAGACTCACAAAAAGAGCACCGGCTTGTGCGACTCTGCCCCGTTCGGGGCTGTAGTTTGTGAGCCCATAATTGATGTTCGAAAAGCGCACTTAGGACCAATGTCTCTGAGAGGTGTTTGCGTAAGCTTACTGCAGACAGCAGACAGCCTTGATGATGTTGCGAGGTTTTGCGACGGGTTGTTGTCTGGCGGTTGAAAAGTGGCAAATCGTAGGTGGGAATAGGGCGCGCCTGAGTCAATGGGGTCGATCAAGTCAATGACAGGTGCAGGTATGTGTGAACGTTGAGCTATTGACTACCAAAACCCCTAACGGCAAATCAAAGTCCAGTCACTCATTTATATAAATCCTCGCGTTACAAACGCTTACGCATGCATCTCTCCCCGAGTACAGCGCCGGAGCATCACCAACTGCGAGATCGCATCTGGCTTCAATGGAGCAGCTTCCTGCTGGCTGCTGGCCGGTTCGAAGTTGAGTCACCGGCCACGCATGCCGAGTAGCAATTACACTGCCACCACTGCACCTCCTCCATCACTGCGCCCCAGCCCTCGCAAGATAGCGCGCGCAAAGACAACGGTTTTTGAAGGTAGAAGGTCGCACGATCTTCATCGAGAATGCATGCTGATGCCTCTCTAGTTCCCGTAAAATACATATGCCACCGACGTGCAAAAATCTTGTCCAGGTCATCGTGAGGGTGGATGTACGCCGGGGCGGGCTGCCTTTGAAAAAAGGAGACCCACAATAGGACCACACAAAAAGTCCAGAGGGCTCCCTCGTGCTGCGACCGGTGTTGAGCGCCATTCCTGTCTCGAACAACACTGTTCTGACAACGAGCGGCCCATCCGCTGTGCACCACCTCCACGACTCCATGGCTCCTCCATGCGCGACCTGCGACCAGACTCATCTTCCTGACTCGTTCTTGTGATTTTCTTGTCACCAAAGAGCAAGGGCTTGAAGACAGACACGGCGCAGTGCAGGTCGCGCTCGTGGATGGCGTTGGCCTTGCCAAACCACTTCTTTACGCGTCCTTACCATGGCGCACGCAGCTGTAGCCTCGGAGCTTCAGACCTTGACGGCACATCAGCCAGAGTCGCTGCTTGCTGCTGCTTCTGCTACTGACGCTGACGCTGACTCTGACATGAAAGTATTTCTCGAGTATCAGAAGCTTGCTCAGTTCCGAGACACTATCCTCGCAGGCAAACACCCTAAGATCAAGCTCCCCGTCTCGACTGCTAAAGCCGTCGCGGCCCCCCAGACGTCCGTGTCAAATCCTCGTGCGCAACCACCGCGACACCCCGCCCAGACCGCAGACAAAACACGTCAAACATCAGGTGCTCGTCGTGCGAGCAAGGCGAAAGCCTCGATCCAAGATGGAGGTTATCCACCCGTCGCTGTAGCTGCAGCTTCGACGATTCCTCCGCCGCTCGCACCGGGCTTCGCCACCACGATCGCAGGAGATGCAAGGCCTGAAATCGATCCAATTTTCCTTGAGAAGTCTGAAGATCTTGTTCGCGCCGAGCTTCGGGTACAGCGACAAAGACTCGAGAAGTCTCTACGAGAGGAGCTGGAACAGCGCAAGGCCTCTGCAAAGGCTGCGGCACAAGAACCTGAGTCGCTTCTCGACTTCAACCTGTCAGATGTGCTGGTAAAGGCCTTGACGCTCGTCCAGGCCACCTCCGCACCTCTTGCGCCTGATGTCGATGTAGCTGGTGATGGTTCCGAGTCGAGTGATTCCTTTGACAACAACACATTCTACTCGAGCCAGCATGATACGCCGGAGCCGCATGAGACTTCGGCGCCTCAAGCTGGCGCAACTGCTGTCCTGGTAGAAGATGTTGCTGAGAGTCTTCTTCAGGACGACCCGTATTCACCCACACAAAACCTTGCGCTGCCATCAGCACCAACGAATGTGCTCAGGACTGCACCTGGTGCCTCGTTAAGTTTTCCACCTGGGCTCGGTACCGTGGTTGCTGCCTCGACAACAGAGAGCCGCAGTTTTCCCTCCTTCCAGAATGGCTACCCCCGTACAAGTGCTCCTGACAGGAATATCACCCACGAGGTACAGTATGTCAGTTCGGGAGGTAGCGGCGCCAATAGTAGGGTCGGCGATTCTGGCAACACCGAGTCGGATCAAGCTGCAGACGTGATACGTCCTCAGGGTGCTCGGCACTACATGTCCAGTGTCGATGCTATGCGACAGCCTTCACCCTTGGTTCGTGCTCATGACTTGTCCCCTTACGCTCCCCAACCTGCTCATGTATCACAACTTACCTTCGGAACGCAATCGTCTATCCTTGACCCCGATCCGCCTGCATTGCAGGGTGCACCTGCATCGGTCGCAGCGCTGAGGCATCATGAGAGTGCTGCCACAAGCCCAGAGAGCTCACCATACGGAGATAGAGGCTCGAAGAGAAAAGAGCGAGCGGAACGTCGCAAGGAAAGGAAAAAGCAGAAGGCTAGAAAGAGGCTAGGCTACGGCTCGCCAGAAGTCAAGCCTGAGCCACGGTCGCCGTCACCAATCTCAGCGCCGACCATGGCTCGGCCTGCAAAGCGGCAACGGTCGGACCGTGGGCAGCAGGACGTTGTCATCATAGAAGCGCCCACGACTGCTCGCCCAGCCTCGCGAGTGTTCTCTGCACAGCAGCTTGCCGAGCCGTTGCATGTTGATAGAGCGGCACCATACGCCTGGGAGCGCCTTGAAGATCCACTAACTCGCTCTGGACGCTCGTCGGCAATCCCTTCTGTTTATCGACCTGAACAACCTCAGCTCTTCGAAAGGCGCTACGACGAGCATGGCCCGCAATATATACGACGCATGTTTACGCCACCAGGGCAGCCATCTCAATACGGTGCTGGCGACGCACGACCCCTGCGATCTGCAACGTACTCGATAGCCCAGCCAGAGTATCGTGAAGTCCCAAGCCATTCACAAGCCGCCCGCGCAAGCGTGCGCCCGTACGCAGATCGAGCTAGATCCAGATCTCCTGTGCTCATAGAACGGCATTCCCCTATGATGGCGCCGCCAGGGCCACCTGCGCCGTCTGCTCGCATTGTTGTGGATCAATATGGGCGCGAGTATTTTGAGCCGCCGCCACGCCCGACCAGTGTGATTCGGCACTCGGCCGTACCCATCGCCAGGCCTAGGGAGCATGAGATCGTGTACGAGCGGGCTCCGGCGAGGGCCATTTCTCGTATCCCCGCAGATGCGACTTTCGAGGAAAACGGCATCATTTACAGGCGAGTTTCGCCTATACATGGCGCAAGACGTGTCGTCACCCAGCCAGAGTATAGCCGGCCGGAACAAGTCAAAAGCTACCGAGATCGGGACTACTCGACGCAACCCGGAGCCATATCCCGAGAGGAGTACGTCGAATACAGAACAGGACCGGAACGACGTGTTCAGCAGGAGGCGTTACCCGGGGAATATCTTGCGAGATCTGTCAGCGTCCGACCACAGGAAGGGTTGTCATATTATGGCAGCTCTAGAGTACAGAGCGTGCGCCCGGAGGCACCGCCGAGACACTACGCCGCCAGCGTGCACCCAGAAGCGCGAAGGGCGGAGCCTGTGCCCATTGCCTACCAGCCGCAGCAGCAGGCATCGATGGTGCAGGAGTACGACCCGCGTTCTGCTGGGCAAGACCTGCCGCCTCCGCCACCGCCGCAGCAGCAATACCCCCCTCGAGCGTACAGCGTGCGTCCTGTTGAGCAATATTTCTTTGAGCGCCAGCCTGTGGGTGAGACGCAGATGGCGTTCAATCAGCGGCCGCAAGCCCGTGCTGCTGCTGGCGAGGTCGTGTATATTGATGACGCTTCGCGGCCTATTTACCGGTCGAGATGATGAGCAGAGCTGGTATCGTCTGGCCAATAGACGGTGGGGTAATAAGGTGAGGCGAGAGCCGTGTATTAGCACTTTGTCGGCATGTTACAGGTTGCCGCATCTCTTTGTTGTGTTCTACTATAGAGTCATTTGTTTAAGCGGGCCTTGCAATTAATGTTGATTTCACAAGCGGCATTGTTCCATCCAAAGTCTGGACGACACGTAGCGGTCCAGAGGATTCTCAGAGTTGACACAATTTGGTCGTGCGTGGTAAGTTCCGTGATACAGTCCGGTGAACGACAAGTGCCATTTCTGTTGCCAGTTAGATCTACCTGCAAGACGGCCATTCAGCTCGGTCACAAAGAAGCACATTGCCACATTGACACTACTGGGACGTCTTGCAAGCATGTTGCTGTACGTTCCCAAAGGTTGCTTGCAAACATTGACGGGCGCACAACCTGGGCACATCAGGTGATCAGACGAGGGTCATCTTGCTTGCGCCGCTTGCGGGGTCCAGGCTGGGGAAGGATGCCGCTCACAGCCTTGGCACACTCCCGGCTGACGTGATACAGGACTGTAGTAAGGGGTGCTCGTGACGAGATGGAGATTGTCAAGGTGTTCTCACACTCTACAGCATGGAGAAGCAACTGGCCAGGCTCGTGAGCACTTGAGGGAGTCGTTGGTGCAGGAAGGTGTTGATGGCGGGGTCTCTTGGATGAGCCTTAAATCTGTGGACGTCCCGAGCTCGGTGGATCAACGATGCCTCTAGTTATATATGTACCTCCACTAAGTACGCACGTAGATAGACTTGGAGTGCAATGGCTCGTTCAATGTTTGGGGTTGAGGCCCTGGCATGTCAGGTTCAAAGTGTTTCCAACATTGCCTGAAGCATGCGAAACCAGCCTCTCGTGCCTTGAGGTCTGGTTTGTGACCCACACAACCTTGGAAGCCTCTAGACCTCTTGACCTCTAGCGGCAGGGCCTCCAGTCAAGTCAATTCGCGAAGCTCTGCCAATGGTTACGTGGAACCTGCATTGCCGGGTCCAAAACTTGTAGCCTGGCCTGGCTGGTCTGGTCCACAGACAGACAGGGAACCGCAATGACTGGGGCGATCTCAGAGACGGATTTGGAGAGGCAGCCGGATGGGCCAATCCAGGTGACTGCCGTACGCCTGACTTTGCAGTCCCTCAAAGGTCCAAGCGGCGGCAAGAAGAGCGGTATCAGTCAAAGATCCCCTTGCAGCACGGCGGCTGGTCGGATGGGCACCTTTTTGAGATGGCATGCACGATCTTGCCCTTTCAACTTGACTGGTCTCAATGCCATGCCATGGCTGCTGGCGTGGAATCAATCAAGACAGCCCTAGCTTCAGTGGGGCTTCTCACAGTAAATGCCTGACTGTGTTGCAGATCGTTTCGGGCAGAGCTGCTCTGCCACACGGTGCTCAGCATGCTGACTTGCTTCCAAGGTTGCCGGGAGGTGGTCATGATCAGCGTCGGGGTCTGCAGGGTCCCGAGACGCCCGAGTCTCGCTGGACGAGAGTTGGCGTTGTGTTTTTGAGCTCTCTTCGAGGACCACGAAGTCTTACCGAACCCCCAGAAGCCTTAGTCTCTGCTGATGGTGATGAAGAGGCAAACACGCCCCCTTGGTGTCAACAGTTGACAGTGCCAGCAGTCGTTGGACCCGACGGCGAGCTGAACCATACGATGGGGCAGGCACCGACAGCGCCAATGGGATGTGTGCGCGGGTAACCTGGAAGCAGTGAGGCGCATGGCACGGGCGGGTACGAAGCACGTGCGAGGCACTGTCACGGCACCTAAAGTAGCCCTGGGAGGGCCACCTGTGTCTCGTTTGTTGGCGAGCGGCACCTGTGCAGCCCTGTGGGAGGGCCGGGCATGGATGGCGCAACTACTGGGCAGACCGCACCTGGCTGCAGCTGGCTCTGCCATCCAGCCAGAGTCAGGTGCCGGGTGCCAGGCACGGTGTCCACAGGTGTGACTGTGGGCTGACGACAGTCGTGCGAGACTGAACTGAGTGCTGCAGATGGACCGTGTCATGGCTTGGTCGAGCCCGGGACAATAGCCGCTTGCCTGCCTCAGTGTCGAAAAAGGAGCTCTGCAAGACGCGGGCGTCGAGTAGACGGTGCTTCTGTCAACCGTTGCTGTTCTCGCACACCGTATGTGTGTCTACAAGGGACGTACTGGGACCTACCTAAGGCAGCTTGCTATTTGGACGTGCGTGTGTGCTGGGCGGTGGTGCATCGGTCGGGCCAGTCAGCGGCTCCCAGAGCACTGCACCACCAACAGCCCTCTCTCTCTCTTCTCCACACCTCTCTCCGTCTGGACCTGGTGATAATCCCTTCTCCCCATCTTGTACCGCGAGCGTCAGAGGAGGAGCACCACCATTTCCACGCGACAACGCCTTCCCTTCTCCCCTCACGACGCCTCCTCTTTCTCTTCGTTAGATACCCCCGAGCTGCTCTTCTTCGTCTCTTCCTTTTTCTTCCTTTTCGATACCCTCGATACCCCCCGATATGCAGAAGCTCGCGAATATGCGTCATTGGCCTGAGCGGATGAGCCCAAACTTTGGGGCCTCCTCCAGGACTCCAAACATGAACATGCCGGCCATAAACCCTCACCAGAAGACCGCCGCTCCGGGGGCCCCCCTCGGCGGGCCATCGCCGGCCGCCGACACGACCATCCACTACGCCTTCAACGTCCCCTTCGCCTCCGACCTTGCCGGCCCCAACACGGAGGAGATCCTCCACGCCACCGGCGACTCGGTCATGAAATGGACCCATCCTGGCGATGCTCCCGACGACGTCGCCGTCTTCGAGCTGCCTGTCCATACCCAGAACCTCAAGACGCTGCAGGACCTCTGTACGACGCTCGCCCACGGCCTCCTCGCCGTCGAGGCCCATGTTGTCACCACAGAACGCGAGGCCGCTGGTGTGCGGAGTCAGGTTGTCACAGTCTGTCTCTCGGGCTCGCCAGAGCTTGTCCACAAGAGCCGCGAGACCATTCTCTCAAGCACCCCATTTGCCCTGGTATGATTCACCGCCTCCCTGCCTGGTCATACAGGCCCCCCTCCCCCTCCCCCTCCGCCTTCAGCAGGGTGCCGCTTCTAACCTAAGCACCCACCTATAGCGTTGTACCACAGTCGATGTTGATTATGGCCTCATCGTTGACGGCAAGGCTGGACCCAGCCTCGTGAAACATGTGACGGACGCTCTCGACACATTCGCGGCGTATTGTGGCGTCGACATCTTCATTCTTGGGCCCAAGCTTACTCCGACGGTCGATGGCCTGAATGGCGATGTCGAGGTCATCCGGGACCAGAGATGGCGAGTCGCCATCTATGGCGACAATGAGTCGACAGATCATGCCAAGACCCAAGTGCTCATCTTCATTGATAAACTCGTGCGTACCAATTTGAGAAGGACATGGGCGTGATACTGTCGTTACTGCTCTTGCTAACATGGGCTCCCACCTAGCTTGGCCGTACTTATGACGTGATGAGGATTGACAGCACTTTGCATCCTATAGTGTGTGGGCGCTCTCGCAAGCATATCAAGGTCATCGAATCTGCCACCAATACCGCTATTTACTTCCCGCCCTTTGCTGCCATGTCTCAGTACTGCCCCCCCGAAGCTCACCGACGACCGCCGGATGAGATCTACATCACCGGAGAGAACCCGCAGGGCATCGAGTTGGCGAAGCGCAAGATCCATGACCTTGTCAACCGCACCAAGCTTTTTATGAAAGACGCCCTGGTTTCTCCTGCCAAGATTGACAGCATCATCCTTGGTCGCATGGACAAGGTCCGCAAGATCATGGACAGCAACGGCACCTACGTCATGTTCCCACCTCTTGCATCACAACGCAACATGATTCGCGTGCAAGGCATTGAGGGCTTGCAGATCGAGAGGACAATGAAGGAGATCATGACTCTGGTACGCCCGCAGTCTTTTGTTGTACCCAAGCGCGTTTGCAAACCGTGGAAAGCTAACAAATGTCTAGGCTGGGCAATTTTATTATGCTTCCTGGTGGTTTCAACCTGGGGGAAATGTCCAACCCCCGACTACTCAGGAAATCCGAACAATGTTTGGTGACATGTGCGCACAGTCTGGTGCAGACATCTCCTTCGACAAGATGACCTTTACCATGACTGGCTCGGACGATTCCGTGCAGCACGCTCTCCACGTGTTGTCGAGCACCAAGTTCGCCAGCAGCCCTTCGCAGCATATCAGGGTCAAGATCGAACTGGCCAACGAGCACAAGGAGTTTGTGTCCGGCAAGAAGAACGGCAAGATTAACAAGATCATGACTCAGAGTATGTAGCCTGGTCCATCTGACTGTCTTGAAACGGCCAAGTGACTAACCTGCCTCACAGGTAATGTTCAGATCATCTTTGACAGCTTCCGCGAGTACAATTTCGACATCGATGTTATTGCGCAGATGTATGGACCGATGAAGCGCGGTCTGGAACTTGTTGAGCAGGAGATGCCGGCATCTATCTCATTCCATGTCCCAGACCAGTATCACAAGCGAATTATCGGTATCGGCGGTCAGCATATTCAACGCATCATGAAGAAGCATTCAGTCTTCGTCAAGTTCTCCAACGCAATGGATCGTGGTAAGTCATTCTGCATCAAACAGATAACGTCGTCTCAGGGCTAACCTGTGCCAAAAGGAGGAATGGGACGCGAGGACGACGATGTCAAGGTCGACAATGTAATCTGCCGTACGCCAGCTCGCAATGCCCAGAATCTTGAGCTTGTGAAATCCGAGATTCTTGACATGGTTGATCGTGCTGTAAGTCATTGATCCTCGAGTCAGTCCCTATCTATTATCTTGCTAACGACGAGAAATTACAGCACTCTGAGTTCACCTCGCAGGTGGTCCAGGTGGACCGTCTGTACCACCGTCAGTTGGTAGCGCGCTTGCCAGAAATTGAAGAGCTCGAGAAGAAATGGAACTGCAAAATTGTCTTCCCGAGCACGGAACAAGCCAGCGACGAGGTCACAATCACCGGTCCCGAGTGGCAAGTACCCTTATGCGCGGATGAGTTTCTCGTGAGTCTTATTCATATTTGTCATGTTTCGATCATATCCGATCTGACCTTTTATCTTAGGGCATGGTTCCCGAGAGGCACGAGTTGGTTTTGACCAGAACGCCTTCCTTGGTCAAGTACGTCGAGTCTGCGGCCTTCGTCAATGGGCTTGTGACGAAACTCAAGACACAACACGAAGTCGCCTTGGAAGTTCACGAGAGCGCCGAGGAGAAGACCAGCGATGGGGGACGTACTGTAACTCTTCTCTGGAAGCTCACCCGGAACAACGCCGGAGGACTTCGCGATGCCATCGAGTTCCTTCTGCAAGAGTTTGCAGCCGCCGGAGTCGAGTGCCAAGTCGTCAAGGGCGAGCTCCCTCGCCCAAAGTCGGATTCCTTCGAGGACACTCTTCAATATTTCAACTCGAAGCTTCTGCAGCATGCGCCAGCTCCTGTCGGTACTGACTCCCCTACGCGCCCAGCCTTCGGGGACGAAGTTGCTCCCCAGCGGCCGGCGACTCTTTTCGAGAAGCTTCGCAAGCCGACGCAACTGCTTTCGTCTCTGGATCGCCGCAAGAACAGTTCGCACTCTGTCAACACTCTTTTCAAGGGATCTAGCAACGTGTCCAAGTCGTCTCTGATATCGATAGAGTCAACTCGAAGCTTCAATGCGGATCGCAACCCATGGAACGATAGTGGAGTCAACCTCCCCGACGAAGACAGCGGCAGTCCTTGGCCGAGCCGCCTGTTCAGCGTTGGCTTTGACAACAAGCTGACAGCCAGCAACATTCCCCATGGCGGTGATGTCACTCCCCGACACAATACCCGTGCCTCTGGCGACAGTGGGCGGCCCTCCACGTCTCACTCGACCAACTCTGGCTTCCCAGGGCCAGTCGGCTCATTCCGATAGACGTGTCTCTCTGGACAAGCTCAAGCGCATCATGACTGCCGGGATGATTCCTTGAAGCAGAAGCTGATCGAGCCCACCATCCTCCGTTCATGCTCTTTTTTGCCTATCTTGCATTCTTTGTTTTTGTCTGTTTTTTTGTTTCATGATTCCCCAAATGGTCTATGGGCCTAACAGCATACGATTGATTTGAGTGCGCACTGCATTATTAGAAACATGGAGAAAACTCCGTTCTACGCATGATACCACAACCGGCGGTTGGCAGACACGGCGATGCCAGCCAAGCGCTCGGAAAGTTCCAGAAGGATACCACGGCAAAAAAAGATACCACGGGAAGCGAGATCAGTTTATCAGCGCTCGAACGAGACACGCGTATCATTTTGCCAATGTTTTGTTGTTGCTCGAATGCGGCGTCGTCTTCGTTCTGTTCCAGAACTGCCCTGCAGCATGATATTTGGCTTTTACGGCTTTCGACATAAGACTCGCTGCACCTTATACGGGCACCTGAGGACTGCGGGCACAAGCAAACATTGTTAGGGAAGCGAAGAAATTGGAACGCGGAAGGGGAGCTGGAGAGAAGCGACGTGGCACGGCCACAAGTATTATTAGGGGAGGGGTTTGTTTACGGGAGGGCTGTACGATATGACATGGAGCCTGTCGGCGAGGAGCTGCAGATACCAAATGATACCCATCTTGCGTCGCCCCCCAGAAGGTTGCATGCGAGCCTGTGTTTGAACGTGATGCTACTCGCCTTCTTCCGTTCCGATCACTTATGTGACCTCGAGCGACGTTGTAGTGGACATGTGCGCATTGCTCCAGTGGAACCTGAAGGACGGCCAGTGTCAGAGATGGAGTTGCCATCCCACGGAGTGGGACTGGGACGAGGGGCCCCTAGCCTACGCTAAGTATATCGACTCCGGAAGCTCCGCCAGGTCCACCCCCGAGCCGTCAAGATGACGATGGCGCTGCCGGAAGCTTGTGTCTGGCTCGGGAAATTATGGCAGCCCACCCCATGTGCCATATATAAAGTATGTATGTGGATGACCTTGGTTGTTGGACTCGAGACTACCTACCTTAGGTCGTAGTCAAGTCGGGAAACGGCGGGGTGCAGGCATCCATGCTGGAGGGAGCCTTGGTTGCGTGCGGTGCCACTGTCGTCGTGTTGGTGTAACACGAGCAGCCAGTGCGGTGTTCCAGGGGCCCTCTGGCCGTCGTTGTGACACGGACCCCGCAACATGCACTGCAAGGCTCTGGGCTACAGGCTGGAAATGGTTGTGTGTGCCAGTTGCTTGGTGCCCAAGCCAAGCCAAGTTGTCAACAGCCTCGCTGCTTCGACCTGACCCCACCTTGACCTTTGCTCGGTGACGACGCAGCTGCAACGGTTGCGGCGTTGAAACGCCTGGCCAGGGACAGCACCTTGGCAACGACACAATGGAGCGCACCCGACCTCAGCCATCTCCAACTTGCCTTCTTGCTAGACGCTCTCTGCAACTCGGCGACCCCTCCAGCCTCTCCTCGAACCTCATCACGCGATCGACAAGGTGGTCTGCGGCAGAAAAGCAGACGAACCACTTAAAAATAATCATCGCTCGTGACACACGGAGCATACATACCACGCACGCCTGGGAAGCTACTGGAGCTTAAGCTCCTCGGTGCCCTTGCTCTTTCAGCAGATCGCCATCAATCTCCCACAACCACCACCGACACAGTCGTCTCTTTTTCTCACTCCAGGTCACATCTTTCCCAGCAGCTCTTGTCATCCTCCACCCCTTCACAGGCAGCCCCGTTATTGGTCACGCCTTGGACGACAACAGCACTGTCATCCAAGCTGGACCCAGTCATTTGCAAGGTCAGCCAGTGTGTCTCGACAGCCAGAGGATAAAGGACCTGCATCTCCACCCGACGTGACCGAGAGCACCAGGACATCTGGCAAAGGTCCAGCGGACCATGTCTTCGCCCCCAGGCCCTGAGGGCAACGAACAGGATCATGCTAGGGATGTGAAGCAAACAGAACCCGCGTCTGCTCTTGATGGAAGTGCCACCCGCTTCGATCCAGTGGGGTACATCCACCACCACGACGAGCAGCCAGCAGCAACCACCACCACTACCACCACCTCCTCCTCTTCTTCTGTCGCAAACACTACCACGTCTGGCGGTACTGCCGAATCTGACACTTCCACGGAGACAAATCGCGACGCCGAGGAGGACGATTCTGCCGCTGCCGACGACGCCGTGGACGACTCTGAAGATCTCGATGAGGAGTCGGCCAACGTCCGGAAGACCTCGAGCTTCTATCGTCGTCGCCAGAGCATGAGTGACACGCGGTTGCAGAAGGTGCTGGGGTTCCCCTTCCGCCCACTCGTCCGGCCCTTGACTGTCTCGGACATTGACAGCTGCGAGGCCCTGGAGAACTCGGCTTTCAGCAAGGAGCATGCTGCCACGAGGGAGAAGGTAAGGTTCTCGTTTTCAATATTTCTACAGGCCCAGGTGGTCATTGCAGGTGTTTCGTAGACGCACATCTCCTGACACCACACAAAAGAAGAAGAAGAAGTGCTAACACTAAAGATAGTTTGAATATCGATTGACAACGTGCCCCGAGCTTTGTATGGGCCTGTTCTGCACAGTGGTACCCAGCATTGCCGCGGAAAATGGCTTTGACATTGAAACTCTCAGGACCGCGAAGCCCGTAGAGACGGGAAGGCCCGACGGCAGCTTGAGCGTGCTCGTGGCACACATCGTCTCGACGAAATGCATCGGAGATCTCGTGACAGACGAGTCCATGGATTATCCCAAAGACTTCCGGACGAATAAGACCGGATCCGGGCCTACCGGCCACCAGCCGCAAGGACACACCGTCGCCCTGCATTCGCTCGCTGTGCATCCTAAGCTACACGGCTGCGGGCTAGGGAAGCTCATTGTCAAAGCGTACCTGCAGCAAATCAAGGGCGCGCTGTTGGCCGATCGTGTCTCGCTGATATGTCAAGACGTACGTTGTTGAAGTTTTGTCGAGTCTTCCCCCAATGTAACGTTCCTTCGTCGGGTACCATGGCTGACCAGGAGACATAGTACTTGGTGAGATATTATGAGAAGCATGGCTTCCAGAACATCGGAAAAAGCCCAACACAGTACGGTGGAGGGGGCTGGTATGATATGGTCAGTAGTAGGCTGGTCCGCTTTCAGTCTGGCATGTCCCGCTAACAACGATGAATTGTAGACCTTTATTTTTGGGAATGGCAAGGGGTTCGGCAATGGTGGCAGTAGATGAGATTCATGTTGTCAGGTACAGCTGGTTCTATCTAACCCTTCATGAGTCCCGTTTGAGAGGCCCATGACGGCGGGAGCACGGAAATCGCCTATTTTTTTTCCGGTCGTGCAGCACTTGAGATGAAGGACCTATCAGCGCGACGAGAGCGCTATGTTTACGCAAAATTAGACATGATGGATGAACGATGTTTTTCACGGAAGGGACACTACTCATAGACTTTGGAATGACTGCGAGCGCCTGAGAAAATAGACTTTTCGAATTTGTGTCGCGGCCGTGCTGTTTCTCATCTGCTTTCGTGGCACATACAGGCTAGCCACGTCCTGAGTAACGAGCTTCTATTCTTCCGTACATTTTGGCAGGCAATGCTTGAAACGCCCGCCCCTGAGGCACTTGCACGAACCTCGTTCTCCTCAGCCATCTGCAAACCATCCTACACGCAATTTTATAGGTGTAGGTCACTTCCTAGTCAGAAGCACCATAGGTAGCCCGGTACTCCTCGAGCCTGACGATATCCGTGTCCGCAATCTTGCCCTTCATCCCCGTGAGGATGTCCTCCAGGTTGACAATGGCCAGGATCGGGATGCCGTACTCCTTCTTGAGCTCGCCGATTGCGCTGCTCTTGCCGTCGGGCAGTGTCTCCTGGCGGTCCACCGCGACCACGATGCCCACGACCTTGCCGCCCGCGCTGGTGATCTTTTCAATGGCCTCGCGCTTGGCCGTGCCGCTCGACACGACGTCGTCAATCACGAGCACCCGCTTGCCCTGCAGTGGGGCGCCGACCATGACGCCGCCCTCGCCGTGGTCCTTGGCCTCCTTGCGGTCGAACGTGTAGCCGACCTCGGCGTACAGCTCCGGGTGCTGCTTGGCCAGGGCGTAGAAGACGGCCGCCGCGAGGGGAATGCCCTTGTACGCCGGGCCGAACAGGACGTCGAACTGGCCGTGGATCTCGGGGGACGAGGTTATCGTGGAGGCAAAGGCGTCGACAAAGGGGACGTGGAGCGCGCCTGTGAAGAAGGAGCCCGCGTTGAAAAAGTACGGCGACTGGCGGCCCGATTTGAGCGTGAAGGAGCCGAAGCGCAGGGCGCCGCCCGACAGGGCCGCTTCCAGGAGCGAAGTCTTGTAGGAGGCGAGGTTGGACATTGCGCCGGGGGTTTTTGCTGTTCTGTTTGTGAGGTGAGGGCTGGCTGTGTGTCGACTGCCAGGGCGGGAGAACGAGTGATCTGTATGATAATGGTGAGAAGTGACCTAGAAAACCAGGAGAAAAGTGAGGGAGCAGAAGACAATATTCCGCAGGCCTCTTCACATGCGACAAGCTCTATCAGTGGGGTCGAGGATAAGTTTGACATGCTAGATTATTAGAGAAAGTATGTACGTCACGGGGTAATACATCTACGACGGCTCTTCAACGACCCAGCTATTCCTTTTCGACTGTTTAAGCAGTAAAACAGATCGTCTCCTAGCTGCTCGGCATGGGCATCTTGGTATTGCAAAGGAAGGGAAAACATCTGGCATACATGGCGGGGCAACTTTTCGATGCTGGGGCCAGGCGCGGCGGAGGGGCGGGTCCCATTGGCTTATCGATAGGCCGTCACTTTTTCTTTGCCTGCCAGTCGCCGCTCTCCAGCGCGCCGATTCGCCAAGATTTCGCACAGAGTGGGGAGCGCCGGTGGGCAATACTGCTCGACCGCCTTTTTTTTTCTGGCTGCCGCTTTGCCTGCCCACCCTTCGCCCGCTGCAAACTTCAAGGGTCTGCCCGAATCGTGACCTGACCTGCCTGTTCGTCTCCTCTCTTGACGTGGACGCTCGAGGTTGTTTTTTGACTTTTGCATCCACCCTCAAACACAATCTCGGGTACTCGAGAGGCTGCAAATAATTACAACAATGGCGACAAAAGCGAAGACGGCGTGGAAGGACATTCCTCCGTAAGTTGTGCGACTTGCGAACTGCTTATGGGCAGATTCCTGCGACTCACAATATGGAAGTCACTGACATTTCTCTTCTTGCGCCTACAGGGTTCCTACCTCGCAGGAGTTCCTCGATATCGTCCTCAGCAGGACGCAGCGTCGTCTCCCGACCCAGATTCGTGCCGGTTTCAAGATCTCCCGTATCCGCGGCTTTTACACTCGCAAGGTCAAATTCACCCAAGAGACCTTCTCGGAAAAGTTTGGCCAGATCCTCGAGAGCTTCCCCCGTCTTCAGGATATCCACCCTTTCCACAAGGACCTCCTCAACACTCTCTACGATGCCGACCACTTCAGGATCGCCCTTGGCCACTTGTCGACAGCCAAGCACCTGATTGAGACCATCTCCCGCGACTATGTCCGCCTGCTCAAGTACGCGCAGAGTCTGTTCCAGTGCAAGCAGCTCAAGCGCGCCGCCCTTGGTCGCATGGCGACCCTCACAAAGCGTCTCAAGGAGCCGCTCGAGTACCTCGACCAGGTCCGCCAGCATTTGGGCCGTCTGCCCTCGATCGACCCCAACACCCGCACGCTCGTCATCTGCGGCTACCCCAACGTCGGCAAGTCGAGCTTCCTGCGCAGCGTCACCCGCGCCGATGTTGATGTCCAGCCTTATGCATTCACCACCAAGAGCTTGTTCGTCGGCCATTTCGACTACAAGTACCTACGCTTCCAGGCGATCGACACCCCTGGTATCCTGGATCACCCCCTTGAGGAGATGAACACGATTGAGATGCAGAGTATCACGGCCATTGCTCACTTGCGGTCCGCGATCCTGTACTTCATGGATCTGTCTGAGCAGTGCGGCTACTCCGTCGCAGCCCAGATTCAGCTCTTCCGCTCAATCAAGCCTCTGTTCCAGAACAAGCTCGTGTTCATTGTGATCAACAAGATTGATATCCTGCGGCCCGAGGAGCTGGACGAGAAGACGAGTCAGGACCTCCAGTCGCTGCTGTCTGGCGGCGACGTCGAGCTGCTTCAGCTCTCTTGCAACACCACCGAGGGTGTGCAGGAGGTCAAGAACGCCGCTTGCGAGCGCCTGCTCGCCGAGCGTGTGGCTCAGAAGCTCAAGGCCGGTACCTCCGGGAGCGGTGCTATCGGTGGCCGCTTGGCGGATGTCATGGCCCGTATCCACGTCGCGCAGCCCATGGGCGGTGCCGGACGCGAGACGTTCATCCCCGAGGGCATCAAAGAGCTCAAGAAGTACGACAAGAACGACCCTGAGCGCCGGAGGCTCGCCCGCGACATCGAGGGCGAGAATGGCGGTGCTGGTGTGTTCAACGTCGACCTCAAGGCCGACTACCTGCTCGAGAACGATGAGTGGAAGTACGACCGGATACCCGAGGTCTTTGACGGCAAGAACGTCTACGACTACGTCGACCCTGATATCGATGCCAAGCTGCAGGCTCTTGAGGAGGAGGAGGAGCGCCTCGAGGCCGAGGGCTTCTACGACTCTGACGAGGAGCTTGACGACGCCGAGGAGGCTGAGATCAAGATGAAGGCCGAGATCATCCGTGAGAAGCAGGCGCTGATCCGGAATGAGGCCAAGATGCGCAAGTCGCTCAAGAACAAGGCCATCATGCCCCGCAAGGCCATCAAGAAGCCGCTTTCAGAGCTCGAGGACGCGCTCGATGTTCTTGGTGTCGATACGCACGACCTGGGCCTGCGTGCTCGCGCCGTGGATGGCTCTACTCGTGGCCGCTCCATGTCCAGGAGCCGCCTGGGTACCGAAGACACCGCCATGATGGACGTCGACATGACGCCCAAGGAGCGCCTGCGGTCCAAGAGCCGGCCGCGGGACCGCAGCGTCATGCCCTCCAACAGGCGCGACGACGGTGTTCAGGACGAGGAGACCAAGGACAAGCTCGACCGCCAGGCCAAGCTCAGCCAGCGGAGAATGAACCGCATGGCCAGGCAAGGAGAGGCCGATCGCCACGTCGGCACCACCATGCCGAAGCACTTGGTAAGCCTCCTCAGCACCGCGTTTTCACTAATTTATGCAACACAAAGACACAGACTAACATGCTTCGTTCACAGTTTGCGGGCAAGAGAACCGTCGGCAAGACGGCGAGACGTTAAGAAACAGCATAATGATATCCTCATGGCAGCGCATCCTCTCGTCTTGTCCCTTCTTTACTTTTCTTTCTCGCTCGTCCTGTTATTGGCGGGCATGATCACGACCACGAGAGAGGGCGTTACCTGGGGGGGGACGAGGTTCCCTCACTCGCTCCTGATGATGTGTTTGTCCTTTGACTACCGGAGTTTCTGGCGTTCGAAAAGAAGACATGATTTTTGGGATTCCTCTTCTTCTTCTTGTGGTGGTTGGGGGAGTGCTTCAGACTAGCTCTAGATGATGGAGAAGACGCAAGGTTCTTTTTTGTCTTTCAAGATGTAGACACATCATCATCGCCATCGTGTTCCAAAATCAAAGCATTCCCTTTTCCCACTCTTCTCTCCGTCGCAGCCCTGTTGAGTCTCTGATTTGTGACTCCCGACCCTCCTTTTTGCCTCGTGAGGTGGCAAATCTGGCCCGGAGTAGGTTTCGTCAGCCATGGAACGATCTCGGCGCAAGCAG
Organism: Microdochium trichocladiopsis; assembly: GCF_020744255.1. Classification (NCBI taxonomy): domain Eukaryota; kingdom Fungi; phylum Ascomycota; class Sordariomycetes; order Xylariales; family Microdochiaceae; genus Microdochium; species Microdochium trichocladiopsis. The sequence continues at coordinate 2,447,260 of NW_025763548.1, forward strand.
CAGCCGGAACAAAATTGTGACTTGTTGGAACCTCCACGGCCTCCTCGACGATCCAATACCGATGAATACATACATATTGACGCATCTAGTCGTGGCCATGAAACACACACACACACACACATTCACACACACACCACATGTAGATTTTTCTTCAAACGTCCTTGCCCCGCTGCGACTTCCTCTTTCCCGTTTTCTTCTTTTCTTTTTTTTCCTGAACGGCAAAATGGACGAGGAGGGCCCGAAAGAAAAGACCATGATCACCCAAGACAAAATCGGAGGGCCGCCAGAGTTGTGTGTAGGCGTGCGTACCGAGCTACCGAGACTGTAACCGAGACTGGATGAGCCGTACGGACGCCCCGATCTCGAGCCCAAAGTAGCCATGGTCACTTTATGTGATAGCATCGAGGTGTCAGGTTGGTTTGTCGTTACTGGTGTGTCGCGACAGCCGGCGGGACAGGACTTATAATGGTCGTCATGGAGATGAAGAGTGATGTTACTAGTTTTTGTTTCTTCTCTTTGAGACGTCGCTTGAGGGAGACATGACATAGAGACGGTCACCACTCGCACAATACAAAAAGAATACTCAGCGCCGCCAAGAGCTAGTAGTTTGACGGAGCATAATGTTGGATATCATTTCATCTAGAACGCTCATATCTAGACTATTTCGTCTTCGTCGTCAACTAAGCACGCTCGAGAATGTTGTCTCATACGTCGTGCCGCAGGGCTTGCTTTTCCCCAAATCCCTTCTCAGGTGTATCGTCATACCTAGACCCATCCCATGGTAAATGTGTGAATATTGGTTTGTTGAAACCGTACGCCATGCTTCCAACCTGTTTCCCATGGCCACATCTTTTTGTAAAAATCCGATGAGGGAACCATATAAAGTATCTATAACCGACAATATTTCGTAAAAACGCCGTTCGCAATGCTAGAAGAAGTTGATTCTCCCGCTAATAAATCCCTGAGATTCGCCTCAACGGAGTTTTATAATTTCATATCAAAAATGTGCAAAAGAGTCGCGAGCTCGCTTAGAAGGTGAGCTGCTTGGGCTGCTCCCAGGTGAACTCCTGGTTAGTACCGAAGTGACCGAACTTGGCAGTCTGGTTGTAGATGGGGCGGGTGAGGTTGAGCTGCTTGGCAATGGGGCCGGGTCTCATGTCGAAGTTCTGGCGGACAATCTCAACAAGCTCCTCGGTAGTCTTGCTGGAAGTGCCGTAGGAGTCGACGTGGACGGAGCAAGGCTCGGCGACACCGATGGCGTAAGAAAGCTGGACAAGGACACGGCGGCAGAGGCCGGCAGCGACCAGGGACTTGGCGACCCAGCGGGCAAGGTAGGCAGCAGAGCGGTCGACCTTGGAGAAGTCCTTGCCGGAGAAGGCACCACCACCGTGGGCACCCCAGCCACCGTAGGTGTCGACAATGATCTTGCGACCAGTGACACCGGCATCACCCTGGGGACCACCGATGATGAAGAGGCCAGAGGGTTGAAGCTGAATAATGCATGTCAGTCTCTGAGCATGTCTCAGGGGGGCTAGAAGAACGACGCCCCAGGAGCGGGGCGGTCAACGCAACTTACGTGGAGAATGACGTGCTCGTCGAGGTACTGCGAAGGGATGACCTTCTCGACGATCTTGGACTTGAGCTCCTTGCGGACGACCTCGGTCGAGACGGACTCGTCGTGCTGGGCAGAGATGACAACAGTGTGGACACGGAGGGGAACAACGGCACCGCCATCGTTCTTGTACTCCATGGTGACCTGAGTCTTGGTGTCGGGGCGCAGCCAGGGGAGGGTGCCGTCACGGCGGGCGTCGGACATGGCCTTGTTGAGCTTGTGGGCGAGAAGGTGAGACAGAGGGTGCAGCTCGGGGGTCTCGTCGGTGGCATAACCGAACATGAGACCCTGGTCACCGGCACCGAGGTTCTCAAGAGCCTCGTCCAGGTGGAGACCCTGAGCGATATCGGGGGACTGCTTCTCAATGGCAACAAGGACGTTGCAGGTGTTGTAGTCGAAGCCCTTGGCGGACGAGTCGTAGCCAATCTCCTTGATGGCGCCACGGATGACCTTCTGGTAGTCGAGGTTGGCCTTGGTGGTGATCTCACCAAAGACCATGATCATACCGGTCTTGGCAGCAGATTCGCAGGCAACCTTGGAGAGGGGGTCCTCGGCCAAGCAGGCGTCCAGGATGGCATCGGAGACCTGGTCGCAAATCTTATCGGGGTGACCCTCACCGACGGACTCGGACTGGAGACGGGGGCACAAGGCGTCAGCGGGTCGGCGTTCAACAGGAGGATATCCGAAAGTGCCAGACATGTGCTGGCCGCGCAGGCAGAACTCACGGTGAAGAGGAAAGCACCCTGGTTGCGGGGCTTGGTGTTGGTGGCAGCGTGGCCGTTGACGCCGTTGGAAGCAGTCATTGTGAATGTGGAAAAGAGGGGGGTATCGGTGAAGAAAGAGAAGAAAACAACAAGGCACGGGTCGTTGGCGACGGGATATACGACGGCGACGACAAAGAACTGTAACCACGAGGGGACAGTCCTGAGATAGTAATAGGGGGGAAAGGCTTCTGGGAGATCGGATGGAGAAGGAGGAGGGTGAGAGCGCGCGAGAGGACGGCGGCCAGAAGATTTCTTTTCAATGGCGTGGACAGGCGGGCCGGGCTGGTTTGCGCCCCTGGGAAGGTCGGCGGAGGGGCAGAAAAGTAGCCGGGCGGGAGCACGCCTTCACCCGGACCAGACTGGACATGGCGGGGGTACCTGCCCCTGGCTGCCATTGTCCGAGGGCCGCAGGTACCCTTGGGGCCGGCGCAGAGGTACCTGATAGCCTCGCCACGCCGGCCTGCCAGCCCAGGTATCTTTCATCTCGATCAGCGCGGTGGGGGTGGTTGGAGGGCTTGGAGTGCCAGCCCGCCCAGGCGCATGGGCAAAAGGCAAGGGGACCGCCGAAGAGAGAGCCCTTTGGAGGGAAGGGGAAGAAAAAAAAAAGAGCCGAAGCCCGCCAGGCAGGTACCTGCCTGAGGCCCACCAATGGGTGCGAGCCGCCCACCACAATGACTCCCCACCGCCTGCGAAGAACCCGCCGCTGATTGCTGGGGATCCACCAAAAAGAGGCAAGCGTCATTTATCAGAGATTGCGCCATTGCGCGCCCGACCGGCTTCTCATCGACATTGGCATCCCGTCCTCCATGTCACGGTCAGACAGCGTTGGCTGTGGTTGCTCTTGGGCCCTCCAACACAAAGTTGCGGACCAGTGTCTGGGGTGTCCCCGAAAGTTCCACACCAGGATTGGGCTATGTCGAGGCCAATTCGTGGCGACTAAAACCCTGCCAGCAGAGTTGCTGGCTGTTGTGATTGATACGACGACAGCAAGGAGAAGGTCAAGTCGGTTCCACCTCCATACACATCCGTATCGACGGCACTTGGCTCGGCAATCAGCAGCTTGTCACTGAGCAGCCCGCCATAGTTGTTCCGCGCAGCAACAGGCTGGCGTGGTTCTGGCGTGGGCAAATCTACCTTACTCAGTAGACTTAAGTTTGAACTTGCCAGGTGGTCTCGTTGACAGCCTTCGAGACTACGCACAGGTTGTCTAAGACAACGACAACCTTTTCATTGGGTCCCTCGCCTTGTAAGAGCGGATGGAGCCGGTGGCCCCTTTGATCAACACGCCAGCCCTTCCACCTCACTTCCAGCGTGTCTTGACAGAGTCTCGCAGTCGCCCTGCCCTGGCCCCGCCACGCCGGCCTCGAGCAGGAGTGACCAAGCTGGGAGAGACATTGTGCTGGCTCTCTGGTGGCTCGGCGTGGAATATACCCAGCCAGGCCCGTCTCCACGAAGACATGCACATGCATGCCAGCTTCTGGCTATGCCGCTCGATAGACCGCCCCATCACGTCGGCCCAATCCCGCAGGCCCCCCAAGCCAATCACTGCTTCCCACAGCGTGCACGGGGTCTACGTCTTGACAAGAGCAAGCATAGCTCGACAGCGGCTCCTGTTTCTAGCGTCTCCCGCTGGATACCAAGGTAGCCTTGTACCACGCTCGCACTCCACGATTCACGTTGCCAGAGGGAGAAGAATACCCTGCCTACCCGCCCAGGCGGGGCAGTCGAGCAGGACCCCTACAGCATCACTGCTCCTTCGGGCCCTTGTGCTCGTTTACAATGGTACCCCGCTCCGGAACGGCGTCGGCATCGTAGAGAACAGTGTCAAGCACGGCTGGTCGAGCAACACTGCTTATAATATAATCGCTGGTCTCACAATCGCCAACACTAGAGAGTCAAGATGTATGGAGAACCCTTCGTACGACGACTCGCCTTGCTCGGGCTGCTCCGATCATCGGCTGGTATGCGACAAGGAGCTGCGAAGGCGGTGAAGAAGTCTCAAGCTGGAACAACTTGGCGTCGTGGTCTGCAAGGTGCTGCTGTACTTTGCCTGTCCGTGCCGAGACGCCAAACTCTCGCCAGAGCAGAGCATATCCCTCCAGCTAACTTGATGGGGCTGTTCGACCTCGCAATCGTGAAATTGATGTTTGTCGACGTTTCGTCCATAAAAATCTGGTACTGTCGCCTTATGTAATAAAGTATGCGGCATGGCTTTCTGCAGGTTGCCCCACATCAAAGAAAATACGTCAGATCGATTTTCGACATGCTGAAGCTATCGGACTGCCCCTCCAATGCAAGAGCGGCTTGCCGAATATCAACCAGCCCGACGCAACCCTCGTCCAAAGTACAGAAGCAGGCCCCCATATCACGATTGTAATACCGGAGCAGTCAACAATAGACGATTCTATTTGAATGAGGTTCTCCTGAGGCTTGGAGACTCAGTCGGCGCGCAAACATTGAATCCACCTCAGCGCTGAGTGCCGAGCCAAAGAGCTGAAGGTGTCTGTCGCTTGAACTGAGACGTAAGATCACGTTTGCGGAGACTTTCGACTGCCCCAGTCACAAATCACCAGTAGAGCTCGGACGATCATCAACATGAGCAAGTTTGGCGTGATGGTGATGGGCCCGGCGGGTGCCGGCAAGGTGAGTTTCCCAGTGTGGAATCGATGGCAGGGAGCCAGACCTCAAACAAGGCCGCGGGCGTGTATGCAAAAGACAAGGCACAGCGCGGACGCAGCAAGCTGACCTCAAGATTGTGCTCCCCAGTCCACCTTCTGCGCGTCTCTCATCACACATCTCAACCTCAACCGCCGGTCATGTTTCTACGTCAACCTCGATCCGGCCGCCGAGACCTTTGAGCACCAACCAGACCTCGACATCAAGGACCTCATCTCGCTCGAGGACGTGATGGAGGAGATGGGCCTGGGCCCGAACGGCGGCCTCATCTACTGCTTCGAGTTCCTGCTGGAGAACCTCGACTTCCTCACCGACTCGCTCGACTCGCTCACCGAGGAGTACCTCATCATCTTCGACATGCCCGGCCAGATCGAGCTGTACACGCACGTGCCCATCCTCCCCGCGCTCGTGCGCTTCCTCACGCGCTCGGGCTCTCTCGACATCCGCCTCTGCGCGGCCTACCTCCTCGAGGCGACCTTTGTCGTGGACCGCGCCAAGTTCTTTGCGGGCACGCTCAGCGCCATGAGCGCCATGATCATGCTCGAGGTCCCGCACATCAACGTCCTCTCCAAGATGGACCTCGTCAAGGACCAGGTCCGCAAGAAGGACCTCAAGCGCTTCCTCACGCCCGACGCGGGCCTGCTGGACGACGACCCGGCCGAGGCCGCGCGGCTCAAGGCCGAAGGGCGCACGCTCGCCCAGGAGGACGCAGACAACCTGGCGGCGGGGTCGTCCGGTCAGGACCCGCTGGACTCGGACGCCGTGATGCGCGGCACGAGCTTCCGCCGGCTCAACCGTGCCGTTGCCGGCCTGATCGAGACCTTCTCCATGGTCAGCTACCTGAAGCTCGATGTGCAGGACGAGGACAGCGTCGGCTCGATCCTGAGCTACATTGACGACTGCATACAGTACCATGAGGCGCAGGAGCCGCGAGAGCTCAAGGACGAGGAGTTTGACGATGATGAAATGGACGGTTAGTCATTGTCGCCGCCGCCGTCGTTGTCGTCGCTGGGGGGGGGGGGGGGGGGCTTGGAATATGGACAGGAACCTGGGAGATTCCCAGACGGGGATTGGGAAAGAGATACAGAGCAACTGGAGGCGCGTGCCGCGCGGTGCTCTGGCTTACCTTGGGAAACGACGAGATAGATTTTGTTTTGCATAGCGTGAGGCGTATACTGGTCCAGTACTTAGCACATTATTCATGACATCTAAATGCCTGTCACGTGGGAATCTACCAAACTGACAAAGTAAGTATGGCAACAAAGAGTCCATTGCGAATGAACGTGGTAGCGGCGACTTGAAACTGATACTACAGAAAACTACGCAAGAAGGTGTATATACTAAAGCCTTGCCGCGTGGCACACAGGTCCAGTCGTCGTGTGCACGCAGCAAGGGTCATGTGGAGATGCAGAAACCTCAGGAGCTCGCCAAATAACAATAATCCAAAGGGGAATCCGTTTTGTGCCTCGTAATCATCCGAGCCCTGCAGAGAAGAAAAACAGAGAGAGAGGGAGAGAAGCTGCGCCAGCAGCAACCCCAACGGCTCGAACGCCCAGAACGCCTGCTTGATTCGTTTTCCTCATAACAGAAGCCCAAAAAAGTTCATACATCATCCAAGAAAGAGAGAGGGGTGAGAAGATAGGTGGCCGACCTGAAACTCTTCTTCTTTTCCAAATCGTGCCCGTGGTGTTCGTGCTGTGTTCCCGAGAATGCACCGTACCAGACGCATTGGAGTGGCGTATCGTCATTCTGCGTCGTCGTGTGCTGTCGAGAAAAAACTGGCTCGCTCCCAGTTTGTCGTGCAGTGGCAGATTTAGCTTTGCTTGTCGCACAACATGTGATCGAGGGGGGCTGCTCCAAGAAAACCAGAGTCGAGCGATTCCAGGCGTCTGCCGCCGCTTCATGCATTGGTTATGGTCGTCTACCGCGAGCTGCCATATCGGTATCCGCTGCCAGCTGACGCCCGGCCGCCAGCGCCAGCGCCGCCAGACCAGCCGGGGACGGTCTGGCCTCGTGTCTGCGCGTCGTACTTCTGATATTCAGACCACCAGATGTCTCTGACGACCGACGCGTAGCCGGCGAGTTTGCTGACTACCACGACAGCGTCGCGGGCTGTGGCTTCGGGCCCGCGCTGCCAGACGGCAGCAACGGCAGCGATGACGAGCGCCCAGCCGAGCATGCGGAAGAAGAGACGCGTGAAGTAGAGCATCGTGCGCTGAATGAAGAGGGCGATCTGGATTGCGGCGACGATGAGAAAGAGGAGCGCGCCGAAGAAGACAAAGTCCGGACTGGAGCTCAGAGTTGCGACCAGTCTGTCGATGATGGGCGTGACGATGGGGGCAAGGGCGGCAACAACGCCGGCCAGAGAGCTACGCGTGAGCTTCAGAAGCTGCTGGTAGATGATCTGTACGGGCGTCTGGTCGGACAAGACATGGTCCTGGAGGAATGAGATTGTGTTTTCGGGGAGGAAGCCTGCCGCCATTGTGAGTTTTTGGTTAACAAGAAGAGCCGGGTAGATGAGCAAGCAGCACGGGGAGGATGGGATGGTGGAGGGGAGAGGACAGTGTTGGATATGATATGCCAGGCACGGGCGCTGCTGTGTGCCATGACGGCCGGTTTTGCAGCGGGCTAGAGGTGTCCGCGTGCCTGATGGTGGTGGTGGAGGTGGTGCGGGTGGCGTGGCGTGGCGTGGCATGTGATATCTGGGTTGGAGACGGCGCAGTTGACGGTCTCGACGCACCTTGTAGGAGGCTCAGCATCCACTGGTTGTCTGAGTGCACGTTGGCCATTGTAAGGTTGAGGGAGCCTGGGTGGCCCGGGAGATGATGGTTGATGGCTATTCGCGGGACGTGGAAGAGCAGTTGTTATGATTATGGGTGGTGGTGGTGTGGTGGTGTTGTTGTTGTTGTCGACGTGGAAGTGGAAGTGGTGCCAGGATGGAGGAGGGTTGGTTCAAGCAGGTAGGAGGGCGATCGGCCGGAAGTGGGCAGGCAGGGCGGGTGCACAAGCTTGGGCGTGCCAAGCTTTGAGTGACGCTGGCTGGCTGGTCTTGCAAGTGCCTGGCAATGGCTGGAGCGGGATGATGCCTTTGCTCGCACGTGCTTTTGGAGTTGGGTAAGGTGTCGTCAAATGATTTGTTTTTTTAATGTTTGGCGTGCATGCGCATGCAGAAGACGGCGGCAGCTTGCAACTCTTGGTACTTGACGAGACGAGCAGATGTCGCCGCACAGGACATTTCAACTTTTGACTGCCACCGCGCAATTTCAGGGTTGTTTTCGTGGTGGACCGCGTCGTTTGGCGTCAAAGTCGCAACACACTCTCTCTTGACCACGACCCCGGTCGGGCATGCCTGCCTCTCTCGCTTCTCTCCCGGGACAGGACAGACAGCAAAGCCTGGTCTGGGCAAGGCTTAAAATTAATCACACTTTTTTTCATGTCTTCTGAACCCGGCGCGTGCAACCTTAACGTGTTCTTCGCCTCCTGGGCGACAAAACGACGATGCTCCATCGTCAAGGCCATAGGCATAGGACACTGCTCGTCTTTGACCCAAATCAATCAAGAAAAGGGGTTCCCCCGGGCTCTCAGAGCTAACGAACACTAGGGCTGTGCATTTTTCTCTCCGCTTCTTCTTCTGCTGCTGGCAGGGGTCCTGTGCAGGGTTTGCCCCACTGGCCTCTCGCTGAGTCTCACGATCCTGTCAAGCGGCGGCCGGAACATGTCCCCTCTGGCCCTGGTTTACCCGCCGCTTATGGCAGCCGGACGGGGTCGCTGGCGGCTCCGGCATGACACCGCTCTTTCGTGCATGAGCCCGTCCTCGCGTCGGGTTCTGCTGCAGACCCGTGGCATCAGCTGGCCTTTGGGCATCATGCTGGCTGCATAATGCCAACGTGTTCTGCATGTCCCCCAGTCTGCCGGTCGAGTTGTTTGGTGCTTGTGCCTTTCAGCAGGCCTCGAGAGTGCAAGATCTGGTGATGTCGCATCGAACAGCAAGCACGGTTTCTCTTCCACGTGCGTCGAAGCGCTCGGACTGCAGCGTATCTCGATCTGGGGCCCTGCGCTCCGATGGCGCGGCCGCCTAGCGCAGTCCATTTCACCAGAGACGCCGAGTTAGAAAACCACATGCTCGAGATAATAATAACCGGTGCAGACGCCCCTTTCCGTCTGGTCCTTGAGACATGCTCGTGAAGCTGACCAGGCGCCACGGTGAGAGCAGGAGCGGCCCTTGTGGCGCGCAGCCTGTGGCTGTGGCGCAAACACGGCTCGCGGCGCGCGGTGGCTCCTGCCCGGCCTCGGGCCACGGAACACGAAAAGTTCGAGTGGCCAGGCCGGGCCGGCCGGTCCTTGCTCCGGCAACCACCAACCTCCAGTCCCCGGCAGACACTCGGCCAGCCGCTCGCTCCCTCCTGCTGACGCGCTCTGCACGCGGTCCAATGACTTAAGCCCACACGGAAGCGCACGCCCTGCCCACACTCGTTTTGTTCCTGACCTAGTCCGACGGCCGACTGTTACACCCCGGCATCACCCGCACGCCAAGCTTGCATGATAGTCGCGCACTGAGTCCCTTCCGCGCTCGGCGGCCACGGAGCCTGCGAGAGGCTGCACGCTCGGCGGCTCGAGGGATTGCAGGTTGGCGGTACGGACAGCACCCATCGATCTTCACCTCTTGGTCATGAGCCTACTCCACGCAGGTCATGGCGGTCCCGGACCGCTCGTTGCCGACCCATGGTCTCATGGCACGGGCATCATGAGGGCTGTCCTCGCCCGCCTCAATTGGACTACCGCCGACCTCGACTTTACTCACGTCGGTTCTCTCATCGCCATCGTGGGCGCAGCTCCGGCCGGTTGGCGCATTCTGCGCAGAGCTTGGCACGAGGTGTACGGCTGGGTACGGCAGTTCTTTCTCGCATCAGTCACGATCCCTGGTGGCGATCCGGTCAACAAGAATCTTGTCAAGTGGCTTGTTGCCAACCGCCCTCGGCAGCATCGCACTTTCACAGGCCGTACAGAGATGGGTCGTGGAGATGTGACCGATCGCGCAGCCGCGCTCAAAAAGACGAGGCGCGCGGTGCAGTATGCGCCACACTGGGACTCGAGGTGGTTCTGGTACGAGGGCAGGCTTTTCGTTGCGACCAGAGACAACTTCAGCAGTTCCGCCATGTCAGACCCTGCCTACGACGGCGTTGGTGGCGAGGAGCTGACGGTCAGCTGTCTCGGGCGGTCGATTGAGCCTGTCCAGAACCTCATCGAGGTCGCGCGCGAGTTTGCGGATCGCCAGACCCAATACTTTGTCATCATCTATGGACGCGACCGGTACGGCATGACCTGGCAGCCCAAGTCGCGCAAACCTATCCGGTTGCTTGACACTGTGCACTTCGACGACCGCCTCAAGAAAGACCTGCTGGACGACATCAGGAAGTACCTAGACCCGCGGACGCAGCGGCGCTACGAGAGCCGAAGCATGCCGTACCGGAGGGGCTACTTGTTCTACGGGCCGCCTGGCACGGGCAAGTCCTCATTGTCCACGGCGTTGGCTGGCGAGTTTGGACTGGACCTATACGAGGTAAAAGTCCCAAGCATAGCATCGGACTCGGACCTTGAACAGATGTTTCACGAGATCCCACCACGGTGCATCGTTCTGCTCGAGGACATTGACGCTGTATGGGTTGACCGTAGCTCCCGTTCAAGATCTCCTGACCGCCGAAGCGAGCATAGTAGTGGTAGTGGGAGCAGGAGCGGCCATCACCGATCCAACTGTACACTATCCGGGTTGTTGAATGTCCTCGACGGTGTTGGATCTCAGGAGGGGCGTATTGTCATCATGACCACCAACAAGCCGGACTCCCTGGACCCGGCCCTGGTCAGGCCAGGTCGTGTCGATATGAAAGTTTTCCTAGGACATATCAGTCCTCAATCGGCAGAACAGATGTTTGTACGCATGTTCTCGCCTGATGAGTTGGTCAACGACGGTCCCGTGGTTGATATGGATCGGATTCGCGAGCTTGCGCAACAGTTTGCCCAGGCAATTCCTGACGACGTCTTTACGCCTTCACAGTTACAGGGCTACTTTCAGCTTCATCTGGACAGTGCTGACGACGCTACAGCTGGCATAGCTTCGTGGGTCGCGAAAGAGACATCACGCCAGGCGGATGGAGGTTTTGAGGTTGTAATAACAGGCTCGGAGCGGGCCATGTAACAACAACAGAAGTTGTATTAAAACAGTCGGTATAGAGATTCAGCACAGCGGTGCCCTTTTCATTACTCGGTCGATTCGTGGCATATCTTCGGGTTTTCAGGAAGTGGCGTTTCGGGACATATAGATTTATTTGGTTCATCTGTATTGAAATGTATATCTAGAGTTTCCAGTAGATGGTCTACTTCGCGAAACATCGTCGCTTCGGCGAGGTAAGCAATACTCTGTCCCATCTTGGACAATGTTAGAAAGTATCAGCTTGCAACAGATGCTCACTGAAGAGCCCGACAGAATGTGAGGTGTAGTGCTTTGGTGCTGACCAAGTTCGCCGGTGCTGGTACGGTGATGTGTGCCAGTAAGCGCTTGGCTTATTATACGAGGTGGAAGTTTTCGGGCAACTGAAAGATCAATTCCCTTTGTCACTTGTGATGGTTTTTGACAGGAGACATGATGAAGTGCCTTCGGGCATCTGGGCAATGACGCTTTTGGGGGGAACCCGGAACTTGACTTTGACTTGAGACTTTCGTTTGGATCCAACGGCGTTTGTCGGGTTTCATTGTTTGGGCCTTCACAGATGTGCAAGAGTGGTTTGCATTTGAGTGCCCTCTCTTTTAGACGAGGGGTTTCCATACTTGCCAAAGACATTTTTTCGTCATGCCTACATCCATAAGTTGCCCCGGCGTGCTGGCATTCATAACCTGCCGGTCGTTTCACCGCAATCCGGGCAAACTGTATGATAACTCGGAGTGGACAGATAGCATTAAGGCATCCGCGGCCGCCGATGGTCTTCAATGGCCTCCCGCGTGGTGATTCGGACTCGCGACTTAGATGAAATAGACCGTGTGTTGGTGGTTCACCGGGAGGCTCGGCCTATTCATTCGGACTGTCTACCGAGTTCATCATCTCGTTCATGATTCTCCCCGCAATGGTCGGTTGTTCCGTATGCTCGGTGGTGGCGGCGCGATTATAGTCTACCCAGTATTCTTGTATTCAAACATTTTCACTTGGCATATGGTTCATCTGAAGTAGCAGACACAATGTGTTTCCTATCAGCAGCTACATAGCTTCCGAGTTACTGTGATGCACACGCTAAGCCTGGCCGCTTCGCTCTCGAGTTTCTCGCGTACGACACTCCGCAACAATGACCGCTGTGCTTGTGCCTGTCGTCACTACCTCTTTTCATGATCCATGCCTGACCTCAAGTCTTGCTTGCCTTACTTCATACACGCCACGGACAAAGGGATGTCAGTCACAAACCACTGGTTTCCACACACACACACACACACACACACACACTGCAACGTCCCACACAGCTGCAAGAGGGTCAACTGACCCAGTACGCCTCGTACTACTAAGCCAAGGAGGAGGAGGAGAACAAGACACAACGACGCCACACCTACGCAAGTGGGGCAGGACGTGACCATACTCGAAGGCTTTTCCCCCACAGAGACATGCATGCAGGAGGATGCATGCATGCAAGGCAAAAATAATCGACGTCCTTTGCCGCTGGTCCCGCACGAAGAGAGAGGAGGGCGAGTGAATCAAGTTAGTTATCTCGAGCGGGTCGCCCACCTTTTCTGCCGAGACCTGGATCGAGCGGAGGGATGGAGACGATGGAGGTGGTGCTGTGTGGTGGAGGCCCATTTAGGTGAGAAAGAGAGAGAGAGACACACACACGCAAGGCGGCATATACGGCTCTTACTGGATCCCGCTCACTTGTTCAGAGCCACAGTTGCGACAGCGGCTACTGCAAGTCCGCCTCGGAGAGAAGGAGGAGGGAGCGGACGCCAGGGCGGACGAACTGCATGGGGCTGAAAAAGCAAGTCGAGAATGGGGCGCCAGTAAGCACAGGCTCCGACTGAGTGGGCTGCTGCTCCGATGTGCTCTCGGATCGTGTAGACCAGGAAAAAGCCTGGATGACGGAATGGGGGTTTTGCGGGAGGATATGCGGAGGTGAGTTTGTGATATCGAGCCGTCTTTTGTCTCATGAGGACCTGGCCCTTCCATTGATTTCTGATATGACCAGATTGTGACTACCGGCTCAGGCTTACAGCGTTACTAGACTGCCTGGCGACTTGCACCGATGATAGCCGCACCGAAACTCGCTTCTTGTGAGCGTTGATGACTGTCCTCCCGGGGCCAGTGCCCTCGTGATGCCAAAAACAGGGCGGTGCCCAGAGGCTCGTGCTTCCCATATGCACGACATCGAGAATCGCCATTGTCGATTGTTCCTGACGCTATTTGGCTCCTCCCTTGCTTTACCGCCTCTCTGGGGAGGGCGGACTTGCAGCGAACCACTTAGCGGCTGGATGCACACGCTTAGACACTTGCAGATGGATCGTTGGGGCGCACGGCGCCTGTGGGACCCTAAGTTTGCATCGTTGTCTTTGAAGTTCTGGAAAACCCCCCAGCCACCTCCATTATGCAAGGCACCACCAAGCTTCTCGCTCTTGGCGCCTCGAGAAAGGGAAGGCCAAAGCGTGATCGCGATTGACTTCACTTCAACGTGGACACCAAGAAGTGAGGGAATTTTTGCAAAAGTCCAACAATCGACTTCGTCAGCCCTCCTCCTGGCATCAACAGTTGTGTGCGCCGGCTCTGTCGGAGGTAGTCATCAACTGTGGGTCGGGATCTTCGGTGATGAGCTTCGAGGCGCCGGCCGGCGGCGCGTAGAGAAGCGCCTTGTGTCTCGTGTGGGCAGCACCCAACGCCGTACAGACTGAGGCGGATGGTTGTGAGGCTCCATGGGGACTCGTGCAAGTTGTCCTTCTCCCATGTTACCAGGCGATGCCAGAACTCCGGTCCCCAGCGCCCATATTGGAATTCCACCACAGGGGCATGCCCTGAAGATCGGGTCGTATGCCCATGTCAGAGCTGTCCCGTAAGGTCGGGACATCCCCCATGACAGCCAGCGCAAGGATGCGGTCCGCGTTGGTCTGTGTGTGCTGCCCGTCGGTCGGAACCCGGCTCGGCAGGCAGCGGGCTCTCGTCTCTTCAGACTCTTCTTTTGGCTGTCCTCCCTTTCATCCTGGGCCAAGGTGGGTGATCAGGGAGCGAGCCCACGGAAGCTCCGTGGTCCAACGGAGCCGTATATCCCTTTGGAGTCTCAATCTGAAGAGCAGGGCGCGTTGGCCGGCCTGGCCGATCTACGTAGTACCACAGACAGCTCAGATGGCACCAAAGCCGATAGCCCATGATGCAGGCCCATTGAGTCCATGGGGCAACAATGCATTGTCGAGCTTGCAGGGTTTGTCCCGAGTGGCCGGTCCCTGCGTGTTAGGCAAGTCAAGGGGACTGTTGTCACCGCTCCTTCTTCCCCAAACATCCCCTCCTGTACCTACAGTAGGAACGGAGTGCCGAGCACGACGACGACGCACGACACGACCCCTGTACCCTGAACGCGCCAGGCTGGCAGGCAGGCAGGCCAGGTCGGTTCGGCGCAGCGCCAAGGGAAACTCCCAAGTCTAGGTCCCCTAGAAAATCCCTCGTGCCGGCTGTCAACGCTCCTACAGGACTGACACGGGCACCTCGCCATACCTCTTTTAGTGCAGCGATGGGCCGCAACGGACGTGCCGTTCGCCAGACTTGGCCTAGACACCTCAATGAACCCGCCTCAACACAGCTTAGTTTCGTCCTCCGGGACTGTCAAGGCTCCAGAAAGATCGACGGCGGCAGCGGACCTGAAGCTAGCAACTCTAGCGGCCTTGCCTTGAAGGGGACAACAGGCTTCACCGCTCGGCTTTCCTCTGGCTCTTTGGTCCTCCTCACAGGTCGCGCAGCAAGCAAAGATTCCCACAGGGGGTTACCCTGGTCCCTGCTAGTAAGATTCTTCAAGGAAACCTGACAAGGGTCCAATAACTAATTGTCGACGATGGAGACTAACGGCAGAGCTAGCTGGCCCGCTAGGTTAGTTAGCCGACCAAGCCAGCCATCCCAGCTACGCTCTCACGACTTAGCGGCGGGTACCAAAAGCTGCACGTCAAGCAGCACAGGGGGGACGAAGGGGCCTCGCTCGCTCGGGCGCTATGCTACTGCGTATCTTTGCGCTCTCTCCATATTCGTGAAGATAGAGAGAGAGAGAGGTTCTCTCTCGACGAGGCCCACTCTCGAACCCACTACCGTTCTCCGCGAACCCTGCCGCCGCTGCCACTGCTGCCAATAACTTGGCCACGGGAGGGGCACTTGAGGTCCGGGATGTATGTACAACACAGGCACGTGCGCTGGCAGACCCTTTTTTTTCTAGTGTGTGGTCCACTTCACTCTTTGAAGTTTGGACAAAAGTCGGGGCGGAAGAAAACGCGGGAAATACCGCGGGCGCGATCGCCCGCCCGGCCAAGTACGGTGTTCCGTAATAGTCTCCAGGCCGCCGAGGAGGCGGCCCTGCGGTGATCCTTGAGGGAGAGGATAGATAGGGGTCTCGTTGCGTTTCCACATGCGCGCGGTTCGCAAGCAGCAGCAGGCAGCCGCCCAGCGTGGAGTGATGGGGAGAGGTGCTTTGTGGGTGCCACAAGAGTCCCCAGCTGGGCGGCGGCTCTCGATGGTACGGGAAGCCAGGAGTACGTAGATTGGTCATGTATGTGTGATCTGTAGCCCGCACTGCTGCTCCGTGAAGGTGTCATGGGGAGCTGGTGTAGAACCAAGCGTGCTTTCCCTGCGTCCGAGTGATCCTCTGCCTCCACAGGCCGGTTCTGCTTGCGGTCTTCCCTGTGCTCATGCAAGAGTCTATGTTTCGGCAGCTCCAGTCTGCCAGACATTTCAGTGGATTCTAGCTAACGTGTGGGGTGCGTCGGGAGATCTAGACGACGCGAGGCTTGTGACTCCTTTGTCTCAGACAATGCGCTGAGTTCGTGCGATGGCAGCGAAGATCCACGAGCGAGTCATACGATGATGTGATCGACTAGTCGCAGTGTATGTGGACAGGCATAAATCACACGCATTCACAAAGGGTGACGGCTGTCCGAGTATGCAAGATATCAGTCTTGAGTAATTGGTAGTATAACCTTGTATTATTCATGGAACTGCTTGGTCAGAAGAAGAAGTCTTGCTGCAAGCCCTTGAGAAAAAGGTGGCCATGGCATTGGCAGATACCATTGCCCATGTAGAAAGTATCGAAAATGAGTCGACAACTGGTGGTGTGGATATCTCAGAAACACATTGATGGGAATAACGCCTTTGGCTCGCTGGCCTCATCTAAAACAAACTCCGCAACACATGGCGGCCCTCCTCAAGACCCCGTGTGTTAGATGACAAACAGATAAACTCCTCTGAGAAATGCTTGCGACAAAATAAATCTCTAAGCGGGCAGGGTGGCCAGCATGCGATAAAAGTGCTCGAAACGAACACCAAATAACGAAGTTCAAGAAACTGAAGGGGGCGCCCAGCATCATCACCGCCATGTGGCGTGGATCTTGTTCCGCCGACTCCTCGTGTTCTTGAGGCCGACATCTCCGGCATTGACAAGCGTCTTCCAGCGCCGACCGAGACTACTCCGGTCCTTGCCAAGACTTCTGGCGCAGTCCTGCCAGTCCGATTTCGATAGCTTGAGCTTCTCGAGGATGAGCTCGACCAGAATACGGTCGTCTTCTAAAGTCCAACTCTCACCATCGGCCTCGACCTCAGCGTCCGCAGACTGTCCCGACACGATGTCGGTAAATCCTTGTAGAGCGTGCAGGTTGTGGAAGTCTGACCGCTCGAGACCGAGGGGTATTATCTCTGGCGCAAGACGAGCGCGCTTCGGAGTAGTGGGTTGAGCGGGACCAGCTTCCTCCTCCTGTTCGGACTCGGACTGTTCCAGCTCGAGCTCGCTGTCCACGTCGTCGCGACCCATGTCGTCATCGAGACCCCGGCGGCGCTTGTTGCGACCGCGAGGCGGCGCGCTGCGTTTTGTAATCTTCTTGCGTGGGGCGGCCTCGTTGTCTGATTTGCGCGCACGGAGTCTGAGCTTCATGGGCGTGGGTTCGGGAAGGGCAGCGTGGGCCAAAGGAGGTGTGGGCATCTGGCTGAACGTGCTGCTTGAAGGACTTGGCGACGGCGCGGTGAGCATCGATTGCAGGGCGCGACACGAGCTGAAGATGTTGCCAAAGGCATTGTGTGATGCGGCGGGAGGGCTGGCTGGGGGTGAGGCGAAGAGCGATGCCTGGAGGCGAGTGACTGGCGCCTGCGACGAGTCGCAGGAGAGGGCCGAGGGCATCAACATGGTTGCGGCTGTAGCTGAAAGATGCTGCGGGAAGTTGCGCTTGCTGGACTGTGGAGGTGTAGCTTGCGTTGACTTGGGCGGCTCGGGCGCAATGTGATGTGCGACCTGTTGCGACTGGAATGCGACAGGCGGGAAATCGCAAGGCGGCGGGCTGGGGACTGTCGCGGACGGTGCGTAGGCTGATACAGAGGATGCGCAGTGGCGACAATGGGCTGTCGGTATCGACGAGACTGCGAAAGAGACTGTCGAGTGCAAGCAGTATGCTTGTTGGTGATTGCGACAAAGAGGTATTGCGCAAAATGTTGGTGTTGGGATGGAGATGGGAAGGAAGTGCGGGCGAGGGGGCAACGGGCAGGCGTGGGTGCGCCTAATATCTGGGAGGGCGGCAGCAGCGCAACAGCGCACCTGGCTGGGGGATGCTGGTGGGCGCTGCGGATCCGTCAGTGGACACTGGAGGGCCCTGGCCGGAAGCAGAGGAAGCCCAGGAGCAAGAGCTGTCAGGACAGCCTGGAGGCGTTCGATGCCAGACGCCCGGGCGTGTGCCGGGCAATGCCTTGCCTGCTGACTCGCAATGCTGGCGGTGAGAGCAGCGAGCATTTGCAGGCGGCGGCAGGCAAGGCTTCCTCAAGGCTACGAGGGACACCCACGGACAGAGGCGTGTGCCCAGCAAGGCGACGGATGGATTCAGTGGGGCCCTCGACAACGAGCGTCCGGGCCCCACCCACACCTGCAACCACTTTGGCTTCCTGTCTTTGCACCCTCTGCATCAGGACACAAGAGTCAACGTCGCAGGCCCGACGCCCTCGTTCGTCTGCCGCACGCCACCAGGGCATGCCATGCGAGGGCGGGTGGCCGCTGCCCGAGTCGACGCAAGTCCATCTCGGTCGGCGAAAGGTGGGTGCAGGTGACGGACGGCACTGACGGACTGCCCATGAGCCACGAAGCCTCCAGACTGCCACTACGCGGCCACTTCACCCTCACCCGGCGTACACGCTACTTACCTAACTCATTCTCAAGCCGCTGCATGCTGTGACATCGTGCACACCATCTCGATGGATGGTGACTAGTGAGCCGCGGCGTTGCCCTTGACTCAATCTCCTTCTAGGCGTGCTTCCTGTTTCCATCGCCGATATTCGACGCACATCCATTGCATCACCACGCAGTCGCTAGACTCTGGCCCGCGCTGGTTCTGTCTGGCTATAAGACGGCATGCTCCGGCAAGCGAAACTCATCGCCGTGTCTGTCCTATCTTGTTTGGAACATTGGACAATCACCACCGTCGATTGCCTTGCAACTGCCCAAGTCTTCTGAGTTTGGCTCCAGTCCGTTGAAATGGCCATCGGGAGCCCTCCACTTACACCGAACCCGCCTCCTTGCGTACCTCTCCCTGCACATCTCCGAGTCCAAAGGTAGCGCCAGATGCAGCCGATAAAGCATGAGCTAGATGTCCTGGCGGTACACTAGAACCGTGACGCCGGTCCATGTCCCAACGTCATCCATCGATCGCATTGCTGGAGAGCAGAGTTGATGCAGGCCGAAGAGACGCAGCGGGAGCTCGCACACACACACACACCATCGAGCACACATCGCGGGACACGCCCACAGATCGGTCGATGCCATCCTGGCGGCACATCAACTCCTGCTGTGACTCCAACGGCATGACCTCATCCCAATATCGATCTCTCACTCGGACAAGCGTGCGCATTGTCAGCAGCATTGGGTTTGACCTTTGGCTGCAGAAAATCTTCCCATCCACCTGGTCCGATCCGCAAGCGTTGGCCTTGTTCCTGGTGGCCATGCCTCCGTCTCCATGCTCTGCACTGGACATGAAACTTGTCTTTCGTCATTACGACCAGGGCCGAGTGGTTACCCAGCAGCAGCCTCCCACACACCAGCTGCCCACTACATCATCGCAATTTAATTCAGCTGCGTGTTCGCAGCTCTTTCGTACCAGTTTCAACTGGCTATTGTACTCCAAGGCTTCCTCCGGCATTGATCAAGGCAGCCAGAGGGGACCAAGGATTGCTAGGTCGACAGACGCACTTGTCTGCAACAACCATGCCAAGTCCATGGCCCAGCCACGACAGCACAAATCTCGCTTGCCTACACGACCTTAATCAGCGAGGCGTGGCTCAGAGACTAGGGACGCACATGATTGTGGCCACGACAAGTCTCCAAATGAAATCGTTCATGCACAAGGCCGTTTCAGAATGGATGAGACTCAGCTCCTCACGAACGAAGTCGGCCATGTGCCTCAGCTAATCCTGCCGAAGAATGCGGGAACATCGTCGTGGGAGGCGGGTTGGGGATGCTCGTCGTCCCTGATCCCACTCAACGCGGTACGCGGTTGTCGCGTCAAAGCTAGACGCGTCAGGCACGCGACAACCCCGCATGCCCCTCAGGCGAATCATGCACTCAGCCGAAGCGGGTCAAATGCACGCGCTTTACCCGCTTTGGAATCGCTCCCGGATGGCGCGCGCGACCAGCCGTTTTGGTGGAGCACGGCGCGCTGTGACGGTGGAGCTTCCTCAGTGCCGCGGTCTGCCAATCACAAACGCTTCTGAGCTCCATCACCGTTCAGAGCTGGTTCTGAGTGGTCGGCTTTTCTCGTTGCCGTGGACAAGTCCACCTTTCTGTGTCGCTGGCTGGACACATGATGGATGAGCGAGCGGATGCGCTCACTCGCCCTTGCCATCGACCCTCACTTGGACAGACCGATAGTGCTCTGAGGTCTGATTGTGCCCACGGATCGAGGGCTGCAGTGGGGTGGTGCAACAGTCCCAAACATGCTGGTTTTGTGGGGATGAGATAATAGTCACCAGATGCGAGCGGTTTGGGCGCCTCCCCAGCGTATTTCACCACACAGCGCACTTACACGACCGTCAGCCCCGGGCAAAGACAACACTCACTCTCTGTGAAGAGGTGATTGCCTCGACCGCAACTCATAATGTGTCTCGTCCGAGCACGGCGAATCGCACCTGGATACCCCCAACATGTTGCACCATGGCGAGTCGTTTCACGTTCTATGTCACCTGTTCATGACTGGCTTGGGTCCCTGTCGCAATGGGTCCCGTCTGTCATGTGTGCTATAAGCCGGTTCGGTATAGGCAGGACGAGAGAGGAGGGACCATCGGCCCCAGACAAGAAAGCGGGAAACGAGACAATGACCCTGCATGTCTGATGTCGCTTCTTCCCCTCCCCCTCCTTCGCCCGTACGTCTCTCCTCTACGGTATCTCTGAGACCCGGTCTCTGCCACTTGGTTCGTCCGCCCATCAGTCTTCTTGTCTCCCTTTGCGCGTTGCTGGCAATGTTGTGCTCTCAAGGTACAAGGGGACGCACACACAATGGCCTATCGAGCATTGGTGACTTACACACAGACAGCCACCCCCGAACCCACGATTGATAGACCAGCTCAGTAAGACCCCTGCTCCGCACCTGACCCAAACGCCGCAATCTCCCCCAAAAGGCCGGCCTGCCTGTCTCCTGGACCCTGTGATCCACACAAGGTAGGCATGGGGATGGGGATGGATGGGTGGGTGCGGCGGGCCAGCGATCACGGGATCGGGTGTGTCCCAAGCTCCTCCGTTCTTTTCCTTTGTCCCTCTGTCCCTCGTCTTTGCTCTCTCTCTCTCTCTCTCTCTCTCTCTCTCTCTCTCTCTCTCTCTCTCTCGGGGCAATGATGTCTGTGTAGTATCAAGGCTAGTTGCTGATCATAAGGCGAGTGGGTACACTAGAGGAGGAAAGGGGTCTGAGCGGGCTCGCGATGGCTTCGGCGCGCAAGTAGCATTCGCTTAGCGTGCCATGTTGACTCGCTGGCGGGAGCAGAGTGAGTTCTTTGGGAAGTGACTGGCTGTCTGGCGACCCGATTCGTGAAAAAGATGTAGGCTGCCGCAAAGAGTCCAAGTTGTCGTTGGCACATGCATGCACGTGCATGACAACCGAACTCCATCCCGGGCTGATCTAAGGCAGTAGAGGCGTTAGGCGCATCTGCAAGACTGACTCGGGAACGACCAAGGCTAGCTCGAGCACAATGTGATTGTTCGCAATGGTGGACAAAGACAGCTCGTTCTTGGTGCACTCCCACGGGAGAACAATGTCTTTAGCAGACTAGTGCCAAATGTTCATTTCATCTTGCACCTCGTTGTTTGTTCTGAACCGTGCTAGGGGATGAGGAGGAGCTGAGAGGGAGATAGAGAGAGAGAGGCCTGGTTGCAACGTGCCAAGATCATCCACCCACTCCCCCCCCCCCCCCCAGCGCAAGCCTGTGTGCTGTGTGCATGACAAGATGCAACATGTCCCGATCCTGTGAGGATATCTCACTTCCTGGACGCATGCTTGCCTCCCAGCAACCCCGGCTGCTGCGGTAGTGGTGGCTGCCTCTGCGGCACGCTTACCAAGCCTTGTATAGACCTAGTTTGGTGTGGATGATACGCACTCCACGACTGCACCAAGCCTTCCTACGTGAGACGGGTGTTGCTGCTGGGATCAATGGGATGCTAGCGTGCCATCCTACTTGGGAAGGAGGGCCGTTACGGCCTGTGTGCGTGGCATGGCACAGGCTGATTGAGGAAGGGATGTCAGCATGCGGCAAGGTTCATGCAAGCAAGCCGCCTTGTCTGTCTTTTGCTGCACGTCATGCCGTGTTCCAAGGCCAATGCAAATGTCCTCTGGGATGGCCGGCTGCCAACTCGGCCGAGCAGAGGCACCTATATCCGTCAAGAGGCTGTTGCTCGTTGTGGAGCTTCCAGGTTGCCAAATGCGCACCTTTGTTGCTTGTTGCTTGCTGCTTGCTGCTCCCCTCTAGTCTAGAATTCCACTTTGTTGGCTTTTTCAACGATTCATGTTTGCGAGCTGTCAATGAGCTTGCGCTTGCCTGTCTCATTCCAAATAGTTGACAAGCACGGATATAAGCAAAAACAAAGCTAAAATCATAGAACATGTAGTGTTGACATATTTCCCAGTGTATCACAACAAGGGCAATGATTTCCTTCTCGTCCGAGCTAGAACAGAGTACGGTCCATAGGCGGACGAAGAATTACTGGCGCGCCAGGCCTAGATACAATATGCTGTCTCTGTAGATCATGTGCCATGCCTTTGCGGTCTGCTTCTTCTCCATCTGTAGGCTACCTATAAACTGGGGAAATGGCAGTGTTGCACAATGTCGTTGCTGCCAATTTTTCCATTCTCTCAATACGTGGGATTATGGGAGAATCAACCTGTCTATGTTGTGAACTTCACAGGGGTTCCAGTCACACAAAGATCACGTCTGTTCTATCAAAGGCCAGGATCTGTCTGACTGTCTCTAGTCTTCTTACTTTGCCACGCACTAACACAGTCTTCTGCCTTGATACTACGTGAAGGACAACCATTGATATCGTTTCATGTTTGTCCCAGAAACACACAGCGCATTCACAAAGTCACCATCCTCACACGTCCCAGCGTTGCCATCAGCAACAACGTTAGTCCGCCACGCAGAGCCACAGCCACTCGGCACATCCCCAGCCACCCTTCTTTCAACATGCCGTTGCCACGGCAATCCTTTATATACCCCGTTGAACCAAGTACTCAGCACCGGCGGGGATAGAGCAGCAGCTCTTGAACCGCCCGGACCAGCTGGCAGATGATTAGATGGTTCAACGGTTTGATCCGCCCTGCAGGTCAAGCTGATATCTCCCTGCCCCAGGCCGAGTGTCTCTTGAGATCTCGCCTCGCGCACAGATACAGCTTGAGGACAACCAATATGAGCCGGCTGTACCTTTTTGCGAGAACAGCCATTGGGGCTTGGAAGAAATACTGTTTCTTTGCTCAGGGACCATGGTTCAATTCGTGTTGCTTGAGGAAGGTTTTCTTTTTGCCTTTTTCTTTTTCCCTGAAGGTTGGTGTTTAGGCGCTCCTGCGGTGAATTCATTTGCCTTTCAGCCCATGCATGTTAGCTTGCCCCTTGGCGACATCTCAAACTTGAACCTGTGGTCGCCATCAAGCACGTCGCCGTCGTCTCAGACAATGAAAACAGTCCCTTATCATTTACACCTCTCGCGATTGTCAACTGCCGGACGGTCGTCGGCAGTGCCTGAGTGCCGCAAATGGCTTTCGGTTTAGTGTCGTTGCCACGGACACAGCCGTACGAACAAAGGCCCTCGCAAGGAGTAGTTGCCTAGCGACAGCCACACTGCGCAACTGACGTCAGAACTCATGCTGCAACTGCATCACGAGGACCACTGCTTGGTGTTTTGTTAGCAATTCCAATGACCTAGGCAGCATGTTCCACCACAACAGCCACCCCACGCCTAGATGCAGCATATAGCGCTCGAAAGCTCTGCAAGATGAAAGCCAGGCACCATTTGCGGCCTCGCGCCGTGGTTCATGGCGTTCCGCGAGGGCATCGAGGCAATATCGTTCTCTGGCACATCGATGAGGAAGGGGGCCACTTATGGCGAGCAGAGCTAGGCATCACGCCGTCACAGCGCAATGGATAAGTATAAACACTGCCGTAATCTTTTGCGCTCACTTGTCACTGCCATAGTTCCTACTTCGTGCACATCTCCAAGATATACTGGACGCGGAGCGAGCAAGCAATTGCTGGGCGGTTCGAGGCGTACCAACACAGTCAACTTGGAGAATAACATCCGCCCTGCCAGTTGGACTCAAAAAAGAAGAGACTATCTAGGCATGGCTGACAGTAGAAGGACGAGAGATGATCACGGCTCTGACAAAGGTCGTGATTATATCGCCTCCTCCACGCAGTCAAGCTTTGCGTCGACGACACTGACCCCCAGGGGAGACAATCAAGGTGTGTACATTAGACGATGCATGAAGATCCTCGTGGCCGTCCTTCGTCATCTCTTGAGACGAGATCACTTGCTTGCACCCGAGCGTGGTGTCTAAGTTTGATACATGCAGTTTGTCGCTGACCAGAACCTCTTACTGACATCTAGACACAACTCGTAGCAGTGCTACCATCCAGAACAACAACGAAGATAACACGGCATCCTTGAGTGATCACCGGCTGCTGCTCTCTAACTCTTCGACGCCAGGTCGGCCAGCGCCACGACCAGATGGTCGAACACCATTACCTACCCGTAGACCAACACGGCCTCTCGGTCGAACGACACCGGCCAGTAGTCGTCTTCGCGCTGCCTCGCCAGCACCACTGGCAACTGCACAGACACCACAACGTCACCCCCAACGGACAGCATTGCCTACCATAAAAACGACTCTGCCGGGCCCATCGTCATCATCACCATCCTCACCATCACAAGCAGAGGCATCAGCACCAGCAGAGCCACCCGCGCCGGCAGCAGCCACAACCCGACGGCCCACCCAGCACTTTGCATACACGAAGATCACAGAGCCCTCCACGACATGCGACAGCTGCCAGCGCACTCTGGCGCAGGTCGTCACCGCCACCCGCCGCGGCGACGGCGCGCACAGCACCCGCACCGCGCGGGTCATGCAGGAGTGCCTGGCGTGCGGCTGGACGACGTGCCGCGCGTGCTTCGACGCCGAGCGGACGGACCGCCGGCATCCGCTGCACCGGGTCTGGCTGGACTGGAAAGCGCCAAAGGGGACTTCGAGCGACGGGAGCAATGCGTCATCTTCGGCCTCCTCCTCGCCCGAGAGTGTGACGATCACAGCTCCGACGGCTACTGCCGAGGCAGAAGCACGGGGCCCTACAGCGGCCGTGGAACCGAGCCACCAACAAGGAAGTCGCGATCCATCCCAGGAGACCGCGAATCCAGCGGCAACTGCTACGACCCCAGGACACGATGCGAGCCTACAGCTGCAGACGTCTGCGGTGCCACCACGTGAGTATCATCCTTTGACTTGCATAGTATTGTGTATAGATGGCAAGATGGGTCACTGACGAGAGAATTGACAGCGCATGTCGCCAGCCTCGAGGTGAACACCGACCGAGTTACACAGGACCGCTTGGCCTCCGGGCAGAATAACCAGGTCCCTTTGCTGAGCACCTCAGACGTGAACGCGCAGGACTCAAGCTCCACGCAGCAAAGAACTGGCAAAAGACCGGCCACGACCAACGTGGAAGCGCCCCGGGTCAACAGATGGATCCCATATGATCCAGCTGAGCACATTGCCAAAAGGAAATCCTCGGGACGGGCCCCTGACTCTCGTCAAAGACCTGGCCAGCCATCTGCTCCCGGTCCTTCGCAGCAGGAACACAGTCTCCAGCAGCAGATCTCCTCGTTGCAGGTCCCGCCACAGCAAGATGGTGATACTGTTGCCAGCGTCCAGCCAGCGCATCAACAGCCGACTCAGCACCACAGGTTCAGGGGACGGCCCGTTCATGCACGCCAACCCAGGCCGCACACATTCACCCGAATCAACCGACCGCCCGACAGCAGACCAGAAAACCCACACGCAGCCTCGGCCGCGGCGTCGTCGAGCAGCGTGTTCAGCGGCCTGGGCGACGAATACACGAATCCATATGACCAGTTCCTGATAGACCTCGCCCGCGACCCCGCGAGTCTCGCTCGACCCAGCTCAGCTCTCCCGCTCGACCCCAGCTGCATGGGTCCCGCCCTGGACGAGGCGCTGCCATATGCGCGAGGCCTCGTTGACGAGCTCGCGGCAAGTCTCGAGGAAGAACCCGTGACTGACGAAGGGAAAGAGCAAGATTTGCGCCGCGCAAAGGAGGCTGTTAGGGCCCTCGATAGCTCATGGCGTATGCATCGGCGACTGGCGGACGAGCGCCGGTATTGCGGCCTACGGCCTGCGCTGGAGTTTTTCGAGGCGGCTTGGCTCCTGCAGAGGTTCAAGGAGGGACCGGTCATCCACTCGCTTTGTGACGTTTGGATTTCGGGTATGAAGAAGGTGTTTCATCAGCATTTCGAGAGCTAAGAATGCCGGCGATGGTTCTTGTGGCAGCCGCACGTTTACTCAGTCCTGGCAGGAGTCTTTGTCTGAGATTTACTGGGTCGGGTGAAGCTGACCTCATTGTCGACATCATGTAGTAATGCTTGGGATTTGGAAGCTATTTGGGCGGGGACGATTATTTGAAATGGCCCACGAGATGTTGGCTCTGCTGCGAATTTCATGGTGGTGAATGTTTAGACGAGTTGCTGTATTAATGGACTTCGAGTTTGTCGTTGCCCGACTCTTGCTGATGCTACGCCCCAACTCTCACTGGGGATCATTGATGTTTGGCCAGACGCATAGGGAAATAAAATTGAGAGCCTGCGCCATTATGTCCTAGTAGAAGCAGCGTATGACACCGAATGGGCTTTCACGAAGTCCACTTACACGATCCCCAGACAAGTTGCCTGGGAACCCTGCCAGTGGTGTTGTTTAGCGTGTGGGGGGGCTGCTATACTTGGCTTAGCACGCCGAGGAGGACGCCCCACAGGACCTGGAACTCAAAGGACTCACAACCTTGGAAGCTTGTGAGGTGTGACGCCCTGCCGAGATCCCGCTACGATCTGGTGGCTGGCGTGCATCTCGCCGCATCCTGTCCTCATGTGTGACTGCCTACCCCTGCCCACGGGCGGCAAGCTGTCCAGGAACGACTCGCGGCTCGCGACAATGGCAGACCTCACAATCCGCAACCTCACCATCACGGAGCTCGAGCTCAAGCTGGTTGAGCGGTTCGACGCCCAGCCCGTCGAGAGCGGCGGCGTGGCAAACATCACCAGCAAGCTTTCCGGGCTCTTCAACTCGACGTCGGCCCCGGTCTCTCGGCCAGCGGTGCCCCAAGGCGAGGGCCGCGACCGCCGCGACGTGTCAATCGTCGTCCCGCGCTTCGAGACCAGGCTGACAGATGTCCGCTCGCCGGACCCGGCCCGCGAGGTCGTCCGCCTGACCTTCGAGCACGAAGAAGGCCAGCGCTACCGGCTCGACATCCCCGGTGCCTCGGCGCGCAGCATCGAGCTCGAGCGCCTGGACGGCGCCCCCAAGGAGTACACGGCCGTCTACGTGCAGAACGGGTGCACGCTGGCCATCTTCAGCTCTGCCAACCTCGCGAGCTGGATGCGGGAGCTCAAGGACGATTTCCCCCTCTCGGCTCTGTCCATCCCTGGCACGCACAACAGCCCGACGTGCCATGTCGCCTTGCCGTCTGTGCGTTGCCAGGCGGCCGGCGTGCGGGAGCAGCTCGACAACGGCGTGCGCTTCTTCGACATCCGCGTCTCCGTAAGCGAGGACCATGACAACCTGTCCCTGGTGCACAGCGCGTTCCCCATCTCCCTGACTGGCACCAAGTACTTTCGGGAGCTGCTGGACGAGGTGTATGCTTTCCTGGATGCGAATCCGTCGGAGACGCTCGTCATGAGTGTGAAGCGTGAAGGCACGGGCAAGGGATCAGACCAGAGGCTATCCAGGATCCTGAAGGACAAATTCTACGAGGGTAACAAAGAGCGATGGTTTACACGTCCGTGGGTGCCCCGGCTCAGAGAAGCCCGTGGCAAGATAGTTCTATTACGCAGGCATGTCCTCGACGACAGTCTGAGAGGGGAGCACGATGGGAAAGGCTGGGGTTTAGACGGCAGCGCCTGGCCAGACAATTGCGAGGACGGGCGGGTTGGCAGTGGTATCGCCCGGGTTCAGGACTTTTATGAAGTTGGAGAGTCGACGAATATTGGCAAAAAGATTGAGCTGGCCCGGAAACACCTGGAGCGAGCAGGCGAGAAGGTCGGCTTCCCCGAGAGGGAGAAGGAGCCGGAGCCGTTCTTCATCAACTTTCTGAGCGCAAGCAACTTCTTCAACGCCAGCTGCTGGCCCGAGAAGGTCGCGGCCAAAGCCAATCCGGCCATCATCGAGTATCTGTGCGTACGTCATGGCGAGGACGGAAAGGGCCCTGACGGCCTGAAGGTAGGCGACGCTGCTACGGGCATCGTGGTCACGGACTGGGTTGGGCAGGACGGTGATTGGGACCTGATTCGGTGTATCGTAGGTTGGAACGCCCGCCTGCAGATGAAAGAATAGCGCGGTTCCAGCTGGAACCCGTCCGGCTAGTTGGGTATTGTCCAGCTCATATGAGTCTGGAAACGCACAAGAGCCTGGAAGACCATGAACAATGCCTGAGGTACTTAAGTAAACAATTGTCATGGAGGCAACCTTGGAAGTGCTGGAGTCCGTTTCGACTTGAGAAAGATGCCCACTGTGCCCACTGTGACTGGCGCACAGCATCCGACTCCTTACGCGACCAATGCCATCCAATGACGGCTCAAAGACGATGGCTCATGGAGTCTGTGAATGCGGGGGTGATGAATCGCTGCCATCGCATCCCGTCAGACAAGGGAGGAGCGACTGGTCCGCGAAAAGTGGATGCTGCACAAATGACGTCACCACACCGCGCGCTCGTCTGACAGTTGGGGGAGGTTTGTCCACATGGGGATAGCTTCAAACCGGGCACCTGCAGCTCTGCCTGCTGCGGCCAATAGACGAGCTTCACTGCCGTGGTCAGGTG
Organism: Microdochium trichocladiopsis; assembly: GCF_020744255.1. Lineage (NCBI taxonomy): Eukaryota > Fungi > Ascomycota > Sordariomycetes > Xylariales > Microdochiaceae > Microdochium > Microdochium trichocladiopsis. Next base: position 2,476,121 of record NW_025763548.1, read on the forward strand.
TTGTTTCTCTTTGATGCCAAACCTGGTTGCCTGGGACCTGCTCCCTCTGGGGTCGAGCGTCACTGCCAATCCCTCTGCCGTCATCAGCGATCATTTCGTGGCCTGCCTACCTTAAGGTAACTACGCTGACGCTTCTTTACCCTCGCCTGTTCCTTTCTCCCTCCCACCTGCCAATACGACAAGCAATTTCTCTCCAGAGTACATCAAAGACATTCACCACAAAGCAGTCGAGATCCAGAACGTCGTCAAAATGCTGCACAGCTACCACCTCTCCGTCTTCCTCCAGCTCTTGCTGGCCATCTTCGCCTTTGCGGCCCCGGTCGCCGACGAGGTTTCGACCACGGCTGCTGACCCGTGGCAGTACGGCACTGGCGGCGGCATTGTCGGCTTCATCGTTCTGGTCCTCGATATTATTGTCTGGAGTATGTCACCATTCCTCCAGATTTCCCACTGCTCCCCTTCCTGCCGCTCTGTCCGCCATTGCCAGCCATGCTCCCTGTACGTGCAGGCGGAAAACACAACATGCTAACCATCTCTCGAAATTCTGCAGTCGAGGTCCTCAAGTCTAACCGCCCCGTCAGCCACAAGCTCCTCTGGTGTCTCCTCGTCTTCCTCTTCCCCATCGGTGGCATCATCATCTACTGGCTCTTCTCCAACCGCGCCGCCCACAACAGTGGCGGCTACGAGCCTCTATAAAAGCGTGCACACACACTGTGTGCTCGCCCCAGGATTTGCAAGACATTGGAACCTCGTGTGGTGATTCCCGCCACTCAAAGATGCCAGGCATTGTTTGGTCCTACGACATCCTACGTCCAAGTCCGAGTCCTCGGGCTGCTTCATGAAGTATCAATCGTGGCAAGGATTGTAGAGATGGAGTAGGAAGCGCAAGGTTGCGCATGAGTAGCATATTGGTGTTGTATATGTTCTGGGTGTGCATGACTGAATTTCCTTGATGGGAAATTGGTTGAGGAGACGAAGGATCTGTTTCTACGCACAACGACTTGAGCAAAATGATTGACAGCAGCTATCAAATCTTCAATGCGCATTAAATCTACCTGCCGTTTCCATCCTTGTACATGCAGTGCACGTTATGATCAACCACACGTGACATGCCTCAGAGTGGACTGGCTTGTTGAACATCACAAATGACAACAGTCCGCCCGAAGAGAATCGCGACCTATTTAAGCACATTGTACACAACAAGCATGACGTGTAGCCCCACGGAACACACAATTTCCGGGCTATGGTGAACAGTCTGACCGGTCCCCCCCGCTCCGATAATCTGACAACAGGTTCGCACCGACAGCCGCAAAACAGGCTCGAGATTCGAGACACCTTTTGCCGTTTGCGAGCAAACTATCGGCTTCACGAAACGGCACGGGCTCACTAGTGGACACAAGCTTGTAATCAAAATATCTCCGGGCGAGTACACGACCTGCATACATGTCGCGGTTCTCGTTGCGTCTCAATGATATCCAGTATCATCATATACGTGCTATATATTGATCTATATGTCACTGGAGACACGACAGGTAGTTCCTTTAGTCATCTCTGAGATGGTCGCTCTGATATCCGCCCCGTCTCTCATCTCCAGAGCCGGGCTGCAGCTGCGACGGCGTCCGCGAGTGGCCCCGATTCGGCGGGCTCGGGATGATGTCGCCGTCCAGTGTGATCATGCTGCTGTCAAGCTGCCGGTTCTCCTCGTGAGCCAGCAGGCCCACATCCTCGTCGTCCGAGTCGCTGTCGTCCTTGTCCTCCTCCTCGGACGAGGCGGCGGTCTGGTAGCCGCTACCCGAGGTCTTGCCGGTCGCCTCGGCCTGCGCCTCGTTGCGCATCCTCGACAGCTTGATCCAGTTGTAGCATGCGATTGCAAAGATTGTCACGACCAGGCCGCTGATGTTGATGGGCGTGAGCTTGTCGTCGAACACCACTGCGGCAACCAGGATGGTGACGACTTCCTTGAAGATGCCGGCGATAGACAAGGTGACGACACTGCTTCGCTTCAGCAGAGCGAACTCACTGGCCGTCATTAGAAACGCAATCGTGCCAGGGAATAGCAAAATCAATGGTGCCTTGATGGCTCCCCATTCTTGGCTGAGCCCCTGTGCAGCCTCGACGAAAGCGAAGAAGCCCTCGACCGGGAGGGCGATCACGAGTAAAGCCACGAACATGACCGGGGCGAGGAAGAAGATGCTCGAGAATGGATTCGAAGTGGCCGGGTTGCGTAGGAGGAGGATCTGTGTCAGAGCCCAGCGAAATCCGGAGAAAAAGGCCGCCGAGATGATGAGGACGAATCCTGTCAGGTCGAATTGTACTTCGCCAGCGACCATCATTATAACACCGCCAGTCATGGTCGCAATGATAGCCACCAGTTTCCACGTCGGAGATTCGAGCCTGAAAACGAAGGCGAAGATGAGGACAAACGCCAGCGAGGAGGACTTGCACATGGCTAAAGGTGTACTGTTAGTACTTGAATGCCGCCGAACCCAAAACGAAAGAACCCCATACTGAGTACAGCATGCTGGAATCACTTACTGTAAAAGGTCAGGGTGATAAACTTCAGAGACATGTTGCCCAATCCAATGTCCAGCCCAGTTGCTGCACCGCATGGTGCTATCCTCGTCAAGTAGAATGATTTGGTCATTGCCGGCCTATCGGGTTCGGCTTCGTGACGTGACCGGCCTAGGTCCGACTCACGGTGGCCGTTGTTTGGTCGTAGTGAAGGAAAGAAGTATAGGACTATCGCAGCTAGGGAAAATTGCACGAGCATGTGCATAGAAGTCGTAAAGAGCGGGAATGGGAAGTTGAGTCGACTCGAATCGAACATCCACTTGTTGTACTAGAAATGACGATACAGACTTGTCAGTTATGCCGAACCATCGAAATAAAACCGAGTTTGGCGCCAGAACACAGCCGACGGCCAAGGATTGGAGCCAACAACATACCAGAGATATTGACAGAGAGAAAATGTACCAGAGACCAATCAAGACCAGGTTGATGGCGAGCCTCCTTGCAACGTTGAGGTCGGCTAGGTGCTTCTGCTCGTCGGAAAGGTTTTCCCGGGCGACTCTCTGATCAAGTCGCGTGTTGCGCTGCTTCTTCGCCTTCTTCCTCCGTTTGTCTTTTTTCGTGAGCCCGGTCTCTTCGTCATCGTGGAGGTCCTCGTCCGAGAGTGAGCCATCGCTGTCTAGATTCGCCCGGTGATCTTGCCTCGCGAACTCTCCCGAATTGGCTTCTTCTGAAATCTTCGGAGCAGCTTCGCTTGGGCCGCCCATGATGCTACTGCCTCTTGGCCGCGTCGTCCGAGAAGCGATTGGAGGCGCATTGGAAGAACCGGTCAGGGTACTCCGGCGGCGGCGATGCCCGCCAGGCGTGATGGGATCCATCTCTATACTGTCGTCGGGACTGCGGAGGTGAGACGAAGTCGCGTAGGAAGGCGAGGACGAGCGCCCTATGCCGTAACCATTGGTAGCAGGGCGGTCAGCGCGGAAGCTGGTCGAGGCGGCCGAAGGAGAGGACGCGCTGGTGTCGACGAGGCTCGGAGATGTTGGAAGGAGAACGTTGCCGGAAGAATCGACGGCGGTGCGGGAAGGGCGGTTGGAGGGTAGAGCGAGGTGAGCTGACTGCTGTTGTTGCTCGTGGAGGTGGAGCTGGCGCTGAGGGGTAGAAGAAGAGGATGGCGATCTTGAGTTGGTGAGCAAAGACGACATGATCAGGAGTTCAGATCACGGGTGCCCTGTGGTCGACGACGGGTGTCGAGTATTGGCAATCGTGAGTCGGATAGGGCACACACACACGCATGCACATACAGCATGTAGGGGAGACTTGGAGCGGGTGACCTGCTGGCAGCTGGGGCAGCCATGCCCAACGTGGCCTGGTTGGTCCCTGAGCAGCAAGGGATTCTTGTCGCTGAGTGGCAGTGGAGTGGTCCAGCTAGCGGGTCTCTGGCTGGAACAATGCAAGCTGTGCGCCGGCAGGGGGGGACGCCTGGAGCTATCGACGCCTAGCGAGGATGATCTGTGGAGCTCAAATTGTCATGCCGGGGCGAGACTGTACGAGCCTGTTGCTACGATCGGGAGGGCTAGTCTAGAGGTTCTGGAAGGCTGGACCGTACCTCACCCATGACGGTCTCGTGGAATCCCAGAGGGACGGCGCAAGTCTTGCCCTGCTCTCTGGCGCGGCCTTGGAACCCCAGACCCGAGGAATTGCAGGGGCACGCTCAGCTGCGGGACGAAACCTAATCCCTTGATGCTGCGCGCGCCAGGGCCACACGCGACCACATACATCAGTTAGTGTGAGGTGGTGCACGTCAATGCACGGTAATGAGCCAGCGTGAGCCTGGCTCACGGGATGCTGGCTCCCTTTGGGCTTACCGGGTAGCGCTAAAAGAGGCCATCTTAAGTACGCAACTAGCTTGTGCTATCCATTGTGGGAGCTGCAAGGACTGGACTGGTCGTGCCTACTTCTGCACGCTGTCATCACCGCTCTTTCCCTGAATCATGCGTGCTGGACAGTCAGTACACGCGAGTTGACCCAATGCCATCCATCGCCTTCAGACTCTCCCAGCTGTGAGGAGGTGCCGCGCCTTGGTCGTCCGTCGCCAGTCCTTGTGGCAGGCAGCCCAGCGGCGGGACCCGAGACAGGCTTACTGCGTTGTCAAAAGCCAGAGCGACAGGGACATTCCTGGATCACTCGTCGCGGTGTGGCAAGGCAACAACAACCTTGTTTCTTGTGCGTCGAAGCTTGGCAGCAGCTTCTGTCTGGTCCACGCAAACGGCGACCACCTCGCAGCAAGTCATGTGCAGCCCTCGAAAATAACCCCCCCTGTCTTCCCCAGGTCCTGCGTCAACCTACTTGGCACTTGGCGGCGATCACTCTCTCTGCTGGGAGGGCGCCCGCTGCCGTCCAGACAGCCGTTCTGTGCATGCCACCGCACCTCACCGCAAAATCGATCCCTGTTGCAGGGCATCCCGCACGCTGAGCTGACCCACGAGCGCGGGTCCTCGGGCGTCGGATGCGCCGGGCCAGGAATATGGGGCCGCACGCATCCATCGCAGACCCCAATGTCATCACGTGTGCTCACGGCTTCGTCTCCGCACCTCTTTAGCTGCCCAGATTGGCCTCGATGGGCTCCGATCGATCGGCCAGCAAGGCCAACCTCCCAAACACGCACATCACTCTACATCGCCAAGCGGGCATGTCGCAGCCGCCAGGCGAATTGCACCAGTTTGGGAAAAGATGGTTTACTGCCATGAACGGACCAGAAAGTCGCGGTCGATAGGATCTGACAGGTATCACTTTCAAACAAAGCACTCGGCGACATCATGCCATGCACTTGATCAGCCAGAAAGGCCCAATGTCGAGGTCATTGATCATGCTTTCTCAACTGTGAGCCCGCTATCCAGCTGAACAGTTTACTGTACAACTCTTCCTCCATCTAAAACACAAGAAAAGAAGGAAAATCACCCCATGCAGTGGCCTCTCCTGCCTGTCCAGCACAAAAGCCAACCGCTACTCCATACATTGAAAGATGAGTGGGCAAGACCGTCTCAAACAGAAACAGCTTTACCCCTCTGAGGGAGGGAAGAAAAGAAAAAAGCACAGCACGGATCCTTTTCCTCGCGCCGATTTCAGATACTTAGTTACCCACGTTGAAGAAGCCGAAAAAGACCTTGAAGAAGCCAGAGGCAGTGATCTTGGCGACAACGGTCTGGACGATCTTGAGCGGGATGCCGAGAGCGCCAGTGATCATGGTGAGGAAGCCCATGTCGGCAGTGATGTTGCCAACAATGGCATTCAGGTCGAGGTTGCCCGACAGGAAGCCCTGGAGGAGCGCGGTGAACTTGCCAGTGAAGTTGACGTTGCCGAGCAGGCTGCCGATAGCGGAGACGATGGTGCCGCTGGAGAGGTAGCCGGAGATGATGGCGTTGAAGCTGCCCAGGCCGCTCAGGGCACCCGTGATCAGGGAGCCGATGCTGCCGGTGCCGATGAGACCGGTGATCTGGCCGGCAAAGTCAGCGCCGAGGAGGGCCTCGAGAGAAGCACCAAAGTTGGCGCCGGCGCTGAACAGGGCGGTGATCTTGGCCGTAAGCTCGGGGCTGAGGCCGAGGATGTTGCAGACGTGGGCGATGAACTCGCCGTCCTGGAGGATGTCGGTCAGGACAGCGGCAAAGTCACCCTTGGAGTTGAGAAGGGCGTCGAAGCGGGCAATGAAGACCTTGTCGGTGAAGAGAGCCTCGAGCTTGGCCGCGAGCGAGGCGTCGCCGGTCAGGCTGGCAGCCAAGTTCCACACGGCCTGGGACTGGGCGCTGCTGCTCAGGAAGCCGCCGAGGTTGAAGTTGCCACCAGCGAGCGCGCCGGCGACGGCGTTGAAGATGTCCTTGTCGCCCACGATGCCGGACAGGAAGCCGAGGTAGTCGGCGTTGCCGATGAGGTCGACGGCCTGGGCGCTCGCGTGGGTGCTGACGGTGGCGGTGGCGAGCTCGTTGATAAAGGTCTCGTTGGTGAAGAGCGCGCCAGCCTTGTTCAGAAACTGCTGGTCCTTGAGGAGGCCCTTGACCTTGACCGAGGCGTCGCTCTTGGAAATGGTCGCGAGCGTGTTCTGCGCGAGCGAGCCGTCCTGCAGGAGGCGGATGATCTGCGGGGACAGGGCACCGCCGCCCACGATGGTGTTGAGGGCATCCTCGACGGGGCTGTGTGGTAGGAATCGCTGTTAGTCTGGAGTTTGTGGCTTTGGTGATGTAAATGGGGCAGCAAGTTGCTTACTTGGTGGTGGTGGCGGGCTGGCTCTGGACGGGAGCGGCAGGAGTGGTGCTGGTTGAGCCACCAGTAAAGTCTGTCGAGTTTGTCGTTGCCCTGTCAGTCCAAGCTGATTCCGAAACACGAACTTTGCAATATACAGGGCGAGATGATGATGACTTACAGTTGCCGATGCTGTCGAAGAAGCCACGCTCGCGGAGAGCTGCGGAAACGAAAAAACCCAGTATTGTTAGCGTTCTGACCAGTCCTTATTATCTAGGCTTCCCCCTTTTGTGAAGCGTCGTGGCGTTGGGCGTGTTCGCTTTGACTTACCAGCAACGGGGCCGGTCACGGGCATGGCGGAGACGGAAGTGGCGCCGATGACGACGGCGACGGCGACGGAGTACTTCATCTTGCTGGGTTCGTGTTTGGTTGGTTGTTCAAGTGACTTGAAAAGATGCGGATCCTGTCCTTGCGAAAGAGTATGCGAGAGATAGAGAATGCGTCTATGTATATATGTGTATAGATATACACGTTATTCGAGGGAGCGTGAAGAATGAATGTTGGAAAGCACGGGCTGGCCGGCGTTTGAAAGTGGGTTGATGGAAGTGAGTGTGGAAAGGAAGGAAGAGAGGCCGACTGTTGTTGGGATGAGGAGGGAAGAGAGAAAGGAATTGGTGTTTTCCGAGGGTTGACGAGGGAAATATATACTAGTGCCTCTCTCACCATTTCGACACCCTCGAGGGTTGCTTGAAGAGTTGCCATGGCGGAGTAAGGCAAGCACGTCTGCGATCAGACGAGGGACGAGCAGGGGCAGCAGGGGTAGCTCTGTGGACGCTATGGACTCTGTGGATGCTGTGGACTCAGTTCTGGCACTTTGACGTCTAATCTGTCATGACTGTCTGGTCTATAGTGGGAGCAGCGGGTGTAAGTCGTCCCTGCGCTAGTGCCGCGCCTGGCAAATGACGCAGGAAGTGTCACTGTGTCCCGCGGTCTTGGGATGATGGTCCTTGCTTGTCCGAGCCCACGCGCATCGTCCCGCTGTGCAATAGGGCCAACTGGTGAACCGAGAGGCTTCCGCTCGTTCTATTCCAGTTCTGCCATTACGGGACAAGGGGGACAATTGGCCATCTGGGGAGCAGTGTGCACTGTGCCTGCCTTAGATACGTATCTGGTCTTGCCTCAGCTTCGTACCTGCAGAAGTGACAGACATGTTGTTTCTTGCGTTTGCAATATAATGTGGAGCCGTCCTGGCCACAACGACATTGAAGAACTCGAACCCGTGGAGAAGATGAAGGGGGGAAACGGCCATCCGAGGGACTCGGCTACATTGCACGCAAATAACCAGGACAGGGATGTGAGGCGGGAGAGATCGGCCGGCAGGCGTGTTTGACACTTTGACACTTTGACAGGCTCATCTCCCACGGGCTGGCCTTGCATGATGGGAAACATGGGTGGGCCTCCCGCACGTGCTGCCGGCGTTGCGGCGCCCGGCGGTTTCGGGGGGCGGAGGCCCGAGCGGAAGCAACGACCGGACAAGGCAAGGCAAGGCGGGGTGTCCGGGACCCGTGAATTGCTGCCACAAGAAGGGAGCAGAGGCCACGGTCGAGCATTATTATTATTATCATTTCAGATGCAGGCACGTCTCGCAATGGCGGTGCCGTCCTCCCATGCCGCCTCCAAAAGGCCTCACGTCACGTCTGTGCGCACTCGTGCTGTCGCCCAGCCGGCAACGGGATGATGCCCATCGACCAACGTCTGCGCGGCATGGCATCCAGATCTTCCCGCACGCTAGCAAAAAATGCCCCGATGCTGAAGCAGCGTACTGACAGTCCAAAACAAGACAAGACCTGTCTCCGTGGCCAAAGGTCATATATCTGCGACATCTTCTCCTGTGAGTGTGCTGGGGAGGCCTAGGCCGGCTCTTGTTGTTCATCCCTCTCCTCCTTCCGCTTGGTTCTATGTGATATCTGGGCCTCGGACAGGCTCTCGCCAGGATGACGGCTCCACAGTTCCGGATCGTCGCACCTCATCCCAGTGTGATGAAAACTCGAAAAGTCCCAAAGACCGAGTATTCTTGAGCTTGCCTTTGCCCATAGTTCAAGCTGTTCCCAGGGGTCCTCCAGCCGGTGCCTTCTGCGCGACTGCAGGCAGCTCGACGCTTGCACTGCTTTCAGCACGAGCTCTGGCCTCCGTGGGCTTGTCTCCCCACCGCCAGCAACACGTCCGAGCACATCCCCAGGTCATCAGCAACACCCTCATGCCTCTGTACGCCGCCTCGATTAGTCAATTCCTCAATATCAGACCCAGACTTTGGCACCCTCAACTTGTAGTAACTGCTCAGGTACAGGATATACAGCGAAAAGAGAAAAGAGAAGAGAGAGAGAGAGAGAGATCCCACAGTAAGCCCGTAAAAGTCACAAACACAAGGTAATCATCAGCCCTCCATTCATCAGGACGACCCCCATGTTCTTGTTGTAGTCGAGAAAGTAGTACAGTGCCACCACGACGATCGCGACGCACGCCACAATGATGTCGACACACATGAACGCGCAAGGGTGGATGCGCGGGACTGTGCCCGTGAAGTCGAGCAGCGGGATGATCTCCAGGCCGTCAATGGCTATGGCGACGCCCGACTGACGGTAACGGGACCTCAATGTCAGCAGTAGGCCAGTTCTAGGCAGATGATTATGTATTCCGTTGTTGTTGTTGTTGTTGTTGTCCCGGGGGGAGGGAGGGTTGGTAGTCACTTACCAAACCCACGGTCCACCACCACTGCTCTCGCGAGTCACCCCGTTTGCGCTTGGCATTGTTTACGACGGCGATGTTCGCAGCCGCCAGGGCGACACCGCACGCGCGCGACAAGACCAAGATGATTGCTCCTGTTTGTGGGACTCGTGAGCGGTTCTGTCGCGGAGTCTCTGGCCTCGCCCTCTGCGGCTGCGTCTGCGACTGCGACTGCGACTGCATTTCAAAGCGACAACTCGGTGGCGAGTTTTGGGTTGGGCAGTGTTGTGAGCGTTACATAACTTGGAGAGAGCCGTACAGAAGTGTATTTAGAGCAGAGTGATTGGTGTTGTTGTCCGGATGATGGCCAGCATGACACATGTACCAAATCCAGAAGCCAGGAAAACGTGTGAACACGTCAAGGTGCAGAGTCGTGTACCTACATAAGGTACCTTGTGAGAAACGCTTTCTGAGTGCCTGGCAAGGCGCAAGCACACTGCAGTGATGCAGCTACAATCACAGCATTTAATTGGTTCTATATACGATGCACACCTTGTCTGGTTTATCGAAGCTGAGGTCAAGATCCTGGGCTGGGGGGAAGAAGTGTTCGTTTTGGGGGACATCTCCCCGGCTCGGTTCCCAGATGACTGGAAAAGCAGGAGTGGGAGGCCTTGTTGGTTCGTACAAGGGCGCAAACATGTAGCTTTGGTGCGTATGGATTGGCTGAGCTGAAGTTCTCCCGCGCTTTGTTGATGAGCATTAGCGACGCCATTTTCAGTTCGGTAGCTCGTTTCGCGAAACTCTGCAAGAAAGTCCAGTCTTTAAAGTCAATTCTTGACCCCACGGCTACCAGAGAGTGACATGCTACAATGTCGTGGCCGGCAAGCGCCTATGGAGATGAAGAGACTTGGTTCGTACCCTTTAGACTTTTTCTCTCTTTCTTTCTTGGATTTTCAGTCTCAGATTTTTATTTTCTTTATCCAAAACAGATTATGTGCTCATTACGATAACGATATGTTGCTGGACGACAGCCTTCCCCTGGCTGGTTTTTGTTGAATCATGCGCCAAGTCGTCGGATTGTCTCAGACCGCAATTACACACTCCGAGCAGCTTCATCCCGGAGCCCAATACTCGGCCTGCGCACACATGAACGACTGCCGCTGGACTTGATGAAATGATCGCAAGATGTGTATGAAATGGAACGTCCGTGTAAGGTATTCACTCCCCATCAACTATGCTTGAGTTGCAGCTGGACCAAAACGACCTCCTCCCCCTAGCAAATCTACATCCCTTCCTTTTGCCTTGAAGACGAAATGATTTCTTTTCCTTTTCCTTTTTCTGCTTCTGCTAACCAAGGCCAAGATGCAGATCGGGGCGAAGGCCAACCGCTTGTGCCCGCCCACAACTCTTTCAGCGTCGCAGTAACTGATCGAGGAGCCGCCGTCCCGCCAGCCAGGCGCAGATAACATGTGACGACGACGACAACGATGAGACAGCACGCACCCAAAATCTACTCACTATATCACGAATGCGCCCATGAGATGATCACAACAAATACCACGTCCATGCTGGTTTGTCCCTGAAGCCCGGACCCAATCGATCCTCGCAAAAACACCCGACCGGCCTCCCGGAGGTTCATTTCAAACGACATGCCAACACAGAAGGGCTTATCTCCGCCAGCTGTGTGTGTGTTTGTGTGTATGATCCTCATTTCCAGCGAGGCGGGAAATGTCTGGGCAAGGCGAGGTGAGACAGCTGGCTCACCCGTCTCCCACACATACAAAGACACACACACACAAGCACACACACTTACGCGAAATCCCAATCGGTGCAGCCAATCTGACTCAACAGGGCCACCAAGGGAATGGGGGACATTCCCCCGAAGGAGGGACAGAGAGCCCCGACAAATACACACCTCTTCATATGATGAGTGTCTCACCGTGCTGCGGGTGCCGTGCAGTCGTATTTCCTGTTATCAGCCTTGATGAGCCGATTGCATGTGATTTCGGCCTCATTTCCGGGCACGCTGCCATTTTTCAAAGTCGGGCTCACGCCATTGTGCGCCAGTAGCGTGGCCGGCAGTGTTTACCCCCACGAGATCTGTCTCGGCTCATCTTTTGATGAAGAGGTCGACTGGGCAAACTCTAACGAAAGGGCTCTTCCTTCACTTCTGGACTACATCGTCCCCGTCTCTAGCAACTGATAGAAACCAAAAAGTAGCTACTTCCGTGAATTCAAGCCTGGTTTAATAATTAATAATACACCATACTCCACTACTCCATATTACTCCGTGGCATGTCAATCAGCCATCTCTCTATTCTTGCAATCCGGAACTGAAACAAGCCTTACGCGCTCACGACAAGAGCTGCATCTCCTCCTTTCTGTCCTGCGCAAACTCGTCCTTGTAGTGTTCCCACAGTTTCTCCAACTCCTTGACGTACAGCTCGTGTAGCCTGTCAACTTCGGCAGGGTCGATAGTCGTAGACTGTACAACCTTGATAGGCGCACCAACCACGACATTCAGCGGGTGGCGGTATGGCATCATGCCGACGTCGTAATTGAAAATGCCGCGTCCATGCATGAAGGGCAATGTGAACTTCCACACCCTCAAGATGAACATCTGCAGCCTGTGCAGCATGGGGTGCTCGCCCTTCTCGAGCTGATCGTAGAGGCTGTTCTCGCCGAAAGCCAGAACGGGAACCAGGTCGGCGCCCGTCCGTATGGCGATCTTGACAAAGCCCTTGCGCTCCTTCAGAATGAGGCGGAGGTTGCCGGGAACGGCCTCGAGAGACTCTCGCGCGCCGCCGACCACGATTGTCACACCGCGGCTCATGCCCTCGCCGTCCATACCGCCTTTCGTAAGGATATTGACAATAGATTCCCTCGACACAGAGCGCATGCCCATCGCGAGCAAGTAGTCGCGGTAGAACGGGACGCGGAAGTTGGACTCAAGTGTGAGCAAGGTGTTGGTGATGCCGGGGAATTTCTCACTGAAACCCAGGGCGTCTGTCGAGAAAGCAGCCCACGCCCCGTGCGAAATGATGCCATGGGGGTGGTAGCCGAAGATGTACTTGCGAGTAGGAGGAAGATCGTGGGTTTTGTGCAGCCTGGCGGGAAAGTAACCGGCAAAGAGGTGCCAGAGGTAGCTGCGACGGAAACGTTCGCTGCGATATTTCAGCGACCCGTCGGTCGCTGATTTGTCGTTGAGCACATGTAGAAGATACACAAGCAGCAGTGGCCAGACCAGGGGATTAGCACAGCAGGCGCAGAAGAACGATACGGTAATGACAATGCACAAGCTGTGGAGCAGCACGGCCAGAGTCTGTCCTCGGCGCTTGAACGGCACGTTCAATGGCACCCATCTAATACCTCCGTTCTTCTTGGGCTTAGGTGGTTGATGCACCATCTCCGCGCCCATGTCATCTAGTTCCGGATACGAGTCGTCGTCCTCTTCCATCTGGGTGTCTTTTCTGAGTGCAGAAGCGTAGCTGATCTTTGAAGCATTGCTGAGGCTGTTGATATGGTCATTTCTGTCCTTCTCGTCTTCCGATGCGTTTAATGCTGCCTTGTCGTCCTTCTTCTTTGATCCGTTAAGTTGCCCTGGAGCTGGGAATTCTTCATCGTCCAGGTTCAGCTTGCTTGAGGCTGACGACTTTGAATCTCGGACATGAATGAAAGATCCCTCATGGGAGCTGTTGCCTCCTTGCGTGTTGAGGGCGTCGGGTTGACGAGGATCCGAGGAGACAGTTTGGACCTTGACTGAATCATCCTTGACAGACTGCGGAGGGGAAGGCATCATATTTGGAGCAACGGCACCCATCGTGCCGTCGAGACGATATACAGACTGCCCACGCCTTGGAGCCTGCTGCGTTCTTGTCGGTGTTGCTGCGCTCGAATTGCGAGTGGGAATAGGTGAAGTGGGCGGTCTTGAGGTGTAATTACTGTCAGGATCTATGACCTGTATTGCCGACTGGCGTTAGTTGGTGGTATCTTAGCTCGCGAAACTCTGGATTCGCATACCCAAGTACGAGACGAGTCTGTCTTTGGCGACTCTCGAGCGCCACGTCGCCCGTTACTATCAAGTTGTGAGGTGGCAACGCTTGCGGTGAAGTCTGCGGAGCGTGTTGACGAGTGGCTAGACTGGCGGCTGGGAGAAGAAACTGAAGCGGGAAACTGGTCAGAATGCCTGCGCGTATCGGACTGAGAGCTGTTCTTCTGGCCACGGCGGTTGGACGGAAGTTTAGAGCGATGGAGACTCTCTGGTCTGACGATGCGCCGGCCATGGAGATTGGGGAGGTCGGCCATCATGATGGGCAGATGTTACGCCGGAGCGACGCCAGGAAGGACACGCAGGACAACGTCAGAGGGAGGATGGCCGGTGCAGAGTCAAGGAAGACGAGGTTGCCGAGTGCAATATTGCGACAGGAAGGGCAGTTAAAAGGACAACCATGGCCGCCAGGGCCTCATCTCGTCTGTTGTCTTGGGCGTGCAGGAAGGAATGGGACGAGAGGCAGGGCTGAGACACGACATACCGAGATAGAAGTATCGCGGCGGCTTGTTGGGGGTCACGGGAGATGTGGGCTCGGGGGACGCTTCGAGGGCAGGCTTTTCCATGCTCCGCCTGCTGGGCTTCCCTCTGGGTGCGCGTGGTGCGTGGATGCGCGGTGTGCGGCGGCGATGATGACGCTGTTCTGAGCTCGTAGCGCCAGTCCAGAAAGCTTGCAATGGCCAGCCGTCGGGACGGGAGGTAAGTGGGCGCCGGCGCGGGAAGGTGTGGGAGCGGTGCTGTGCAGCCCCTGGCGGTGTCGGGAGTCAGAAACAGGCTTGGCAGGCCACAATCGAGAGAAGAGTTGCAAAAGAAGAAGAATGAGAAGAAGTGGTGTGGATCAAAGAGGCACTGGTGAGCAGACCTCTGCGGCCATCAAAGGGTGCATGAGGCATGTATGAAGCTTCTTCCAACGTGACCGGGAAGAGCTGACGTCGCGAGGCACTTGCAAGGCAGCAGGGATCCTGCCGATCAGGTCCCGCTCCAGAATGTGGTGCTGGCTACAGAACCCCAACCCAACCCAACCCAACCCAACCCAGCCCGACCCAACTCTAACGAGGGCGACAATCCCGTAGTCACACGCTCTGCAGGCGTCGAGGTGTCCGGCGTCATTCTGTAGTCAAACACGCATGCACTCAGCCGCCACAGTTGCTGCCGGATAAGTTTCATCGAGGACACTGCGGTTGCGTGCGAGCCCATGGCCGTGCCAGAGGCCACGGTAACTGCTGGCCAGACTAGGCCGGATCCAAGAGGTCACGATGACGTCGGTCTGCTGCCCCGAAATTGTGGACGCTTGCACGGCTTGCATTAGAGACCCCACACAAACACACGGCATCCCCATGGCTTCAACACTAGACGGTCCGGCGTTTGGCACTCTGATGGAAACTGTCTTCGTAGCCTCACCCAGCCAAGTGTCGCTTGCCCAGCTCGATCTGTAGTCGCTGGGCATGTCGTGTTGATGTCGTCGGAGTCCGTGTCAGGGTCATGACCGGATACTTATCGTGTTTCGTGGAATGAAGCTTAAATGATATTTCAGAAGTATCAGGCCGTGCGCTTGAAAAAAATACCCCGTCTGTAGCAATGAACCCCATAGCGACAACAGAAAAAGCCTCACGGCGTGGTTATCACCGCCTACAGTCCCTCAACCCAAAAGCTTGAGCCCGCCCTTGGTCTTCTGACCGGGCTTCGTTACGCCGCCTCCGTGCGCTCCAAGATGTGCCTCGTACGCTCCATCATTACCTCCACGACCAGCACCACTCCCTCCGCCACCGCCTCCTCCTTGCCGGTGTTTGTTCTTGTTCTTGTTCCACTTTCCTCCGCCGTGCTTGTCCTTGACATTGACCGTTTTAATCTCTGTCGTCGCCTTGCTCACGCGAACAGGATGACTCTGGATATATTTCCCGTTCATCTCCTTAGCCGCCTGGAAGAACTCGTCTGGGTCACTGAATGACACGAATCCGTAACCCTTGGACTTGTTCGTCACCTTGTCTCGAATCACTCGCGCTTTCTGCAAGGACTTCCACCTTGAGAACGCCTTGTGTAGACTCTCGTCGGTTGTCTCTCCGGCAAGGTTACCAACAAAAAGCCGTAGGTGCGTGGGATCCCACTCGAGCAGCGTGTCGTCGGTCCATTTCGTACCGCCACCCGACCGCACCACAGTCTTCTTCTTGTCGGACCCGGTCGCATGAGGATCGGCAGTTGTGGGCTGTACGCCAGGATATGTGGCGCTGGGGTTGGCAGCGCCGCCAGGCCCAGCACGTGCCGGAGCAGGTGCGGTCGATGCCGTCGGGTCGGTGACATAGGCGCTCTGCCACTGCGCAATCTGCGCCGCTAGCTCGGGATCGTTATCATCGGTCCTTACCCCGGGGCCGCCTGCTGCAGTACTGGGGGGCGCAGGAGCCGGAAACGGATTGCGGATCTGTGGTGTGGCCGAGTATGTAGTATTGTCTGCTTGTTGTGCGCCGTAGTAGCTGTGTTGTGCTGCCGGGTACCCTGTAGAAGCAGGGTATTGGTAGCTAGTGGCGCTCATCTGACTTTGCCCTTGGGGCGTATACTGTTGATAGGTCGATCCATAACGACCAGGAGGCGCGCTCGCGTGGCTCGCAGTGCCAGTGTATGAAGGCGGCGCGCTGTAGGGCGAAGCGCTGATGCCTGGGCTTGGGGTGTGGGATGTTGTAGTCGTCGAGAAGGCCGGCTTGAAGCCCGAGACCTTTGACGGCGGAGGACGCGGCGGAAGCGAGCTGGGATTCGCACCTGGAGGCGGCGGATACGACATGATGAACTTGCTGTGCGTCGCGGGTGACTTGGCTTTCTTCTCTCAGCACGTACCTAGTGAGCCCGCTTGCGACAAGGAACGTTCGTGCGCTGAGTGATTCCAGTGGTCCTGACGGCGAGATAAGACGATGATATTGGCGTGAGGGCGAGACTTGCAAAGTTTCACTGGCCAGTACTGAGTCGCTGATCGAGTCGTTGATTGCTGGTTGAAGACCTTGACCATGAGGAGTGTCCAGAGTCGGGGCACACTATTGAAAGCCGGTGGTTCTTGCTGCGTTATCTTATCGCACTCTCGCTGGGCGGCTGGCTCCACGAGGTCGTTGCCCAAGTGCAACCCTGAAGGTGGCCAGCCCCCGCGGGACAATTACATAAGCTGCCTGGCCCGTCGTCTCTGGAAGCGTCCGCACCCTGGGCTCGAGAAGGTTCTTGTTCAAAGATATGCGGATATTCTGATTACGAATGGCACATGTCGGTGCTATTCCTTTAAGACGCCCATGGCGAATCTCTTTCTCATATATCGCAATTACCGAAAGCCTGATTGTTGTTCTTCTTAGGGATGTTCACAATATCCCGAACACTTCAATCGGGCCAAGCCGACTGGATGTATCATGAGGGACAACAACCACACAATCGGGTGTGGCTGTCCGCACAGTACCCAAAAAGTGGTGCCGCCTTACAATCACCGGCTGGGTTGCTGTCGGTCATATAAAACGCCATAGAAGCTGCTTTCGCTCGCCGTCCGCATGTAATTCCGTATGGGTCAGCCTGTTGTGACAATGATTGGCGAGGAATCAGCATACAATCCCATGCACGGGTGGTAGTCTGATATCTTGCTCATAATGTTCGGACCGCAGAGTCCGCTCGCAAAGTATTCGCCATCATTGTTCAAGTAGTCATAAGCAGTGCTCCCAATTTAAGGCTCTTGGTTGCCTGTGTAAGCAGCCGGAAGAGCCTCTATATAATCGGAACCACCATTAATATGGCAACATGCAGGTATTGTTAATCCCTCATGGTGATTTTGTCCAAGTTGTGCTGTACAACGAGTCCGATTGCCGGCCAGGCGATTGCTCGGAGCGCGCGGCCAATACGAACAGGTAAACATGGCGGCTATATCGTGAGGCTGCGTCGCTGTTACCAATTACCGCCCGTGGGGGTCACAGTTCATGACACACGTCCAAGGATAATCTGGTTGTGTGGATCGTCCTTTCTGTATGGCTGAGATGAGCAGTTGTGGGTCAACTCTGCACGGAGTGGTGGTCTCGCAATTATCGGCGACGGAGATGGTGCCATCAACCGGTATCGGTGCAATGCGACCCGTGTTGAACAGGCTATTTTGCCCAGCAGTTGATTCTGGAGACCAACCCATTTCAGCCCCAATCCTGGTGCACTTGCCGAGCCGAGTGGCCGCACATCGAGCCGCTCATGGATCATTAGCGTGCCTGACACCAGACAGCTTGTCGAACCCCGCCTTCGCAGACGGTGTGTTCACAGGCTCGTGCATTGCCATCTCGAATCGGGCCGTGTCTCGAAGACGAGCGTGAGCGGCCGAGCTTCAGGGTCCACCACGGATGCCCATGACGCAGATTCTGGATACCGCCCGTCGCGTTCTTGAAGTACCGCTTGGTCAGCCGAGTGCAGGGATGCCGTTGGGATTACGAAACGCGAGTGATGCACCACCAGCGTGTGGACCTCTGCTAGGGGCTCCTCGCGCCGCTCTTGAGCTGCCTGCTTGTGTCGGCTTAACCATGAGCCATGATCGTGTCAAATATAATGGAACTTTTGACTGCTTGGATTTGCGTGCCACACGGGAATCAGACTATCGTGGTTGAAGTTCGAGCGTTGGCACAGAGAGCTCTGGGTTCTGAATCAGCGTCTTGCTTTGGGGCATAGCATGGGGTCTGGTTGTGGGTATGCATGGTACGGATGAGGTCATTCGCAACAGCCTTCAGGTCGCGGGCGGGATGCTCGGATAACAGCTCAATACACACAAGGAGGCACGAATTGGCCGCCTGTGGATTGATGGTCGAGCCTATATCCTTGAATTGACTGGCTTTGGGAGTGATGGCATCCACGGATTGCCTAGCCGAAGGGGGACGCTGGCCTGCAGTTCCTCTTGTCAGCCTCAAGGGCACAGCTTTGCCGGTTGGAGCTTGCAGCCACCTGAGCCACGCTCGCCAATGAATGGCTGGCTGCTGGGTCGAGCTCAAGGTTTGATGCCTGGGCGGAGCTACAGGCCTCTAGTCCGTCCGGATGCGCCGTTGCTGCAGGCGAGGAGTGGGCGATCGGACACTTGACGATGGCCCAGTCCTGGCGGGCGGGCACACCCCGGCCCAGCCTGAGGCGGATGCTGTGGTTGCCGCTCCAGAAATTTCGGGGAGGGGCGTGGCAGGCGGGTGGGATTGCAAAGGTGACGGAAGGGCCCCATCAGACATACAAATGCGCATCCACGCGCATCCGGCCTTTCGTCCCCCTCGACATCCCAAACTCTCTCATCGCACCCTTCGTCCAGTATTGATTGCTGGATTCGTCGTCGACTGTGTCGCCTCAGCACTCCTCGCACCCTGACTAGACGTCCTGTGCTCGAATCCAAATACACCTGCCCATCATGTCTGGAGCTGTGTAAGTCCCTGCTGCTTCCCCTCCTCCAATACCCCTCAGCCAGCCATCGTCAGCCGTGCTGCCGCTCCCCGCTGTGATCAAGTCGTTCGCCATCACCTCACCCCCACCTGCGGATGCGGCTGCTTGGCGAGCCATTGCAAAAACCGCCCCAGGCTTCTCAAGCAATCCGAGGTCAAAGTCTCACTGAAACGCCTCAATGCACCTCCAGCGCTCGTCTCAAAAACATCACCAATTCCGTTCTCGGAGGAGGTCCAAGGCGAGCACCGAGCTGATCCCCGCGCCCTCCTCCTGCTGCACCTCCTCCCATATAACCGCTTTCGACCAATCCGCCACATAACCCAGTCTTACTTGCTGCGTTTGACCTTGAGAATCATGCTGACTTTCTCCAAAGTTCCGACCTTGGCCTCATCGGCCTGGCCGTCATGTAAGTCATCCCGTCCAAACTCCTCATTCGTTTCTTCCGTGACCATGCCTGTCTCCCCATACTAACGCGCTCACGTCACAGGGGCCAGAACCTGATTCTGAACATGGCTGACAACGGCTTCACCATCACTGCGTACAACCGAACTGTCTCCAAGGTCGACCACTTCCTCGAGAATGAGGCCAAGGGCAAGTCCATTGTGGGCGCTCACGACGACAAGGAGTTTGTTGCCAGCCTCAAGTCTCCTCGCCGTATCATGCTCCTCGTCCAGGCCGGCAAGGCTGTTGATGACTGGATCGAGAGACTTCTTCCTCTCCTTGAGAAGGGCGACATCATCATTGACGGTGGCAACTCTCACTTCCCCGACTCGAACCGCCGCACCCAGTACCTCCAGACCAAGGGCCTCCGCTTCGTCGGCTCTGGTGTCTCTGGTGGCGAGGAGGGTGCTCGCTATGGTCCCTCCATCATGCCCGGTGGTGACGAGTCTGCCTGGCCTCACATCAAGGACATCTTCCAGTCCATCTCGGCCAAGAGCGACAACGAGCCCTGCTGTGAGTGGGTTGGTGACGAAGGTGCTGGCCACTACGTCAAGATGGTGCACAACGGTATCGAGTACGGTGACATGCAGCTCATCTGCGAGGTATGTTCACGCGAGCTTTCCACCATGATCGTGACATGCAAACTAACTCTCAAATCCATTAGGCCTACGATATCATGAAGCGCGGTCTCGGCATGAGCGGCAAGGAGATTGGTGACGTTTTCGCCAAGTGGAACAAGGGTGTCTTGGACTCGTTCCTCATCGAGATTACTCGGGACATCATGTACTTCAACGACGACGACGGAACGCCGCTCGTCGAGAAGATCCTCGACCAGGCTGGTCAGAAGGGCACTGGCAAGTGGACTGCCATCAACGCTCTTGACCTCGGTATGCCCGTTACCCTGATCGCTGAGGCTGTCCTTGCCCGTTGCTTGTCTTCCATCAAGGCCGAGCGTTCCGAGGCTTCCACCAAGCTCGAGTTCGTCAGCCGCGTGACCAAGTTCGAAGGTGACCGCGAGCAGTTCCTCGAGGACCTTGAGCAGGCTCTCTACGCCTCCAAGATCATTTCTTACGCCCAGGGCTTCATGCTGATGCAGGAGGTATGTCCGATCTGTGCACCAAAACTTCGTGACTGGCATTGGGAAAGTGTTCGTGCTGATTACTGACAATATCACCTTGACAGGCTGCTCGCGAGTACAAGTGGAAGCTCAACAAGCCTTCTATTGCCCTCATGTGGAGAGGTGGCTGCATCATCCGCTCTGTCTTCCTCAAGGACATCACCGCGGCCTACCGCAAGAACCCCGATCTCAAGAACCTTCTGTTCGACGACTTCTTCAACAAGGCCATCCACAAGGCTCAGCCAGGCTGGAGAGAGGTCATTGCCAAGACCGCACAGCTTGGCATTCCCACCCCTGCCTTCTCGACCGCTCTGTCGTGGTTCGATGGCTACCGCACCAAGGACCTGCCTGCCAACCTGCTGCAGGCTCAGCGCGACTACTTCGGTGCCCACACTTTCCAGATCAAGCCCGAGTTCGCCAACGACAAGTTCAAGGAGGGCGCGTACACTCACGTCAACTGGACCGGACGTGGTGGTAACGTCTCTGCTTCGACATACCAGGCTTAGATTAATGAATTGTAATGAGGAACATATTGGGCTGGCTCTCATGCGTGCTCGCAGCTCTTTAGCTAGAGATTGAAACAGTCGGCGGCACAACCGAGCCGTGGTTATAGAACGGAAATGAAATGCAAACGCAATTATGATATCCAATCACTGTGTTCTCCGAAGATCAAGAAATAATGCTTGATAAATGGCATCTAAGCTCACTACGCATTGGATGCGGACAGTACTCGTGAGCGTTCGAAAGATCCACTGTTTTCGTCTCAGCGGCTTTGGGAGCGTGGACATGCACTAGACGTCAGTTTCATGGCTGATGACTAAGCACTGCCATGCACACCAGCCACGGACCTGGGTGATGTTTGTGGCGCAGTTTTTGAGGCGACCAAATGTCGTACCTGAGAGCTGAGCTTGACCCGCAACCCGCCTAGCCGAGCCAGAACGCCAGGTCGTGTCGCGAAGTTCGCGACCACTCAGCCTCATCCAAGATTTGGCTTCGTTCAACCCTGCATCCGCGACATCGATGCGCCAAGTCGCATACCACTACGCTACGGCTTTCGCGACTGTCAATCACTGCGATTGATGCATTAGAATCTGTCGATGTTACACGCGCGCCTTCGACCCTGACGCGACACTTCGAATTCCCTTCAAAGATGTCCCAAATGGCCGACCCTAGCTTCGGAGTGCACAGAGACCTGGTACGTCACGGCTCTATCGTCGCTGACCTCGCGGCGCATGATGAATGCAGTACTGATGACACCTAGTTGCCTCACATTCACCTGGTCTCGACCTATCGATATCCCGTTAAGGCGACCATCCAGCCAAATGAAGTCACTTCGCTGTTGATGCAGGCTCCCAAGATCGCACGCGACACGGCGCCGTTCTACTGGACTTATATCGACAAACCTGAGAATGGCTCAATCTTCCTCACATGGCAGCCCCTGCAGCAGATGAATGTTCAACTTGCCAGTGACGGCTATGTCTGGCCGCCGCAGGAGACGTACTATCAGCAGGAAGTGGGCAATGGTGTCGTAAGTGCACTCCCGAAGGGCTCGCCACTCATTGAGCTCGGCGAGGCTTGCATGATTGCACTGATATACTAACTTAGAATCCTAGATCCTGGAGATGTACCTGCAAAAGGCGGGCTTTGCCTATGGAGATCAGTACGCCATGCACTCGCGTCGACGATTCCGCCTAATCCCCCCCAACGTTCCAAACCCGAATGCGCCGCAAGTCGACCCAAGCCTGTGGATTGTCCACTATGGTCCAAACGAGCCCAACGACAGAATCCATGCGAGCCAACTGCCCAGAGATAATCGCACACAACAGATACACGAGACACGCAGCTACCTTTACCGATGCGGGCAGATTCAGCGCAAGGAGTTCATCCTCGGAGACCGCGCCAACTGGCCGCAGATTGGGTGGCCGAGGGAGGCACCGAGACAGCCGGTCTATGCTGGCAACAGAGGGGTACCGCAATCAATGGCTTATCCTAGTCAAGCACCTACGCCTAGCGGGCCGCCCTCAAAACGAGCCAGAACATCCCAAGCCGCACATGCCCAAGGCGCGCCGCCCATGGGCGCTCTATCGCATCAGGATAGTGCCTACGATGATGACGAAGATACGTCTAGAGGCGACATGTTCGACCACCTGACCCCTCGAGAGATCAGCCTGCACAGATATCGTCAAAACCATGAGTGGATGGAGGAAATACTCTCGTCACCCTACAGCCTTGGCCAGATAGGCTTTGCCGATATCGGCCTCGGGCTCAAGGGCGAGTTGTCCGGCCTGACTGAGGGCATTTTTGAATCCCAGGACTACAAGACATTGGTCCAGCCTTCCACGGCTGAAGCCAAAACCCGCCTGGATCCCGAGCAAGCTGCCGAATTCCGCAAGCGCGTCAATGACCGCATTGCGTCTACCAACTCCGAAATTGAGAAGATGAAGGCCGAGCATGCGCGGAAGCTGGCCCGTTTCAAGAACAACTCGATCTTGACGAAGTCAGAGAAAGAGCTCCGCAGCACTACCGACGGCACGAGCAGAGATGGCTTCAATCTTGAGGGGCGGCCTGACGAGCACGGTGAAGTGCCTGGCCGTTGGCAAAACAAAACGACGAAGACAGTCGACGCCATCATCGCCTCGGTCGAATCTCAGCTGGGTCGTCACGCGCAGGCTGTGAATGAGTTGAGGAGAATTCAGGCAGGCGGCTACCAAGAACCTGCACCTGAGCCAGTACCCGAGCCGGAACCAACTCCTGCTGTCCCTGCTGCAGAATCAATGACCGTAGGTGGTGGCACTTCCGGGAGCAACGCAATGTCGCGCCAGGCATCGCAAGCTGGTTCGAATCACAGCGGCATCATGATTGGCGATTCTGACATCGACATGGGCGGAACTGCTGCGGGTCTTCTGGACCAGATGTATACCGGCATGTCCTCTACTTCGACGCCAAACAACTTCCCGACCCCGCAAGCACACTTGTCTGCAGCGCAGTCTAACGCTGCGACACCAGTCAATGTTGCTTCGCCACAAGCCGCGCCTCAGCAAGCCGGCGCGACCGAGGCTGCCGATGTCAAGATGGGTGATTCTGAAGCACCGAAGGGCAACGATGTGACAGCTGGGACCGTCCCCGACCAAGGCTCCGGGTCTGGTGACTGGGTTGTGGTTCCAAAGGATGGGGCGACCCCAGGCAGTAATGGTACAGGTGCCGGCACAGGCAACAATGAGAACAACGCTGGTGACAGTGAGCCGCCCAAGCCGGCAGCGGCCAACCCGGCATTGTCGAGTCAGCAGGCTTCTGCCGTGGGCACGCCAGCTGGCGCATCCACGGGCGACTTTGTTGATTTTGGATCGCTTGGCGACCTCGACACAGCTGGAGATGCACTCGCGGGCTACACGCCTGGGGACATGACAGCCGACCTCGACCTTGGCACGGACATGGACATTTAAGAGCAGGACGTTCAGAGTGCGAAGCGGCTACTAGGATATGGGGACCTTGACTATTTGGTGGAGGCTTGGAAGCTTGTTTTGCAGGAGTGTTTGTGGGGTATATCAGGGCGTTATTTTTGGGGGAGAGGCAGAGGCCGAGCAAAGCAGAGTCAGCTGTACCGATTAGGTGTGGTTGTCGATCCCTTACTAGATTATTCAGATGCGGCGGGAGCAGGACGTGGTGTGAAACCCTTGGCTGTGTCGCAATACAGGCAGCGAATCTTGCTTTCGTGGTGTCTCTTTGTGCATGGTCGTTTGAAAGCGGCGGCTAAAAGTTGCGACACGTGGAAGGCAGGAATGATGTCTTCTGTGGAGGGCCGCCCATGATCAGGGAACCCATGCAAATGACTTGACGATGGAGGTCGGCTGGATAGTCAGATGGTCATGGCAGAAATCTTGACAACTCAGACTTTGTCGTCTGATGTGAAGTTGTGAACCACACCGGCCAAGCTGTGTTTCGATCTTGGAAGACTGCGCCTCTCGTCGTCTAATCTTTGTCTGTCTGCTCATTCTTCTCCCCGACAACCATGACGTTGAGCTCGTGCTGGTGGATGAGCCTTGATGAGACGACGACCAGGGGCCTGCGATGCCAAATGCTCGTGCATTGTGAAGGGGCTGTGACTTGAAACCGCCCCGAGAGGACTTTGAGTTGCAGAAGTGCAAGGCTCCGTGTCTCAGACCCTGGATGGAGAGCCGCAGCAGGGGGGGTTTTGGCCCCAACCCACCCCCGGCCTTCCATGGAATGAAGACCCCTGGCAATGGTTCGGGGGCTGTGGTTGGCTGGCTGGCTTGGGTACGTACCTCATGGTACTCGGCAGGGGGAAAGCGGAGAGCTCAGCGGCTTGGGCGGGGAAGGGGCGATTGACATTGAACCGTTGTGGTGGTGCTGGGTCTGGTGTTCTTGCAAGTGTTCTGCAAGTTGGGATGAGACCTTCCATACTCCATGCGAACAAGTCTGCCAAAACCCTAAGTCCCTTAAGGTATGCAGACAGAACTGTATCGACACTTACATGACTGTGATCTTTGAAGGAGGCACGGGGGATCAACAACAATACTCCCAAGTGAATCCCTCTTACAGTCCAAACTGCCAGCTGCCTTCTTGATATCTCTCCCTGTCCATCTCAAAAGCTGGAGATCACGCTCCTCTGCAGACTTGCAGCCAACACGACGGCCCTGTGTCCTTGGAAGCCTGGTGTCGAAACCCTGCCGGGGTGGTGCCAGCGATAGCTCCGCAGCTATACCACCACGGGCTAGGTCTGCATGGACAACCTCGTCACCCTGGTCCACACCTTATTTCAGCCATCCCGCAGCGGGCGCGCGTCTCCGCTTCAGATGTGCACGGAAGGGACCCTCTTCCGGCAGCGGCCAGGAGGCTCTGCGTCCAAGCCTGGCCCCAGAGCCATGCCGAGTGCCTCTAACCATCCGTCCTTGCCGGGTGGTGCAGGCACTGCTCTGACGATGCCCAGCCCTGCCCGACATGGACAGCGTCGGACGGAGGCCACACAGGGGTTGCGACCCCGTCGTCCGACCTGGGCTGGCGATTCGTTCGATCTCGAGTGCCGTCATGACAGACCCGGGGGTGTCAACCGCAACACTGTACTTGCAGCAGGTGGTCCACCACGGCCAAGCACCCTCGTTTCTGTTTCTCGGCATGGGCCCTGGTGCCTGCCCGGGACCAGCTGCTGTCGACCGCTTCCTCTAATATCTCCTCGTTCGTTTCCTCTCTTTTCGGTTTGTTTTCTCCCCTCCCCTTCCCTTCTCCAGACTACTGACCGCAGTTTCCATCCGTTCTTTGTTCGTTGTTCGGTCTTCTTTTTCTTCCATTCTTTGGTTCGTCTTCGACACTGCCTGCTGGCCAGCAACTTTTGGTACTGTTGATCAGTCAATCTTTATTCCGCTTCTCTTCCTCCGGCTCGACTTTTTTTTGTGTGTCTTTTCACGACTTTTAACGGCCTACTCCACCGAGCTCTGCGAGCCGACAATATCGCCAACAAGCTAGAATTGTAGATACCCCGTCTAACCACGGCCAAGCACGTGCCACATCTCGCTTTCGTCGAGTCACTTTGAACACTCAGCTGCACTCAATCAACAACATCAATCAACCACAATACCAATGAAGGTCTCTCAGTCATCCGTAGTGCTTGCACTACTCGGCACCATGTCCTTGGCAACCGCCGCTCCGGCCCGGCGGGCTCACGCACACTCGGCACGCAAGGCCAGAATGGGGATGGTGAGCCACGAGGTGGCTCGTGCCGAGCAGGCCTTTGGGAAGGGTGCCGAGGAGCTGGTGCCATCTGCTGAGGTCACGCCTGTCGTCACAACCTCTGAGCCGACCCTCACGGAGAAGCCAGACGAGCAGGCCCCCGAGAAGACGGAGAAGCCAGAGAAACCTGAGAAGCCTGAGAAGGGCGAAGCTCCGGAGAAGCCCGAGAAACCTGAGAAGGGTGAGGCGCCAGAGAAGCCCGGAAAGCCAGAAAGGCCTGCCGAGGACGAGCAGCAGCCCACCGAGACAACCACAGAGAAGGCCGAAAAGCCTACAGAGAAGCCCGAGAAGCCCGGCAAACCGGAGGAGGCCACCAAAACTGAGAAGGCTGAGAAGCCTACCGACAAACCTGAGAAGGCTAGCAAATCCGAAGAGGCTACCACGACTGAGAAGGCCGAGAAGCCTACCGCGAAACCTGAGAAGTCCAGCAAATCCGAAGAGACCACCACGACTGAGAAGCCCGAGAAGTCCAGCAAATCCGAAGAGACTACTACGGCTGAGAAGGCCGAGAAGTCTACCGAGAAGCCCGAGGTGACATCAACATCAGATATCATTGTTTCTTCGTCTGCAGAGCTTCCTGTGCACACGCCTCCTGCAGCTCTGCCACCGCTCGTCCTTCCACCACCGCCTCCTGGGTACGCCTTGCCCACTCTCTCGGTCTCTGAACCCGCTAGGCTGCCTATCGAGACTCCTGCGGTTCACACGCCTCCTTCAGTTCTCCCAGGCACGCTTCCTGTACCCCCGGCACACTTGCAGCCGAGCGAATCAGTTTCTCTCTCGGAGTCTGCCTCGGCGTCCGTGTCTCTGTCTGTGGTCTCCGAGAGTTCGGCCACGCTCGCTGTCACGGAGTCCTTGTCGAGCTCTGCCTCTTTCTCCTCTAGTTCCAGCTCTGCCTCGCTCTCTTCTACTTCCAGCTCCGCCTCACTCTCTGTGGGTGCTTCAGCCTCCACTTCTCACCTTGTCTTGACCTCTGTTGCGGAGCCCGCTCGCATGACGGCGTCGGCGTCAGCGTCTATTTCTACGGCCATTGAGCTTTCGTCCACTACAGTAGTGAGTAGTGCCCTGTCAGGAGAAGATTTCTTAAACCCTCTACTAACGCCTGAGCCTTACCAGTTGTCTGCCTCGCATGGAGTCATTGCCCCGCCGCCGGTGTTTCCTACTCTCTCTTACCCTGGAAAGGATCATGGCGCCATGCCTTCCGAGGTTGTCATGCCCCCTCAGGAGTCCATGATCTCGCCTCCAGGAGAGACAATGGTGTCGCCTCCTCAGGAGTCTATGGTTTCGCCTCCGGGAGAGACAATGGTCAGTCCTCCAGGGGAGACGATGGTCAGTCCTCCAGGGGAGACGATGGTCAGTCCTCCAGGGGAGACGATGGTCACCCCTCCGGGAGAGACTATGGTTGCTCCGCCTAGTGAAAGCCTCATCGTTGCGCCTAGCGAGTCCCTGATCGTGCCTCCAGCACAGACTTCTGGCCCATCTCTAAGTAGTAGCTCCAGTGTCTTCGTGCCATTCCCCACGACCTCTGGGCTGTTGACCCTGCCTTCCAATGGAGGTGTCGCATTCCCTACTGCGGTTCCTGCTGTTCTTCCCAGCGGTTCTGGTGGCATCGTACCTCCAGCTGCTGCCAGCTCGCCCATCATCATCATCCCTTCTGCTGGTGCTTCCGCCATCTCGGCGAGCCTCGCCAGCTGCCTTTGCGCAGGTGTTCTAGCATTGTGGTTGCTGTAAGCGCAAGTTGGCTATATGCAGTTGGGGTGCCTCTTTGTACGATCGTATTTTCAGGGAGTCGAGGCCTGCTACCCCCGGTGATTGGGTTGGCGGGATCGTCAAAGTATGATATCTGAAGGTGTCAAAAGGGTTTGGCGGTTTTCAGAGCTCGGTTGGTAGTAACAATAAAGTACTCGTGCCGGGATCTTTATTTTTTCCTCTGCGCGAAATCTCCAGAGTTATGCCCGAAAAGGCTGTTGATATGCCATCGCCCGTGTCTACCTGTCTAGTTTGAGCATTCCCACGTAGTATATTGCAAAGAGCCCAGCAGGAAAGCGTGTAAGATGATTGGCCAGAGGAGGTCCTCGTGCGCGCAAGTACCCACGAGTATCGTCGGGGAATGATTGTAACCGTTGGTACGGATGAGATGATCTGGCGCTTCTGTGAGTGACTGAGAGCACTCATTGACAGGTTGTGCCTCCTAGTAGATAATACATTTCAATTTCTACCGTGGCGATGACTGCATTCCTTAATGGTGGCGCGGCGATGACCAGAGCCCAATGCTGATAAGATAAGGGGTGAACATTTCCCCACGCCTACCTGCTAACTTTAACCTGGATAGCTCCAGCGGGCGATCTCGGCGCCCTTTCACACTGCGCAACCCCATTGAATACGATCCTAGTGTCCGCACTGGCGCAACCTCGACCGGCCCCAAGCTCACACGCCTGATGTGCCTGTCTTGATGAGGAGGTCATGCTCCCTCCTGTCGCGACCATGTCGCCGGCCCCATGACCTGCCCACAGCCCCTCCTGTACGAGCCTGCGCCGCAAGCCACACTTCGCCGCTCCTCCTCCTCGTCCTTCCAGATGCGAATCTCCCCGGGCAGGGCTGCCGGAGACTTGCACCTCGAACCTCCCGACGCTCCCTCACGACGACGCGCATACTAGCGAGCGCTGCTCCGACGGAAGAACCGGCCTCACCTCAGAAACAAGGTGGACAAGCAAGGGGAGACAGGAAGCATGGCGGGAAACATGGCAACCTCTTGACCCTGGCGATAGAATCGTCATGCGACGACACGTGCGTGGCGATTCTCGAGCGGGATGCCATCTCGACGACGGGGGACGCCGGCAGCAGCGGCGGAGCGACACTGCACTTCAACGACAAAGTCACCGCCGACAGCCGCGACTTCAAGGGCGTGTACCCGGACGTTGCGGTGCAGTCGCACGTCGCGAGCATGGCGCCGCTGCTGAAGAGGGCGCTGCGGGCGCTGCCTAGGTGCGGCGAGAGTGGTAGCTCCGTGGGCCGCAGCGACGAGGGCGGGCTGGGGGACAAGACGGTCTGGGTTGACGGGCGGGCGCGGCGGAAGCCCGACTTTGTGAGCGTGACGCGGGGGCCGGGCATGATGTCCAACTTGACCGTGGGGCTCATGACGGCCAAGAGCCTCGCCGTGGCGTGGGATGTCCCGTTGCTGGCGGTCAACCACATGGAGGCCCACGCCCTCACGCCACGGCTGGTGCATGCGCTCGAGAAGAAGAAGCAACAGCAGCAGGGGCAGCAGCAGCGACTCTCGCCCCAAGAACAGACGGCCGTGGCGACGGAGCCAGACTTCCCCTTCATCTCGGTGCTCGTGTCTGGCGGGCACAGCCTGCTCGTGCACTCGCGCGGGCTCAACGACCACGCCATCCTCGCCCAAGCCGACAACATTGCCATCGGCGACTTGCTCGACAAGTGCGCCCGGCTCATCCTGCCAGAGGAATACCTCGCTGCCGCCACGGACGTCATGTACGGCAGGCTGCTCGAGGAGTTTGCCTTCCCCCGTCCTCAACAAGAACAACAACACTCCTCCCTTTCCCCGCCAAAGGAATACGATTACGGCTACACGCCACCACAGACCCGCCCAGACGAGCAGCGCATCTACACCTCCCCGTGCCGCCGGGCCTGGTGGCTGACGCCGCCCATGCACGGCTCCGCCGCCATGCGCTACGACTTCTCCGGGCTCAACGGGCGCGTCAAGACCATTGTCACCGACGAGCACCCGGACCTCGGCCTCGACGAGAGGCGCGAGCTCGCGAGGCACACGATGCGCCTGGCCTTTGAGCACCTGGCCAGCAGGCTCGTCATGGCGCTCAAGCGGATCAGGAAGGATGAGGCGCTCGCCGCCGCGCAGCAGGACGGCGGCCACCACGCCTCGGGCAGCACCACCAGCACCACCAGCATAAACACCGTCGTCCTCTCCGGCGGCGTCGCCTCCAACGCCTACCTGCGCCACATCCTGCGCGCGATCCTCGACGTCCGGGGGTTTCCCCACGTGAAACTCATCTTCCCCCCCGTGGCCCTGTGCACCGACAACGCCGCCATGATCGCCTGGACGGGGATGGAGATGTACACCGCGGGCTGGCGGTCGGCGCTCGACGTCAAGCCCATCAAGAAGTGGCCGCTCGATCCGGCCGGCGCTGGCGGCGGGATCCTCGGCGCGCAAGGGTGGTACCGCGACGACTAGGCTTGTCTGCCCGCTTTCATGGCTCACAAGCGAGACGCCCAAAGATCAGAGGCCCTTAGTACATGTGGTGTGGTGTGGTGTCCGCGAGGCTCACGGGCATAGAAGAAGAAGCAGAAGAAGAAGATCTGGGGCCCCAGTGGTATATCCATCCGACAAACTACTTTTCCTTAGCGGCGGAAGCCCCTTCAGTATAGACACCTTTCCCCTCCTCTTGTACACATGCGTGCGCGTTGGCGAGAGGAAGGGGGGGGGGGGGAGGCGACAACTGGTGGGCTCCGTCCTAACCCTGTACTCTTGCAATCATCATCAATACATGTACGATATCACGAGCTCCGAGTATGCCAGGAGCATCATGTAGGAAAGAATCAGGCATTTTTCATGAGTTACGAAGAACAATAGAATCGGACAGCTTTTGCAATTGGATTACACACACACACACACACACACACACACACGGGGACGACGACGGCTTTCCCTCGCCGTGATGTACATGCCACGTAAAGTAGCCTCGACATGTCAGGGAGGGTTTCGTTGTCGAGATGCATTCCATACATACTGGTTCTGGATCTCTGGACGATAACACATCCGCAGAAGCGACACCGGACCGGCAACTGGGGCACTACATATCACAGGCACTAGAAACGGCCAGTCTCCAGCCACGAACTATCATGCTCATAGTCAGATGCTTAGACACTTCACGCAGCAGAACACTCGCACCCAGTCTTGGAATCGCTTTGTCATGATTCTTGTCTTGCTTTGGTTTTGTGACTGTGACTTCTATATCTCTAGTCCCATGCCCATGCCCGCTGAATCCCAGCTTACTCCAGCGCGCTCGTGACGTTGCTGAACTCGCCCTTCTCCAGCTTCGTCTCCCAGAACATCGGGTTCGTGTCCATGAATCCGTGCTTGGTCCAGCCGGCTTCCTTGACATGGTACAAGTTGACGAAACCACCCGAGTACGCGTCACGGTGGGCGGCAGCCAGGATACTGCGCTTGCCGAGCTCGAGCGCGTCCTCATCGCTCAAGTTGTAGTCATACTCGGCGTCGAGGACACCGTACGCAAAGGTCTGACCGGAGCCAACGCAGAACAGGTTGCCTGCGAGCCGCGTGCCGTCGCTGTCGATGTAGTACAGCGCGGGGCCTTCCTCCTTGGTGACGCCCGCACACATGGTGCCCATGGACAGGCCCATGCCCTTGTACTGATAGACGAGGTTTGCGAGGATCTTGGAGGCCGCGGCGACGCTGATGCGGCGCTTGTGGCGGAGCTCGTGCAACCGGCACTGCATGCCCAGCCAGCCGAGCCAGTACTGGCAATCGGCGGCACCACCAGCCATCGTGCCCAGCATCTTGTCGTTGATCTCGATGACCTTCTTGACCGTCTGCGAGGCGATCCAGTTGCCTGCCGTCGCACGCGAATCCGTCGCTACTATGATGCCACCCTTGAAACGGAAGGCGAGAGTTGTCGTGCCGTGGGCAATCTTGATAGGGCAGTCGGGGTTTGACCGGTCGTCGGTAGCGGCGCGGAGCCAGGCGGAGGGCTGTGTTGGAAAGTTAGCATCGAGGTTCTCAAACAGATTGCATGTCTCTCCAGGTCGTCGTCAGATCAAATCAGCGTCGCCCCCATCCGCACTGGCCACGGTGAAGCAGCAATGCTGGAGGGTCTTCTGGGATTCCAGCACCAAACACCGACAAACGACCTTGGGCCTGGGGGGTGGGCGTGGGGGACAGGTACTGACCTGGGCTACAGGCGGCATGGCGAACTTGAGAGACAAGGCAGGCGCCATGTCATCCTGGACATCATCGAAGCTGTCCTCGTGGTGTGTCTCGCGCTGGAGCGCCGCGGGGCGGCTGTATCGGGTGACGAGGGAGTCCATCGTGGGCGGGGAGGGTCGTTGCTTGCTTGCTGGCCAGCAGCGAAGGTCACGCTCGTTGAAGTGCTCTAACCAGTCTGGCCGACGACTTCAATATGTGCTCACAGGCTATGCTGAGATCTGCGGATGCTGGTTGTCGTGCTGAGCGGGCTGGCGAGGTGTGGTTTGGTTTGGTTGTGGATGTGGATGTGTGTGGTGGTTGTCCCAGGCTGGCGGCGGGATGACGACCTCTAGCCCGCCGTGTGGTTGCTGGTATCTCGCTGCAGCTATTAGCTTGGTGCTGCTGCTGCTGCTGCTGCTGCTGCTGCTGTGGAGCTCAAGGCAGCTGGTCCCACGCGTACTGCGAGGCAACTCATTGAAGCTTGTGGCAGGTGGGGCTCCCAGCTTGAGGTGAAGCTCCTGCCCCAGAGTTCATCGTTGGCCCTCTTCTGCCAGCTGCATCGGTCTGCCAAGCTGGCGCAGCTCAAGCTCGACAAGTGTGCAGCATGGCGAGCCTGATGAACCCAACATGCCCGTCCCCATCCTTCAATAGACGTGCGTGCCTGAATTCCACCATATACTGTATACTGAGGAGGCCGGTTCTCCAATCTGGCTTGAAATTGCTATCTCTCAGTCCATTTCGCTTCATTGTAATTAGCAAGTCAACTCACAGCTGCTCATGGCGTTCAGTGTTCCCAAGGTCTATTATAAAAGCTAAATCAAAAATCGTACTATGGAGTATGGCAAACAAAAAAAGAGATCGAGCTGTATGTATTGTGCACATGTCGGTTTGTCATCTATTTGTCTGCTAAGCTAGTCGCCCACGAGAATCCCTTCTACGCGGCGCCCAGCGCGATGAGGAGATGTCGTTTGTCTTCGAATGCTTAGAACCAAAGGAAAAAGAAATACACTTATCCTGGATGAGGAACTTTAGTAACCGCCACGATAGCCCCCATAGCCACCCTGGGCGTAACCTTGCTGATACCCGGGCTGGTTCCCCATCGGCGCCGCGTTACCAAGCAACCCGGCCTGGCTCTGATCCTGGCCGAAGGGAAGCGACGGGGTCAGGGCCCGGTGATACTGGTCGCCCGGGAGACTCAAGTTGTTGGCCTTTGTGGACGGCTGGTCATAAGCGTTACCCTGGTACGGTGCGGCCATCGGGTCGTAAAGGCCCTTCTTCTCGTCCATAACAGTGCTGGTGACGGCAAATGTGGTCGTCGACTCCTTGCCCGAGCCCATGAGAAGAGCGTTGTTGGCGTCGAGGGGAGTCAGATTCTCGGCCTCGCGCTCCAGCCTCTCCTTCTCTGTGCGGTGGACAACACGGTTAGCAAATGTATCCGAAAATGTGCCTGGTAGGGCTTGGAAAACTTACCCATCTGCTTTCTGCGCTTGCGGTGGGGGTTCTCCTTGCAGCAGATGATGATGGCGTTCCATACGAGCAGTATAGCCAAAACACCAGCAAGAGTCGACTGCATGACAATCAGGACGACACCGACCACAGTCTGTGTCGACTGCGAGATGCCAAACTGGTCGACGAAGACCAGGATGCAGACGACCGAGAGCACGCGCACGACCTGGATGGCAATGTTGATGATGTTGGAGGACTTGCGCTCAAAGGGTCTGTTCCAGAGCAGGACGCCGAGCATGAGAGCTTCCACGATGAGCAGGCCAATGGTCTGCGACATGCCGGAACCGTCCAGAGCGGCCATGACAAGGCCCTTGGACAGCATGTACAGGATGACAGGCACGAAGACCCACCAGTAGCTCTTCTTGTAGGCCTCGTAGAAGAGGCTGTACTTGACCCAGGTGTCCTTGTCCTCGTAGAGGCCCGCCGTGTCGCCCTCGCTCTCCTTGAGCTTCCGGGTAATCCACCAAATCTTGAAGGTGAAGAAGCCCAGAATGCCGGTGAACAGACCGAGCGTGACACCCGCCAGAGTCATGGCTGCCCACGAGTCGCCGTGGGTGAACTGGTACACAGAGTAGAGCACCCAGACGCCGTAGAGCAACATGATGAGCGAGGTGATGGATCGTGCAATCGAGCCCCAGTAGTGCTCACGGAAACCCTTCAGCGACTCGGGGAATTTGCCCCAGATTGACCACGCCTCGAGAACAACCTTGACAAGCAGCATGCTGAAGATGATGACGGCGATGATGATGGCGGTGATCAAGAGTACCGTCATAAAGCTGTTGTACGAAGGCACGGATAGTTGTTTGACGTATGCCTCAATACCAGAGACTGTGGACTCGATTCCTGTCGGCTGAGCCGCCGAGCCGCCATCGCCGTCGAGCGTGCCGTTGACCGACGTCTCGACCTGGCGAGTTGCGAGGGTGAGGAATTCGTGGACGGCCCTCTTGAAGGCGGGCGGCTGAGGTTTCCCAGTGGTGCCGTCGGGGAAGACCAGAGTGGTGTTTTGCAAGAGCTTGAAGCTGTCTCTGGTGAGATTACCCCCGGTCGATCCTCGGAAGTCGTCGATGGCAATCTGCATGCTTGACCACGGGATGATACCCATCGAAAAACCAAAGTTCTTGGTAAAACCACGGTATACTGGAGGGAGATTGACCGAGAGCATGCCATACGAAGCAAACGACTGGAATACGCCCATGACCTCTGAGAAGCCCGGGCTCGTGGTTCCTGTGCCTCCGGCCGCCGACGCACCAACACTGGCGATACCAGCACTGGCGGCCGAAACACCACTGAGCACGAGGGCAGCACCAGCGATGCCTGCAGCCACATACGACACTGAAGGCACGTTCATGGTCTTGCCGTTGGATACTTGAGACTGAACGCAACCGGCCTCGACGCCAGTATCCATGTTCTTGAGCGTGACGGAGGCGAAGGCCGCAATGTCGGGGATCTGGAAGGCGATGGCTGGGATCATAGACGCGGCCTCGGCGGGGAGCTCCTGCGTGCCGCGAGCCGAGAAGTTACCGGCGGGGACCGGGCAGAGCTGCTTGACGAACGTGGCCGGGTCGCAAGGCTCGAAGCTCTGAGTGTAGACCTCCTGGCCGTAAGCCGAGACCTTGAGGGTTGCCGTCACATTCTGGACCTTGTTGCTGCTGCCTGCAAGGTCAAAGGTGACGACTTTGGCGGCCGCATTGTACGAGATGTCGACCTTGTCCACGCTGATATCGGAGGTGGTGTTGCAGTTCTTGAAGCCGCTGGTCGTGAGGATGTCCTCGGCCGCCACTCGTGCAACGAGAACGGCCGACCACAGTGCGGCGCTTCGCAAGTTCCACCTCGCCATTTTTTCAATTGGTTTGCTAGCTGCTGTTTCTGAGGGAAACAAGTCGTGGTTCCACCCCTTTTTAATGGGTATTTTGGCTGGCGAGAGGCAGTTGTGTCGTGTCCCCAAAACTCCTCGTTCGGATTCCCAATGCAGGCTTGGCGAGTTCGTGTATATGGAGAAATCAAACGAAGGTCCCTAGCAGAATGGCAGTCGAGATGTCGTGTCCAAATCTGCTTTCATATGCTGTCAAGATGCCGAATGTGTCTACTACGAGATGTTGAGAAAGTCGTCGGTTCGAAGTTTCGAAGGAAGCGATGGTCGTGAAGGTTTCGAGAGAGAGAAAAAGACGATGTTGTTGAACGTCTGATCAAAGACGGCAGGATCAACCTGGCTGAGAAACGAAGAAACGGAAAGGAAACGACAAGGAGGATTGCCGTGAGGGCGTCGAAAGGCGACGATGCTGGCTGGCAATCACCAGAAAGAAGGTGGGTTGGAGATGACCGAGAAGAAAGGAAGCCGTGAGAGGCAGTCGGGGGGCGTCTACGAGGGAGTGGAGGAGTGCGAGGGCGTTCGGGTTGGGGTGCCGGCGGGATGGCGTTGCCGCCAGCATAAGATGAAACACGTCGTCGGGCGAGGATGACGGGGTTTAGCCCACGATGGTGAGAAGGAGCGGAGAGTGTGTAAGTGGAACAGGACAGACGCCACTTGGAGCGGAAGCGCTGGTTGTTTTTCCTCTGCTTCGCACCCTGGCCGGGACCAGAGAAGAAATGACGACCAAAGAAGCTCTGACCGGTGCAGAGCTGGGCGCAGAGGCCCGCTTGAGGCACGTAGGCATTGGGCATAATTAAGTCGAGCTCGTCGTCGACCGATGCCCCTGGCGGTTGTGGTTGGATGTGCACATCTCGAACACCTGGGCGGGCTGGCTGGGAGGGCCCGCCTCAGACACGCAGCCCTGCCCGGTGCTGGACAGGCTCCACCACTCAAGCTCCTGCCGCGCAGGCCCACTCCGCCTCACGGCCCTAAAGAGTGGGCACCAGGCATTCCAGTCGCGGGCTGGCGTGTCGCCAAACCGACGGCGCCAGGGGGGTCATCGCAGCACTCTCTCCAAACGGTCCGCTCGATTGGCTGGCGGGCCTCGCGACGCCTGCCCCTGGACCCACTCGTCCAAGACCAGGGCCCGGCCCCTTGGCCGCCAGGCGCCCGCGAAACGGCCCTCTGACGCTGGACCTTGTGCTCGGCGCCTCACCAAGCACCACCAGCCAGCCAGCTAGCGACTTCCATGTCGAGGCGGCTACGAGGATACATCCGTCCACCAAGTATTATGCAGAGCAGCTCTCGGGGAAGTGCTTATTTCACAATGGGTGTATCAACAATGACAAGACTCGGCCTCCTGCTTCAACACTTGCTTCTCTTTGTCGCAACTGGAGCTGATCACTTGCAAGGGGAACACAGCAAAGCAAGCAAGCATGCAAGCAAAGCCGCAAGGCTTGCATAAAGTCTGGTGCTCTGTCTGAAACCGCACCCCGCTCCACAGCCTCCAGTCACGGCTTTCGCGTCCTCGTCCATTTGCGTCCTTATCCCATCATCAAATTCGCCCGCTTGATCACCTGCACGCAAGCAACAGCAGTGGACCAGGCCCAAGCCTCGTTCTGCTGCTGCTGGTCGTCGTCGTCGTCGTCGTCGTCGTCGTGTCGTCAGAACCCCCCCAACAAAGATGATCACCACCAGCCCCTACCACGTTCGTAGCTACATCCCGCCGCTTATCCCCCCAGTGTGGGTTATTCCCAGAATTTCCCAAGGGCCGCGCGCTCTCTGAATGCTCCCCCATGCCGAATCTGAGGCTGTGCAGGAGCAGCAGCAGCAGCGTGGAGAAAGTGATGATCTTCAGTCTCATTCATGGCACCACCCCAGCCTGTCTCGACCATTTAACCAGGATTATCAAGGTGATCAAGGCACGCGCACTCTTTATGTGGGTGGGTGATCTCCTCCCTCACCCTGTCGTGTAGGGGGGATACGAAGGGAGGGAGGGAAGGAACGCTTAGACCAAGGCAGGCATCACCAAAACGCTCGCTGCTAATTAACCTTGGACCAGAAGGAATCTCATCCGCCCAGCCATCCCGTCTGTGTTCCTGCAGATGCGGAGCACGCACGTACATAATAGTAGTACATAGTAGTGTAGGTTCAACAAAATGCCAGCACGCACGTGATGTCATGCATGCAGATTTCATCCCATTGTCCAGGGTTCCGTCGTGCTCCAGAAGCAGATCCATCTCGCCTCGTCCTTAAAAAGTCCGCAAGCAGGTCAAACATGAACGATCCCTTCTCCATCCACGGGGAGGATCCAGCGTTCGCCTTGTTCAGCATTCCTACCTCCATACAAGCAGGGCACATAGAGTTTATATGTCAGTCAACACTCATGCCTTATAGTGGGGAGGAGGCGGGCCAAAGCAACCATGCACATCTGCTCTGCCAGCCGTGTATCTACTCGTCAGGTAGTTTGCGAGTAAGGTCAGCGCAGGGAGATGGGGGACGGGATTCCCGGAAATGGGTAGACAAAATCCCAGCGGTAGGCAGCCAACAGGACATGATCCGCGAACTCTCCCAGACTCTTGATGAAAGCGGACCTGGACGGCGATCGCTGCGCGCCTTTAGGCCCGTGAATGTCAGAGCTCCTTTCAACCCCATTCACGGTGGAACTGCGCAGATCCCGCATCCTCACTGATTTGTATGACGCTCCACGAACAGGTCGGCGTAGAAACAAAGAGCATATATTGTGAGTCCGTAAATCATCATTGTTGATGTGCTGGAGAAAAGCCCCCAGTGCAGTCTAAATGCTCCTCATCTGAAGGTCAAAACGTATAGTGTATCTAAAACCATTTCCGTAAATCCTAATCGAACGCTGCGCACCCACAAATTTCAAACCACGACATCCTTCCTTACTGGGGATAGAATTGCATAGGGCCCTGGTGAGGTGACCGGGAGTATGGCGAGGCCGACCCCTGGTGACTGTACTGTGGCACCGACGGGTGCATTGTCTGCACATTCGGATTGGCCATGAGCCCATCGTAGACCAAAGCTTGCCCTGGCGCATTTTGAATGCCCAGCGAATTGGTCTGAAAGTTTGGAAACGCCTCCATATCCGGGTTGGCCATGTTCACAAAGGAGCTTGTACCATCAAAATGCGCGCCATTAGTGACTGCCATTTGGTACGGTGCCTGTGCCTGTGCCATGTCGTGCGGGACCTGGTTCAGCATGAAGCCTGGTTGCTGACCCAATCCAGGATCCGCGTAGTAGGATGAATCCATCGGCTGCGCGTAGGTGGTTGATGGCATCATACCGATGCCGAATTCATGTTGTTGAGCATAAGTGAGATCACCCGGCGTTGTTGCCACGAATTGGCCAGACATGTCATAGCCTCTGGGCTCCTGTTTGACCTGAGGCTGTGCATTGTTCAGAGATCCAAAGTTGACCGGAGGCGGGTCTTGCACAGGGCTGATGAGCGTGTCTGCATCAAGGTCTTTCGCGGCCACCAACTTCAGGACAGGCAGGCTGATGTGCTCCATGTGTTTTGCAAGGTGGACAGTGAGCTTCTTCCATGTTGGAAAAGTCTTGTTGCAGAATCGACATGGCTCCTCCATAGGCTTTACACCGGTCTCGGTGTGGCACTGCTCGACTTTGGACCATGTTGGATCAGAGGCGCCGGCTCGTTTGACGTCTGCCTTGGTCTTGACTTTGGGCTCGGGGAACTTGTGCTCGCGAACAAGATGTTGCAGAAAGTTGTCTCGCCTATAGCAGATGTGGCGGCAATCCTCTACGTCGCACGTCCACCACTCGAGATGGCGATGGCCTTCGTTCTCGTGGCGCACCCAATCCGCCTTGCGCTTGAACAGCTTGGTGTCTCGGCACCGGTCCCAAGTACAGGTGAAAGGTGCAACATCTTCGTGCACATGCTTTGTCCAGTCTGATGGTTTGGTAAACTTCTTGCTGTTGAAACACAACTGACACTCGAACTCTGCAGGCAGAGAGCTTGTCGGTGGCATAGGAATACCGGTCGGAAAATTCTCGCTACTCAGCGCATCGAGAGGGCTGTCTCCATCGGATCGAGGATCAGGCCGTGCTTCTAGGATTTTGGCGGATCCTCCTTGCGCAATGCACATGCGCCCGCTCTGACATTTTCCCGTGCTGATAGTAGCAAGATGTTTGACCTTGAGCTGGCAAAGAGCTTTGTAGCGTATCATCATGGAATGTGCGACACGGTCCACAAGATATCGACTGTTGTCGTTTACCTGCCCGTCTGCGCTGAGCATGGCTGGGTTGAGACGCACAATATGCTGTTTGAACCCTTCCAAGGTGGGAATGATCTCGACCCGGGCGTCAAGTTGGAGCTGCGCGTCATCATCCTCATCCTCATCTGCATCATCTTCATCATCGTCAACTTCAGGCTTTGTACGGCTCTTGGCGAGCTGAGCGACAGGTGGACCGCCCTGCGCCTTGAGTAGGCCGACCAGCGCACTGGGCGCGTCGCCACGACTGTTCGTTGTGAGCTCAGTCTTACTACGCGGTCGGCGCAGAGTGTTTTTGATGGGTGGCACGCCGAGAGCGCTGAAGCCACCGAATGGACTTTTGGGCGAAGACATCGATGCGGCGCTGACAGATCCAGTGCGGGTGTGATGCTGCGAGCCGATAGAAGCTGCTCCAGCCGCCATGCCGAGAATGGCCGTGTCGAGACTGGGCACCGGCTTCCGGTTGAAACCCCAACTCGGCGAGCGACTCGGCGGTGCGAGGCTATCTTTGGACTCGCGGCGTTCTGGTTCGTAGTGCTGTTCTGTCTGGTCAGATGAGGTCTCTGTCGTGGTGGTTGGTCTGCGCTTTCGTTGATTGGTGCTGGACTTCCTGACGAGACTCGGAATTCTGGAAATGAGACTGGGTCGCCGAGCATGGCTGTCCTTGCCACTGATGGAGAGCTTCTTGAGGAAATTACCGCTGACCACGCCTTCCACGTCGATGACGCTTGGAAG
Organism: Microdochium trichocladiopsis; assembly: GCF_020744255.1. NCBI lineage: Eukaryota > Fungi > Ascomycota > Sordariomycetes > Xylariales > Microdochiaceae > Microdochium > Microdochium trichocladiopsis. The sequence continues at coordinate 2,516,648 of NW_025763548.1, forward strand.
ACTGCGGCGACGAGTTCCCCAGGTCGCGGCTCTCGACACGATAGAGGCACTGTCAAACTGCTGCTGCTTCTGGAGCCTGATCATAGCTTCCTGTGCTGTCTCTGGAACAGTACGCTCGGTCTGGATCGGCTGCATTCGTAGGCCCGTTTCCCAGGGCATGGTCCCTCTCATGATTTGAATGTCCGTCTCGTTCACAGGACCACGCCCGGCAGCATTATAATACATTTGCCCTTCTATGTGGCGATTGACTGTCTGATCACCCAGGGGAATCTCACGTGGTGAGACGTTGTCGTCGCCGAGCTCCACCTTTTCTGCTGGTTTTTCGACGAAATGAGGGTCGATTGATGCGCTGCGGGATCTCGTGATCCATGCTTGCACACCTTGGTTCTTCTCCTCGACCTCGCGCTTTGCAGCCTGCTGGTTGATGCTTTGGCCCAACTCACCAGTGGCTCTTTGGCCGGGAGCTATGCCTTGTCGGCCGCCGGAAGAAGAAGAAGAGCCGTCACTGCCGTGGGCGTTTCTTGACACCCCAGACAGGCTTGATTCTGCTATGTGGCCGGCAAAGTCGCCGGCAGCACTGCGCGGAGCCCTTACTGTTAATGGACTTCCAAGAACAGCGACGGGAGGTTCGGCATCGTGTGCCCGCCCGGCAGACTCCCACTCCGAGACAGTCACCCGTGGGCTGATCATGGCCAATGAGGCGAAAGCGACGGGATTCTCGTCTCCGGACCAGCCTCCGTCGTTGGTATCTGGAGTAAGTTGTGGTGCCGTCTGGCTCGAGTCGACCGAATGCGCGGCCGACTGTGTAACAGCGTCGCGCCCCAAGATCGGGTTGGCTGTCGTCGAGTGGGATGATTTCGTGTCACCAAACACACCAGAGTTATAGGTAATGGGGGTCTTGTCTGGACTGATGGGATAGAGGGCGGCCTGATCTGGCGTGGCAGAGACGAGATCTGGGAAAGGCACCGTGTCGTCGATACCGTCGAGGTTCAGGAACTCTTCCCCGAGAAACGAAGGCGTGTTGCTAACTCCAGCGTCGGCAAAGCTGGCTCCGAAGAACTGGTCATCCGAGTGCTCGAGCATGAAGTCGCTAGAGGCGGCAATGCTGAGAGACGAGTCGGGCGTGTGAGAGAAAGCATCTGGAGACGTGGCACTGCTGAGTACATGAGCGGAAGAATGCGGCGACAGCAGGTGCGAGTCTGCAGGCGTGATCGGGTGTGCGAGCGTGTGGTGGTGGTTGGCGAGGCTATCGCCAGGCATCTGGGAGTGTGCGGGGCGGGGCTGCTTCCGATCGCCTTGGTCCGGGGAGCCCAGGAAGCCTGTGAATGAGGAAGACATGGCGGTGTGTGTTGGCCGTGGAGGCGGAGCGGTCCTGGAGGGTTAAGTATGAGCCGTCGCGCAGGATGCCTCTGACCGCGCCGCGCCTGGATGCAACAACTCTCAGTTGGATCGCATGGTCTCGTGCGGCTGGCAGTGGAGGGGTGGGGGGGACCAGTGTCCAGCAGCTGATGGTACAACAGCCGGCGCAAGTGATGAGAAAGGTACAGAGGAACGTGCTTTGAGCAGTGGCCTGCGAGATAGTTGCGCACGAGACGTTTCGCGTGATAGCAAGACCCGGGAAGCAAGATGTAAGTAGGACGCAGGAAGCTGCGAGTTACGCGAGTGGGAGAATGGCGTCAAAGGGTGGATGGGGAGTCGAAGTGGGTGGCAGGTGGAGCACGGAGGGCGGGCTGGGCTGAGCTGGAGCAGGCAGGTAGGTGAGGTGTGTGCCGGGGGGATCTGGGACCTGGCCTAACGGAGTCGGTCCAGCAGAGCCTGGCGTGACAGCGTCCCTTGGGGCCGGGCTGGTCACGACGGCGCTTAGAGCTTGACGAGGATGGGGGGCTCAGCCAGCTCGGCCGGCTGTCTGTCTGTCTGTCTGTCTGTCTGTCTGTCTGTCTGTCTGTTGTCGAGAGACAACCCTTGAGGGAGGGATTGGGGTCGCGTGGGAGCTAATTCCTGCGCAAAGGTGGAAATACTCGCTGCGCCGACTTTGCAAGGGCTGGCTAGGGCAGAAATGCCGTCATAGGCCGGGCACTGCTTTCTGCACCAGACTCTGTGCAATGAGGCCGTGCAGGTCGACGCCTGGGGTGGTGGTGTCGTCGGTCCGTATTCAGAGGACTGGACAGGGTTTTGTGGGGTCGGCTCAGCCCGCGCCTGGGAATGGAATAATAACCGGGCCTACCTAAGGTAGGTCTGGCGAGAAGCACGGCAACAGGACCTGGCTGGAGAGACTGCTGCTGTGACCACGGAGATGTTGCGTTGGCACTCGATGATGCGCTGCACAGAGGAGCAATAACTCATTGCGCCTGGCGACAGACTCCTGTGGGAATGAATGGCACTATGGTGCGCGCACCGCCGAGGGTCTGCCTGCCTGCCTGCGGGTCTCGGTCGCACGACGACTCGACCCTGGGCGAGGCTCGAGAAACAACGCCGGGCTTGGGAAGTTGCAGTCTGCCCGCCGCAAGGCGTTTCCAGCCTGCGGGTGGGTCCCCCAAGGCACTCTTGCTCAGCCGCCCCGCCGGCACTCGTCCACCGCCCCGCCGGCACTCGTCCACAGCTGCCCTGCCTCCACTGGCGGAATGCTTCCACTGGGATCCTCATCCATTCATCCCACCTGCCGATCGCTGGGTATGCCTCCCAAGGTTGCGACACCCACGTCATGGAAGCACCCAGCAGGCATACCGGCAGTGTCTGGACATGTCACTCTGGACGAGCCGTCAAGCAGTCGCAGATGTGCTTGGGAAGAGCTCCTTGGGAGGCCTGCGTAATTCTCCTCATACCAATCCGCCTTGTGGCCATCTTGTTCGTGTTTCTCCATCATTGGGTCCTGCATGAGCATCCTTCAACCAGGAGAGAGACCTTGCAACGCTTTCTTCCCTCCCCATGCGGGAAGCAATGCCACCAGGCCAAGCTTTCTTGGTGGCTTCTTGGTGCACGGCAGTGGTTCCGCTGAGCCACGATGCGCAGAGCTTGGACTTCCCGTAGGAGGGTCACCACAAAGGGCACGAACTTCCTCCTCAACCGCACATTTGACATGGCCAATGTCTCTTCGTCGAGACTCTCCACACACTCTCTCAAATGGTGGGACTAAGCACAACTAGGCCAGCCCACTCGTGGGACCTGAATTGTGACAAAGGTTGTTGCGAGCCGAGCAATGCACAGCCAGTCTTGGCTCGGGGATATCCTATTAGTAGTAGATCGTCCTGTTGTTTCAATGGAATACTCTTCTGGCCTTGCCGAACATCAACTTTGTTGCCCTGGTCGTTTGATCCCGCATCTCACCCGGTTAAGGTGCGGCCAGCCAGTGAAGACTTCTAAACTTAGCAGTGAGCGGGTGGGGCCTCCATCCCGGGGCCCCACTTTGGATGGCACTTGGGGCTCAACGTCACTCCACACGATCCCGATCATCGTGGACCACGACTTCATCATTCCCCAGTGTGTGGCGGCCAATTGAACGGTGACATCCTCGGCACGGCAACACTGCTGGTAGTAAACGCCGCATAGAAGCTCAATTCCTAGCCCCAATCTCTCCACTCTTCGGTTTGAGCCAGCAGTCAGACGCAGCGGGATGTTCCAGGTGAGTCTCGATGTTCCATGCCCTGGTCGTGATCCCACAGCCGAGCGACCAGGTGGTTCCTTTGTACGGAAATCAGACTCTACGAAAGCCATTGGGTCGCTCTCTACGTGGTATTGTGCACCAGTTCTGACCCGAGACCTCCCCGCCAGCCCGGCGCTGAGGACCGCTTCCACCTGCGGATGCACCGCGCGCGCTCCGTAGTCCTCACCTCACAAGAGTATGTCAACCCTTTTCCCCTTCGGGCTCTTGTAGAAACGCTGTTTCGAGTCATGGCATTTTCACTCATGCTAATAAAACCCCCGAAAAAACATAGACTCGTCGAGATCCGCGCCGCCCAGCGCACCTTTGAGGGCGCCTACATGCGCACGGCCCTCTCCCTGTTCTCCTTCTCCCTCATCATCCTCAAGATCTTCACGTCCGAGTTCTACGCCATCGGCGCGCTCTTTGCCGTCTACGGCGGCGCCGTGCTCGTCTGCGCCGTGTACCGGCGGTACCAGGGCAACCGGCAGTTCTTCACCGTCACGGGCCATGACGGCGAGGTCGCCAAGCGCTTCCGCACGAGCGGCAACACGGTGCTCATCCTCACCAGCCTCAGCGCCGCGGCGTACGTCACCCTGATCGTGCTGACGTGGCAGCTTTCCACGTGAATAGATGTGGATCTGAACACGGTGGCCGTGACGACCGGGCGTGTGGCCCTGCGTTGTTTTCCTTCTTGTGGTGTGTGGCGTGGCATGGAGAGATAGAAAAGAGGAAGAGGAAAAAGAAAAGCGAACGAGGATATGTTCCAATTTTGATTTCGGAAAGGGGGTTCGGCGTTCAAATTTTAGGAATTTATACGGATCATGCATGGGTTCGGCTTGTATAAGCCTATACGTTGGATTCTCAATCAACCCAGGTATGGTTCATGTTCATGTTCATGCAATCATGCGGATGCCATTGGTGTCCTTGCTTGGCTTATAAAGAGACGCCTTGTCTTTCGTGTATCGGTGTATGGACATCTCTGCGTTGAAAATCCCAATGTCTGATGCCGACTACGCGTGAAAACAATTGCCAATTGTGTTTGGGGCTGCACTGGGCAATAAAAGATGCGTCATCGACAAGGCGAGTGACTCACTACAGTGCATCCTCCATGAGGCCAAAGCGATTTGGAGCTTCACATATATCGTTTTTCGTGCCCTTGTGCTGCTCTATGCTGTGTATCTACTCTCTTGCCGCCGCCCAAAGAAAAATGAGGCCCTCCCGCGAAAATTACAACATATCCACCTCTGAACGATGGCGCTAATGCTCAAGGACTGTTGCCTCCGCCATCATCTGCTGTCGCAAAAATAAATATCCACCAAAAAAGACAGTAACGAAGAAAATGAAAAATTATCCCAATAACTCCATGCATCCTGGGCCTTTGCGAGACGCGGACCAGTCAGCACCACGCCTGCCTGCCGCACCAATCGGCACACCAGCTCGGCTTCTCCTTGCCGAATCAGACTCTCTTGGAACCCTCATAGTAGTGAGCTTCCCCCATAGCGTGGCTCACATGGTGTCCGTGTTCAAGATGCTGCTTCACTACCGCTGGCTGATGGTACGGACTGTTGTTATTGTTGTGGTTGACGAACCATGTCGGACCATACTCTGGTGCCGGCTTGCTGGCGTACGGATATGGCTGTTGCTCCAGCCAGGGGTAGGCCGGGCCGGTCATTCCTTGAGGCCTTGGTGCAGGTCCCATGCCCACTTGCGCGTGATGCGCTTCGACGGGCGATGCCATGGAGCTCGAGACTATGGAAGGAGCGTACATGTCTGGGCCCATGGAAGAGCGACGGTCGAAGGAACCTCGATGCGGGTCATGTCCACCAAGCATGACGTAGTGCGGCGCTGCGCTGTCTTCGCTCTCATATGACATAGTCCGCGCTGGGGAATGTAGTGAGGGGTCCCATTCATCTTCGACCCGGACGCTGCCAGCGCCTGACGTGACGGTTCCCATGGATTGTGGCCATTCGGTTGGGTGATGATGTGTTTGTGGTGAGAAGCCATGGAACCCAGTAAGGCTCGGAGCCTCTTCCGAGCTTGGCTTCCAAGGACCCATCTGGAAGCCTGAGCCGCTCCCATGCTTGGGACTAAGATTTTCTGAGCCTGGCCAGCTACCGTATCCTAGTGGATGTCTCGTCCCGCTCACGTCTTGTGGCCCTGCCAGTGGTGTGTCAGTCCAGTTCACTGATAGTTTCACAGGCCTCGCGCTCGACCGAATGCTTACCTGAGCGATCCGTCAAGATGGCACTTGACTCGTACTGCCCCATTGCTGGTGGTCCCATGTTTGGGCATGAGGCTACTGCGGGTGCGCCAGGGTAGGAGCCATAGCTGACAGGTGCCGGGAGTTCGTGTTTGACCGCTGGTGAGGACGATGTTGACCTGATCCTCGAGGATGCGATGATCCGGTTCTTTGGCTTCGACTGTTGCACACCATTGCTTCCGCAACCTGCCGGGTCTGGCTGTAGGTCAACAGGCTGGAACTCACACTCCCTCTTCAGTTTGATGCAGCTCTCGCATCGACCGTGAGTGCTTTTGCTGTCCACTTTGCAACGGATTTTCCTGCGGCGACAGTGTCCTAATGCAAATGGTCAGCCACTGAATCACATTCGACGTTTGCACCCCGAGAGCCCAGGTGAGGGGAGGCGATTTGAAGCTTACCGCAAGCCACGGATGATCTATGATAGCCAAGTTTGTTGCGAGCTTTGTTGTTCCGGGCAGTGTTGCGTTCCTCGTTGCTGACCTACCACTCAGCGTTAGTGATTCTGACGTGGGCTGAAGGTAACTCGGCCGTTGGCGCAGAGCCGGTGCAGGAGTCCTGCACCCAGCTAGGAGAGAGGCACTCACTGGCAAGGAGGTAGGATTGGTTGAGTAGGCTGTTATAGAGGTCGTGGGTCCTGGCTCTGCGTTCACCATCTGACGAGGTGGTCCAGCTGGATGGGACATCATGATGCCCTTCGACGGTACAAAGGCCCCGAATCCCCTGTCTGCTCCGAAGTTCCCCTTCACAGCTGGCGGCTTCGGAAAGGGGCTTGCGGCGATAGCCATGAGGGGGACTTGATGCACTTGGGCGATCTTGTTCCGCTGAAGCTTGAGACTGTGCTACCCACTCGATTGTGCCAAACGATCGAGTGAAGCGCTCAATGGCTTGTCGACCGGCTTCACGCAGACAAAAGCAGAACGAGTGCTCTCTTGGATTTTGCCAAGACGATGCGGAAAGCCCAGTGGATGCAGCAGGACTCCTTCGAGCGCAGATCGTTTCGCCTCACAGACGTTTGGCTTGGTGTGTCTTGTGTCGGCTTCGATACACAGCGGTTTCCGGTGTTCTCTTGCGAGTAATACCGATCAGTTGGCCTTGGTTCGCTGTCGCCCGACTTGTCCGTATCCCGTCTTCTGTGCAAAATGCTTGCTCTGCATGTGAGCGTCGTTGTTAGGTTTCCTGTGTCGTGATCAAGGATTGGGTCTAGTAAGAAGTGGATGCAGACGTGTCCTGGACCATGCAGAACAAGACAAGAACTAGGGTTTGCTCCAGGGTGTATGTCGCGATATGTCGATAATGACAGGGTCAGGTGAGGGCTGGAAGACATGAAAGCTGGGCAGGTCTCAGTTGGGCATGAAGTGCTTGTATACTTGTACATCTGATGGCTCCATGCACGAGCAGCGAGAGCAGATCACCTAAGTGATGTTCAGTGGCAGCCCACTTCAACATTGACCGGGGAGCAGCGACGTCCGGCACTTGGGTTTGATTGACACGAAGGGACAAGGGGCAAAGTTGACGCCGTGCCGCTGTCCAGTCGATCCTTAGCTCACTGCCCGGCTGGCACGGCGTCCCTTGTCGAAGGCAGGCAGAGCTGCCAGAACTTACCGCGTGTAATCATTTCCCTGTTCAAACTATAAGCCGGTACCCATGCTGACAGACCAGACCCGACCTGGCATGATGTCGTTTCCTTTTCTTTTCTTTTTACTGGACTAAGGAGGACGGTCATCTTGGGCTCAGGTTGGCCTCGTATGGAAAGCTGGGCCGATGACCTCAGCCATAGGCCCGTGGCTGAAGAGGCCCATTTCCAGACCATGGGGTGCTTCTATCGAAAGAGGGCGATGGCAGGCTGGTCCTGGGCGTGGTATGTGCTTCATCAAATGTGAGGTATCGATCCAATACCTGCATAGCTGCATGCAGGTGCATCACCAGCGCCCTCGTGATCCAGCCTGATTCGGCAGTACGAGGCATTGCTGGACCAGGTACGTCTGGTCTGGGCTTGCCTGGTTAGGTATGATCGTGTGTGGGTAGCTCGAGGTGAAGGACACCGACTACCTGACGGGGAAGGGGGACCAGGCGGCCGTGATAGTGTCGAACATGTAATGGAGACGATGGCCAACCCTGGGGCTGCCGCGATAAGAGCGTTGGCCCTGACGCGACAGGAGCTGTGAGACTGAAGCGGGCGAATCGTGAAGCGGGCTAAGGCGGATGGGTCCCGCGAAGCTGGGCGGTGACGACCTGGGACGTGCATGAAGGATTTGCTTTTTGAGAGGTTCCAGGCTGAAAGATCGACGTCTTGGGCATGGACCGTGGGCCACAGCCCGTGATGGGTGCTCGGTGGCAGGCAAGTCAGGTAGGTCGGTCGAGTGGGACATGGCTGCTGGCCGCTGGAACGAGCCAGTCTCGCCAATGTCCCTCGCCACGGCCCTCTGGCCAATCACCACCGACCTCGGCGCGGCCCTTACTCCGGCCCAACAGACAGCCCTCTAAGAGGCGTTCCTGGGCAGGCTGGGGCCCCCCACCAACAGAAACAACATCGACCTCACACGCACACTCAGCAATCCACCACCACGACCATCGTCACCAACGACACTTGCCTCTTGGGCCCGCTAAACATCACTAATCACCGCGCGCCGATGTCCGCGTCGCCGGCACGGCGAGCACCCCGAAGCTGCCAGTCACGTACGTAGCCCCCTAAACAGCAATGACTGCCTCCTGACGCGAGGATCATCGTCTTGTCATCAAGTCGATTTCCAAAGGGGCGCCGTCACTTGTCGTCCTCGTGGCGGCGTGGGTTGCTCGCCCGCCCGGGACCGAAGCATGAGATTGTGCAGGCAGTGGCGAGCAAACGGCCCTAAGGCATGTTTCACTTGCTCTCCCTCTCGACCAACGCGCGACTCCGACATCTACCTCTGTAGACGTGGCAGGTTTCTCATGCGAGGGCAGACGCCCTTGCGGCCGCGGCATTCCAGTTCGTTGAAGGATGCAATCCACGTCTTCCTAAGCCGGAGACAGCTTCAAAACAGTTCGCCTGCTTCGTGACGAAGCAGTACAAGAGCAATCCAGCGCCACTGCTCACATGCAGTCAGCTTGTCCGGAATGTCGGCAGCTCGACTGTCTTGCGTCACCACAGCGTTGTTCTGATCCTCCGAGCAACAAGACAGCGGTCAGAGACATACGCAAACAATTGCTTTGCCTCGAGAATCAGTAGGGGCGCTACGATGCCATTGGCTCTACCACACAGATTGATGACGGTGTCCTAGCATCCCTTACACAAGGACCCCAATTTGGAGACCGGTGACCCCTCAGAAAGTCTCCGAGATGGTCAAACTACAGCGTCTGCTTGAGAACAACCCTTGCCGTCACATTACACTGCCATTAATTTGTGCATTTTTGTTACATGAGCGAAGTTTGGTCATCATGGCCAGTTTCCTGGTCAGACCACCCAAAAGTGCGTACCCCACCGTACCAAATCAGGAGACCTTTTACCAGTCGATGCACCGAGCAGGGACATCTTAACATCTTACCATGCAGGTGGTATAGGGGCCTTGCTGAAAGGGTAGCATACTGCTTCGCGGACCCGGAACAGGCTCCGGAAGGCTCCCCCATAGGTGAAACTTGTGTGAGGCTGATGGGCCAACAAGCATGCCTGGAATGCACGGTCGGCATTGAAGCTACAACCCACGGTAGATGGCATTGTTTGCTCCGCACAACGGCGGCTGGAATTTGGACCTTGTTCGATTCTCAGGATTGCTGAGAAGGCTCGCAGGGTGCAGAAAGCAACAATCACGGAATAGCCAATGTTTCAGCTGAGGACCGCACAAAGCTTGGCTCACGTGATGCCGCCAAGTTCGCCGGACGCGCATGAAAAGCCACGCCACTTATGTGCCAAAGTGTGCGTCTGCAATGACCACTCACGACTGGAATGTTTAAAGAGTGGATCGCTGCAACCTCCAGGCAGACCAGAAGGGTCGGGCCGGACAACCTTTTCTGGGGTCGCAACACAATGCGACCGTGTGGAAGGCCCTGGTGAGGGGGGGGGCGGCTCTTCCACAGTCATTGTTTGGCCAGAAGACACAACCTTCACCCAAGGGCGTGCTCCGTAGTCCTGTTCGGGGTTGTGTTGCGCACTCCCTGGAGCCGGGGCAGCTGGCAACTGACAAGGCCCAAGAAAAAGCCACCCTGAAAATGACGAGTATCACTGGATGTTGTGGGATGTGGGCGACAAGGGCAGGGCATCAGGGACTTATTCCGCACATCCAGTCTCTTCTGGGGCGACCAGCCGTTGTGCACTGTTTCGACATGGGTGCAGGGTCGTCACCATGCAGAAACAAACCTTAAATAGGCGCCCCATTACCACAATCGGCCAACTCGACCCAACCTGGTTGCCCGAGCCGAGCCTGGCCTGCCTGGGTGGCCTCCCTCCACACGTGCGAGCAATGGAGTTTGTGCTGTCCTCTGGCTACCTCACCGCAATGCGAATTCCCATCAGGACGTCATGGTCAAGATTCATGATGCTTTACACGTCCGATCCGAGGCAAAGAGCAAGACTCGACCGTCCATCTTCACACAGGTGCGTGCCCCATGCAAGGAGCAATGTCGTCTATCCAATTTGAGCCTGGTTTCACGGCCCGGCAGCGATCCTGCAGCCCATCAGACACCAACAGCGAGCCAGTCAGCCCACCACCAAGTCGAGAATCTGCAGAAAACAGAGCCAAGATCGACGCAGGGTGTCCTCACCGAGTCATCCGAGCCTTTGGCGTACTTCCGGCACGCCGGTTGTGCCGCTCCCCTGCCTGCCCGGGTCAGCCCCATACTCTGTGAGATCCGGCAGGAGAGCTTCTCCACCCCCCAAAAAGGCCATTCTGCCGCGTCCGCTTATCTCAGGGTGCTCCTCCTTGGTAAACCACGCATTTTGCAAAGTGGCATGACAAAGCTTGGCTTTGGCTGTGCGCACAATGGTTGTTCGGACCAGGCATCTTGTGCGATATAGACTCCCGGAGCGGGTTCCCTGCTTGACAAGTCATTTGTGAACCAGGCAGTTGTTGGGTATTTCTTACCAAAATGAGCTCTATCCACCACATAAGCGATATTTCCTAGATGCCGGAAATTCAGCTCGAATTGGGGGAAGACTAATGCGAACACGACATACGAAGTTCTCCAAATTGTGTGCAAGTTGTCTCCAGCACCGACCATTCAACTTCAGCGTGCGGGACAAGGTTCAGAAATTGTCGACTTCAAGCTCAGCCACATCTACGAGGCGGCCGTATTCGGCCAAGCAGCCAGTAATTTCGTGACGCATGGTCGGCCTGGGCTTGTTCAAACTCGGCTAGATCACCCGCAAGGACGGCTTGTCTTCTGTGGGACACCTGCCGTGCTCAGCCTGTATGGTAGCCCACGTGAATGAACAACTCGGTCCCGACTTGCGGGACGCAAGACGTTGCGGGCGAGTTCGACTGTCCCGGTATCAGCCCTAAGCCAAGGACAAGGTCGTACCTCTTGGACTAACCCAGTCAATGATTGAGATTTTAATATCCCTGGTTCGTTTCGGCATTTCTCGTGGTATGGAAGCGAAGGCTGATGCCAACGAGCCAGATCTGGTCGACTGAGTTGGGAGTTACTTTGCGAGAAACATTTGGCTTAGCCCAGCACTTCCATATCATACTGGACGCGACACACGGACCCCTGGGACACTGTCGCCTTTGCAGCATGAATGCGAGCAAGGGACAAATCCACTAATGCAAGGCGGATAGAGCCGAATCATTCTCGCACACATGATCTGCCCTGGCATCTCAGTCCTCTAGTTTCGCAGAGGATGGGCTTGCGTCCTGTTCCCGGCCATCATGCACCTATGCGGCAATATCACATACACCCTGTGCGTGATCGACTTGGACGAGACCTTCCCGACGGGATGTGGCCAAGCGCCACCCACATGACCAGTTATACTAGGTCGCGTCTGGCTAGTGGCAGGCCCAAGTGCTACGAGTGAAGCCAATCATGTTCTTAACTGGGACGTGCGTGACATTGTTCATCACATACGAATGCCCCGGTGCTGTGCAGTCAGGCCATTAACTCTGTGGCAACAAGCAGCCTAACTTGATTCGGATCAGCTCATGGCACTAAGCGTGAAGCTTGGGACTGCTAATCATGGAGTGCAGCAGATGAGAGGCCAGGGCGCAGAAGACAAATATGGGATAGAGAAGAGCGCGGAGCCGGGCCCTTCCTCCATCATATCTCCACAACATTACCAGGCGGACCAGTCTAGCCGTGGCGAATCGTTTCTACGCGGGAATATAATACTGATCAAGATTGCTCCGGAGTGGCGCTCGGCCCGAGCTATGACACGGCACGTGAGTCGAGGAACAATCCCGACGAGGGTCAAGGCCTGAGCCGCACGACTCGACACGTTCGATCCATGGCGAGTGTCTGGCCCATCTCCATCGGCTTCTACCGTGTTGCGCCAACTCATTTCCAGCAGCCTGGATCGCCCGCCGCCAGTCCCATGTCTGTCGGCTAATTCGCCCAAGAAGGGGAAAAGGGACCCTGACGATCCTGATCTGCCGTGTTTTCTTCATCCCGCCGCTGGCGCCCACGTCGTGGCCACGCTTCACTTATCAAAAGCCGGCCAGGTCCCGACAGGAGATGTACCTTGTCTGGCCGAGGCCCTGTTCATCTGATTAGAGGGCAATGAGCACGGTTCAGGGCAGCATAGGCCCTCCATGGCCCCCTTCCAGTCAGCATCAGCCATCAGGTGAGCGCCGACGATTTGGTGTCACTGCTGCCCGGCAACGCGGACTGGCTTCTGGCACCCAATAGAATGCTCTACCTGCGCTTGCGCCTGGCTGGAAACTTGGCTCAAGGCTTACACACAACACGAGAGTGGCTTTTCCCTGGCGGTTCTTTCCGGTTCCGGACTTCGCACAATGCGTGATTCTTGAGGCAGCCCTGTCCGCCAACAACAAGGAAAAACGAAAAGCACGCCTCTGGAATGGGCGGGACGCAAAAACGAGTAATTTGTTGAAAAAGTGCAAACCGTCCAAACATATTTGCCTCATTTGTTGGTCCCCCCCTCCCCCCTTTCTCTCTCCTGACGCGCGGCGTGTTGTTGTTGGTGCTCGATAAATGACTTCGCCTCCATGGGATGAGATAAGTTTTTCCAGGGCTGCAGACTCGATATACGTCTCATGTCTCAATAGTTGGTTTCCAAAAGCTGTTGATGCGCCTGATGACTGGCCAGATATATGCATGCAGCCATCCATTGACCTCGTGTTGGAAGGACAATCACTCGGACTGCAACTCCATCCTTGCTCGTGGAACCAACACAGCGCCAGGCCCACCCAATTCAGAGTTTAAGTCTTCCGCGCCTAACAGCCCGGGGAACAGGGAGCGAGCCAAGCTAAAGATCTGCCCAATGCCACGGGAGGCACGGGGAAGCGCGGCACGGATTTGGAGCTAGACAGAATGGACTGGCGGTCGATCTAGCGCGCCCGGCACTTGCTCTCGCCCTGGAACAATCCTGCTGGCAGCGGCATCGCTGATGTCCGCCGCAGTGTTTTGGCCCTCACTGACAGGCGAGAGCCCCTATTCTGGCTCGTGGTGTAGTTTCAAGGAGAGCGAACCAGCCGCGCGGTTCCGCTGCGGGACATACATGGTACTGCCCGCCTGGGACACGCGGAGAAGTCTTGAGCTATGGTACACAGATGCAAGCAAGCCTGAGGAGACCAGGGGGGCTGTTGCCACCGTCACACGGGGTTGGCAATGCGGAGAGTGAGACACGTAAACTTTATTTATTTGCTCTCGCGCCTTCAGCTTCAGCCCAAAAAGTCCACCTGGGCTGTGGCAGGGGTGTGGCTCGTGGTTTTGTGTGGTGCGCGCACCCTCCGCGCACCCCCTTCTCGCATTCTCATCTCAAAAAGTCGCTTGCCGATTATGCACTCGGTATGACTGCAGGACGGGACTAGTTCCTTTGACCGTCAGGGACCAAATGGGCGAAAGGTGACATGCCGCCTATCGGACATTTTGGCACACAATGGTCTCACCTGGCGTGTTGCCCCCCGGGGTGGTTGCTTAGTCTCTCTTGTTCTGACTGGTATTTTGCGTGCTGCTGATCACACAGGATACGAGCAACGTGGGAAAAAGAAACAAAAGCCACGCCAAAATCGTCATTCTCAGGAGTCCAGGCCCCCGGAACGTAGTTATGGCGGCATATAAGTCCATAGTGACCCACTGTGTCAGGTTACTCGCAATCGCACGACATTCGATCCCGGCAGCCACTCGAGCTTTTGGTGGTTGTGTGTGCGCGACAGATGATTGTCCATCCCCCCCCTGCTCGGGCGCCCAAAGGAGGATGCAGATCTGGCAAAGACGCCGCACATTACAGGGGGGAGGGCTTCTAGCACGCTCGGCGTTCTAGATAACGCCTGTGCCGCTCAGGTGACTTGTGGTGTTTCCCCTTGTAACGGTGACAGGGTTGACGAATTGATCGAAACTGGCCTTCACTTTCTCTCTCTTCCAGGAGCAGATCCGGCATGAGGCCGACCAGCCTGATGCCACATGGCTCCCTTGCTGCGGACTCTTTGTTCCTCGTCAGAGTTTGGCAAGCCTGAGGCAAATAGAGTTCGTGGTTACCCTAAAGGAGACGGTGGGGAGGACTTCCCCATCACTCCCGCGTTCCCCAGTCGTGCGTGGGCAACAGCGCGGCGTTCCTGGATTGCGACCATTTGTCAGGTGGGACGTACGTACGCCCTACGCGCTCCAGGATTGTGCCGGAATGCACGGCCTCCGCGGTCAATCAATCGATGAGGCGTCCCAGAGCGACGGAATATGGTGCCACTCTCGGTAATCAGCCTCCCTCTGTGGTCGAGGTTATCATGCCATGAACAAAACTTGTCCTTTTGCTTCATGATATTGTGGCATGGATGACGAATTATCTGACGACCACCTGTGCGAGCTTGCGTTCTTTTAGACTATCGAGATTCTAGGAGGCTGGATGGGGCGAGATACAGTGCCAGGCTATTGAAGCTTGTTTTGAATTTCCTGCCTCGTCTGGATGCCGTTTGGCATCGGCAGTAATATGGTATTGTACGTGGGCGGTGCCATGTTTTTTACCCCATTTGTTTGGGGAATCGTGGGATTTGTGGTCTTGACTGGACTCGCGGCTGGCCTTTCGTGATTTTCTACGAATGTGGTCCGGATAAAGGTGATGAGGGCGTCGACGTCAGCTTGAGTCGACATGGCGCCTACGCTTGCCCGCACGACACTGGAGTGGCAGAAGAGAGGTTAGCAAAGCCCAAAATACTGCTGGGAGGGAATACATCATATGACGTAAGTCTTTTGACGGTGCTCTTATCGGAGAATCACGAACGCATCCTTCGACTTCGCCGTCCCTGCCTCGTGCTAGAGACTTACCCAGTAGGCATGTTGTGCAGAACACCTGTGCCTGGACCACCACATATATGACCTGCTTGCACTGCCCGATGAATCATCCAAGGCTCATAACCGAGGACAGAATATATCCCCCCAGGGTTGCAAACGCCTAAGTTGGTCAAAGTTAGCAAAAATATCGCTTTTGGTCGGCTCTTGGGAGGCAGAGCCAAACACTTTCTGGGAAGTTCACCCGGGGGACAACTCACCACCTGACCTGATGTATATACTGGCTTTATTTGCAATTTCCTCGACAGACTTATAAGTCACAAACTGCCCGTTATGATCAATGACGTTGAAAGCCACCGCTGGTCCGTATTTTGCAGGATCCTCGGGCCATGTCTGGTCTCGTCTCGAGTCACTATCAAAGTAGACTCGGCACACCGGCCGGCCATTCGGATGCCGCAGTAGTATCAGCCCGTGACGCAATCGCGTCGCCAGGTACTGGGTATGGTCCGAGATGACTTCCATCGAAGTGAAGAGCCGCATGTGGACGTCGATGGCCTCGCCGAGCGCGAGGATACTGTGGAAAGGGAGCGTGCCATCCTCGAGGCCTTCGTGCAGTCTGTCACTGGGGCCTTCTTGGCCCCTGGAGCGATGAAAGACGTCACCGATCACACCGACGGCCTTGACGGTGCCGCCTCCAAAGTATCTCCTGAGACCGAGGATGTGTCCGGACTGCCGGCGGACGACCAAGGCGCCCAGATCTGGAAAGCCAAATATCTTGTAGAGGGAGAGGCAGGTAAAGTCGGGGGCCGTATCTGGATCTGCAAACACCCGAGACATTGGGAGCGTCATGGCCAACGCCGCCGCGTCCAGGAGGGTGTACGTGTTCTGCAGCTCATCTGTCTGACGCAAGCACCCTGCCCACCGCAGTGGGAGCCGCTTGCCAGTCAGATTTGACTGGCCCGGGTATGCAAATAATCCCAGCGATCGATGATCCTGCCTGTTGACCATGGCAGCCTCTGGATAACTCAGCCAGGCCTCAACATCTGCGTCATTCTCGAAGCAGTGAAACTGGCCATATGCCAACTCACGGACCCCGACGAGGCTGGTATGGGAGTCTCGATGGTACCCATACCAGAATGCGTTCGACCGCGTCTTCTCGCCGAGATCTCGAAAGGCTTCAGCTACAAGCTTGATGCCTGCGGTGGCATTTGCTACGAAGACGAGGTCGAAATGCTCTGGATCAGCACCCAGGAAATTGAGCGTCCTTGCGCGAACATCCTCAATGACATTTCCCGAAAGCTTCGCCGGGGAATTCTCTGAGTGCGGGTTCCCATACAGGTCCGTCAGCATCTTCTGACTGAAACGTTCGATGGCTGACTTTGCATAAATCGTGGTTCCGCTGTGGTCAAGATAAACGCCTGCAGTCATGCACAAGCCAAGGTCAGCTCGAATCACTTAGGCTATAAGGACCCCTCGAAGAGCTATAACTGCCGGAAGCGGCACTGTTGCTTACCATTATTCATATGCGGATATTCAATTGGCCTGAGTCTCTCCACATCATCGTTGTAGGCTTTCGACATCGTAGCCAGTATGGCACTGCCGAGCCGTACCTTTGGAGGGCTTGAGTGACCGCCTTTGTTTTCCACACTGGCCACACAGGAATCATTGACCTAACAGTTGTTGTGATTGGTCAACTGCGAGGACTCGGTCAACTGCTGCTGAATGGTGGCTGTGATATATCAGAAGGAAGATGAGACGGGATCATGGATGAAGAACCTCTCAGCTGAGCACAATGCATTCAGGCAGGGATCGAGGAGTACCTGCACTATAGCATATTAATAATGGCCTGGAGCTGCACGCACTCCCGCGCCGACACGCCCGGCCCGCCTCCCTCGCTTAGTAGTGGGACCTACAGATTGTTCATCGGGGATTGGTCCCTGTCAGCCGGAACTCTCCGCCATAGTGGTTTAAGATGAATACAGAAGTTGGAGATTTGCTGCGGCGTCAGCACTAGAGTATGCCCTGGATCATGATCCCCGAGCTTGTACATACATGGGGCTTGGCACCTTGACATGTTGTCTAGCGGCCCAGCCTCAGTTGCGTATTCCAAATCGCCCGCCTCGGGGTCAGGTCACTTTCAAGACATCGAAAGCATCAGCTCTGAGCTATATCGCGCTTGGCTTGAGTAAACCTGGCAAGTGAGATAGGCTGGGCAAGCCCCGCTGAAAAGCCACAAGGGCAAGGGGCTGGCCTCTGGAGGTGGAGGTGGTCCCAGCCCCAGAAAGTCGAGATTCACACATCTTGACCGGTGCGGCAACATGACTACGTCACAAAAGATCCAAATGGTGTCTGGCCACTCATTTCATCCGGTCAGCCCGAGACCAGGCATTTTACGGTATACCACACTAAATGGGTAAAAATGTTTGGGGCTGAGGACATATCATCCCCCTTCCAGAGCCAAGAGTTGGAGTGTGATCAATGTCTTGGCCCCCAAACCTCCAGAGCTGCTTCCCCACCATGCCGCAGGCGAGAAAGGCTTGTAGCTGTCGGCGATGACGGTCTCGTACTTCCTGCAATACTACGTCGATACGCTGCCGACCAATGACATGTGGTTGTGCTGACACATAAGAGTATTTATTGATTCCCAGCATTGAGGTTGGTTTCCGGGACGGACGGAATACGTCCGCGATGCTGGTGACCCTCGGCATCGCCCAAGAGCTCAAGGCAGGCCTTACAAATACCCCAGTCTTATCCATGGCGGCGGCAACGAGAGCCTTTGCTGTTCCTCGCTTTGACCTCATTGCCGCCCAGAATTGACATCAGCTGCACCTCGCTCGCTAACGCTGGACGGCTTGTAGGTGGTGGAGATGATCGGGGTGGAGGCGTGGCTAAATTTAGTTGCCGCGCGCCGATCCTGCGCCCCCCTCAGGGTCTTTCCTCTTTCGTGGCACACTCCAGCCCAACTCCATAGCACTCCAGAAGGCAAGCGGGGAATTGGCTTTCACAGCCTCACGCGTGGGAAGCCAGGCAAAGGCTTGCTCGTGACCGGATGAGTGCCATCAGCTAAGCTTTCTGGGCTGTGAATGGCGCGACTAGTGGTAGTAGAGAAACGTCCACCGCATCCACGACCTGACTAGAGACGAAAGAGATGCACTTGCGTGAGAGAAGATGTAGACCGCAGTCGACCATCGTGGAATACGGCGCTTCTTGATGTCTCGGAGCCTCCGGGGTCTGTCTGGTCGTCACTCTGAACTCTGCTCCTCCGATCCCAGTCGCTCTCAGCGCGAAGCTATCACAGCCCACACATCTTACCCGGCTGTCACCAAGCGAAGAACTAGTGGGGGCTGGCCTGTTGGGCGTCGAGACAAGCTTTCACAAGGCGGATTCTATCAGCCAGGTCGTTGGACTAGAGCTAGCCGCGGCGCCGAGGCTTTCGATTGTTCACTGCGCCGTCTCCAGCCCAGTGCGCATTGTATGGTGTGGTGTAGTGTGTAGCCTCAATGGTCGGCTCGTCGTGCGGCTATCGGGCCAGCTGTTGTTGGCCGTGCTGAGTACCTAGACTATGAGCAAGGCGGAACGAAAATTAGTGCACATGTAGTGAGTGACCTTGAATGGCGCTTCGCTGGCTCGTGTGATTGACCTTTCTCACCCTCGCCTAATAGAGGCTTGAATTAGTCGAGAATTCACAGTCAACAGAGCTATGACCGGGGAAGGAGAGACGGGTCGCCTCGGACGCAACCTTCCTTTCATTTCGGAACGAAGCGTGGCAGTGCTACACGAGTTGACTAGGAGGCATAAAATTGCAGTCACTTCATGATGATGGTCAGTTCAACTCGTGCACATGTTGAAGTACTTTTCTTTTGTCACATTGTGCCATCGATTTCAAATGCTCAAAATGATTTCATTATGTATAATTAGTATTCCATTATGTTGTGCCCCTTTTATCCTATTTTCATCAAGACCTGGCGCCGTCGTACACCCTGATTACTGACAATTTGTAAATAGGCTGCTCACCAGCCCAGGCGGAGATGCTTGCCATGTGAGCTGGATTGACCCCTTAGATAAAGAGAGTCCAGGCAAGCACGGGGACAACAGCGACAACAGCACCAAGGGTAGCAACGAGGCTGTTTCCAGCAGCGATGGGGACCGTCGTGGGGGGCACAACCGTGGGCAGCGCAGAGCCTGTGGGGTAGACTGTCGTGTTGGGCTGAGACGGGGCGAGGTGGAAGTCGGCGCAGGTGATGCGCGTCTTGTTGGCAAAATGGAAGACGAAGCTACGATTACCGAGGAAGGAGCCACCAACATCCTCAGTGATGGACGAGTACGGGTCAACGTAGCTGGCCGTGAATGGATCCGAGGTAATCTTGCCGAACTTGCCAGACAGGTCACCAGTCTGGCAGAGTGCTGGCGTCGAGGGATCGCAAGGAGGCTCCTCGCCGCGCTTGAAGGGATCGACATGGGCCAGGGTGGCTGTGCAGTTGCCTCCGCTGGGAACGGGCGCGACGTGCAGGTGGTAAACTAGTGTAGGTCAGCGTTTGGTTGCCTGCGAAAACGACAAAACCCCAGGACCAGAGAATTCAAGGCAACGTACTGAACGGACCGCCCTCGGTAGGAAGGTTGGAGAACTGGACATCAAACTGAACGCCCACGCCACCGGGGCCAGCCTTGGCCGAGACGGAGCCTTTGACGTTGCCATTCAGGGAGCCAGCCTTGAAGAAAGGCTGCACAGGTAGAGTGGCGACGTAGTTAACACCTTCGGGGTTGCCACTGACAACGTCGGCGGGGATGTACTCCTGGGCGAAGGCACCGGCGGCGCCGACGAGGGCAAGGGCTGAGATCTGGGAGAAACGCATGTCGATGACGGGCGGTGGTGAGGTGACGATATCGTGGGTTGGTTCTCAGGACAGCAGATGCTGAAAGGGTTGGTGACGTCCGAGGAGCAAGCGAAGGTGATGACTTCTGTGGCCGAGCGGGAAGCTTAACGAGCGGGCAACGAGAAGTGTAGGAGAGAGGATGGAAGTCTATGGCAAACAACGGCAAGAAGAGAGTAGCAATAAGTATCTGGGTCGAGACACCCTGGGACGAAAGCAACGATCTGGAAGGCGCACCCGAGGAGGTTCATTCCCCCAGCTCGGTCCGCCAAGCACAGCGCAGCAGGGCAGGGCAGGACAGGGCAGGGCAGCAACAAGCCTCAGGCATGCATTGCGACAATGGGCAATTCGATTGACTGCCCCGGGGTCGTCTGGGCTGTGCGAAAACACCAACAACGGCAAGGCTAGAGAATGGTGAGGCGCCCAGTCTCTAGCCCGACTCCCCGCGCCAGCGCCGACCAACGACAGCCAGAGGAATGCCTGTTTGTTTCTTCCGCAACGGGGCAAGCCCAAGCCAAGCCACGGCAGCGCATGCCTGCATTCCCTGCACGACACTGACACCACGAGATGAAGGGGACCATCGTCGATGTCTCACAAAGCCGGATATCCTGCAGTCACCCAGAATGCTGCAAGCCAACAAACCCTATCCGGTCGGCGAGGTCCAGCTTTGCGGGTGGTGACGCTTTCATGATCCCTATATCTCCAACAGGCAACCAAACCATACTTGGCGCCTTGACGTAAGCTCTCCAGACCCGCACGGTTGTGCTGGGTGGCCAGGCAAGCTCGGCTCCGCGGTCCCAATCAATCTTCGGGACGCGCTGCTGCGGAAGGCATGGAACGCCAGTCCGTGCCCTCAAAGCGGTGATCACCAGGGATTGCCGCCATCAGCGACGCGCCCATCCCAGCTGGGATGCGGTCAGCCAAGGCTGGGCGTTTCGTTTCATATGACACATGGGTTCCTCCCTCCCAGTAGTCGTTTGCTGCTGAGCACGGAGACAGGGCCGTCGCTCCCACGAGACGAGAATAGCCGGGCACAAAGGAGCACGGAGGCTGCTTCCGGCCCCATCTGGCAGGCCAAGGCCTCGTTGACGTCGTTTGACAGCACCCCGCAGGAGCCAAAAGGGATTGGGCACGATCCTAGCGCTTCCGAACTGTGCCCTCTGTGCTGGTGCTGGCGTGGCTTGGCACCCTGTCCTGCGGATCCCACTCAAACAGGCACGGCTGCGTTACCGACTGCAGAGTCAAGAGGTCCGTGGCGACTCAGGACGAAACGAAACAAAACAAGATGGGGCAGGGGCGGACATGCACCAACCAGATTAGCCACGGTGCGCCACGGCGATCAGTCATGATGTTCACGGCCCCGGGACGCATTGCAGGGATACCTTCTAGTGTCTCTTGTTGGACCAGAGACTTCCACGACCTGACCTCACGGGCAGAAGCAAGCTAAGGTCTGCCCGGCAGGGATGAAAACCAATCAGAGTCTGGTGCCTGGCCACCTGTCTCCTTAGCACCCTGGAGACGGGTTCGAGCGATGCAATATGGCTTGTCCTGCATCGGAACGCGCGGTTTCTTGCTGACTTGGGCTGCAAAGTTGACCCTTCAGCAGCGTGATCGTGCATCACGACCCTCGAGTGGAAATCAATCATGGCTAAGCCATAACCATGCTGAAAAGAGGTCACGAGCATGGGCGTCGTACCAAGGTGTTTGACGGAACAAATGCCCCGACCTGCGAGTCCGACAGACTTTGAGACATTCTAGCATCGGGCTAATTCAAGCTTCTCGTTGAGTTTGCAGTCCGTGAGATTTCTCTCTGAAATCCGGACGGGGCGCACATGCAGGTGGCGCTGTATTTGCTTCGCAGACTCGCCTACCAAAGGAAACCCGAGCAATGCTCCACCAGTCCTTGCTCTTGTCTTGATCATCGCGGAAGACAACCTCGACGACCAGAGCCCACAGCCGAGGCGTTGAACTGCCCACGAGCTGTAATGCTCCATGTCGTCTTTTGTGAACGCGATCTGGGATCCCTCCTCTTCTAAGTGGAGAGCCCACCTCAATCTCCAATGATGATCTAGCCATTGCATCAGCATTGTGTTTCCTAGCACTCGCATTCCATCTGTGTTGTCTTTCATGACTATCTAGTCTCTCGAGCTGCAATCGGACTCTGCTTGCTACAGTCAAGTTGGGTGTAAGTCTTCGTCCCGGCTTTTGTCCAGTCTGTTGCTACTGCCCAGATGGCGTACTGCCCAACTTGGAAGTCCATGGTCCATAGAGCCTTTGTCGCAAACGTCTCTCTGTTGTCCTACTATACCAGATGTGTTTCTCATTGCAACCGCTCTGGAGTTTACATCGCAGCAGTTGTTGCGTGAGCCGAACTGAGTCGCGCGCCGCAATCTCGTTCTCCTAAGACAAGGAGGCGGCACACGCCGAGTTACGCTGGATGCCGTACATGACTTTTTGGAATATGCAAGAGCCCACTCAGCCCGTAGCATCGACCCGGGACGTTTTAGCACACCATTTCACGCAATGCTCCAGACCATTTCTGCGTCAGATATAAATTTTTCAACAGGTCAAACAGTTTGCCTTGCCGCCGCGGGTATCATCCTTTCCCCCTCTTTCTTGATCTCATGAACCCTGCCTCCCTCATGAAGCAGCGAACTCATCCTCCTTGACAATCGTTACTCCATGCTAGCCTCGCAGACTGAGTCTAAAGCAGCTCTCTACTGTCATATTGCATGGCTTGTTCTTGCCGCAATGTATATGGTGGTGTATATATGATGATATGATGGTGTAAATGGAAAATTTGTTCTGGCGGTGTAGCCAGAGTGCGTATGCCAGGGTGGGACATATGTACAAAGAAGTATATAACAAAGGTTGCGATCGGGGGCTGCTCATAGATTAAAGCGCAGCCCCATGCCTCGGGCCAAGCCGCGAGCAGAAAAGCGGATCGTATCTTGCGATGCTGATTCACTTGGCCCTCGTGGCCGGGGGGAATTAGAAGGGGAATATGCCCGATGAGGCTGTCTATGTATTTGAACGACGTCCTTGAGAAGAAAGGGGGGGGGGAGAAAGGGGGGGAGCAAACGTGCCGCCTCCTCGTCCATTTTCTGTTGCGCGTCGGGGCCTCGGAGCCGCTTCTCCCCGCAATCCAAGTTTGGGCTGGACGATGGGGAGGCCAGCACTCTCCCGGGTTTTCTCGTGGTGGCCAGCTTAGAACATCAACAAGCCGACAAACAGCGCCAGCGCGAGGCCGACACCCGAGGCGCCGTCCCGGACAGGCGAGAAGCCGCTCGACGGAGGGGCGTCCGTCGGAGTCGTGGACGGCGAGGTCTGTGAAGAAACGGAGTCGGTGGGCTTGCCGTTGGCATGAGACGTGGTTGACTGCTTGACCGAGGCAGAGCTGCCGGTTGATGTGGCCGCGCTGGAAGAGGTGCTGGTCACGGTCGAGGCAGGAGCCGACGAGGTCTGAGCAGCAGACGAGGTGGAAGAAGTGCTGGTGGACGTGCCTAGAGCGCGGTTATTCGTGTTAGTGCGACGCTTAAATACACAAGAACACAGGCAAATAGCCAGACAATTGGGGAGGCAATCTGCGCAGTGCAAGACCAGCCTGATCTATCTGATGAGGAACATGGTGGACTCACTTGTGGGGGTGGGGGTGGGTGTGAGGGAGGTCGAGGTGGTCGTTTCCTCGGGCTCGTCCGCGGGAAGAGGACGGCCGTTCCAGGCAGCCCCAGTATCGGCATTGCGGTACCAGTTCGTGTGGGCATCACCCAGGCAGTCACCCATGGTCGTGAGCTCGTACTTGTATTTGCGCGCCTGGTCGATCATGAACTGCACCAGGGTCTTGGCAGTCTCCTCATGGATATCATGGGCAAGGGAGATGAATGAGTTGAAGCCTGGGTTGCCAGATGCTAGGGCCCCGACAAAGTTCTGGCGGGCTTTGTTGTAATCGCCTTCCCAATCCTTGGTATCGAGGTTATAGTTGGACTAAGGAAAGTGTCAGCAACTTTGGCACGGGAGTATGGCAGGATTCAATATACGAACCACGTGGTAACCCAGGGCCACGATGTCAGCTTGGCAGCCGCCATTGCAGTGAGTATACGGGGGCCGGAAGTAGGTCGGGAAGACCCCGAGAATATCCGCAATTGCGATCTCGTTGTAGATGATCTCCTCCCTCCTCTGCTGGGTCGAGATAAGGTCGAAATCCGCATGCGTATAACTGTGGCTGCCAATGTGGTGGCCCTCATTGAACATCCTCTTGACAACATCTCTGTACACTTGCTTGTTCGTGATCAGGCCCTCGACATTGTTGGCGTTGAGGAAGAACGTCGCCTTTACATTGTTTTTGGCGAGGAGGTCGAGCACTGCTCCAGTGTAGCCCGCAGGTCCATCGTCAAAGGTCAGGGCGACTTTGCCAGGAATCGTGCAGCTCTGGATATTTGGGCCGTATGGTACACTGCCCAGCTTTGGACGGTTCAGCTTCGACGTGTCCTTGCCTGGCGGCGGCGCCCGTGGACTAATAGACGCATGATCACGGTGTTCGTGGTGGGATCCGTGGGCAGCCACCAGGGGACTGGCAATGAGGATGGCCTCGAGCAGAGTGGTGGGCAACATCTTGACAAGCCGAATGGGCAACACTTCCAGCCCGAGGGAACGTGAAGAACTAGGAAGATGTTCCCGAAAAGGCTTCGCAGCAACGACTTGGGATGCGGAAAATACATAAAGGAAAGGCGCCGCACGGGGGACACCGGATCGGCGTCCCCAAGGGGGGTCCTTCAGCCTCAACTCCTACTTTGGGAATACGGGCATCGTGGGTATTCCCCACGCGGCTAGGGCGTGCTCACGGGTCCAGGGTCATGCAGGACGAAATGAGCTCAGACAGACGAATACCCTGCAGTGGTTTGACATCGTGCTGGGCGACTCCGGCCAAGCGTCGGCGTGCAGGGTGTTCCTGGGCTTGTCAGGAACCGGGGCGGCTTGGCACCAATAAGCATAGCTGCCGATACGGCTCCTGGCACCCGTTTGAGCGAAAACCCATGCCGGAAAATGCAGCAAAACGTGACTGTCAGTGTGATCCGCGCCGGTCTAATCTCCCGCGACCCCCCGGCACTTCGTATAGCCTATGCTCGCCCTATTTCTTTTGCGCTGGTCGCGTCCACGAGATTTTCTTTTTTGTCGCGAATGCAAACAGAGTGGCACCTCTGTCGTCTCAATGGCCGGTCGGGAATACGAACAGCTTTGGTCAAGTCACTGCACGGCGTTGGCGATGGCCATCACTAATGGCAGGCCAGGCCGCGCGGATTTGTCTCTAGGTAAGCCACAACCTGGGGCTACCCAGGCGCTATCAGTCTGGCGCAGCCATCCTTCCAACCGCTGTACAATAGGGTATGTTGGTTCACCAACACGTGGGTCCAATACGGCCTCCGGTCCCGCCACTGGTGTGCGCTGATGACAAGATGGCGTGACGGCGTTCCAAACCCGTGAATCTTTGGTCGTCGCATTGCTCGTGAGCTGGCAGGAAGTTCGCCGACGTCCAGGTTAATGCGCCGTGTTATTCCTGGGGTCTAACGACTAGGCTGCAGCCCAGATCAGTAACTCGGTCATCTTCTCATACCATGCTGAGCAGTCTTGGCGGCCAGCCACATGTTGGTTCTGGGCTGTCCAAGGAAGCCGACAATCAAAGAACCGATTGTGGCCAGAATGATCGTCCAAAGGGGGATTGCGCGAGGGCGACGTTGTGTGCATGTCTTGTTGTTGTGCCACGTAATAGTTGACGCAAGGTGAATCTGGCTGTGCAAAAAGCAACTCGAAAATCCGAATCGTGTCTCGAATGGACGCCACCATGACACGCCGCCGAGAGAGCACCAATTGACCATATCGTTTCCCACCTGCCGGTCTTCGAAATTGCTCAAGATATTAGAACACAGGGGCATAGCCGATAATCGAGCGAGGCTTCAGGTTGGTCGTCATATCCTCGATTGCATACGCGCATTGGTGAAAGCCCACAGCAGTCGTATACACCCAGACCATAGTGATGGGCGGTTCAGGTGTCGGATCTACGCCAGCTTGAGATCCTCCTGGAGCTTCAACACGCGCATCGACTGTATGTGGAGTCTGGCAACCCCACAACAACTATTGGCACCGTTAAGACAGCACCACACTAGAACTAATAGCTTAGAGTAGTGAGCCACAAGTCATGATCCGAAGCGATCGTATCTGGTCACCAATTGCGGTGAAAGTCATCCAGACAGGCAAGAGAAGAGAAAAGTTATATGTCTTCTGAGATTGACGGAAACTTTGGTTGAGGTACCTTAGGAGCTGTTTGGCAATATCCCAGGATGATCACCCTTCATGTAGGAGTTGATGTACGCAAAGCCAAGTGCAGCGAGCTCGACATACACACAGAATCGTGGCTTCACGCCGCCCGGATAAAGTCAGGAAGCCGAAGTCGCTACAGGAGGGAACCTGGCGAAAGAGGCTTGCGCAATTCAGTGTCACGACTTAACTGCGGTCAGGAGGGTGCATTATTATGGAACGGACTCTTCCTACAACTTCGACTCCCACTGCGCCTGTGCGAAAGTCGCTGCTGACTTTGGCTGATCCTGGTGTTCTGCGATTGTTGAATATCTGGGCCACGGACCATGTTCTTTGTTTGATACCAGCTCGCTGGGATTCAACCCCTTGCGGCTCCACGATGACGCCTGTGACTGCGACAGCATTACGGTTGCCAATGGGCCAGTCACAACTCGAATGGCGACAAGATCGCATCTCATACCGAACTGCTGTCATAAACGTAGGCACATGGCTGATTTACATACATGGATGGATGGGCAAGGGTCTGAACCAAACCATCGGTCGCGTTTCTGGTGTCACGTTCGTGGACCACTGCTCCATATTGGTGTCTCGCTTGGCGCAGCATGCCGACGTAACGTGCCACAGCTGCGGTAGCATGTAATCGTCTTCTGCTCGTGAGACGCCAGAGCACGTGCCGATAAGGTTGCAGTTCTGACAGGCGTGGTTTGCGCAACGCACGAAATAGTGGCGATAATCGTGCTGCACACTGCACTTGCACTGCCTCAGCCATGAAAAGTGGGCTGCCTCCAGCATAACCTTGCACAAGACGAGTGTGCCTCGGGTAGTGGTGGCGGCTGCGTACCGCCTGGAGCGCAGCAGCAAGGGTTTTGGGAGGAGCAGACACGTGCAAGTCGGCGGGCGGGCCAGGAGCTGGGCCAGCTGCATGACCCTGAAAGGTGTCAGACCACAGACGTGTGATCTCCAGTCGTTTCGCAGTCGAGGAGCCACCAGTTTGTAGCAGGAGGTTTCAGAACTGGCTCTCGGCCTGACGAGACGTGAACAGGACAGGGCCACGCGCGCCGCAGTACCAACAACGACGAGGACTGCTGAGGTGAATGACGGCCTCATACAAGCGATTGGCAAAGGAGGGGGGAGGGGGCTGGACGCTACCCCGCCCTGATCAAGTTCCTTGCGAAGGAGGCTAGGGAGGTGCTGGTTGCGAACAGGAGAGGGAGTGGCTTGGGGGCGCAGCGACATGAAGCTGAACAACTCTGTTGGCGTGCATGGTGGTGGTGAACAAGTGTTTGCAGAAAGGCGCAGAATGGACGGGCTGATTGGTGGAATTGTGCAGGGCTCTTGGGCTGGGACTACCGCCGACGGGCTGGAGGCGGGGATGATGCCGTCAAGATGCCAACCCATTCAATGATTGATTGAATGATTGAATGATTCGCAGACCACACATCGTTTAGTCCGGGCCCCAGACGTGTCTGTGCTCGAGTTAAGAATTGAGGAAGGGAGGACAAGAAGCCACACAAAGCTTGGTGCACGTGAGGTGAGGCTGGGCGCGGCAGTGGGGACCAAAGTGGTGCGCAGCTGGGAGGGCGGAAGGCGCACAGACCGCAGGAGTTGCGAGGCCGCAGGGGCGGGCGGGGCCGCTGCCGTTTCGGGGCACCGTTTCTCAGGCTACGAGCGGACCATGCACTGCCCGCGGTTGCGCAAGTGGTCTGCAGAGGTCGAGGCTCGCCCGCTGGGGCACGAGCAGACCAGGCCAGGCGATGATGGCATCGCTCCTCCAGGGCACCCCAACCCACACAACCGGCCAGCAACCAACTTGCGTGGATCTGCTGCTCTCGCCAGGCCCTCCTGCAATTAAGGCCCCGAAGGCCGTCTCGTGTCACCTCCTGATTGTGGTTGCATTCCTGGGCACAACTCACCTTCTGTATTATCTCCTGCAGGCCTTCTGGTTGCTCCTCGTCTTGCACGTTCCGTCTTTCCAAGTCTTGAACAGCCCCGGGCCAGCCGCACGCATCCACCACACAACAGCAACCGCCAGGATACCGGCGCTTATTGCGTAACTTCGGGTCCCTCGTCGCCCTCAACAAACGCCTCCTCCCACCAACACCATCGCCGACCACCCTTCCAGCGTTTCGAATCGCAAAACGTCGCAGAATCCCCGTGGCAGCCTACCCCGTCCTGCCGACCACACATTATTCTCACTCGTACCCGGATCGACTTTCCCCAATCTCGGCCACACACCATACCCGATCCTAGTCTCTGGCGCCCACTCGAAGCCCTGGCAGTATCGAGGCCTTCGCCTGCTCCCGACTACACAACCCGCCCTGTTGCTTCGAAGCAGCGCATCATCCTAGCACCCCTCCGGTGGGACAATTGCATCCAAGGCGACCATCCTGTCGACCAGAACGACGCCAGCAGCATACTATCGTCGCACCCACTCAACAATTGAATTCTCGTCTGGTTGACTGTCCCTGATTGTTTCGGGCTTTAAACAATCAGTTATTCTATGCAACGTTAAAGAATTTCGGACGGCATAAAAAATTACAGAGTCGACCAAGTGCGAACCAGACGGCCACTCGAACACCCACTCTACGAACCCAGCGTGCAACATCTGATACGCATTCCGCCTCCGCCAGGCGACGACTTTGTCGTCCGCCTCTGTATAGACGGCCTTCGCAATGGATCCACGAGCGCTCGAAGTTGTCCTCGATGCCGCAAATACGCTGTATGCGAGGGCAAACGAAACCAGTCCGGTACCGGCAACAGAGATGAGCCGGCCAGCTTACTTCAAAGCTATCGGTATCGGTTTGGCCATCGCCTCTGGGTGCTTCATTGGTGTCTCGTTTGTCATGAAGAAGGTTGGTCTGCTCAAGGCGAACGAGAAATACAACGAGGTCGCTGGTGAGGGCTATGGCTACCTTAAGAATTTCCACTGGTGGGCGGGCATGACCCTCATGATCTTTGGCGAGGTCTGCAACTTTGGCGCCATGATTTTCACCGACGCCATCCTCGTCACCGCTCTCGGAGCGCTGTCCGTGGTTATCACCACGATCCTCTCAGCCATCTTTCTGAAGGAACGATTGAGTCTCATTGGCAAGGTTGCATGTTTCTTGTGCATATTGGGAGCCACCATCATTGTCCTCAACTCTCCGGCAGAGTCGGCTGTGGCCAATATCCAGGAAATGCAGAGCTTCGTGATAGCTCCAGCGTTTTTGGCTTATGCCGGCTGCATCATTCTTGGCATCGCCTTCGCAATCTTCTGGTTGGGTCCGCGATACGGAAACAAGAACATGTTTACCTACATCTCAATCTGCAGCTGGGCTGGCGCACTCAGTGTTGTTGCCACTCAGGGCCTTGGCGCTGCTATTGCTGCTCAGGCTGGCGGCACGCCACAGTTCAACCAATGGTTCCTCTACGTTCTTCTCGTCTTCATGATAGGAACACTGCTGGTCGAGATTGTATTTCTGAACGTAAGTCCACTCTAAACCCCCTCGAGACAAAGCAGTCTGCTGACACATTGCGCCGTATATAGAAAGCTCTGAATATCTACAATGCCGCTATGGTAACACCAACCTACTACGTCTACTTTACAAGCACAACCATCATCACCTCGGCAATCCTTTTCAAGGGGTTCAAGGGTACAGCAATGCAAATAGTCACAGTGGTAATGGGCTTCCTCACCATTTCCTCTGGTGTGGTACTGTTGCAGCTGTCCAAGTCTGCCAAGGATGTGCCCGACACGGCGGTCTTTGCTGGTGACCTTGACCAGATTCAGACGATTGCGGAGCAGGAACAACCAGAGACTGAGCCTAAGGCCGATGCCATTCGCGGTGCGGCCGCTATTGTCCGACGCTTCTCAACCACACGCCAGAAGATGGAAGAGGAAGAATTCAGACGGCTTCACGAAGAGAAGCAGATGGAACGCCTCGCCCCTGTCAGCGAAGATGGCCAGCCAGAATTTCACTGGGACGGGTTGCGGCGGCGGCGTACCACCATTGGCAGTCAACACAGTCGGCGAATCGCCACTCCTCGCTCCGTTGAAACTCCTGCGCATCCGCCTCTTGGCAGGACGCACTGGCCGACTGAGGAGGAGCTCGAGGAAGAGCGTGCTCGCCAGATGTCGCCAGCCCTGACGAGCATAGTTGGCACTATACGCAGTCGCGCCCGAAGTGTATTGTTGCCAGGCCATCCCGACTTTAACCACCAGGACGACAACTACCCACCACTACCACCTCTGCCCAATCAGCAGAGTCCTATGCACCCTGTCCAGTTGACAGACATAAGTTACGGTGGAGCCGCCGGTGTGGAGTCGGATGGTGGCCGGCGTATACAATTTGGTGACCCGCATCGCCCGACTACAGGCACCAGTTCCCTAGCACCACCGACACCACCGCCTCATGGGGGCAACTACACGGCCAGGCGGCAGTTCTCGTTCCAGAATGTGTTCCGTCGTCATCAAGCCGATGGCGCGCCCGATCAGCACGAGGAACCAGAAGTACATACGCTGCAGCCTGCGCGCCGGGCACTGCGCTCTCGTGGCTACTCTGATCGACAGATGCCACCGATTAAGGACGCGACTGAGGAAGAAAGACTTGGGCTCGTTAAGGGCGACTCCGCGTCCATGCCAGCACTGCCTCTCTATTCCGATGAGATGGAGCAGGCAGGCTATAGGTATGAGGACAACAAGCAGCCGTACGAAACTCACGGCCGACTGATTACGAGCCCCCCACGGCGACCGAGTGACGAATCAGAGTTGGAGACTATGGACTACGAGGAGAGTCGCAAGAGATGGAGGGAGCGCTCGGAGAGCCGTGGTCCTTCACCAGGAGCCTCGCCTCCACGTGGCGGGCCACCGAAGAGTTCTGGTGCTTCGCGGGGCAATGGCGGATCTTTCATCTGATCTACGCCAAACGGCCCAGATGTGTGGGGGCTTTGGCGAGCTTGGACAAAACTAATTGAACGATGTTATGAGACAAACTGTTGCCATCGAGGCGGGTTCCTTATGGGTGCAACAACGACATCGGTACGGGGATAGAACAAATGGAGGGTCAAGAGAGCGGGAGTGGAAAAAGGCTCGGGTTAATAAGCATTTGACTGTATGCAAGGCGTTCTGGACTCTGCCATGTGGGTTTCGCATTGAAGGCGCCGAGGTGTTTCCTTGCAAACGACCTGGGATCCTGTTGCGACGAGCGAGCCTGCGTTTCGGCCTGGCTTGATTGCAGAATACATGGTAGTAACTTATACATTTGGCAATAGCTTGTAATGAACATTTAGTACAAACTTTGCACACCGTCTCCCCTGCAGCTATCGGTGGATGATGTTGAATGATGTAATCTTGGGCCTGGCCTTTTAGCTCTAAGGTGTCTACAGAGCCGATCACCCATTGACCCGCACTTTCAAAACGTGGAGCAGCCGTCTTGCTGTCCAGCTCCCCTTACACACCGCAGCGTCCAATCATTTAAGCTCCCGTCCAACAAACTACACAACCGCGATTCCCGGGAACTAACCCTTTGAGAACCGCGACGGTGCCTGTCCGAGCCTGAGGTCCCAGCAAGTATGGCAAGGAAGCCAAACCTTCTCCTCTGCTTTGATGCATTCGGCACTTTGTTCCGCCCGAAGTACAGCGTGGCCCACCAGTACGGGGACGTAGCCAGGCAGTGCGGGCTCACCGGGTTCCGCGACGAAGATTTACAGGCCAGCCTGAAGGCCGCCATGAAGGCCGAGTCGAAGCAGAATCCAAACTTTGGCAGGGCGACGGGGCTCGGTGCCACAAAGTGGTGGACAAACGTACGTCATGTGGGCTCGAGATGATTGCACAAAATGCCCTCGTGCCGGTACCTACTTCACTCAGTTTTTCGAGTCCCCAAAGCTCACAGCCGTCGGCAGGTTATCCACAACACGTTCAAGCCGCTCCTCTCTGGCACCTCCGAGACGATCCCGGCAGACCTCGCGCCGAGATTGCTGCACCGCTTTGCCACGGTCGAGGCCTACACGCTGGAGTCGCCGGATCTGGTGTCCCAGCTGCGTTCGCTCAAGACCTCGGAATCCTCGTCCTCGGCTGTATGCGGCAAGGGGCCAGTGTTTGACCGGATCATCATTGGCGTCGTCACGAACTCGGACGATCGCGTGCCGGGGATACTGTCGTCGGCAGGCTTCTCCGTCAGCCCGCTGCGCTTCGGCACGGAGCTCAGCGACCCCGCGGCACTGGCGGCGGTGGGCGATGCGGGCCACGATATCGACTTCCACTGCATGTCATATGATGTCGGTGTCGAGAAGCCCGACCGCGCCATATTTGCGGCGGCAGAGTCAATGCTGAAGCGCGTGCTTGCTGCGCGTGAGGCGATGGGAGGCGATGGTGCGCCTCAACTTCACGAGGGGCCGTGGGAGAAGATCTACGTCGGGGATGAGTATGCGAAGGATGTCGAGGGGTCACTAAATGCAGGCTGGCGCCCGGTCCTGCTGGACCACGAGGGTCCCTCGAGCACGCCTGATGGCCGTCGCATTCTAATGCTTGAGGAGGCTGGCCATGACACCTTTTCTATTGCAAGCTTGTTTGAAAAGGCGCCGGTAATTGGCGTACGCAGCATTCAAGAGCTGGTCAAATGGCTTCGCAACGACGTCTGAATTGATTCTGCCTTCGTCGCGCTGCTACAATACAACGAAGAGTTCTGGCCACAATCTCAACGAGAACTCCGTAGCCAACACGCCCAGAAACCACCAGCGTGTTAACCGGCCGCCCCTTGAGCACCGAGGCACCCACCCGGGCGCGGCACTTCCAGCCTCACAATCGTCTTGATGATCATCATGCCGCCGGCGTCACTCATCGAGCCACCCCAGAGCCCTGTTTGCACACTCAATGATGTCAAGCACGGCATAGGTCTGGATCCCCGCGAAGCTGCTGCCAAGGACTGGGACACTGGGTATCGGACTGCTTGCGGTTGTTCATGGCACGTGGGTGATGTCTCCAGTGCCAACGGCTCAGCAACAAGCCTGCTTCATGGCTATCAAACTCAAATAACCCGCAAGATAGATTTTGGGATCCTTTCATTCACAGTGATATAATCCCATTTGTTTCCGAATGAGTACTCTATGCGGATGCCAGATACCACTGCAGCTGTCAACTCGTCCGGTTTTGCTTCCTCGAGATGTTGAGACAAGTCCCCTGCGACCACCATTATCGATCTACGACTTCTTAGGCATGCTTGAACGTCTTGATGACGTTCCCGGCAGGGTACCATTTTATAAACATCATGAGAGGGGCCAGTCAGTGTATAGGCGAAGACGGGCCGTTGTGCCAGCCCACCACGAGTTCCGCGTTGCCATACTGGTCCGCCATGTCAAAGCAGTCCAGGCCGGCGAGCTGCCACAGTCCGGAGATCTCGAGGTCACGAACCCCAGCCGTGGTTCAATCAGGACAGCACGTTGGCCAGTCCTTAGCATGGCCCTGGTCGATAAGGTTCAGCGGTACTAAACGGGAGGGGGTTGTCTCAGTGCCGAACCGACAGCCGGCAGTGTCGTACATCACTCCATGGCTGAATTTCGGGGAACCGGTGCATGTGCCCTCGCCCCAGGGTTACATGCGTCATCCCCGCCCAGCACGGCAGCCTCGGACCCCCGCACAGGGGAGCGTGGAGAAGTGGAGTTGTCGATGCTTTCCCCAGGATCTGCATGATCGGCCGGGGATTCGGGCAAACTTGGCCAATCAGGGACAAGTCTAGATCTCTTCTGTCCCTGGCAGTTTGCTGAAAGAGAGAATCCAGTCTCTCCTCCAGGCGTATTTCTCCGTATATGTTCTTGCGGAGAACTCGGGGCCTAGCTGTGCCGGCGGTCTTCCGGCGCTCATCAGACTAGTTGAGCCGTAGATGAGCACCACGCTGTTGCTTGCCACGAGAATCTTTGAGGACTTGTTCACAACACCCTCCACCGTCCATATGTACATGTCCGTGGTTGCTGTCATAAGATGGAGTACCCTGGCCCCTTTTTAAGCGTCGATTCACAGCAACCATTGCCTCGGCGCGGTTGCCACTCGAGTAGTGCCTCCAGGTCTTGGGCAAGGAGCGCCCGCACTCTTTACGTATGATGACCAAGCTTTCGTACAAGCTTCTTTCCCAGCGTTGCCTCTAAGGAAAAACAGGAACAAGAAAATTGCAATCTGCCACCAGTTTACCCCACAAACGGCCCGGTTGGGTTTCCAACCTCGTCATCCCGGGCGACTTAGGCAGGATTAGCTCCATAATGACTCCAACTTCTCCACGCCTTCCCCGCGCCACGGGCAACAAGGGCTCGCTGGAAATCGCACAATGATCGGCACTGGACCGGGGAAATCTTGAGTGTTCGGCAGATGCCGTGGGAGACTGACGATCTCCAGGCTGGGATGTTTGTATAAAGGATTGACTCTGGTATGTCGTTGGATCTAGTGTTCTTCATCACGGTTCTGCTCGATCGTCCTGAGCTCACCTCTTGACTTCCTTACCATTTTGCCACAAGCACACAAATGGCTTCTGGAATCATCTTGTTGTTCAGCGCCGCCGTTGCCAGGGCGCAACAGGTCTACATTCCTGGGACATGGCCAGCACTGCCCAGCCAATGTAGCAACTACTCAGAAACACCTTCCGAGCCAACTTACTCCTTCACACCGTTCTCCTACACCCAGACCGAAACAACACGGACTCCCATCAGTGCCACGCCGGGGCCCTCGACGACGTATGCGCCGCCTTACAGCTCCTTGAGCCACCTAGTGCCAAACCTGTCGACCACAACATGGGGCAATTGGGATCCCAATGCTACCGTCACAGCCAGTGACACCCAGGACCCATACGGGCAGGCGGCCTGGACCGCACTCTGGGAGCGCGCAGACATCGCAAACTTTACTTTCCGTGGGCTCTACAGCACCACGGTGGAACCGACCCCTGTGCCCACCAGCGAGCTGATCCTGCCGCCACCAGATTACTTTGGGCCTCAGGATTGCATTAAATTCCCCAAGGGTTTCGAGTTTGGCGTCGCTGGGTCGGCCTCGCAGATCGAGGGTGCAATTGCGGACCAGGGACGAACTCCCACCTTGATGGAGACGTTGGGGACGGTGAACAAGGACTATGTGACCAATGAGAACTACTACCTGTACAAGCAAGACATTGTGCGTATTGCCTCCATGGGAGTCAGGTACTATTCGTTCTCAATCCCCTGGACTCGCATCCTCCCGTTCGTGTTCGAGGGATCGCCCGTCAATCAAGAAGGACTTGATCATTACGACGACCTCATCAACTTTACCATTGAACGCGGCTTGATTCCAGTGGTGACGCTTATTCATTTCGACACACCGTTGCAGTTCTACGGCAATCTCTCGACTACGAGTGACCCGCCGCTTGTCGGCTACGTCAACGGGGCATATCAGAATGAGACGTTCGAAGACGCCTTTGTCAACTATGGCAAGATCGTCATGACACACTTCGCCGACCGCGTGCCCATCTGGTACACCTTCAATGAGCCGCTCCTGTACAGCTACAACGGCAAGAGCATCAACACGGTGATCAAGTCCCATGCGCGGCTGTACCACTTCTACCACGACGAGATCTGCGGGACAGGCCAAGTCGCGCTCAAGTTCAACGACAACTTTGGCGTCCCGCGCGATCCCAAGAACCAGTCCGACATTGACGCGGCGAACCACTTCAACGACTTCCAGCTCGCCACCTTTGGCAACCCCATCTTCCTGGGCAAGGACTACCCGGAGGCCTTCAAGATGACGATCCCGGACTACGTGCCGCTCTCGGCCGACGACCTCGCCTACATCAACGGCACCGCCGACTTCCTCGGGATCGACCCCTACACGGCGACCGTCGTGTCCCCGCCGGACTACGGCATCCCCGCGTGCGCGAGCAACAGCTCGGACCCGTTCTTCCCGTACTGCGTCAACCAGAGCACCCTGACGACGAATGGGTGGAACATTGGCTACCGCTCGCAGAGCTACGTCTACATCACCCCGACGTACCTGCGGACGTACCTCAACTACCTCTGGAACACGTTCCGGAAGCCCGTCGTCATCTCCGAGTTCGGCTTCCCCGTGTTCGCCGAGGCCGAGAAGGCGGAGCTGTCCGACCAGCTGTACGACACGCCGCGGAGCATCTACTACCTGAGCTTCCTGAGCGAGACGCTCAAGGCCATCTGGGAGGACGGCGTCCACGTGCGGGGCATCTACGCGTGGAGCTTTGCGGACAACTGGGAGTTTGGGGACTATGACGCGCATTTCGGGGTCCAGACGGTCAATCGGACGACGCAGGTGCGCAACTATAAGAAGAGCTTCTTTGACCTGGCGGATTTCATGGTGGCGAGGTTGCAGGATTGAGTGGCGTGGGGAGGAGGAGAAGAAAAAAGAAAAAAAAAAAGAAGAAAAAGGAATAGAAAAGAACGATACTCACAAGAGGATGGGAACGAAGCACGCAGATGGGATTTGTAAACATAGTTGACACCTCTCATAGTCCGT
Organism: Microdochium trichocladiopsis; assembly: GCF_020744255.1. Taxonomy (NCBI): domain Eukaryota; kingdom Fungi; phylum Ascomycota; class Sordariomycetes; order Xylariales; family Microdochiaceae; genus Microdochium; species Microdochium trichocladiopsis. The sequence continues at coordinate 2,553,568 of NW_025763548.1, forward strand.
GCCCCTGAAGTCCGTTGATCGTGAGTTTCGAGGTTCCACAACCTCAATTCCGTGTATGGACTGCTCCTGTGACAGTCCACCATTTCTAAAGCAACTGAATTGGCATGCCGAAACACTCGTCACTCCTGGCCCCCAAGGTACATACCCACAAGCAAGTCACTCACACGAGCCAAACGAGCTTGCATCCGAACATCGGGGCCTCCCCTTAAAGAAGATAGTTAATTGACTGTGAGGCTTGTGCGCGAGCTGCACTTGTCGAATAACCCATGATCTAATTTTCACCAGGGATGACTCTAGTTGAAAGAGGAAAGAACAATGTCAGCCAGAGGTGCGAGATGGTTATGAGAGTCCAAAGACGAATTGTAACCTACCCTGCCATCCCAGCACCAGAATGTACCGCTATCCTCGACTCCCTTGGCCGCAATGACCTTCATCATGCCAGACACGCTCTCCGCAGGAGTAATCTGTCCCTGGACTTGCCAGCCAAGCTGCACGTTGGCCATATCGCTACGGGCATCTCGCATGTGCTTGAGTCATCTCCTGCCACAAATGCAGTCCGTGGGAAGGAAAAAGGTTGAGTGCACTCACGTCTGCACCTCTCCCGGATGGAGAGCCAGGACTGTTGCCATCTTCTTGCGACGATCCGTGGACCGCGCAAGCTCCGCAGCCATGTGCCGCAGCATCTGGTTCAGGGCGGCTTTGCTGGCGGCGTAGGCGGCGAAGCCGTCCTCATACGAGAGGAAATTCGTGGTCGAGCCCGAGTCGGAAGATATGAAGACGAGCTTTTGCGGTGGAAGCGGCGACAACTCGAGGAGTTTCTGGGCGCAAATTATGGGCCCAATGGTATTGGTGTGCAGATGCTGCGCAAAGGCTGAGAATGATCTGGATAGTGCGACCTCGAGAGTCAGTGTGAGAGAGACGGTGGATTGGAAGTTCTCTGGTGGTTTGAAAGTGTGCAGGCGTTCCCTTCGTTTTTGAGGCGAGCTTACACTTCTGTCGCTCTGTTGGGATACTGCAGAATGCCCGCGTTCAGGACGACGGTACTGATGACCATGCCGTTGTCTAGATGTTGTTGCATCGTGCCAGCGAATGTCTGGAGCGTAGCCAGTTAATAAAACAACGACTTGAATATTTCTCTCTAGTTCTCCTTGAATCGACATGTAATCGTTCTAATACTCCTCGCCACAAGAAGTGTCAGCTCAACGGGGCACTACTTACGCTGAGAGAGTCCTCGTTGGAAACATCACACTCCTCAACGACACATCGCTTCCTGGCGTCCAGCGAGTCCAGAAGCTCGTACAAGCGCGGGGCATTGGACGGATCCTGCACTGCAGCGACTACTCGCACATGCTGCTGCGTCTGATCCTTGTCCTTCTGGCTCGCTGGAGCCTGCGACGGCGTGGGCTGTTGCAGCAGCTTGTTGACGAATTCGAGGCCAATGCCACGTGCACGTGAGGCGCCAACTACTACCCACGTCTCGCCACCGTTCTTGTACAATGTCATTTGAGAGCTGGCTGCTCGTTGGCATCAGTAGTGATCAAGATGGGATTATGCTGCGAAAATGGCTTGAGTTTGTACATCGTCTACTTTGAATCTACTCTGAACTTTGCCCCTCATCTGCCAACCAAAAAGTCAAATACAGCAAGGCCAATCAGAAATGCCAGAGCTGCTGGTGCAGTCTAGAATCCCGCACCTCGCCCTCTTGCCCCTTCTGGGCGCACCATCATCCCTGATTCGTCCCAGTCCTTTTTAGAAGCCCCCGAAACTGGCGACTTGACCGGAGCAGATGGTGAATCCGTCCAGAAGAATGGTATGTCACTTTTGTTGTCGCCATTTCCAGGAAATTGTCGGAGTCTATGCGCCGAAAAGACAAGCTTGTCTCGTAGGCACATGCCGGACACGATGACGCCCAGATGCGAGTGCAGCACGCACAACCTCGAAAAGCCGATACCATAAGATCCGGCTTAAGTACGCGCATTCGTACGTAGCGTATCGAAGCGTATCTTAGTAGTGTCTGGTACACCTGCCCGTTTATCTATGCGTACATTGTACAGTAGTATGTCACCTCGCCCTTCGGAGGAGAGCCGACGGGCCGCATCGTTGCATGGCAACGCACGGGTCACATCGGATGCGGCGCCCTTTTGACTCTGGAGTGTCTTCGGTTGAAGGAGCGGAAGCCCCGAATGCCCTCCCCTTCTCGCACGCTCATTGCCACCTGCCTCTTCTGGCGCGTGCGCCATTTTTTTACAAAGGACGTAGTATGCGGATAATTAAAAAAAAAAAAAAAAAAAAAAACTGCGGGACCCCCTCCCCCTGCTGAGGATCCCTGAGGCACAGGCTCGACAGGAACCAAGCCAAGGCACGGGGAACAGGGACCAGGGACAGACACAAGGCCCCCCAGTTTCAACGAGTGTGTCATCCATGCAACGTGCTGCTCCAGCGTCGTCCGTCTCGGGCACCACGTGCCTTACTGTCCCCTCCTGCTTCGCCCGATGACTACACTATCCGCAGCCAATCATGTTGTTTGTGTTCATATCAAGACTTGCACAGAGTAACGTGAACCCACCGAGTAGCGTCACATACGCAGCCAGGTGCACCTGGCTACCGAGGCACCAGACCTGGCAAAGGCATTCAAGGCCCAGCCGACGGAACCAGCACTGACGATTATTTGCTGCGATATGAGTGACTAGAATCTTTTGTGCACATCCAGGTGCAGCGAGTGTCGGTGATGGAATCTGCAGCCTTTGCTTTCCCTGCCTAATCACAAGGCAACTGACCTGTCATTGAATTCGTCTCGCCATTACGTAGATTGCGCTATGCTTCTGTTATATCCCGAGCGAACATGAAAGGAAATTGAAAAAAGTACATGTAATCCAAAGCAAGCTTCGGGGAAGGTCGGCTCACTGCGCCATAACAAAGGAGTATCTTGGAAGCAAAATTATGCTTTTTTGCGGCCCCCAAACGGGGCCACAGGGTATCAACGCGCAAACTATCCCGCCTGTGGATCATCCTCCTCTAAAAGCTTTGACTGGTTGTTGTGTTTGTTTCGTGATCATGATCCCGTGATGAAATCAGAAGCAGCAAAAAAGGCGGTCGTTACTGGGAGATGCTCGTGTCTCCCGGATCGTCACACAAAACGCAAGCAACTGGACCCCCTCCCCCCCCTTATCCCCTGGGGCTCATATATCGATCCAGTTCTCTTTCCTGTCCTTGCCGGCGGCGCCGCGCTCTTGCACGTCCACGCGGACCTCGGTCTGCTTGGTGATCTTGGGGAGCTTCGACAGCTCGTAGTCCCTGACCGGGTCGACAATGTTGGTCTGGCTCTCGTTGGAGACCTCGGTCTTGACATCGACGCCCGTGCCGCTCCGTAGGTAGCGGTGGCCAGAGCGCGTGTGCGCCGACGAGTTGCCGGGCCGCGAGCTGTGCGAGACGCCTCCCGTGCCTGCCGTCTTGCGGGCGTAGCTGTCGAGCGTGGAGCGGAGGCCAAGCTTGAAGGCGACGGTCCTGATGACGGGCTGGAGCGCGGGGAAGCACGCGCACCACAGGCCAATGTGAGATTCCAGGTCGGTCCACACTCCGATGGTGGCCATCTTGAATGTCCTATAGGTGGTTCAATGAGCCACGGTTAGCCTTCAAACTTCAATGTGCTTCTTGAGGTAGACACTGCCTATCAGCGTTGTGTTTGGGTCCTAGACGTACGAGTCGGTTTTCCAGTCCATGGTCTTGATGTAGTACAGGCGGATGCAGCCAGTGATGACCACGAAGATACCGACGCTGAAGACTGCAATGACCTGGAACATCTTGCGCGACCACAGCATCTTGGTGTAGATGACCCAGATTGGCAGACCCATGAGAATGGCGTCAAAGATGATGCCAAGCACGGCGTGGGCCGTCATCATCTGGTCGAGCTGCACAGGGGTGACACACTGCGCGTCACTCGACATTGGGGGAAGCCAGCCCGCCGACACTGGGCTGCACTGGAACAGACGGAAGAAGAAGCATCCCAAGGTTGTTGCAAGGACCATGCCGATGGTGATCCAGATGAGAATCATGTAAATCTTGTCCTTGTTGAGTCTCGGCAAGAAGGCGAGGATGGCAAGTCGGTCCAAGCCAACACCCCAGAAGTAAAGGAGGTTGAGATTGTTCAGTCCCTGAGATGGGCCGATGTGTTAGTAGCGGACCAGTATTGTCTCTCTGCCAAGACGAGAGAGAGGACCAAGACGAGAGAGGAAGAGAGAGGTTCTTCGCTTACAATGAAGAACTCCATGAGGTCAGGTAATGGAATTAGCTCCATATGCGCGCCGGCGCCATGGTACGACAGGTGGATGTTGAAGGCAGACTGTGTGCAAACAACACACAGCGCAAGCACGGCGAGCAGATCATCCCACCCGGGCGTCTTGGCCATGAAAAACCGAGTGTAGAGGCGCGTAAAGACAAAAAGAGAGCTGAGGATGACCAGGGCGATGTTGAGTCGGGCCTGGTGGCCGCCAGCCCAGTCGTCCGTCTCCCAGAACTGCGTCCCGGGAGGATAGTTGGACACTAGAGGAGGGCCCGGTGGACCAGCCATTGCGACTGCTGTTTGCGTGAGATCGACACAGAGTTGACAGATTCGTGAGCGGAGATCGACACAGAGTTGACAGATTCGTGAGCGGAGATGGTCAAGGCGGCACAGGCTGCCTGCGGAGGATCGGGAATGCTCCTAGCAAGAACAGCCAGGCTCGGTCGCGGAACTGGCGATCACTATTCTGGGGAAGGGCGGGTTGGGTTCGTGTAAAGATATATGCAACACCCTCCTTGCCGGGGATGTTCTGCAGCAGGATCAGTTGCTCTCAACGGCCAAGACCAGCCCTTGCCAGGAACCAGGAACCCAGCACTGCAGCAAGCCTGTCCCGTGGCCTTAAGTTGGCGAGCGTGCCTCCCGGTGGTTTTCGGAAAGCCACCCGTGACAGAGTGCGACGCTGCCCAGCGTCGCAAGGCCTGTCTAAGAGTGCCATGGGAACGACCTTGAACACTTGGCCAGAACAAACCCTAAGTCACACCTCTGGGTGCCATCGGCCATTCAGGGGTTTCATTGCGCCAGACTAGTTGGGGAATTCAGCTAGAACCGCCAACCAGAGCATACCGGACCGGGAAGGCTTGCTCTGAGATCCCGGTCAACACGTTTTCCTCAGACCATGGAACGGTGGCTCTGCTTTATACCATGCCCGACCACCATGTCGGAACTGTATAACCGATCACTGAGGTGCATGAGGCCGTCATTTGAAGTCGTAGCGATGCTAACAGGGCCCATACGAAGTATACTAGTATCACGGTGGAAAGCATCGCCCGCACACCGAAGCAGACGATGCCGTGCGGTCACAGACAGGTACGAGGCAAGGGGGTTTTCCTGGAAACCACGCCAGCTGGGTGGCGGCCAACGGCGTGTCTCGGGGCTTCTTGGACCAAAGCCTTCTTTGGCGGGGTCTGCAGTGTATCCGTCGCTATGACCGCCTCGCATGCCGTGTTGGGTCTTCACATGCCTCGGTTGGTTTCCTTTACAGTAGTGCAACAGGTACCGTATCCTTCAAACAGGGATGAAGGATCCGTCATCAGTATTGCTGTCATGGTCTTCCGGCTGTCCTTGCCCTCACCGGTGGTCTCAGAAGTTGGAGATTTCTAAACCACAGTGCTCACCAGTCCTTTGCATCTGCGAGTATTTATGCTTCTCCGCATACAGCACATTCTTTCGTCCCAAGTGTAGGAGAAACGGTACCCATCGAGAGTCATGCACGGAGTACCTGACGACTATCGAGTCGAGTCCGCTCATACCTGGTCAAGCACGGTCCAAAAGTCTGCACGACATCGGAGAAGACTCAGCGATGAGGAGTCGTCACGACTGCCCATGCAACCTTTCGCACCTGGACATGGGAGGACAGGGACCGGAAGCTGCCCCGAGGCCTTCCCAGCAGAAGCAGGGGCAACCTGATGCTTCCGATAGGAGGCGCAGCGCCACGCATTGCCTTGACTACCACTCCAAAACGCGATTCAGGTATCTTTTCCACCCCGGGCATAGCCTCGACCGAGCAGCCCGCTGCGCCGCTGGGGGACTTACTGGTCCGGCCAGCCGGTAATGGCTTGTGGCGTTGGAACTTTCTCCAGCGCCCCCTCAAGGGGCCCGCTCATTGTCCGCTGTCAACCGTCCTCGCATCTCCACGCAGGAGGGGCGCCGACAAGCTTTCTAGGGTGCCCTCAGCCGCTGCGAAGTGCACATAGTGTGGCTGCATGAAACGTGGGCGTCTGCCACGACAAGTGATCGACCACCAAGGAGAGTTTTGACAGCTGTGCGTCGATCTGGCCAAACCTTGTGTCGATATGCACGTGGCAGAACATCTCGCACTAAACTCAACGTCGAAGCTTTGATCTCCCCGCGTAGCCTCTCTCAACCCTCTGTGTCCATCCAGCCCTTGCCCTTGAGAAAGCCTGGGGCGGCCCCATCTTGTGCCGTACGAGTGCTCCTGCTCATCTGCGGCTTGCATGACCCCGAGCAGGCCGTCCTGCAGCAAACCACAGGGGGCAGGGGTCTGGGCTGACGCTAGGTAGGGAGGAACCGGCGATACTACTGAGCCAATGATGTTGTCAGCCATCGGAGAAGGTGCCGGGGAGCGCCGGGACCCCGGAAAAGAACTCCTTAGCGTTGCTAGACAAAGCTGGTCCACCCACCTGACAAGCAGTGGAGGATGCCCAGCCAGGATCCCGTTGTCCCGCACAAGAGACTTCCCGTTGTGGAACCAGGCCGAGGTGGGAGGTTCTGTTGGACCCTGAGCTACATAGAGAGAGGCAGTACATCCTCGGCCCGAAAAGTTTTAGGCAATCGATCACCCGTCCAGGGCGTTCGCGTTAATGTCCTGACCTTTGAAGGGCCGGACTAGGCAAAAGAAAGCGTGCAATTGTTAGTTTGGGCTGGACCAACACAGCCCATACCTAGGTGGCTTGCGAAGTGCAAGATCCCTACCGCTTAACACGCCACTTCAGCCGCCCGGGTCCGACCATGCAGCACAAGCAGGGGTCGCGGATGCTCCCATGCCATTATTCTCTGCAAAGGACCTTCTTCCCTGATCGTCAGGGACCTTGAAGCAGATACGGGGCATCGCCCGAGCCCTCATCAGTGGATTTTTTGACAACCGGCACAGGCGTGCTTTAGCCGCCTCTGCCGAGTTACTACCTGACGCGGACGACGATACGAGCAAGGCAAGCCTCCCACGAAATTGGGCCTTGCTGATGCCTCGCCTGAACACGAACCCTGGCTCTTCCTCTCAAACCGCGGCACCATGGTCTCGGGATATGGCTTCACTTGGTTAGTGTCAACGGCCGATACAAAATATCGACATCCAACCAGGGCACAACGTGTTGGTCGGAGTACACCCCTGGTGGAGGGTACAGCTTGCGTGGCAGCATGGAGAACAGCGTGGTACGGCCTGCATAGTATCTGTTAATATCCACTGTTATCGATGCAGGTCAGAGATAGGGCAAGACTACGGCGTTCGCCGGCTTGTTCTCGAATATTCCTGCGAGTCCTTGATATCGCATGGCTCGTATGAGGGGCGCATAGTTCCGCCGATAATGTTCTGATAATATTGCGACAGCGCCCGCCACTTCGGGATACTACCGTTGTGGTTCTAGAAATCCTGGGCAGCGACCCGACACCACGGAAAGTGTGGATATTTCGCCTCACAGGCCGAGTGTTCCATCCGCTGCGGATATCTTTTTGTGTGAGCGTCATGACCACCTGACTCAGGCAGCCCCAGTGTCGATGTCGTATGAGCCGATCTCGCGAGACAGCAATCGCCTTGCAACAACGACCAGGAATACTCGTCTCGAACGTGGCTACGTCTACTATTATCGTGCACTGTCCATGTTGCCTCGGGGTGGGCTGGCAGGGATCCGCAGTCGGGACCGGGCTCCGGAGATGTTGCCTTCACGTGCGTGCTCCAGCCGCATGGGCGGAGCAGTACGGCTTACCTGGGCAGAGTCCAGACCGTGGCCGTTGGAGTCGTCTCTGGAAAGTCATGCGGAATTAGGGGTCTGAGATGAGCATTCCAGGGTGAAGCCACGAGCCCCGATCAGTTGGCTCGTTGCCGGGTCGGGCGACATCCGGCCATGCGTGATGGTCCATCACGGCTCCACGAACCGGCTGCTTTCATAAAAGGACTGCAGGCCTCCTTTGGGGAATTCCTGCTCGAGTTCCTGTTCCTACCGCCAGGGATCACCCACCTCTTTACATTCTTTTGGAACATATCCCACGCGGGCTAGCCAGGCAGACTTCGTCATCATGCAGATCCGCAACATCCTCTCCGCTGCTCTCCTGCTCGCCGCCCCGGGAGTCCTCTCGGCGCCGGCCCCTCTTGGTGATGCTCTCGACTCGCGTGCCACGGGTCCGTGCAACTCGCCCCTTGAGCGCAAGGAGTGGTAAGTCAAGCTGCCTCGCAAAGAAACCATATAGTCACGGATGCATGCTGACTCCGTCGCTCCAGGCGTGATTTGACGAAGGCCCAGCGTCTGGCGTACATCAACGCCGTCAAGTGCCTCCAGTCCAAGCCCGCCAAGACTGGCAGCACCTACCCCGGTGCCAAGAGCCGGTACGATGACTTCCAGGCTCTGCACATTGCCATGACTGAGCGCATCCACTTTGTCGTAAGCCGTCTGATGTCCTAGATTGCTGTCGACATGACGAAGCTCACAGGATATCACAGGGACAATTCCTGCCTTACCACAGACAGTTGCTCGCCCTCTACGAGACAGAGCTCCGCAACACCTGCGGCTACAACGGTGCCCAGCCCTACTGGGGTAAGCTTTCCCAGACTTGAAGCACGTTCTTCTTCTTACTATTGTCCTGTTACTGACGATCGTTGCGATAGACTGGACCAAGGACGTCAAGAACTTCACTGCGTCTCCTGTCTTTGACCCCGTCTATGGCTTTGGCGGCAACGGCGAGTGGCTCGAGGACATCACCGGCCTCCCGGTCACTTCTCTTGCCCCAGGCCCCCTGGCCCGTACTGGCGGCGGCTGTGTCACCAACGGCCCCTTTGCCAGCAGACAGATCCCCATGGGACCGGGCAAGAGCACCGACTACACCCCCCACTGCCTTCGCCGTGACTTTGTGCCCACACTCACTGCCAGCAAGCTGAGCACTCCTGAGGTTCAGTACGAGCGCTCTGCCTCTACCTATGCCGAGTACAGCCAGCGGGTTGAGCTCGTCAGCCTCAACCCGGACCTGTCCGGCATGACCACCCACGGCGCCGGCCACTTCGGCGTCGGCGGCATGGTCGGCGAGATGTCCGATATGTATTCCTCGCCAGGAGATCCCCTCTTCTGGCTGCATCATGCCCAACTCGATAACCTCTGGAATACCTGGCAAATGCAGAGTAAGTCTCCTGGATGAAATATCTTGAGTTGTGGCTGGCATAGATGCTAACTACCACCTCCGCAACCAGACTGGCCCGCCCGCAAATCGGACATTGGCGGCCCGGACACCATGTGGGGCGGACCCTTCAACGTTATCAACCCCTACGTCGGCACTATCCCCTACAAGAACATCACCCTCGACTTTGCCCTCGAGTACCCCCTGATGGCCCCCACCGTCAAGATTCGGGACGTCATGGATGTCTCAGCCCCCAACCTTTGCTACAAGTACGCGTAAGGGAGGGCTTAAAGGAGCAGGATGGCTTGGGACAGATGCCAGGTTCGGCGTGATAACAGCAGAAGACAGACTTATAGACATCTTGCAATTAATGGCGAAGAGAAGGTGATGTGCAGGCGTGTGCACTCTGTCGCTGCTAACATTGTGATTGTGTCAGGGGTAACCGTACCGTGAGCTCGGTGGATTCTGTTACTTGATCGTGCTTGTCAATTGTTGGATGCCAAGCCCGACCTTTGTACCACTCCAGACAACAACCCACACTTCCAGAGGTACCAGAAGTAACCCAGCACCTGCTGCTCTCTACAAACCTTTCTCTTCCCGAAGAAAAATCATTCATGTTTCTGCTCCACGGTCTGCAATATCCAGTCGTGCAGCTTCTCGGCAATGGCGTCGCTGTTCATCTCCATAAACTGCATGTGCGAGTTCCCGTGGATCCCAGCCTTTCCGAGCTCCAGAAACTCGATATTCTCCACGCCCGCCTGCTTGAGAAACATGACTGTGCAATGGTCGTACGCCGCGTGGTACGAAGCCTCGCCGGTATCCACCAGAATCGGCACCTTGGCGATGTTGACCAGCTTCTTCGCCGGTTCGGCCTGGATAATACAGTCCACCAGGTCGGCGGACGTGGTCTTGACGACCTGTGTCTCAAGGGGGCTCGTCAGGTTGGTCGGCGCGGGCGAGTAAGTCAGCGGGATGGAAGTCAGCCCCCAAGGCCTGGTGAAGCTGGTCGAGAAGATGACCTCGCGGAACGGCGGGCCCTTGGGCTCGATTTGAATCAGGCCCGCGATTTGGTCGGGTCGGGCATCTGCAAGACCCCAGCCGTAGAGCCCGCCTTGAGAGTGCGTCACAAGCACGATGCGCCGGCCGAGCTTGTCCAGGAGCGCGGTGCCGGCTTCCTTCACCGTGCGCTCTTGCTCTGTGCCGTCGACGATGAATTGCATGTTGCTCTGATAGAAGGCGTCGAAGACGGGATCGCCTTTCTTGCCAGTCTGGTACGCCGAACTTGTCAGACCAGTGCATTTGAAGAGCCAATCATCGCGTGTCGGGGACAAATGAACTTACCCCGGGCCACTGTGTGTGAAGCTTCGCCTGTGGCCATAAAGTGGAATCCCGAACCGCAGTGAAGCGTGATGATATCAATTCGTCAGTCCAAGTTGATTGTGGGAAACCACCAGCCGGGTTCCACGGCGACCGAGCGCGTGTAGGCTCATCGACCAGGTACACTTCATATCCATGATCGAGAAACCAGTCCGCCCAACCACTTCCGCCATCCGGTTTAGTGAGAAAGTTCTGTCGTCGGAACAGTCAGCGCAAACTTCAGCCGTCGAAAGTCATTGTTTCAAGCTCACCGTCCCGGACTGGGCTCCGCCGTGCATAAAAACAATGGGGTGCGGCTGTGAGACCTTGGCGGGAGTCAGATGCTCGACATACATCTGATTCTCGAAAAGATATCCGCCTGCGCCGGAAGGAACATATTGGCCGCCAACGTAGAAATAGTCTCTCGTGTGGAGGACTCCCCTAGCCAAAGCCGCCAAGCTGAAAAAGAACATCAAGGAAAGGTGACAAACCGCCATGACGAGTCCACAAAATGTGATGATGAAGAAAGGCAAAGCGTGGTTGTGTCGCAATCACCTAGGACAATATGAATGAGTGTGGGCTGCTCAGTAAGCTCCGCCTGTCGCGGGACTGACGTGCATCTGGCTATAACGTCCCGCGGGTGCTCATACGCTGGCGCACCCGTCAGCCACGGATCGTCAGTGGTTACCCCACACTGGTACCCCAGCATTCGCCAAGGTTTTCCAGCAATGAAGACGCTTTTCAATGCGTGGGAAGGGCAACGAATTTTAAACTGGGGTGAACCCGTCATTCGTCCTCTGCCAATGCGTTGTGTACCGAGCTTCATCGTGTGTCGCTCTTCCTCGATGACTGTTACCAGGCTTTCGCTCTCCCTCAACCAGGCACGCCATTTGCAACCCGTACTTGCTTTGGCATCCAATGCCGAAGGACTAATTTTGAGTTGCCGGTCTAGCAGATTGACGAGTGCTACGAAGTCGGGTATATTATAAGAGCACCACTCGGGCATCATACCCATCACGTGCCTACGCACAGGTCGCATAAATGTGATAAGATCAGATTTGTGCAGGACTGACAGCATGTCCCACCCCACCCTTCGTGCTGCTCTTTCTAGCAAATTCATCCGTGGGCGCAGACGACTGACACAATAATGCCAAAGGAACATTTCGCGGGAAAAGTGGCACCGTAGAGATGTAGAGGTTCAGAGGTTCAGAGGTTTAGAGGTTTAGAGGGGCAGAGGGGCAGAGGGGCAAAGGCTCAGAGGCTCAGAGGCTCAGGGATGTGGGCTCTTGCCGTTCCCCAGGTCTTATCGTAGAGAGCCTAAAGCTTGAAATGTGGCACGGCCATTGTGGACCCCTATTGTCCATTTTCGGTAATGTGAGATCTGCAGAGCTAGTCCAGCCAGGCGACTCAATTGAACCAATACCGACCGCCGGACAAAACGTGATAGTCATGCAGATCAACAGCCCTCCCACTCAAGACTCTGGCTGCCATGTTGCGTCATTCCTCTACAGAGGCTGGGCTGGTTACACAGCAAGGCCGGCGACCGGGTGGCGGAGTGAGAGATCAGCAAGCTGCCAGCCCTTTTAAAGTGGGAAGTCCGAGGAGCCAATGAGAGCTGATGGCAGCGCTGGCGTATTTCCTATTTGAGCGTGAACATGGCCAAGCCTTCTATCTTTCCTTTTGCGGGCTGTGGCCCTACTCGACCGCCCAGCTTGTCGATCTGCAACGGACATCACAGGGCTTTGCGTAATCGTGGATAGAGGAGAGGCTGTGCGTGCGTCACAACTCGGGACGACTGTAGTTTGTCTGAATATAAGAAGTGCGCTTGGCAGCAGCCATGAACCCTACCGTCGGCTCAAGCATCACAACGTAGACAAACAACACAACATGGCCACACATACCACAACTTCGACTACAACTGACAGAGGGCTGCTGAGCAGCGCTGCCAGCATCGGCTTGCAGCAGATCCAGCAACGTCTGTCACCGCGAGTGCAGGACAAGATGTCAAAGTACATGGGCACCTCTCCACCACCACCGCCGCCAGAGCAGCAGGGCTACCATCCTCAGCAGCCAGGCGGACCTTCGTACAGCAGCCAGCACCATGTACCTCCACCCCCGCAACAGCAATATAACCATCACCATCAAGGACACACTCCGTCACATGGCGCTGCGGCTTCATATTACGGTCACAGCCCCCAGCCACAGCAGTACCAAGCACCACCACCTCAGCAACCCCATCAGCAGCACCCCTCGTCCTCCTCCTCCCAGAACCACCACCATGGCCTCCACAACATCTTCAAGCCCAGCCACAACACGGGCCACGAGGCGGCCTACCAGCATCGCGACTTCGTCTTCGTCAAAGACGGCCTGACATACACCGTCAAGACAACCGACGGCAAGCACACCCTGCTATACATCGACTCGGAAAAGTCGCGGTGGTTCCAGAACAGCCCCAAGAGCATGACCATCTATCGCGGCGGTGGCGGAGGCGATAAGGGGGCCGACAAGATCGGCACGGTAAAGTACCACGACAGCACGTCGCTCAAGGCCGACCTGTCCCTGCACGGCCGGCCGCCGGTCAAGTGGTCGCGCAAGCTCGACTCGGGCACGGGCCTGGGCAAGCTCAAATGGGGCAAGGACCTGGTCGGCGGGCTCACCACCAGCTCGGGCATGGTGCTCAAGCTCGAGGACACGAGCCGGGACCGGACGCTCGCCAAGTTCGCGACCGGCGGCATGGTCGCGCGGCTCGGCCAGCTCGTGGGCGAGGGAGATGGAGGAAGCGGGAACGGGGTGTCGCTGGGATCCGGGGCCAAGAACTATTGGCACACCATGTCGGGCAAGAAGAACGCCGGCCGGATCGTGTTGGTGGCGAAAGAGAGCTTGAGCAGGGAGCAGGTCGAGGAGATTGTGGTCACGGGCATTGTCGAGCACGAGAGGAAGGTCAAGGAGAAGCAGATCTCGTCGGCCGGCGGCGGTGGAGGAGACGCCATAGGAGCCGTTGTCGGCGCCGTAGTCTCTTGAGAGGGCCGCGCCGACTCCCATTCTCTTTTAGTGATGTACGGAAAGAAACGCTTTGTGTGTGTATTTTGGTATCAAACGGCTGCAACTTTATAAAGCGCATCAAATGAACGCCTGGTGCTCGCTTGGTACAAGATATCTGAACGTCAGTGTCGGCAAGTGTAAATGGTAGCAAAGCCATGTGTGTCCACCACTTTGGATGGCTGCCCAGTACATGCCTTGAGACGACTGGCTAGTCGTCCTCCCAGCCTCCAACATCCCCGTCATCATCCAAGTCGACCTCGATCGTGGTGCCCAGTGCCTCCTTGCCCTGCCGAATCATTTCCTGCAGCCGGGCATTGAAATCGTTAATTCGAATGTCCGTCTGTCTCTCCTCCTGCTGCCGCTTCGCCGCGAGCTTACGCGCCTGCTTGTCCAGCCGCGGGCTGTTCTCGCTGACCTCGCTCATGGACTCGCGCTTCTTGGCCCGGCCAGGCGCAGCAGACATGGCCGACAGCGACACCGCGCTGCCTGACCTCCGATGGCCGTGAGACGAGTACGGATTCGGGCTAGGAATCCGGGGAAACTGCGCCTGCTGTGCGGATGCGCGATTCGGCGAAAGCAGCGGCGATTGGCTGCGCACAGGGATCCTGCTCGGCGGCTGGTCCAATACGGGTGATCGTGTTGATGCGAAACTTGCTGTCGACGCCGCTGCGGCACCGCCGCCAAGACTGGCTCTGCTAGACTGTCTTCGCGGGTGCGTTGGGGTCTGTATGCGACTGACTGGCCGGCTGATGCGGCGTCCGCCGATGGACGGGCGGTATGGCGACTGGACGGCAGGTGATGGCTTGGGCTGTGTCGAATGTCTTCTGTTGCTCTCGTCTTCGCTCACCATGACCCAGTTCCTGCGCAGCTCTTCTCCTGGAATCGTGCCGCTGATTTGGCGCCGCTTAGCCGCCGGTCGCGGTGTCGAGTCCGGCGTGTCGGCTCGGTAGAAAGGCTCGTGCATGTAGTTCGTGTCAGGAAAGGCGCCGGGCGTACTTCCCACGCTATATTTCGGCAGCGTCGGGACGTCGTGCTCATTGCACCAGACCTCGCCCTTGGGCGCCGATAACGTTGGTGTTGAAATCTGGAATCCCTGGCCACCACCGGCATGGAAGCCACGGAATGCACCACCCTTACAGAACTCCCAGACCTTGCCAACAACGCCGCCCAGCGCACTAAACGCGAAGCTTCCCCATCCATCTGAGCGCGTCGGAGGCGCTTCTGGCCGGGACTCGGCGGTTGTATACTGCGACAAGGGCGTTGCAAACACGTCATCCTCGTCATCTTCTGCCTCCTCCTGAGATCGCCTTGAGCCTCCGTCTCGCCGGTAGTCCGCATCCGAGTATATGCTGTCGTCCATGGACTGGGAGAGCCTCTTCTCCACTTCGGGTCCCGGTGTCGCAATCTCGCCGGCTAGGGTGTAGCGAGAATTTCCTCTGCTGATCTTTCGTCTCCCTATTTGTACCTGCGAGACAGCTGGAACTGGTCTAGCTCCCGTGTCAATCCCCAAGCCCCAATGACTAGACAGGTCTATGCTCGCATTTGCATTGCGTTTGCGCTTCGGGGTGGGGTTCGCAAAGTACGAGTCGGTGCCGGAGGCGACGGCGCTTTGGTCTTGATATGTCGAGTCGGCCATCGATGGAGATGTCGGCGGTCTGAACATGCCGGGATGTACGCCTGAAGCTGGCGCACGGCCACCGGCTGAGTCCATATAGGTGTTGTGCATCACAGCGTGTCCAGCCAAGGACATGTTTGCGTGCTGGATGCTACAGTGTGGTGACGATAGAGGTCGTCGACTGCAAGTGAACGGGATGCGGTCGTCGAAGCTAATCGCCAAGGCGGTGCGTCCGATGCTACCAGGACGCTCTCGGCTTTAAACTGCCCCGGGCTATACGTTGAAGCCGTACAGACAAGTGAATGTCTATCCGCAACCGCCTACAAAAGAGCGAGCCTGGATCCGAGGGGCAAGGCTTGATGTGTCGTACAACGGTGTCGCTGAGAGGTGAATCGCAGGTGAGGTCGTAATCAGCAGGTCGTAGCGTCCAGATCTGCCGACAGCTGGACGCTGTCGCAGGGTCTTATCACGGTCGGAAGCCGTGAATGGGCTGAGGTGGGGGTGGCCGCAACGGATGCGCGCGTGATGACAATGGCCTTGGAATTAAGGTGTGTATGCGTGCCCGGTGTGTCTCGAAGGTTGCGCACACTACCGGCTGGCGCAGGGTGAGACAAGGTCTCCAAGCTCCAACGGGTGCTGGCGCCGGTTGGTTCGCGGCAGCGGAGTGTCTGCCTGGCGCGGTGCCACCACCAAAGTAAGATGCAAGGTGGAAGTATGTGGGAGCCGATGCTTTGCGCCTTTGTGATAAGGGTCGGGAGGAGGTTGTCGCCTGACAGCCTTGCAGTCCAGAGGTGGCCCTCGAGCTGGTGGTCGTGATAAAGTCGTCGCCGTCAGGGGTTGCGATCAGGAAGAGAGAGATTAGAGAAACCCCCGGCGCAGCGGCCAAGGCAAACAAGGAGATGGCAATTAGTGACGTACTGGCCTAGCCTGATCGTCGTCGTCCCGCCAGGTAGAGTCTCTGCACGACAACATCCAGCATCAAACACACAACACTGGGCGCTGTAGCACCGACGAAAGACGGACTCGGGCACGTCCACACGTCGCTCCAGACATCAAATTTCCCGTGTCCAAAGCTGTTGGTCAGGGTCCAAGGATGCGGTCTTGTGATGGGTTGACCCCGGCTTGTTGCGACACAGTGGATGCTTCACTACCAGGGGCCGGTTGCCTGGTGGCAACAGCAGCGGGCTGCTGTGGGGAAGCACGCACTTCTGCCCACGCGTGCGTGCAGGCCCTGAATCAACAATGAATCATCAAAGTGGGGCACGCCAGCGCATGCTTTCTAGAAGGCGGCCCTTGGGAGATTTGCGTATCATGACGGTAGAGGTGATCTGGTTGTAATTATGCTTTGGTCTTTTTGATTAACACATCTAGCTAGTCATTAATTCGTAAAGCAATGCGGGTCCTTATCCGTGGCGCCTTGTGTCTATCCGCGCCCAGTGCAAACAGTCCTTTACACTTCAACGCGCCCATCTCTCCACGGCTTGCATGTCTGCCAAGCTTCCTTCCATGGCGATACTCTACTTGATGCCCCGTATGGAGGGTCAGCATTCCCGTCGCTCACACTTCTACTGCTCCCGGTTGTAGTACGCCTCCTGCTGTGTCAAGTGAACCTCCTTGACGCCGCCATCAAGGCCGTCCTGGCCTTGAACATGCTTCTTGCCCGCCCAAAAGTCGTCTCTCTCCTTGAGGATCTCCTGCGCCCACTCCCTGGTCTCTGGCAGGGCCATCTTTGTCGCGACGTACGCAAACTCGCCGAGATCGAGGCTCCGGTCCCCGCCCCGCTTCTCGTACTCGACCATCTGGCACAGCAGCTCCATCTTGTCGAGGTCGTGCACAAAGTGGCTGTCGATGGTCTTGGAGTCCTCGTACTCCTGCCAGATGGCGCGGATCTCGGCGCCCGCGAGCCCGCCGTGCAGCTTGCCCAGCAGGCCCGTGCAGATGTAGTCCATCGTCTCGGCCTCGCGGCGGTTCTTCTCGGGCTTCGGGACGCCGTCGACGGGCGTGATGTCGCCGACCAGCGCCTCCGCCATGTCGTGCACGAGGCACATCTTCATGCACTTGTTGAGGTCGAGCTTGGGCGCGAGCGCCGGCGGGCACAGGAACGTCATGAGAGACATGCGATACATGTGGTCGGCAATAGACTCGCCTCTGTGGTTGGTAGTGCTCTAGGTTAGCTGTTTTTTTTTTTTGTCTTTTCTTTTCCGGCCTCTTTGAACTTTCCAACGTCAAATACAAGGAAGGAGGGAGCCATGATTCGCACCTGTCGATACCAAACCGCCGCCAACCCTCACGTTTCGTCGTCTTGAGGCGCTCGAGAATGTGGATGAATGGGAGGGGCGAGGAAGAACCCTGTGCGGGTGCCGCGCCAGGTTCGAGAGCGTCGAGAACCTTCTCGACGGTCCAGTGACCCTCGACCTGAGGCATCGGCACAAGGCCGGGATCTATGTATGTGCACAACAGCACAGGTCAGCGTTGTGTCCCTCGAAAAAATGATCCTTGAAATGGGTGGGGGAATTTCCCAGAAGGCAGGTTGCAACCGCACCTCTTGAGCCGTTCTCTTGCGTCATGACTGCTGAGGAATGGAACGAAACACCGACGAGTCGCGCGAAGATGCAAATGAATAGGCTGCCTCGACCAAGTTTGCGACAAGTCTGAAAGGAGTGGCGGACGTCGCGAGAGCGAGCAGGATATGATGTATGGATGGTGGGGTATGTGTGTTTGCCGCTGTGGATGGAACAGGAACCAAAACAAAAGGCTTGACTAGCTCAATGCGCTAAGATGTGGCTAGTCGCGGCAAGTGACCGCGCGCACCCAAAGTTCCAAAAATATAAAGGCACGTGTAGGATGAAATGCAACTCTGGGCGCCAGTGAGCCAGACCAGCACGGCCATATATACGTCGAGCAGGAAAAGCGACCTCTGCCCATGACTCAAGCCTGATGCCCTCATACAAACACTGCCGATCCAGGTAGGCTGCATTCATGTCCGTGCCCGAGGCGCATGTTCGGTGACGACAACCAAGCACGTGCCTTCAGACTTGGAGGCTCAAACCTCGCGAACGGTCACGTTTGTGCAACGTCCGGAACGGAAGCATTAGAACAAGGCAATCAGGAACAATGTGGTCACCGCGAATACCATACTAATATGATGCAGCTGTCTCGCCCTACCTCATATTGTTACTGGGCGGGCGCCGGGCAGCTGTTTGCAAGGCAATCTGTTACAGCAGTCCCACGCCGGGCTTTCGTTTGGGGCAAGAAAAACAATTTTTGCATGCTGATATGCAGCTGACTACCCTCTTTCGCAATCCTTTACTAGGAAAGCAAAGGGCGGCACGAAAATAACTTGCAAACCCCCAAAGCCGGGACCGGTGCTAGTGTACGGGCAATACCGCCGTGAAGTCGTACACGCGCTAGGAATCCGCTACTTTGGCTCGGAATATCTCAGATACGCTTGGCCAGTATCCCCCGGGATTTTGCCCGCATTCCGAAGGCTCCGGCGCAGGGCCATGGACAGTGCACCACAGCACCGGCGGAGTCAAAAGCCACCGCACCGAGCAAGGGCGATTAGAGTTTGAGGCTTACCATGGGGACGGACCACGGCAAGGTTGTATACACTTCGTCGGCGGGTCACTCCTAGTGCCGTAAAAAAGTGCAACGTTGGGCAGTTATTTTAATGTCAGGGCTGACAGATGCACTTTGCACTTACAAGCCATGGACGACTTTGCAACTGGCTATCTCGACACGCGAGGGAAAGTGGAATCAACCTGACACAGCGGTGTGGACTCCAAGGTTATGTGTTGCTAATTGTGCAATCCCGAGCGTGAAACGGGGTCCAAGTCAGATATCCAGCGCTCCACGTTTTCGGCAAGCGGTGTTCCTGATCCTTTGCGAAGCATTGCCATGCTCGTGTCATCACCGGAAGCCGCCTAGGTCTCGTCCGATCGAGGTGCCCATATGCTTGTCCCTACTGTCTAGTTGTCCAAGCACGCGGTGGCCCCCAATTACTCTAGGTCAAAGAACTTCTTGAGTACACCAGATGCCTCGGCATAATTTTTCTTGAGATCCGCCAGAGCATCCTTGATGCCCTTTAGGCATACCTCCTCATCAGGCTGTGCATTCTCTCCTGTCGCGTCGAGCTTGTTGCCGAAGTTTTGGATTTTCTCACAATCGACCTTGACCTTGCTCAAACCCAGGGTGGCAGAGCTCCCCTTCAGGTAGTGCCCTAGCTCAGACAGCTTTGTGAGGTTCTTCACGCCTCTGACAAGACAGTAATCAATGTTAGTATATCAGACTTCTGGCACGGGGCGTTTCTGCGGTGCAAGCAGCAAGACGGCCAGAAGCGACTCAACGAAAGAGCGCCCCGAGCACCTCGGGGTGCGAGCCTCGGAGCTGTCAAAGGGGCTTGCAGCGCGCAGCTAACCCCGTGCACGAAGGACGTAAAACATACAGGGCGGTATCGAGCTCATCGAGCGTGGTTTCGGCCTGCGACAGGAAGTCGACAACAATGCCCTTGCTGAAGTCGCGCTCCTCTTCGTCGTCGTCCATCTCTAGGATCTGCTCAAACGTGTCCCGGTCGATGACCTCAGACGGCAAGTCGCGAACATCCATGGTTGCTTATGGTCGGAAGGAGGCCGAAAGATGGTTGCCAGGAAGCCTATCGCAGGGTGCCGGGAGAATGCGTGCCTGGGAGTGGCGCGGTCGCAGGTGAGTATGGTGGTGTACTACCCAGAGGTCGTCGTCGCTGGCTGTCGCAGTCGTCGCCGTCGCGAAAATGCGCAGCAGCTCCCAGGGCGGGGTAGGAAGCGGAAGGGGGGTTTATGTGGAAACGAGAGCTGCCTCGGACGCTCAGTGAGGGCTGCAGCAGGTGGGGTGCGACGGTACTTACCGCAGGATCTAGTGATGCACAACGACGTCGTTGCTCGCAGTATCTGACTGGGAGCAAAAGCCAGAAGCCACGGCGAGTTGAGGGAGCAAGGCGGGAGGAAGAGCGGCGTGTACGGGGCTGGAACGCGGAGAGGCTGGGGAGAAAAGCATAAGGTAAAGTATGTGCCCAAGGAGGTTACCCTCGAGGCCTGGGAGAGGAGCTTGAGAGATCGTCGGTTTCTGGCACTGGCCGAGCGCTACGCAGGCCGTTCGAGCTGTCCAAGGTTGCTCGGCTCAGCGCTAGGCAGCGCGAACAAGGACCCTGCAGCAGGTGCCAGAGATACGTGGAGCGGCGGTGGTGGCTGCATTCATGACGCAGCTGCGTCCCAACCCGTCGACCGCAGGCCGCGCCTTCCATGCCGTTCGCCTGGTCCGGCGCGACATACTGGAAGCTCCCATTTGCGGCACGGCGCCATGTGATGGACAGACAGCATTTCAACCTTCTCGCCCACCCATGGATTGCTGGGAGCTGGCGCCCGCGGATTGCTGGAAACTTCGAAGCTGGGATGCACGCCATCAGTCATCCAAACTGCTCCTGAAGTCTGTCTGTCGTCATTTCCAGCCTGACTCGGGCACCTACATACTGGACGGCTTCGGCCCGGGAGCGACCCCTCTGCCCCTGCTGCACGGCGCGGCCTGCGAGCAGTCTCGATCCAGATCTAAGTTATCTGCCGCTTCACACCCCTCTACCCGCACTGCACCGGCTTCTGCCAGGCCTCTGCGACGAAGCCGTCCATCTGCGCCGTGTGTGCAGCACCCGCTGCCACCCAGCCCTTGATGCCGCCCTGCAGGATGACGCTGCGCATCACTTCACCGCCCTGGCTGTCAATGTAGTCCTGGAACCACCCAGCCGCCCGCGTGCCCCGACCGCTGCTCGAGCCTGGTTTGATGGTGCCCGTCAGCAACTACATACTCGGTCTCGTCACAAACCCACGGGAGGGGAACATCATCTCGGACCCCAGGCCCGGGGGTGGGGGATTCTTACCGCAGTACCAAATGACCTGCTTCACACCCGCCGTCTCAAACAGCTTGTACAATGCGGGGATCGTGGGATAGAGCGACTGAGCAGGGAGGTTGATCGATGTCTTGATGGTTCCGCCCTGCAATGCACAACCGCGGCCTGTCCTCAGTAACAGTTACGGCACATAAAACTCGCAACACACAGCTCAGGCACAGATACGTATGGCTGTGCGCAAGACCTACCTCATAATCGTTGCGGCGCAAGTCGACCAAGACGTAGTCCTTGCCTGCGGTCGCAGTCCTAAGAAGCTCTAACATCTCCTCACGTGACACTGCTCCAGGCTCGGTCGTTCTAGGCGCAGGGAAGGCGGCGTGCCAAGGCTTAGTGTCGTTGGAAGCATTGGTCGTCATGGCTATTCGTGGATTTGAATTTGACGGATAGGAAGTGATTTTGTCTGGTGATTGTGAGTTCTGTTGTATTTCACACAAGACGGCCCTCTCCACACGCTCCTGGCCTGAACAACGATGCCAAGAGCGGCGAGGAAGAAAGTTGTCATGCCCCTCCTCTGATTGGTGCATCGAACTTTCGACGACCCAGCAGACCCACAGTGGCCATCTCAAGAAGGGACTTCGAGCAGTTGTTCAGACGGGGCTTTTTTCTGGTCCACCATATAACTGGTAGATCATACACTCGATCGTGTGTTGGTTTCATCACCTCCCGAGTTCGACATACAGCGTGTCTTTGTGGATTCCGAGGAAAGTCAGCGACCACGTCCGACCACGACTTACCACAAAGACCTGCGACATGACTGTTGAGGCCACTTACACGGCGCATGGCCACAAGTGGAACCATGGCAATGACATCGAAAAGCAAGCCGAGGGTGGTGAACTTCGAGCAAGGAATGGCTCTGTCGCCGTCGGTTCCCCCGAGGATGCGTCTCCCCGTGAGGCGTCAGCAGAGGAAACCAAGCAGAACAACGATAAATCCTCCGTCGTGAAAGCTCTCGGCTGGCTGGACAAACTCCTTGCTCTCTGGATCTTCCTCGCCATGGCCATTGGCATCATACTTGGAAACTTCGTGCCTGGAATATCAGAGGCTTTAGCAAAGGGACAATTCGTGGGCGTCTCAGTGCCAATCGGTCAGTCTTCCCCACCCTAGGAACTCATTATGCAATTTGACTCACACATTGCAATGCACACAGCTGTCGGACTGCTCGTCATGATGTATCCCATCTTGTGCAAGGTCCGCTATGAGACACTACCCGAAGTGTTCTCACATCGCGGCATCTGGAAGCAGATTGGGTTCAGTGTTTTCATGAACTGGGTTGTAGCCCCATTCCTGATGGTGCGTGATTACAGGCATCGACCGAGACAAAACACACGCAGTGGCAAGACGCAAAGTGCTGACTTTTTGGGTCATCAACACAGCTCGCCTTGGCCTGGATGTGCCTTCCAGATAAGCCCGAACTACGCGCGGGACTTATCCTTGTTGGTCTTGGTCGCTGTATTGCTATGGTACGGGGTGTCCGCACGAGCAGAGATGCTAATTCGAGGTTTGGTATGCTGGTGCTGACATACAACGTTTTTAGGTACTCATCTGGACCGATCTTGCAGCTGGTGATGGCGAATACTGCGCCATACTAGTCGCTGTCAACTCGATCCTGCAAATGGTCCTCTTCGCCCCATTGGCAGTCTTCTTCATCCGCGTCATCAGCAGGGATTCGGACACAATCGACATCCAATACGACACAGTGGCCACCAGTGTCGCCGTCTTTCTCGGCATCCCGCTCGCCGCCGCAATGATCTCCCGCTTCGCCCTACGCAAGCTGTTCGGCGGCAAGTGGTACGACGGTGTCTTTCTGCGTTTCGTTGCGCCCTGGTCGTTGATCGGCCTGCTATACACAATCCTTGTGCTCTTCGCGTACCAAGGCCGTCAGGTCGTTCACCAGATCGTCTCGGTGTGCCGCGTATCGGTCCCGCTGATCATCTACTTTGTCGTCATCTTCTTCCTGACGCTCTGGATAACATGGCGTCTCGGCTTCAACTACGCGCTCAGCACGACGCAGAGCTTCACTGCTGCGAGCAACAACTTTGAGCTTGCCATTGCAGTTGCAGTGGCCACCTTTGGACCACATAGCGACCAGGCGCTCGCGTCCACGGTCGGGCCTTTGATCGAAGTGCCCATCATGCTGGGGCTTGTGTATGCTGTCAAGTGGATTAGGCGGAGATGGTGGAAGGACTGATGTGTTGGCCCTGCTCATGGCAAATATCCTCGGTGTTGCCTCTGATACAGCGATCGTTAATTGTCGACATGTCGCTCTGATTATAGAACTGTAAATAAGATATTGGTAGCCTCCTGCAAAGACGGCCCCACGCGCTGATTGTAGTTCATCATCTGCCTCAACGCCTGGCTGGTCAAGTTGTCTCCACCATGAGCTGAAACAGTTGGGTGTTTTTGACCTTGCAGTCGCTCGAGTTCGGACATCCCAGCAGTCTTCGGGCGTCGTTGACGTTGCCGTGTCCTTGTAGACTCGCGATCATGTCGGCTGCCTCGTCGCAGGATGTCATTTCGACCATCTGCCGCGATGTTTGCGGTGGAGGCATCGCAGCAGAGTTTGAGTCCGGTTGTGACGCCGAGTCGGGTTGTGACGATGTCGTCGCCATGGTTCTTGTGTCCGTGCGATAGCAGTCAGGCGTGACTTTCCGGTCCGAGCTCCCATTCCTGCATACACAGCCGTCATCACATTCTTCTTCTTCTTCTTCTCCCTCCTCCTCTTCCGCCACTATTCGCATAATTTGATGATGGCCAGACGTCGCCGTCAATAAGCCACGCACGCCGTCCCCCTCTTCCTCTCCTCTGACAGCTTCTCTTCCAGGTAGGTCCAACCTCATCCCCGAGGCAGTCTTCTTCCACTCCTCATCCAGCCAGCCCTCCACCTCCCCCCTCGCCACGCCAAATCTCCTCTCCAGCAAGCCCATCAGCATCTCGTTCTTCCACGCCACGTACCGCGACGCAGCCTGCATCTCGACCGACGCCTGCACCGCCTGCCCCTCGCGCTCCCGCAGCCTGCGCTCTAGGTCCGCGACGTGCTCGCGCCGCCGCGCGCGCGAGCGCTGCTGGTTGAGCCGGGATTGTGCCGGGTCGGCAGGGACGCGGACCTGTGTGTCCCCCCTTCCTCGTTTAGTATGAGTCCTTTCGGGGATATGTGTTTTTTTTTGTGGTGCACGACGCTCGGAAAGAGGAAGAAGGGGGAGGGAGAGGGATGAAGTGATGGAACTGACCTTGCGCGGCATCCTCGTGTCCGCTTCCCACCACCAAACAACGACCAGGCCAGGGTTTCCCAGATTAGATGTATCGGGCGCAATGAGAAAGGGGGACACTTGCTCTCTCAAGCACTCAAAAAAAGAAATGCTATGTTAAAGGATTCTGTTTGCGATTTCGCGTCGCGAAACGCTGGTCCACCCCTCTTCCTTGGCACCTGTGCGTTCAAAGCCTGACAACTACGACGGCGGGCTTTCGTGTGGAGGCGGGTTGAGGGTCGCGAGGATATGGCGGCTTCGTCGGATATAGGTAATTAAGGCGCAGGCTGATTACATGAACGCAAACACTCTCCTTGCGGCTGAAGGACAGCAGCGCGAGGCGGCATCGGCTATGAGCGCGGAGGTGCGCTGCTGTTGTTGCAGTCTCGAGAAGCATATGTCTGAAGAAGGTAAAGTTGGGTGGCGGCGTAGGAGCAATGTCGTCAAACACTCACACACGCCTAGCGTGGGCGCGGTGGTGGAACCTCTTAAAGCCAAGGTGCCTAGCCTTTTTGCAATCACCCCACGAAAGCCTACTTCTACATGCATGCGCTTGCCGCTGAGCAAGCTATAACCACTGAGCGAAAAAAGAAATTTCAGGCCTGTGCTGGAATCAAGAAGGTTATATCTCATTGCAGTGGGGTTTCACAGAGTAATTGCGTCGTGCTTCCATTGGAACTCTAGATAGAATATGCCGTGCCTTTGATTTTGGTGTATTTGCATGCGGGTATCTTTGCCAAACTCCGAGTACATTCTTTGCAGGTCTCTTGAAACATTGTCCCGCCATATTGGGTGTTTCCTTCTCCCATCTAATGGCCCTTTGCCCTGATTCAGTAGTACCCTTGACCTCCGCCTCGCCCACCCATACCACCCCGCGGGCCACCACGAGGACGGTCATGCCGATTCCGCGGGGTCCAGCCAGGATCAAAATCCGGCCGCCCTCCGCGGCCCATACCTCCCCCGTTGAATGCCGAAGGAGGTCCGCCCCGGCCTCGCGGTCCTCTAGGGGCTGCTCTGGGGCCCCGTGGGCGATCTGGTATATCCTCGGGAATCGTCTCTTCCACCTCGACCTCATGTTCTTCCCAATGGTCCTCGGTGAACTGCTTGACGACGTCGCGCTCGCGGTATGCAGCATCAACATCGAAGACGAATCGGGTGGTGCCGTCCCTGGACCGCTTCACCTCTGCGGCGCGGTTGTTGTTATGGTTATTGTTGTTGCTGGCCGTGGAGGCGTCACCGCGCTCGTCCTCCTTTTCCGACCCCGTCGATGGCGATGGAGGGACGCCGGCCTGTGCGCACTCCTCGCACTGGTGTTGGTATCGCGGACTACTCCGTTCTTCGAGCTCCTTGTTCGCCGCGATCTTGATATCGATAAACGCTTCGAGGTCGAACATGAGCCCGACCCGCGTTGCTTTTGGATAGAGTGTGTACAGATCCAGCAAATCCAACAGGCATTCTAGAACCACGCTTCGATCGGTGTGCCACTTGATACTGGGGTCTTTGATGCGGAATTCGTCAATGTGAACGCCCGTCAGCAACGCCGTGAGCTCAACCACGGCCAAAGACATGGAGAATGTGGTGTGCTTGATGGGCACGTGCGTCTTGTACATGTCGAACGACATGGCGTATGCCACCGCGAAGAAGTCCTTAGCGGCCTGCTCGTCGCTGCCCAGGCGATATTTGACCAGCTTGGCAATGATCTTCTGGGGAAATCGGACACGAAAGTCGAAGCGCAGCGCCTCGAGGACTGCTCGTTCTAGATTGAGCATTGCTTTTGATGGGGCGTCAAAAGTCTGCAGATCGGCCCGTTAGTAGCTCGTCAGGTTCAGGCAGCTGGGCTCTCGACTCACCTTGTCGTCTTGTGTGAGCTGATTGTCAGGGTTCTGCAGGTTCCAGCGAGCGCATGCAATATCCCTGGACTTCTTGTGGGTGTCTTCCACTTTGCAAGCCGTGAAGAGGCAAGCCATTGCGACGTCAGTGTTGTTGAGCTCGTAGTTTGGATGCTTCAGCCGTAATTTGTGGTAGAAGGTGCATGCGGCATTGTACGTCTTTGCAGGGCTGGAAGACGGGGTTGACGTCAGTCTCAATCTAGGACAAAGGGGGAGCCAAGAAGCACTTTGAGAGCTCTTACAGCTGGAGCTTCTCTCTGATCGAGTCTATGAGCTGGATACCCTCGAGCCGGAACTTGGCCTCACGAGCTGGATCGGCACCACGTCGGTCGAGCTTCCTGCGTATCCGTTGCTCCAAGAGATATTGGTGGCTGACCTTGAGGCTGCCAGGATTCGGGCCGGACTGGTCGTTTGGCTTCGGCGAGGCGATCGGCGTGGCATCAGGAGCATCTCGCATGGCGACGTCTCCCGAGCTATTCCGGGCAATGTGTTCGGGGGCCATGGTTTGAGCACAAATGTCGGCTATGGAGGTCGGACACTGGTCGTGGCCGGGCGGATCGAGTGACTGGTGTTGACAGTGGTGGTTCCGTGCTGGACTCGGAGCTGGGAGCAGTAGGCAGCTCGATCTTGACGTGCGAGCTAGATCATGACTTCGGAGCCCGTGTGGTGTGTCACCCAACTGGGCTAGCAGGCGCTGTGCTAAATCGACGAGGTCCCCCAGATATGCGACACATGCACGAAATGTTCCGCGCCGACTGCGAAACCGCGATCATGGCGCGCCGCCCACAGAGGGTCTCTGTGGTATCGATAAGCCCGTCCGCGGCGCCCCAGAGGGCCTAGCCCCCCCGGCGCATCTTGCTACGCTAGCAGGCCAAGCCCCGGAACTCAAAAAGCTACTGGCCATAGCAGGTCATAGCGGACCAGTTGAAACAAGCTCTGTTCTTGCATTTTGTGAGCTGATTGATGGGAACAGTAGAAGCCTCGCGAAGTATTCGCGACCCGGACATGCTCCTCATGCCTGGACAATGGACTCGAGATCCTTGGGTCCTCGCCCTGAAGCCTGATGCTGGGAAAAGACACCAGAGCTCTAGAGGGATGCTGAAGCAGTAACCGGAGAGTGTGGGGGGACTGTGCATGGCCCCCAGCGCGCTTGCCCGCCCTAAACAGCCACCCAGACCCAGCAGTGACGTCTGACGCAGGCGCCGTTTCAAGGCGCACCCGTCGCAGGCATTCCCAACGCCAGTCACGAGGGCCAAAGCGCGCCTCAGCACATCCCTCTCCTGCCGATCTTCCACTTCAGGTTCAAGTCGAGCACATGCAACATCCCTCCTTCCCAGCAACAACTCTCCCACCCACATCTCCTATCAAGGACCTTGACCAACCTCACCTTCATTCACCAGCAGCATCAACAACAAACCATTCCTTGCTGGCCAAGAACGTCCCCCATTCACAATGCCTGCCGCCGCGAGGACACGGTTTTGCCTAACGGCGCTGGCCACGGTCGCCATCGTTCCCGCCCTCGCCCGGCCCTCAGTCGTCCAGCCTGCCACCACCCGCACACAACGAAGCAGCGACTCGGCGGCGTGGTCCGCCCGTGATTCAGACGGCGACGATACGCCACTGCCCGTGGTCATCTGGCATGGCCTGGGCGACAACTTTGCCGCCAAAGGGCTGCAGTCCGTCGGCGATCTCATCGAGGACATCAACCCAGGCACCCTCGTCTACTACATCCGCATGGACGAGTCGCCCTCCTCGGACCGCTCTGCCACCTTTTATGGCAACGTCACCGAGCAGATCGCAAAGGTCTGCGACGACCTCGCCTCCCACCCCATTCTCTCGACCGCCCCGGCCATTGATGCCGTCGGCTTCAGCCAGGGCGGCCAGTTCCTGCGCGGCTACGTCGAGCGCTGCAACTTCCCGCCCGTCCGCAGCCTCATCACCTACGGCAGCCAGCACAACGGCATCGTCGACTACCGCGCCTGCACCGCCACCGACTGGCTGTGCCGCGGCGCCATGGCCCTCCTTCACGGCCAGACCTGGTCCGACTGGGTCCAGTCCCGTCTCGTGCCGGCGCAGTACTTCCGCGACCCCGCGGACCTCGACTCGTACCTCGAGCACAGCAACTTCCTCGCGGACATCAACAACGAGCGCCTCCTCAAGAACAAGACGTACGCGCACAACCTCGCCAGGCTCGAGAACTTTGTCATGTACATGTTTGCCCAGGACACCACCGTGATCCCCAAGGAGACGGGCTGGTTCGAAGAGGTCCTGGGCGCCGACGTCGTCCCCCTCCGCTCCCGCGCCATCTACAAGGAGGACTGGATTGGCCTGCGCGCCCTCGACGACAAGGGCGGCCTGCGCTTCCGCAAGACGCCCGGCGACCACATGCAGCTCAGTGACAAGTCTCTGGCCGAGGCGTTTAAGACATTCTTTGGCCCCGAGGGCAAGAAGTTCCCGTCCGAGGAGCAAGCAGAGGTTGGGGAGCTGTGAAAGCATGGGGCCTGTTCCACTTTTCCTTTTGTTCTCTTATCGCTTGTTGAGGGTTCTTCTGCACGAGTCGCGCCCTGGTTCTTTTGGTTTTTTTGTTGCATATTTTTGGCGTTCAATAAGCATGACCTTTTAGGGAGGCAATCTGGGCTTTCCCCTTGTACTTCTGTAGTGAGCTGGAGTGTTGCGAGGATCTCTGCACATAGTGAAGCAACGAACGCCCTTACTGGCATGTAAATCATCCCGACTGAAGCGGACACCTGTCACTGTAACCATGACCATATAACACGCCCGATGTGCTCGCCAGTGCTCCAAAAGAAGACTCAAAATGCTGCTGCTGTATAGTGACACCGACCAATATAGACTATATTTTACGAATGAGCCCTACCAAAACATGCATGCAAGCAAGCCAGGGCGAAGAGCAAACACGCGAACGCCGTCCAACGCCATGAGTTTTATCTCGTTGTGGTCGTCTCTTTGAGATAAAATATGCAATCTTCCCCCATCGGTCTTCCCCAGTCTCCATTTTCCCCCTTACTTCGAAGCTTTCAAAGGTCTCACTTCTCCCTGCCTCTCGTCATTGCTCGAGCGAGACCCCTCAATTTGGTGATGGGCGGTACCGAGTAAAGACTTTTTAGACATCGACGGCCTTCTTGGCCGCCTTCTTCTGCTTCTTGAGCGCGGCCTTGCGCTCGGCAATCTCCTTGTCGAGCTTGTCGTCGCTGGCGGCCTTGCTGTCAGTAGCAGCAGCACCGCTGCCGCCGCTGATCTTGCCCTTGCCCTTGCCCTTGCCGCCAGTCTTGACCTCGGGGAGGAGCTTGCCCTCGACCTCGGACTTTTTCGACTTCTTCGCGGCGGCGGTGGTGGTAGTGGCCGACTGCTCGTCGTCCCCGTCCCCGGAAGCCTTGCGCTTCTTGCCAATGTTGGCCTTTTCACTGCTGCTGCTGCTCTTCCTCTTGCTGTCCTTGTCGGCGGCGGCGGCAGCCTCGAGGGCCTTGGCCTCCTCGGAGCCATCGGCGAGGATGTCCTTGTCGGCGTCGACCCACAGCTCCTCGGTGAGCCAGATGGGCAGGGCCGCGGTGGTCGGGCCCTTGACGTAGAGGCCGCGCACGTTGTTCCACTTGCCCGGGACGAACTTGCTGACCAGAGCGCCCGCGACCGCGTCGACGTTGGCGGCGACCTGCTCGGCCGTGAAGCTGCCCAGGCCCACGCGGACCGCCGTGTTGGTCGTGGGTGAGAGGTTGACCAGAGCGGACGACAGTGCCTTGGAGATCTCGGCCGCGAGCTGCGGGGCTGTGCAGGCGTTGCCCGGGTTCTCGTCCGACTTGGCCTGCTTGGGCGCACGCTTGCCGTTCTCGGACGGCCGGGTCGCGTGAATGGTCACGGGGATCGGGCGCTTCGCGGTCGACTTGTAAAAGGTCTTGCCGAGGGTGGCCGGGAGGCGGTTGATGATGCGCGAGTCGCCGAGGAAGACGTCGTGCTCGGCAAAGAGGGCGCGCTGGGCCTCGAACGTCTTGAACTTGGCCTTGAGCTTGTTGTAGTCGATGACACGGGTGATCTGCTTGCGCAGGTCCGCAGGGAAGGCGTCCGAGGCGACGAGGTTCTTGAAGGCGCGCTGGGGCTCCGCGGTGATGAGGCACACGGCCAGGTTCGGGTCGGTGTTGAGCGAGTGCGGCAGGGCAATCTTGCCGGGCTTGAGAGACCGCGTGTCCGAGATGTGCCGCTTCGTCGTCAGCGTCAGCCAGATGGGCTCCTCGCCAGCGGCGGCCTCGTCGTCGTCGTCAGCAAGCAGGTCCTTCTTGGGGGCGTTTTCAGCAGTCTCCTTGGCAGCCTTCTTCATGTGCGCCAGTAACGCCTTGGACGCCTTGAGGGTCTGTGAGAGAAAATCTCCATGTCAGCAAAACGTGTCTGCAAGGCAAGTGTACAAGACTGGAGGTACATGGGCAGCATTCATGGAGCGACGAACCTGATCGGGGTTGACCTTGGACACGGTCGTGTCTGACCGCAGAGCCATTTCTTTGGAGGGCGCCATGATGACTGGCAGTGTGGTGTCGTGCTGTGGTGTTGGAATTGGCACGGCTGGGGGAAGACTTGAGCTGTTCCTGAGAAGAAGAGGCCCGCGAGGTATCAGGTAGTCGGTCGCGCGCGCAGTCGACTTTTTTTGCCGGCGATTTGCTAGTACACTGGCCCAGCGTTGAATACAGCAGCGCAGCTCGGCCGCCAGGCCCGTGGGGCAGAAATTTTCTAGGGGACCTACTATGGTACAGCCAAAAAGTCGAGCTCCAGACAGCCGATAAGGACGATAAGCCAGTCTAGCAGCACCTCGCGTCCAGCCAATCAGAGCCAACAGCCTGCTAGCAGCTCTTCTCTTTCAGCAAAGTCGAGTTTGGGACCTCGAACAGCTCCCATTCCACTGCATTACGCCCGGTCGTGTCCTGTGCTATGGTCATGACGGCGGCGATGGCTCAAGAACTGGTGGGAAGATGCTGAAAGCTGCTTGTGACGATGTGCATGGAGGTGCGTCAGCCTGGATATATTCACGGAGCAGGGAAAGTCGAAGCTACAACGGCACCAATACTGATGACCACCCTCTTGGGTCGATATACGGAATGGCAGACACCAGCTCTGTCTGCGAGGGCATATTCCTGTGCCTGCCTGCCCGATGCCCGACTTGCGCATGTGTGGCAAGGAGTCGTGCGAGAACCACTGGTCTAACCGACCGTTGCACCCGTCCGTAAGTGCGCAGGGCTTCACAAGGCTGGACCCTGGACCGCCCTGTCCACCACCGACGAATGCCTTCATGCCCGTTGACTCGGCTGACTCGCAGACGCGGCATGCCTGCTTCAAAGTGCAGTCATCACTGCTCCGGACGAGAGCAACGGCACACTAGCACGCCTCCGTCTGCATGGGTCAGCTAGCAGAGGAGGGGGGTTTCTCGCAGTGACCTGGATGGTACTTGTTGTCAATGTCAACTCCTTCCCCGTACCCTTCCCCCACGGGCAACTGTCAAAGGCGAAACACACGGAGGCGGACACATTATCGATCTGCCACCGCTGGATGTGTGGCACGCTTCCCCCCGAGCCAATGATATTCCACTCATCCCGGCGTGGAGATGGCAGACGAGGGCGGCGAGGCAAAATTACAAGCACTAGAGCTCAAAAAGCGACAGGGTGGCGTGGCTGCATGTCTATCCCGCACCTTCTCCTCTCCTGTCGGCATTGTCCCCCGCGGAAGTGGAAACCGGCGATCTGCCAGATCGTCTACAGACCAGGTTGCGAAACTTGCTGAGCTTGCGAGCCCGAGGGGACATCTGGGTCGCCGCTTGAGCGAGGCGTGACGAGGCTAGGGGGCTAGCACTTTATTAGAGTGCAACAAAGCGGCATTGTGGGCATCTCGGAGCTGTCGCTCGCAAACGACTGCCTCAAGCAGGAGGAACGCTTGTCGAAAACAAGTTTACCATTGGCAACCTCGGCGCTTCGCCGTTGCCTCGCCAGGCCGCCCCCCACGATGGGTTGCCGTCAGGCGGGCCAAGCGCTGTGTATCCTTGCAGGATGGACCTTGGATGACCCGCCGCTGCGACATGACCCTGCAACGACGTTTGTCCCGCTCGAAGCCCGCTCGCCAGGGATCTGGTCAAGTGTTTGCTGCACCGGAGTATCCGGTTAGCCGTCATTGCAGCCTGGCAGCTCTGAACGGTGGATGCCTGCGACTTCTATGATTCTGGATGGAGGCTGAGAGAGCGAAAGATGGGCCAAACTTAGTGGGTGTCGGACTACCTCGGCTCTGTGTGCATGCTGTCTATATCCGCACTCTTCTGCTGCATCCGCATGAGCTGCCAGGTTGACTCCCTTGTCACGGTGCTTGTGCTTTGCCATAATCACCCAGCACTCAGCGCACTCATCTGCACCACCACTCATATCAAGGCTGTTCCAGGCAATGGGTTTGTGCTTCCCCGCAGTGGCGACACCCTGGCCTGGCCAGTCTGTTCTGCTTGTCCGGCCTGGCCCCCAAGGCTTGGCTGCTTGTCTGCCACACTTTGTTCCTGTGATCGCCTCCCTTGTCAGGTGACGTGGAACCAAGAACTTTGGGGCTGGGCGAGATGACTGTTGTTCCTCCCCTTCGGCCCTAGCTTGCAGCCCATCATCCTCCATCCTTCACACACCCTGACCAGGGTGGATAATGTGCCGAGCAGTGGATCAGGTGCGCCATCGTGCATCGCTGACTGAGGCCGTCGTGAATTCTCCCCAACTTGCCATCTGTGGATTTGCAAAGCCTGGCCGTGCCCATGCCCGGGATGGCCTCGTGGCTGGCGTATGGTACCTGCTCGGGTGCTGCTTGGTCTGGTATCGCCTTGGATGGCGCTTCAACTAATTATGTGTCCCGGTGTTGACGACATGGAGGTGGACGGCGGTGAGGAGCGGAATCCGAAGCAACGCCACAGGGGCTCAAGCGAGATTCCGAGGTGGTTGTGCATGTTTGGAGTCGACGTGCGCAGGACAAAGTTGACCAGGGCCACGCCATGGATCGGAAAGCCAAGAACCTCTCTTTCCTCCAGTGATTGCTCACATTTCCAATGTGGGTGGTGAGATGGCCGTAGTCGTCACGCCCATTGCGCCGCGTGTCGTCGATATTGATTCATGTAGGATGGAACGGCCTCCAATGGGGGCAGGTGGCTGCGGAGAAGAGCTGCCCGATTCAGCTCCATCTCCCTGCATGCATACGCCCTAGCGTACCTACATACTTGGTTGCTGGGCTGCAGACTATGCTATGCATGCAAGTATATCGTCGCCGTACATTGGCGGCCGCCCAGCACGTGTTGTCGACAGCGGGACTCCAAGACCGGGACGCGCACGATGCATCCGATGTGCGAAGTCACTGCTCCATGGTGCAGTGCCAGCAAGGGGGATCGGGCTTTGCTGAGTGCAGTGATTGGACACCCCCTAATGATCGCGGCTTTTTGAACAGTCCGTCTCCGGCAAGATTCTTCATGAAGCCTGTCGCGACCACCTCCCAGTCCGAGGCTTGAACTGGACAGACCCATCACTAACCGCCCCATGCTTGCCTATAAGGCCTCTCTTATATACCTTTGTGCCCATGTGCGTAGGAATGCCCAGCACTAAATTCCAGCAGAATTCAGGCACACCCGAGCTTGTGACGGAGCATGCATGCCGTGCTTGCAGGGCTGGCGAAGACGGGAGGTTTGACCTCGCGCCATCAGGTCAGCTCGCTCAGGTGGTCCCATGAAGCAGATGTGCCGTCTATTATTGGCATGCATAACATCGAAGATGTAGAACCGGGCAGCAGCATTGGAATGGCCAGACCGCTCGGATGTGTAGAGCAAAATACTTAGGCGCCTTATATCTAGGCCGCGGAATGGCCAGACAATACATGGATGATGAATCTTCTTGAGCGATCGAGTCACGTCGTCTTCCAAGACCAGCAAGACGACGACGTGACTCCAACAGAAGAGAGTCTGGCTTTGCTGCTCCTTGTGCAAACCCAAGCTAGCAACAATGTTGGGCGGACTATCACGTTGCATCCGCCTTCACTGTGGTGTCATCCAGGAGGACCTCAATGGCGGTGGATCCCTGTTTGATCCCGATCCGGCCATCTCCTCGCGGATAGGCACGCATAGCATTTTGTGGTTGGGATAGTGTCGTGTGAAGGCTTTCTGTCCCATGTTGTTCCTCTTGAAATAAGGTTTTGGGCTGAGGTGGGTGCTTGTGCTCGTTTGTCACTCTCCTTCAAGGCTGATTGGCCATACATGAGCCCGACTCGCAGCACGAAAGGGTTGAAAGGA
This sequence comes from Microdochium trichocladiopsis, assembly GCF_020744255.1. Taxonomy (NCBI): domain Eukaryota; kingdom Fungi; phylum Ascomycota; class Sordariomycetes; order Xylariales; family Microdochiaceae; genus Microdochium; species Microdochium trichocladiopsis. The sequence continues at coordinate 2,588,334 of NW_025763548.1, forward strand.
ACGTTGTCCCTGGATAATAGACCGTGTGCCGCGCTACAGAGATCGAGCCCCCTACCTGTCGGCTTCATGCCTCTGCTATCGGCGTGGCCATGTTAATGGTTTTTGTCCCAGGCACATTCGATAATACGAGATGCACCAGAACTAGAGCGAATCCAGCAGCCTACACAACCGTTTGCCGCGAGTTGCCAAGTATACCAATGGCCACTGATGGGTTGCACTGTGGTTGCTTGCCGTTCCTGACGGTCATTCAGGGGGTAAATATTGCACTGCCGAGCATCCTGGATTTTGCAATATCGATGATCTTTGAGGGTGACGACGCTAACACAAGGGTCTGTAGGCCACAACCCGGAGAGCGGTGCTCGAAGTCAGAACCACCGAAGATGCGGTATGTTTGTGTGCACATGCTCAGGTCCGGACCTGACAGACCGCCTCAAGGTCCATCTTTTTTAATCATCAAACGTGAAGACGCCGAGGGAAATGCTGTTTGAAGGCTGCGGTCGAATTAGGGAGGGCTCGCCAAGCATCCACATTCTGACCCTGGCCTAGCTCGGGTGCGGTGTACCTTAAGGTATGAGAGGTAGGAAAATCTTATGGACAGGGGAAAAGAGACCCAAATTGTGACGATAGATGTGACGCACAAGAGCGGGCATACGGGCTGGATGTCGCAATACAAGATGCACAGCACTCAGTCAGGCCAACTTGGTGTATCATATTCAAGGCTGCTCACAATGTAGAAGCACGACTTCTGGGCGGGGAAGGCGACTGCCACTTGAAACACACCTCAAAGCTGATACTGCCCACGTTCGGTAGTCCCCTGCAGAATCGAAACCAGAGTGTCGCGCACAGCCACTATCTCAGTCGAATAGAATTGAGCCTTGCGAGCATGTGGCAGAAGGGCAACCGAAGACACCAAAGGTGCCGTAATCATCATCCTACAGCGTACGTAGTAATGTGACGGCTGCTGCTGCTGACTTTCGCCGTCTTGAAACGGGATGCTTGACAAGCCCAACAAAGTGAAATGGCACACCCTTGCATGCGGTCCATTAAAAGACAAGGTACCTCTGTTGGGGCGCGGAATCGGCGCCACAAAGTGTGCAATCCTCCTGAGCATGTTATATTTCGGCGATCGTATTGACATGCTCGTCGGCTGCTGGTGCGCCCACGGCGGGTCTTCATGCAGCGATGCGCACACAAACTTCGCTCCGAGTGCCGTCTGTGTTGCAGGTCAAGTACCGTCGAGGTCGAACAACACGTCATGACGAGGAGAACAAGAACCTGAGTGCAGTGGAATCCTATCAGCTGCAAGCTGGCAGGGACCAGGTGCTTTGCAGTGTGACTGGGAACGTTTCGCACGTTATTATGCTGCAACAACTTCCGGAGCGGGAGTACGGAGCCGGGCATAGTTGTAACGATGTGCGAAGCACTTTGACCATGAATGTGGGCTTAGTCACCACGAGACAGGGCCACTCCTCCGAGGTCGAGGTCAACAGCGGCATCGACGAGGTTTGGTCAAGCCCGAGCCAAGCGATTTAGCCTCAACGGCGCTTCTAAATTTGCCAGGAAGCGAGGACGTGCGCAAAATCGGCTGACGTCAAACGGCTGATACAGTACAGAAAGATGAGCCGACGGTTCGAGGTCACGGCAGAGGACGGGCTTTCTAGCGTGCAGGTCGAAATCAAACCAGCCATGGAGGTACTGCGTCCAAAAAGGAGCTGGGGACGCACGCGCGCCATCTTCCTCAGCCATTGCTGCCAGCCCTGGCTGCCGACGGTGGCTACAGCGGAGCATTCGACCGGCGGCTACTCGGAGCCTGTCAAACATGAGGTGCCCACAGAAGCTGCGAACTGGTGCAGCCGACTATGGCACTAAGCCCCTGAGCAGCTTGACGGCAGAGGGTCTTGGTCGCGGGTTCAGATCTGAGATTGAAGACTGGCTTGAAGTGTTGCGGGTCCCGGGGCGATAGCGCTGCTTTCCACCCCACCAGCAAGATATTGATGGTTCCTGGGTGGCTGATGTGGCGAGTCATTTTGCGCTGTCGGCAAATATCTATCTTGTGCAACTGAAGGTTCGGGATAATACTGGCGTGATGGCCACAGTCGTCTCAATGTCTTGGTTGTCCGAACGGATCGAAAGTCGTGTCGACCAGTTCCTGCATCCTGCCCGGTGCATGGCTGGCGCCTTTCCTGCCTGACAGGATGGCGAGGATAGCAACCTCGCGGTGGCGTTCGGGTTTTGAGGAGCAGGGGTCATGCTGGCCCTTGCAGATGCCCCAGCTCTATCCCGACCCTTGTGGGCCAGGTGACCTGAGGGATACTTGCAATGACTGTCGAGCATGTGCTTTTGCCAACGTAGTATGGTGCCCATGGACATGCGGAGATTCCTGACGGTGGAGAGGGTCCAGCCACACCACTCCCGAGCTTGCAGCCAATGTCCTCCTAGTGCCGCCCCGGGGTCTGCCAGTGAGGGAACAAAGAGGTGCCTGTCTTAAAGAGTTGGGGATCCCCCAGCACGATTACTGTGCTGGACCGCATTCCAGCTGCCAGAGGCCGTAATCCTCTTCTTGCTTACGACCGCACACACCATCTCTGCTTGTTCAAGGTCGTTATGTTTGCTGGGCCTGACTTGAGCTGAGCTCAACAACGCGTGGTCCCTGGGCTGGAAACCTCATTCGTGTTCAGCTTTCTTTCTCCCGGCAAGCTGTGTCTTGTCTGGTGCCTGGAAGCACCATGGAGTCTCTGTAAGTGGGAGTCTGGTCGACGTGACCATCGCGAGCCGTCTTCGTCATGTCGTTGGCTAACCACTGGTGGTTTGCTGCTGCAGTGCAATCACGACGGACTGCATCACACTAGGAAGCGCCGTTGCCAAGGCGACATGGCTGCTCAACGCAGTTGTCAGGGAGGTACGAGAATCGCGCTCGGTGCTCGACAACTTGTCTCGCGAGCTTCACTCTCTCGAGGGTGTGCTGGATCTGCTGCAAGAGGACGCCGAGTCATTCCCACAGGAGCTTGCCGCCGATACGCCCGTGATACTTGAGCGGTGCCAGAGCGTCGTGGATGAACTAGATGCCCATCTGTCCCTGTTGAACCAGCCAGAGCTCTCGAGCCAGGAACGTCGGCGACGGTGGTTCGAGACGGGCAAAGACGAATCTATTGTCCTGCAGAAGAGGATAGCTGCACATCGGGCAGTTCTGGGCCTGGCGATAGACCTGGTGGGAGCGTAGGTCCTTCCCCGTTTGCCCAGCGGGGCTGCTGTGCTTTGCTGCTGCCACTGGAGACAATCTAGCTGACTCCTGACCAACTCCGCTGTGCAGCACCGCCATACGCGAGATCCGCCTCGAGGCTGAGGCCGGTCGGCCTACCACCATCCAGAGGCGTGCTAATGCCGCCGACGCCTTTAGCGACATTGCGCGCATCCTCAACGAAATGGAGGATGTCTACGCCCAGACCAAAGAGCTCGAGACTGACGGCGCCCCTTCTCCTCTCCACCACTACATCATGACCGTCAAGGCTCATGTCGAGGCCGTCCTGAGCAGCGCCGACCTCGCGGAAGCAGACGAAGGCGCGTTTGTTTCGGGTAAGGAGCTCTTTCCGGCATACATAGGAGACGGCCCGGACAGCGCCATCTCGATTAATGAAGAACCTCTTCGCAAGACGCTCCAGGAGGCTCTTGCGAACAAGTCCGCCGACGCAGAAGCTCGCAGCCATTCGGACGATGATCTTGGTCGCCGCAACGGACCCAAGTACGGAACATATCTGGACGTGGACGGCGATGGCGACGATGGCTCTTCAATGATTGAAAGCGTTTCCGTCAACGAAATCATAGAGACAATCACACCTCGTCCACGGGACGACATGGCGGGCTTTATTGAGGCACAGGGCAGCCTCAGTACTCCGTCCAGTAGGCCGCCAACACCACCACCGAAAGATGTGAAGCGTCTCGAAGCAGCGCGGAACAACATGGTGTCTCCATTCCTCGAACTCGACCGGCACCCGGAACCAGTCGTCAGCAACTACGGCGTGTTTACGGAGATCACGTCGAACACCCGCAAGCAGTCGTCCGGTACAGGTGGGAAGCTCGACAGGATTTTTGGCTCCCAGCGACGCAAACCAAAGCTGCGACTCAACCTGATGCCCGGCGATGACTTGCGTTACGTCCCCGGGAGCCAGCTGTCACCAAGGCCTGGCACACAATCAACGCAATCAGGCTCTTCCTCGGAGAACATGTCCGTGGAGTTCCGGCCATCAACGCCTGTTATCAAGGCCAGCCTGGTGCGGCGGTCCAGCAAGCGGCTCTCGGTGTCTCTCAAGAAGCTGCCATTGTGGTCCCCGACTGATCTTGAGGAGACAGCCGAGGGCACTGAATTTGCGACCGTCTTTGGGGTTTCACTGCAGAGGAGCATGGCTGTGGCCAAGGGCACGTCCAAGACACATCACGGGGACAATGGCGGCTCCTCGCGCCGTGACTTCCCGCTCTGCATGCAGAAGAGCTGCTTCTTCATCAAGCAAGAGGGCATAGGGGCTCCAAACCTCTTTGCGGACGCAGGGGATGGCCACCGGGTCCGCCGGCTCAAAGACGCCTTCGCACGGCCACCGACTTATGGTAACGATGTGAACTGGTCGCACTACACGGTCTATGACGCCGCAGATTTGATTCTTTTGTTTCTATCACAGCTTCCCAAGCCTCTCGTGTCAGAATCAATCGCCAAGCGATGGGTTGTACTGGCGAGACAGTCGACCTTGAGTGGTGCTCTCAGCAATCGGTTGGAACAATGCATCGACTTCTGGGAGGAGGCATTGAGCAGTCTGCGCGGACCACATCGAAGCTTGTTCAAGCTGCTGTTGAATTTATGGGCAGACATCGCAGATGCATCGGAGGTTAACGACATGACAGCCGAGCGCCTCGCGGCCGCCGTGATCAAGCCGTTGATGCACATCCACCCAGAAAAGTACGACACCGATTTTATCCTTGCGCTTGCATATCTTATTCGCAAGAGGGGTGAATACATTGAGATCATGAAGTCGGACAAGAAGACTAGCGAGATTGCGAGGATTACACGCATCAGCCGTATCCAAGGCTTTTAAGCCATTTACTCGCGGCTACAGGCTCGTCACTGCGCGACGAGTATCGCTTGTGGACGTCCCTCGTTGCGAGAGGGTCACCCACCCCTTATGTTAATCACCCATGCCGGACGGTTGCCATAACCCAATCTCAACCTCTGAGCTTTCTTATATACTGTGCTCTCTCTTGTGTAGTTGCTGGACAGACGATAAGGGAGAGAGGATAGTCACGCCCTTGCTTCCCCATATCGCACGAACAGGATTGTAATTATTGTGAGGCCACTGGGCTGAGGAACCGGATGGACCAGGAACGCAACGGCCGGAACTCGATTTGGACGAAACCTGCACACACAAAGATACCCATTTTCGTTTCCTGCTTGGAGCACTCTAACGTCTTTTCGCATCACATGTCACGATACTCTACTTTCAATTCAAATTTCCTTTCTCTACTGTGCGAGTTTGCCCGAAACCGATGCTGAATGGCTTTTCCGTGGGGAGATGATTGCACAATGCTGGCCGCTTGGTTGATGTCATGCAGCCAGTCGACATTGCAAATTTTGTACGTCACGACACGTGGGCGGCAAAAGCTGAGCCGGCCACGGGCCGCTATCGAGACATGTGTCTCACGGTTATTTCGACGCGAGACAACTGATCTCGATGCGAGACCTGGAAAGAGTCAGATAACAATCCGCGCATCACCCTTTCCCCCCCTGCCCCGTGCTTGGCATTTTCCACGATTGCAAAGAACAGATGGCGTCAAGGGAACTCGGAACATGAATACAAGGAAGAAAAAAAAAAAGGCGCCCAGCCACAGGGTCACGCGTCGTGTTGAAGGATGACATGACAGGATCGTCGGGCGTGCGGGTGGGCATGGGTGCAGGGGTTCAGGGGTTCCCGGCGCAGAAAAATGGTTTTCTGCAGTAGGAGGAGCGCGTCTGAAGCGGTGGAGCGTCACGTACTTTAAGTGACAACCTCGGAAGCCGTGCTTGGACTGCGGACCAGGCCAGGCCAGTGCATACTTAATAATGATATGCTTGGTTGGATAACTCTGTGGCCATTTCTGCGCGATTGCTTCATACCTGAGTTATACAACGTGCCGGAGGATAGCCCGATTGCTGGCAATCTTCGTGCTTTTGGTCCCGACATATAGTGTGGTACGCATTCATTGATGGAGACTGACGACGAAGCATGGTGATTCCATCTGGTATTTGTGCCGCCTGCACTGTCTGGAAAAGGTCCGGACAGCACCTTGCAGATGGCCCTATACGTGCAGCTCTGGATCCAGAGTTGTGCCACCACGGGGCCCGCCTCTGACTGACCACGTCGCCCATCTGCAGGCATGCAGTCGGTCAGTCAGACCCTCACAAGGACGGCGGAAACACTTGATTTTTCTTGACGCCCATCTGCTTGTGCTTGTGCTCCTGTAGCTCTGGCACCTCGAGGTGCATGTCATTTGTTCTTCCGCCTTCCAACGCCTGTACCCACCCACGGGCAAGCGAGAGAGGTTGGGGAGCGAGTTCGCGTCTGGGCGGTCTCCCAATGCTCGCAGACCGGCGGAGGCGGCGTGCGTTGGTGAGGGGCAGCGCTGGGCGGGCAGCAGTGCGTGCAGCGCATGCCGAATCGGGACGTGCCTGCCCTGCCAGAGAGCCCACTGACGCGCACCCGCGCGCCGCACTGGACCCGACTAAGACGCGGTGCACGCCCACGCCCACCACACGCCAAAACTCCACTTAGACGGCGCAGCGTGTAATGGCCTGGCCTCATACAACCTCGCCCGCCCTCCCTTCCCTTCCACCACCAGTCCTCAGTCCACGCTCCTGGGTTTCTTTTTCCTCTGCTCTTCTGGTCCGACGCAGACTCACTTGCACACCTCTCGAGCAGTCCATGGTAACACGCAAACAACTCTCTCACACAGCCTATATACTCACCCAACCTACCGGTACGCATCGCCCTGGACAATCCTCGCTCTCTGGCCCAGCCCGCGTCAAGAGCCGCCAGCCATGAGCTCGCCCGTTCTCAAAGCCATGGCCGGCCCTGAGGACGCAGACCAAGAGCCAACGCTCCCACCTCTGTCCCTCGCCACTCTGGTCCCTCCTCCCGTGGCCGGAGTCAAGCGGCCAGCGCCATCGCTTCTGCCCGCCTTCGAGCCTCTGTCTTCCTCGCCTGGACTCCCTCGTCCAGCCAAGAGGCATGCCCACGACTCGGCCTTTGGTCGTGGCACCGCTGCCCTCAAGTATCCTACGCCAATTCCGACTTCGAGCACCGGTATTCTCTCGTCCTCGCCCCCACGCGTCCAGCCGTCTTCGCAGGCCCGGCCCGCCCTCTCTCGCACTCTATCTTCGGTTTCGGAACGTGCACCTCTGTGCGCGGTACCTTCGATCGAGCTCAACGAGAACGGCGAGATGCTCCTCATGGGTCGCTCGAGCCATTCCTCTCACTACCAGATCTCGTCTAACAGACTCGTGTCGCGTGTACACGTCAAGGCGCGTTACGTGCCCAGATCCTCCTCACTGGAACCGGGCAAGATAGAGATCATCTGCAATGGCTGGAACGGCGTGAAGCTTCACTGCCAAGGAAGGACTTGGGAGCTCGCCAAGGGCGATACCTTTACATCCGAGACGGAGAATGCCGAGATCATGTTGGACGTCCAGGATTCCCGCGTGCGCCTCCACTGGCCTAAGGTGGACCGCATTGACTCGGCAGCTCACCTTTCAGATTCCTCGTGGGAAGATTCTCCTCAGTCTCGTCCTCGCCATAGGCCAACCGGCTCTGCATCAGATCTGCTCCAGTCCAGCCCGCTGCGAAGACAGACACGGGTGCAATCTCCGGAATCACCAACGCCAGGGGTCAAGTCCTCTCAGAACAGTTTTGGCTCCCTGTTCTCTCCTGCCAGCGGACAAGACGACCAAGTCCAGATCTACGAGGATGCCAGTGCCGATGAGGAGGAGCTGCCTGTTGCGTCGCACGATGTAGATGCATCATTCGCGCATACGGAGATTGGCAACAGCTTCTCTAGCGACCTGAGTGATCCGGAAGAGGCTGATCCTGATGAGGAGAACGATCCCATCGTGCACTCGTTCGGTCCTTTCGGTGCCAATCTCTCGAACCGCCTGGCTGCTTTCGCCACCGACTCTCCCAAGCAGCCGTCGCGTGCTCCATCTGGCAACTCTACGGCGAAACCCTCGGCGGAGCCCGAGGAGCAGCCCATCAACCCCAAGGTCGATGTCGCTGCCGTCACCAACCACGTAGTGAACCAGCTGGCCTACTCACGACTGTCCTCCAACCCGCTGTCCGGAATCCTCAACAACTTGCCCGTGGAGGAGAAGAAGGATCTCAGCAGGCGGGACTTGCGCAGAATCATTGAAACCACCAAGTGCATCGGCATAATTTCACGAACGGGCAAAGATGCGGCGGGCAAAGCCCTCGAAAGCGAGTACTACTATATCCCCGAGCACGACACAGACGATTCTCGCCGACTCGCCGTCACGGACGGCTTGCGGAAGCCGAGTTTGCGTGCCTGCAGAAAACAACACAAGGTAAGCTTGAGCTTGGTTGTCCTGCGGACCACACCGATTCTTTGCGCAATCTTGAGCCTAACAAACGTGATTTAGCAATATTACTGGAAGCGACCAAGAACTCCTTAGACGTGGCAGGTTGGCCAGACGATTTTGGCGCACAAACCACCTTTGCCAGCATTGGCCCCCCGCCCACATCGTCCTCAGATTTTGTCACAATACCCCGTCAGCTTGTGTTTATTGTCCATACTATATCCATGTTGCATGAATTCCTGGGCTGCCCAGTGGTCCAGCTCACCCCGTGCTTTTCGCATAGCTGAAGGAGTTGCATGGGCTTTTTGTTTGGTTTGACGTCGGGTGTCGAATGATTACCCGGCCTGCATTGGAGTTGTCATGGGTTTTGTTTTTGGGCTTGTAGACCACCATCTAGCATGAGGAAGAGGACAGGCGTGATTGTAAGACCGTGGAGAGAAGGGAAGATTAGAAGCAGGAACATCTTCGGTCAGCAATGACGAGATATGGGTGGTCAATTCAAAAAGTCGACGTTACATCTCATGCATCTCTGGATATGCACGACGCGCGTGTAAGTTGTGCAGCACCGCAACTATGGATAAAACAGGCCTTTGGGAGCGCACGGCCACTGGCAGGCTTGCCTGATTCGGCAAGTGGAAGTGGATCAAGATGGAGCTACCCCGCACGCCATCCCTGTCGAACAAGCTCCTCCTCCCTTGGAAACGTAGCAGGCAGCGCTACGCTGGCATTGGCCAACGTGACAAGAACAAAGTGCTAGGGCGACAATTCGTGTTGCTGATGGGATGAGAGGGGGTGGGGGGATTCACAAGCACTATGGCCCGTTCTCCATGTCTGTATGTACACCGGGGGAAGCACAAAGGGCCGTGTGTGTGCCACGGCTGTGGCAGCGCATTTGCGTATGAGCAGCTATTTGGGGGGGGCGGGAATGTGAGGGCGCCATTACGTCATCGCCACCAGCAGTTTGTTCGATGGCTGCCAATACACACATAAGTCCTTTGGGCTGGTATGTGCCGCCGAGCGCATTCCTATGCACACTTACCAAAGGAGCATGCATGGTGCTTTTCAAACCCCAGAAAACTGCCTGGCACGGGCAAGGGAAAAGTTGGCAATTGCTCTCAATTATGACAAGGCGGGTGGTTTCATTCGGCCTGCTTGAGAGGACAGGACTGCTGCCAATTTGACATTGGCATGGCTCCGGCTCTTCACACGAGCTCTTCTGCCTCCCCGTGACGGACGGGTTGGTTGAGTAGGGGGTGCGTGGATATGAGGTACAAAGAACCCCAGAAGTGGCTTTGCTGCACGATTGCGTCGAGTGGTTTGCAAACACGCAGTTTTTTAGACGTCAGAGACTGACCACCAACGTACGTTTTGTCCGGACGCTGGTTGCTACTGAAGTAGATGGGAGGAAGAGGGGGGGGGGCGATCAGCGAATACTATGGTAGCTACACTAAGTACGTACCTTTGGGGTTAGTGTGCTCATGTCCAATTGCAGTGTTGTAATGGCAAGCGGGCGATTTGAAGAGAAGGGTGATGTGATGTTTTGCGGTGGCGACGAGATAAAAAGCGTCTGTATCCTCCACTGATTGCATAGCACTGCATGCCGTGCTGCTATGAGCAGGGAGCGGGACCCTGATCGGCGTGGCGCTCTAGTTCTTTTTCTGTGTGTGCTGGGGACGGCCAGAGCAGGAAAGGGACGGCAGGCAAGGGCGAGTTAGTTGGGGAGAGCTCCTTCCGCCCCCCTTCCTTTGCCATTTGTCGTTGGGTGAGGGGGTCTCCAAATTCTGGATGGTTCTTTTTTTTTTTTTTTAAAAGGGTTTACTTCTCGTCACCCTGGCATCTTTTTTCTCGTTCCTTGCTACTTTTGAAATCAGAAACACGAGCACTCTGACATCATCTTCGGTTGGCGCAACCTCGCTTAAAATATACAACACCACGCGTCACAGAGGACATCTCGAAAGGCTACGTCAGATTCGCGATTATATTACGGGCATCATCAAGCACGAGGTACGTTTGCCGCTGCAATTGAGGGGGACGACACTGCCCAACTTGCACGCTGCAAGACCTGGTCTGTCGTGTTTCCGGTCCCTCCTCCTTCTGTTCAGTTGCTTTCGCAACACGTAAGCACGTTGCCCTTAGAGAGCCCAGCTAATTCCAGAATCCAAGCTGCCAACGTTTCAAAGACGCTGCAACCCATCCAAACACACCCCCACGATCCATTCCACAAACCAGCTGCCAGAACACATACCACCCCAAAGCCAGGAATCCTCTTGAGAAGAAGAGGAAGAAGTCGCAGGAAGAAGAAGAAGAAAGAGAGGAAAGGATAGGAAAAAGAAGAAGAGACAAACAAACACAATGTCGTCTTCCCGCACCCAGCAACCCACGAAGATCGACCTGTCTTCGCCCGACCTGCCCCGGGGCATCTTCCCACCAGCGGCGGGCACCTCATCGTCGTCAGCATCCCATGCAGCGCCCACGTCACCGCAGCTAGAAAAGTCGGCCGCCCGCGCAATGAGCTCGACGGACTCGTGGAAGCCCAGCCTCGGCGGGCGCAAGCAGAGCTACCGCAAGGAGGACTACAAGCACACGCTGCAGATGAGCGGTATGAGCAGCGGTGGTGGTGGTGGGGGTGGTAGCGGTGTCATTAACGGTGGCGGTAGCGCCGGCGGGGATAGGGGTTTTAGTGAGGAGGCGCACTGATTGCAGGGACCGTGGAACTAAAAAGGAAAGCACGGGAGTTTGATGTGAGATGCGGCGATGGATAATCCTGAATTGTCGGAGAGCACTGGTGGTTTTCGAATTTGTCCCGAAGGTGTGTCCTTTTCGTGTACCTCTTAGCAAAGAAGCGAAAAAAGGGAAGGTTCTTCGAGTCGGACCGGAAAGCAACACATTGACCATGAAGAGTCAAAAGTATGTATCGCACCATGGGAAAACAGTAACTTCTCGCTCCTTCACCATGATCCAGTGATGATCAGACGTTGGAGAAAAATGATGAACAATTCTCACGTCGCCTGGTGTTTGTAACCGCGATGCGACAGAGACTGGCACCAGGTTTAAAAAGTCTCGTGATCAACACCGGGACCGGACCTGGGCCACCAGTATAAGCGCGAGAATGACGGGTCAGCCGTCAGAGTTGAATTTTCCTGTATTGTCATGAAGATGCACTTGCTTCGGAGCTGTGGTAATACTGTACAGGAACAGCGATGATGAAGAGGAGTTATGTAGGAGTCGAATGCGCATACTTCACACTCGTCACCGTCCAGATGTAAACTTGATAACAAGAGGAAAAGAGGTACAACGCATAGAAGTCCCATTCATAATAAAATCATTGCGCCAGAGACGACGCTCTTTCCCCCAGCAAACGCCAAGCCGAATGAATGTCACAAAGCCCTCCCACATGCATGTGTCCCGGATAACCATGTCCTTGTCAAAAGTCCGTCCTTTCCATACGCGATCAGAACCGCCCCGACCGCGGATTCGGCCTCGCAAAGTATTCTGCCACCACGCCCGTAGCATACGTAAGGCCCAGAGCAGATGTCCCCGCGAAGAGTACCTTCTTGCCAAACCCCATCTTCTTCCTTGGTGCTGGTGGTGACTGCTTTCCTGCAGCTGTTGATCCGGCCAGGCCGGCACCGCTGGCATCGTCTTGTTCCGCTGTTTCGGCCTCGTCTGCCCTGGGTATATCATAGTTGACGAAGCCAGTTGGGGACGCGAAGGCTGCCGCATTGGGAAGAGCCATTGGCGTGCCCATGAGGTCAATTGGGTTCACGCGCCGCATCGTCGCACGGACCTTGCGAAAAACCAAAACGTCACCATCGCCTGACACTATCTCAAACCCTTCGGCCTGCAGAGGTGCAAAGTAGGGAAAGAATCTGCTCGGGTTCGTGAGGCGGAGCAGAATGTCCGCAGGGGCTGAAGACGACGACTGATCAGGGACGTCGGACGTCGTCTCGGCGATGCTGATGTTCTGCGTACCCGCATCGTAGGCAAGCACCTTGTAGATAGTCGGTTCCACAGGTTTCGGCGCGGCAGAGGTTGTGCCTGGATCAACATAGCCCTGCCCATCAACTTCGGGATCGCGGTGATATGGCTTTCCATCATCGGGAGCTCTGTGAACTGGCGGCTCGGCGACTTGTGCGGGCGCTTGGTCATCTTGGTGCCGCTGTGTGCCATATGTGCGCACAAAAGAAGGCCCCTTAGGCTGATCTCGGCATTCCTCCGCGTACGAAGTCTCCAGTCCTTGTGGCTCAGCCGAGTACGAGTCGAGATCGGCACCTAGCCTAGGCCGTCTTCGCGGCTGCACCTTGTTTGTTCTTCGCGTGCTGCGACGATTCAGTGCAGACTCAAGTCTTGGCTTGCTCGGTGGCATTTCTCGACCTGATGCATAGATCGGCATGGTCGAGGCTGCATTTAACCTTTCGGCAAATGCCCGTTCTTCGGCTTGGGCTGCTGCACTGTCGATTTCTGGGGCCATCGGGGCGGTCCATGACTGCGCAAACTGCTCGGGAAAGTCTCGGACATAGTTTCCGGTCATACTAGACATGTGGTATGGGCTGTTGAAGACATCATCTTCTTGGCTGGTCGAGGTGTGATCGGGAACCCTGGTATCAAGATCAGCGGTGCTGGGTGGCTTACGGTGGAGATGATTAGGATGCTTCACATCCTGCGGGGATACCGCTGACCGTTTGGGGGACTCGGCAGAGACTCCGTGGATGGTGGAGTCAAAAACACATACAGGTTCGGTTTGTCCAACATTGAGATCCCCCATTTTGTGGACAAGATCAATCCCATCCCCGGCTGCTACGACTTGATCCTCTTGCTTCGAGTCGTATTCATCGAGGCAGTCAGCAACGACATCCTTCTCAATGGCTGGCTCGCCCTCGAGGGCCTGGTCGCGGAAAGCCTTGTACTTGTCCAAATCTCCGTATTGCTGGAACGGCTCATCGAGTGAAACAGACATGTCTGGGAAATCATCAAAAACCTTGGGCTGATACTGTGCAAGATCGTCGGCAGGCGGGTCCTCCATGGCTTCAGCTTCTCGTTCAGTTTCCTTGTACATGTAGGGCTGATATTGGTCAAGATCATCATGCTGTGCTGTTTCAGAGCTGTCGACGACGCCCTCGTTGTGTTGGTACGGGCCATAATCTCCGAGATCTTCATAGGCAGGCTGAGTTGGTTCAGCTGACAGCGCCTCATTGTGCAAATATGGCTTGTATCCGTCCAGATCACCGTATGATGGGCTGTCTTTCGACTGGGCCCCTTCGTTATGAAGATATGGCTGGTATTGTCCAAGGTCTTCATAAGCTTGCGTGGTCTTGACTTCCCGACCTTCATCGTGTAGAAACGGCTTGTAGTCACCCAGATCTTCGTAAGCCGGCACCTCCTTTGTTTCTGTGCTCTCATTGCTGAACACTGGCTTGTACTTCTTCAGGTCATCGTAAGGTTGCTGCGATTCTTCGCCGTCATGTATTTCGTCGACGACGGCTTTGTATTTGTCGAGCTCGCCTTCTTGGAGCGGAAAGTCCTCTTCCTCCGCAGAGAGATGATTCAGCGAGTATTCCTCGCTTGCAGATGGTGTGAACGAGTATCTGTTCTCCGTGCTGTCAAACGTGAAGAGTGTGGGCCCAGAATCAGCAAAGTCTGCAGGCTCTGCAGAATCAATGGTCACATTGTTGTACTTGTTCAGTTCTTCTGTTGGAGGTGGTCCGTTCGAATGGTGGGGTTTGGCTTCGTCTGAGGTTGGGAAGAGTGATGGTTCAGTCCCAAAGTTTGTCGCGGCCGAGCTGACGGTTGGCTGGATGGGGGTCTCGAATGTCCCGTAGCTGGACTTTGGGACCCGACGATTGGTGATGGGGTCAATAATGTAGTCCTGCTCGATATTGCTCGGCTCGGTCCTCGTAGTATCGGTATACGTCCGTGTTTGAGCACTGCCGGTAGCCTTGTTTGCCTCTCGCTCAACATTTCGGCGTGATTGCGAGGCCGAGTACTGGTTGCCATGCCACGACTGTGCTGAAGCATATGCTCGACGGGCAGTGGGCTCGTCTTGACTGGCAAAATGCCAGCTCCACCTTGCCTTGTTTGGCCCAAAGCAGCCGTTAATGATTCGCTTAAAAGCCGATCTCGTGTCGAGATGATATCGCGTCTGGTCGAAAGACATATGACGAGCCATCGCATCGGTGTACTTCTGCCTCATGAGCTTCTCCTGGCGACGAAGCTCACGGCGAAGTGCTGGATTGACATGGGCAGTCCATATCCCAAAGCGGAAGCCGCGAGCTTGATGTTGGAGGCGCGCCGCAGCCAAAGGAACAGCTCTGGTGCTGAGCAAAGCATCCTGAGCATTGGGCCGAGGCCGCAAAGAGGACTGGCGGAGGATTGTGCTGCTCAACATGGCTCCGTCGTGGAAGTTGGTGATGAAGCTACTGGAACATGCTAAAATGCGGGGTACAGCACCCTGCGTTATATTGTCAGTGACCGAGGAGGAGGAGGAGGAGGAGTCGCAGTTTAGCTGCAGACACAGCTCATGATGGCATCGAGGAGAGATATGCCGCACGCAGAATTCATCGTGTCCGCAGGAGCACATACAAGAGAGTGGCGAAGCTACCCGAAGTACGCTGACAGCAGGGCGCGTGGGGGCTTTGGAGATGTTGAGGGTGGGCCAGCTGGTTGGACTGAATGTCTTGCCCTGCGTTGGAAAGGTCTCTCACTGAACGGCTACCCAGCTTGAGGATAAGCGGCCTGGGGAACGTGACCAAGAAGCGTATCAAGCAGATGGGAGAGCAGCCAGGACAAATCGACGTGAGCAAGGAGAGAAAGAGTTGGAAGAGCGACGCGATGATTAAGAGGCAAGGGCGAGGCAGGCAGAATAGCCGGGAGGCACTACGAGCTTGGCCTGAGGCACCTAGCTTGGCCCGTTTTGGGGACGGGCGGGCACGAGGCACGCGGCAACACCCACAAATCGACCGAGGAGATCGACGCGGGCCTGGTCGAAGTCAAGTCTAGGTCCGGTCCAGGCTGGCGCTTCGCGTCATCCGATGAGCTTGGAACACTGATGAACTTAGCAGACGCTGGTGAGAGTCAAGCCAGGTCATGATGCGTCGCACCACCCAGTGTCGCCGGTCATTGCAGATGGGGCTGCAAAGCAGAGGCAGCGCATGTCTCCACAATATTCCGCTGTACTTGTCCTCTGGAATACGTCGACAAAAACGATGTCATCTCGAGGCGCTCAGTCCTGGACCGCAGGCTGGGGGAGAGCGCCCGCTGGCCTGTGACTGGCTGCGGGTAGAGGCTGCTCGGGTGTTTGCGGGGTAGCACTTGCAGCCCTGGCGCAGCACAGGCCACTGCGGGGCCGTCTTGGGGCACACCCCGGCCACCTCGGGGTAAGCCCACCGAGAGCCCCCCACATGCATGCGCCTGTCTCCTCTCGGCCAAGAGCATCGTGTCATGGACGTACGAGCTTGTGTCTACATTGGCAGCCAAAGGCAGCATACTATCAGAATGAGCATCGTTTTCGAGCTGCTTCCGTCCAGGACATCCCAAGCTGCGCCTGAGAGTTGTGACTTGCCCTCGTGACCTTGAGCTCGTGGACGTGCCCGTGCCCGTGCCCGTCCCTGTGCCATTCCATCTCCCTTGTTTGCACGTCCCCTGCCTCCAATCGAGGTATCGCCGGCATACATAACCCCCCGAGTGGCCTAGAAGCCTAAAATCCAAAAGTGAAGTCTGGCCGTGCTGTGAAATAGTCGTCCCACCGTATTGTTCGCTGCTCCTGAGCCTCAAGTGCCCACTTGATCCGGACCTCCTCCGCAGCAGATATCGGCGCCATCGTCCCGCACGCCTGCCCGATAAGCTCCAGTCCATTCGACACCAGCTCCTGCCGTGCCAGCGTAGCCTCGGCCTCGGATTCAGCGACATGCCCGCTGATCTCCATGCCGCACGTGAATGCTGGAAAGAAAACCAGCTTGCCGACCTCACGGGCAGTCTCTGGGTCGCTGAATGCTGGAGTCAGCGTCTCGAGAAGCACCTCGTGCGTGGCCCGCCGCAGATCAAGTATCTCCTGCAACAGTTGAGCTGCCGTCGTAGACGTCCAGGGGCTCGTGTAAGCGCCATTGTCAATGAGAAAGTCCTTGGGCTCGTCGACATCCAGCAGTAATGTCCTCGTTGCGTAGAGCAGTACGGCAGAGTGCCACATGACTGCGACATCCAGCCAGATATCCGGTGCTGGCTGCCGTGGCGACGTCGAGGTCGTATCCGGCGAGCCTGTCTGGGAGGTTGACATGGCGTGGTCTTCTCCAGGGCTATTCTGAGCCGAGGACGAGTCCGACGAAGAAGACAGCGTCCTCGGCGGAGTGCTCTCATCTTCAAAGTCGACCGAATCTCCACTTCGCCTCCACCCTTTGAACTTCTTCATTCTCGCCGCCCACTTCGGGATGTTGAACGACCGCACCTTTTCCAACACCATGCGAGTGCCTCCTTGGCGTCTTGACCTCATCGATGGACGACAGACCGTGGTGCGCAGGTAATTGATGAGTATGATGGACTGGAACAGCTCTTCGGGGCAGGGAGCGCTGATCGCCAGGTTCGCCTGAAACATGTTTGGTGCTGCTTCCCAATAGTGCAGGGCCATGGATGCCGCTTCAGACATTTTCGGATGCCTGGTCGATGTCGTCGTTGCCGAAGAAACGTCAATGCTGTTTTGGTCTTGGTTAAACCAGTCCATTGTCTTGGTCTGCGCGGAGCAACCGACTTACACCACGTAGATTACAAGGAGAGGCCTGAAGTAGTGGTTCTCGGCGGCGATCTGCTTGAGACCTCCACGCATTTTGATGATGGTCCGAGCACCCTCGAGGTGTGCCCTCCAGTCGCCGAGAGCAGATTGTTGTATCTGCAAAGAAAATAGGTCACGTGTGAGTTCAAAGGATCCAAAAGCTTGCATTAATCAATGTGGTGCACTCACGGCGCATAACAAGAGGCACAAGACACACATGAGTGTCGAGTCAGTCGTCTGGGTTTCCCGCATGCTGAGCCTTTGATTCACCTCCCGGAGTGCCCTGATGCGGAAGAGGAAGATGTCTTGCTCCCTGCTGCGTGTTATAGCTGACCTCTGTGTCTCGTGTTGGTCGTTGGCCTCATCCTGCATGGCGCGGTGTAAGGTGGCCGCTGTGACTAGCATGTTGATGTAGATGCGAGGTATACTGTCTATGCGAGCCAGATCGACCCGATATGGATTGAAATGTGCCCCGATGGACAAGAGGGTGCTGCTGACCATCTCATTATCTGTGACGCATCGTGTAAGCCTCCTGCAAGCAGGTAGTCATTGCCCGTATTGCCCCAGCAGTCATTTCGAGGTATGAGAAACGATCCCACAAGAAGCCAGGAAAGAGTCACGGGGAAGGTTTTTACAGTAGTGGATGCCATCAAAGATGAGCTGTGCCTCATCATACAAGGGATGAGAGGGTTCTCGCGGAGGATGGAGTTGTCGTGCGTTTGCGGGTACATGAACCGAGCTGAGGTGCCTGTACGAGATGCCTCCCAGGGCGGAGCCATCAGCTCGGGACTTCCCACGACGGTTGACGGGAAGCGTATCTCGCCGCCACGGGCGGGCGCCGCTTGCCTGGTGGCCGTGTCGGGGCAGCGCGCCGTGCCAGCTCCGAGATCCTGGTGAATCCATACCGATGCCTGTCGCTCGGACCGGCCCACCATCTCGGGTTCGTCCCGCCCGCTCAGCAGCTGAACAATCGGCACATTGCGGCGCGCCGGTGCCTGACAGTGCAAGCGGATCAGAGTCCGGGCCCCCAAAACGATGGATGCGGCACTTCAAGGACGGGGCTGTGACCATCTCGAGTCGCGCTTGAACGGGGATTGCATGTCTCTGTGGGAAAGGCGGCCTTGAGGACTGGGAAACATAGTCCTAGCACGCAAGGCACCACTGGGCGACATAATCTGAAAGGGACCCATGGAAGCACAGGCGGGAGACCCTCTGAGCGTGGGCTCCCTGGTGGTGGTGCATCAGCCAGGCCCCGGGAGCCTGGGGGAGGACAGGACGGGCAGTGAGGGTCTCGTCCCCTCTGTAGGCCCGCGTTGCTTGTGGTGCCAAGTAGCCAGGAGCGAGGTGGTAACCCGAAGGCTTTGCTGCGTTTGTAACTGCGACAAGCCCTCCTCATCCGACGATATGTTCCGGCCAAGGCACAGCGGGAGCCTCATATACTTAAAAAGCGATGCGAAGTGTTTTGATGTGGGACGAGGGGAAGATCAGAGCTGAACCAAAGCTGCAGTTCGCACGCAATGCCACCGACGGGATTTGCAGCCTGCATTTCGTGGACAGACGCGCATCCATGCACCTGAGGCAAACAAGACGGACATTTTGTCACGCTGACTTGATCATGGCCATATGCTTGCCATCTTGTGCGTCATGCTGGGTGCGCAAGACCGGAGTTGACGCCCCAGCAAGAAGGCTTCAGGGTGTCCGGGAGAATCACGAACGACTGCAGTTCACGCAAGCAGAGTGCCAACACACGAGCACACGTCCTGAGATCTGGCACAGCCGCCCTCGTCGCACTGCGGATGGCGCGCACTGAAGACACCGATTCGGGTCGTTGCGAATTGTTCGGTCGGCGAAGCCAGGTCTGGAAAGCAGGCGACGGAGTATAATGCGGCGGCATGATATGATACGTGAACATGCACGACGTAGAAGAAACTTCCTTGACTATCGGGGTCTGCTCGGAAACTTACTTGTGCAACAGGACGGAGCAGATCTTGTAGAATGATTTCGTCGCGAAATGGGTCAATTCCCTTAACCGCCTGAAATGACGGGGTTGAAAGTGTGCCGCGAAAGAAAGCACTCGGCAGCCATCTGGCCAAACCTCAAGGCTTGTTGTTGAACAACGGCATGCACCACTGCGATCTAGCCCGCCAGCCATGCACATAACCACCACGAGTCCAATATCGGCAGATTACCAAAAGCCCTGCGATGTCCATAGCGCGTGGCTAGCTCTGCCTGCCCGCCGATGTCATCATGGCTACCGCATATGGTAGATTTGCGAACCATGACGCAAGAGAGTGAGCAGCCCAGGCTGTGGAGCTTGTGAGCTAGTGCTGTTGGCGTCTGAGACATCTGGCCGGCTTGAGACAAGGGCCAGCGAGAGCTCCTGTCAGCAAGGTGGGGTTCCTGGGCTAGAACATGTGCTCGCCGCCTCATGGGAAAACAAGAAAATTTGGCACTGCTGATGCGCGTCGAACGATTGTTGGTCACTGTGGTCCGTTGCGGGCTGCAGGAGAGCAAAAGCCAGAGGCGTCCCTATCTCCATCAAAGGGTCCTTTGGAGCACCTGGGCTGTTTCTTCCTCTTCACATGAGAATGTCATGTGTGTTCGTGTCGCGCCCATGTGATGTGAGGGGCAGCCTGGCAGGGCGTGCTGGCGGGGACGACCCTGGAGCCGCCAGCCCAGCAAAAGCTCGCGTGGTGCCTGCCTGCCTGCCTTGCAAGTGCTCGTGCGATGAATCGGGCATCTATCTATCTGTATGCCACAATGGTCAGCTGCCAGAGACAAAGCAACTCAGTCTTCTGATTGCAGTCTTGATGCGAGCTGGCAGAGCCAGGCCGAGGGCTCATCAGATCTTGGCGCTTCACAAGGTGGCCCGCTGGACCACCCGCGAAGTGGGCTGCGGCGTGTTAGCTCTGCGGGCTGCCAGGGATTGCCGGAGCTCGCAGGAGCTGCCCGTCACCAGCAAGCTCCAGCCACGTCATTGAGTTCGGCACAGAGGCCTCTGTGCCCTGGAGCTCCCTGGAGGAGGCAGCCTGCCTGCCTGCTTGCTCTGCGTGGTCAAGTGTGCGACGCACGCGAGCAGGGCCGCAAGCCACCTGCTCAAGCCGACCGCAACCTGCTCTGCTCCGCCCGTCCCGCACCCCTCCTGCCAGCCCAGACAAAAGCAACCAGTCCACCTCCCATTGCGTCGTTCCCCGTCCGTCTCAGCTCCGTTCACATCTTCTTCGCCAACCCTCCTCACCACTTCGTGTCGAAGACTCTGCCACGGCAAAAACTCCCATCTGCAACATATCCAAGCATCTCTACCTCTCGGTGTCTCCCCAACCCGACCTCACCCGACAAGATTATACGCGACGACAACACCATGGCGCCTCCCCCGTCACCGAATCTGCCTCTGCAGGAGCGCGTCCTCCAGCTCGTCAAGACCCTCCAGTGTATGTCGGCTTGCCCGCCCTTTTGCCTCATCTTGTGCCTCCAGCCTCCAGCTCAAAGCTAACTTGTCGTGCCGCAACAGTTGCCTGGTTCTCAGGGTACGTCTTCTACTTTCCAGCGCAACGTGTGACTTTTTGCGACAATCGAAGACCTGGGCACAAGACGGCCAGTCATGACCGCTTGCGGGGCAGAGCCTCTTCAAGACCAGCTCTGACATGCAATACTGAAGAAGTGGACTAACCTTGTGGATTCCCGTGTAGACATCTTGTGCTGCTGCTCTGCATTGCTCGATACTCGCTTTCGTATATCACCTTCAACTACTACAGCCGCATGGCCCGCTTCTCATACCGCCTGGCCTTCATTTCTGCCGCTCTCACATACGGCATAGTCGTGTACAAGACCTTCCGCGCCCGCCAGAAGGTCGGCGCCAAGTACCCCGGAAGTATCATGGGCTTGGCTTCGGACGAGAATGTCCAGTATCTTGGTATGACTCCCCAGCTTCTGCGCACACGGTGCGACAGCTTGTAGGAAACCGTCAAAGGCAAGGCTGACTTTGAGCGCATAGCCATGGCCCTTGTTTGGCTGTTTACTCCCCAATATCCGCTCGCCATGCTGCCTTACGGCATCTACTCGGTGTTCCACGTTGCGACCTACACACGCGCCAACGTCCTGCCTACGCTCCAGCCCGCTAAGACTCCTGCTGGTGCCAATGGCGCAAAGACGGAGAACGCCGCGGCGAATGTTATTGGCAACTTTGTGAAGACCTACTACGATTCGTCAATGACTATTGTTTCCGGTCTGGAGATCCTGCTCTGGATCCGCCTCCTGCTGGCTGCCATTTTCTTCCAGCGCCGCTCGTGGATTCTGCTCGGCCTCTACACTGCGTTCCTCCGCGCTCGTGTCGCTCAGAGCACGCACACTCAGAACTCGTTCAGCTTGCTCGAGACCCGCGTCGACTCGCTCGCTGCGAACCAGTCAACCCCTCCTGCGGCTCGTCAGGTTTGGGATGGTGTCAAGACCGGAGCCCGCCAGTTCCACGCGGCAACCGATTTGTCCAAGTACGCTGGTGGCGCCGCTGCCGCTCCCCCCAAGAAGACTTCTTGAACAGTCGATCGACAATCACACCTATGACAAGACGTCAATAAGTCGCGACCGGCGACTGTCACGGAGTATATGGTGATACAGCTGCGTGACAAAGTCGGTTGACCAAAAAGTTGAGATGGCTAGACCAGTACACGACGCGGAGAGTCACGAGCTGAGAGTTGAAAGAGGGGAGTGATTATTGGGATGGGTTGAAACAAGTGCTTGGAGCTCTATCATGATCAAATTCAGACTGGGTCTGGAGACGTGGATCGAGTACTGGGGGCGCTTCCACTGGGATGCTTTTCGGGGGTCAATTCCCCCCCGCGTGGATGGGAACGCAGTATGAGGACACACGATAGTTCAGAGAGACGATTCGATTATATCCTATGAAATTCAGCAGTTCATATACTGGTTTGGCCAACCTTGATTTGAATCATCTGCGCGAACGGTCTGTTCATTTTGCTCTTAATTTCAGAGGCCAGTCGCTTGACCAAGGGGCTTTCTAGCTTGAATAAGACCGCGCAGAGTTTTCTGTGAAGCTGACAATAATGGTGATTGGTGATAACTGCACTTAGTCGCTTAAAGGCGTGGTCGCTTCAGCGAATGATAGCTAATGTGTATCGCGGACAGGTAGGCAGGTTAGGCTGGGGTCCGCCCCACGTCCACGGGTGTCATGCTTGATGACGTACCCACGCTCAACGACGCCCTGCTGATCATCTGGAAAGCCAAACTTGCTTGCTCGTCCGTGATATCCACAACGTCCAGCACGCTCCCCTAACTTGCAGGCAGGATGCTTGCGTGCGCACTCGGTTCTACAACATACAGCAAATGCGTTACTTGACACATATCATCGGAGTCCTACCAATTGCAAGCGCCGCCGCTTCCCTTCACCCCCGAGTTCGGCAGTGCTAAGAAGTTCTTTGGTACTGTTGGCTCAGGCAGCCTTAACCGCGCCATGGCGTCTCTACTTCGTCAGATTGTCGCAGGCCCGCGGGCTAGGCATCCAGAAGCTGGACTGGATCTTTGTTATGTTACCGATAACATAATCGCCACGTGAGACTCTTCCTCCATGCCTACTACTCCCGTGCTGCCCTCTGCTTTTGTCATGCTCACGAGGTCATATCACATTACGCAAAGCTGACAACCTCTGTTGAATGACACCAGGTCGGGGCCCTCGCAAACTTACCCCCAGCGCGCCTACCGTAACCCGCTCGACCGGCTCGTCGCCTTTCTCGATTCAAAGCACGGCGAGAACTGGGCGATATGGGAGTTCCGGGGCGAAGGCACCGGCTACCCAGACGAGCTCGTGTACAACCGTATCCGCCACTACCCGTGGCCCGACCACCACCCGCCGCCGTTCCGCCTCGTGCCGCTCATCGTGGCCAGCATGCGCAACTGGCTTCATGGCAACGACCTGCACGACGAGCGGCGGCCCCATGACGACGCGGTCCACAACGGCGACGAGCATAAGCAGGAGCAGGAGAAGAGCCGGCTCGTGGGGCAGGTCATCAACACGCTCAAGAAGAAGCACAGCGACCGCGTCGTCGTCGTGCACTGCAAGGCCGGCAAGGGCCGCAGCGGCACCATGGCGTGCAGCTACCTCATCGCCGAGTGCGGCTGGTCGCCCGAGCAGGCCCTCGCGCGGTTCACGGAGCGCCGCATGAGGCCCAAGTTTGGCGCGGGCGTCAGCATCCCCAGCCAGCTGCGCTGGGTCGGGTACGTCGACCGGTGGTCGCACGCCGGGCAGAAGAAGTACGTCGACCGGGAGCTCGAGATTGTCGAGATCCACGTCTGGGGCCTGAGGAACGGCGTCAAGGTCGCTGTCGAGGGCTTCGTCGAGGACGGGCGCAAGATCAGGCCCTTCCACACTTACAAGAAGAGCGAGCGGCAAATCGTCGAAGGCGACCCGCCTGGCGGAGGCGGCGTCATGGAGATGATGTACGAGTACGCTGGGTACTCGGGCCCGTCCGCTGCCGAGCGTGAGGAAGTGGTTGAAGAGGCCAAGGCCGACAACACGGAACCAGGCGAGACGATAGCACCCAGGGCTGATTCGGGGACACCAACCTCTGGGGTTTCGAAGAAGGGCAGTATCAACAGGAAAACGGCGAAGCTGATCCGTCGCCTCTCGGAGCCTCTGGGCTCCTCGAGTGACAAGGAAGGTGTCAAGCCAGGCGATCAAGCAACCCCGACGACAGGCTCCGCAGACACGCCCTCGACGTCCACACCCGAGATCAGCGCGAGCGACGAGGCCGAGCCGGGCGGGAAGGCAGTCATCTTCAAATCTGACCGCCCCGTGCGTGTCCCAACCAGCGACGTCAACATCACTCTCGAGCGGCGCAGCCGTGCCCCGGCTTCCGTCGGCTTCACGATGGTGACTGCTGTCGCGCACGTGTGGTTCAACGCCTTTTTCGAGGGCAACGGCCCCGAGCAGGAGGGCGTTCCCGACACGGAAGGCGTGTTTGAGATCGAGTGGGACAAGATGGACGGGATCAAGGGCAGCTGGCAGAAAGGTGCGCGGGCGGCGGACAAGATCGCCGTGGTTTGGCGCAGCGTGGTGCCCAAGACAAGCGGCACGGGACCGTCTCTCTCGACTGGCGACGACGACGGATCTGTGGCGGCCGAGACCGCCGGGGAGGTCGTGGTCGAGAACCCAAAGATCGGCGAGCCCGTGCCGCAGATGCAGCCTGCGGACTGGAAGGGCGCCAACGACGAGGACACGAACCAGGAGCGCCAGCTCGGTCTGCGCGTCCAGAGCCCGGACAGCGCCTCAGTCAGCCAGGCCAGCAGCATCAAGGAGTCTGCCATTGGCGAGATGACCCGGGCTCAGGACGATATCGGGGACGACACAAAAGGTGTGAGGAGTGATGTCGCTGACTCTGATGGCGATGATGCCGGTCAGGCGGCGGAGAATGTTACTAGCATGGGTAACACGGAACGGCAGATGACCGATGAGCAAAAGCTCGAGGCATATGCGCAAAAGTTGCCAAGCCCAGACGGCCAGGGGCATGCGTAGAAGTGAGGTTTTGGGTGGAAGCATGTGTAGGTAGGCATCAGTGTTGGTGGAGAGAGGGATCGAAATACCCGACTAAAACAGAGCTTTTATTTTTGTCGCTGAATCCTTGCTCATTCTATGGTGCGGTGTGATTTCTGGCGTAGGAAGTTGTCAATATCTATCTTTGCCACATTAAAAGGTCAATGAGTTCCAACTTTAGCATTGTCGATTTACAGTGTAAGGAATGTGATCCCAGCATCAGTGAGCATGCAGCTCCCTGTAGTGTTACGGCTTGGTGGCGAAGGAGCATCACTTGGCACATCTCCGGTGACCATAAACTTGACTTGATTTCCGCTCCCAATTGCGGGCCCAGGCACTGGAGTACTCAATTACATCGGAACCCTTTACCAACATGGATGATCTCACTGGATCTACAAATTTGCGCCTGATACGTGCGCCTGATGCGTTGCGGCACCCCGTGTAATCAAGTGCTTTGCTGGGCACCGTCTCAATGTGCCTGGCTGAACGTCATGTTGTACTATGCATGACCCCGATCAACGCGCAAGTTTACATGTCGCGATTCAACCATCACCACGCGATTCAAGCTGCTTGCCCTGCTATGTATGCGGCACGCAGGGATGGTGGTGATAGTTTGCACAAAGGGAGAAGGTCCGTTACTTGCGTGCTCTCTGTGGCCAATGGAGACTATGATCAGCATTGTCTCGTTGCATGCTGGCCAAGGCTGCATGGTCATTTCGCCAGATTGGGTGGAGGGGGAACACAGCCATCAACCTGGCCTGTGTGTGTGTGCCTAAGTATGCAACCTGAATGGATCACCCATGCCTTCCGCATATTGTGAGTATCACGTTTCACAGCCAATAATGGCAGCGTGTATTCATTTGGACACTTCCTTCGAAACAAGTCAACGGAGGCTGGCTTATGACGGACACGGTCTGTCTCGTTCCTGTCAGTTGTGGAGTCTTGTCCATCAGTTCCACTTTGGTAGCGGAGAGCGTGTGCTCCAATTGAGCCAAGCTCAGAAGATGGGACGGCGTGTTTCAACTTGACTGGAAACGCTACGCTATCGGAGCAAAGACAATCGCGGCACTGCAAGTAAGCATATTTATTGGCGGAGGCGGGCTCCTCTGTGGCATCGGCAGAGCCTTCCCAAGACTTGTGGTGATCGGCAGTTGTGCCCCCCACCGGTCCTTGTAAAGCGGGCACCCTTGAGAGTACCTGTAGGAGGACCATGCGCTGATAGAAGCCAATCGAGCCTCGCTCCGTGAACGATCTTCAACCTGTACTGCCCTGTCGCGGTGACGTCGCGCCCGCGACCTTCCAGATGGGGCCCTGCAGGCAGGCATCCAGACATGCAGCCGCATCCGCTAGGAGGGCTCCCTTGCCGTGCAGAAGCAAAAGGCATGTGGTGATCGTCAGGGCGAGGAGTGGAGGCCAAGCCCAGCGGCTCATTGTCACAATCTATTTCACTGGAGACAGCGTGCGTAAGCTCGGCGAGGCACGAGTAATGTGATCCACTGCCGAGATGAGCAGATTTGGGTGATCCAATGGGTCGAGGTCGAGGAGTGAACCGTCACGTCTCTGATGTGCGCTCGTGTGTGTGTCCGTTGCCGACCATGTCTTCTCCCCAAAGTGTGCCCTTCCATCCTGGTGGATGCAACACACTGAAACACACAAATCTCAATTTGGATGTTGGGAAAGAGCCGTCCCTCGGCATGGATTAACGCATGAGCATAAGGCTGCAGCTACGCGGCAGCACCACTCCATCGAGCACGACGGACGGACGAGACGGCCCTGAGCCAGCAAGCGGCTATGATGACATTTGACATGCTGGGCACCTGGTGGTGAGCCTCTTGAACCTGGCTCAGCAAAGGAACAGGACCCCTGACGCCACTCCCGCGGCGCTATTTTGGCTGGCCGTTTGGGGGCGGGCGGGCTTATACTCGTCTGCCGGCACCCGCCGATCCTTTAAACACCCCTGCGTCGTCGTGCATCGTAAGGGCTCGCAGCATGCCAAGCGAGGCGGGTGACAGAATAATCCGGACGCTGATAACAGGTCTTTGGTGGTAGAGTGTTCGTTCAGTGTTCTTTTTGTCAACCGCCTGCCAAGCACGTCCGGTGCCATGGACTGTGTAGGGGCCTGGCTGGCCGATCATCCCACGTGTTCTAGGGTAGGAGAGCTTGTCGTTATATGACACGCCGGGGCTTCGTCATGGTCTGCTCCTGCCCGCCTGGGCAATGCCCTGGGTACATCACCGATCACTCGTCATCTGGTGCCTCCAGCCCCATTGTACGGGCAACCAGTGGCACCAGTGAGCAGAAACAAGTGATCTCCAGCTCGCTCCTGCCATCCTCCGAGGCGACTCTTGCCAATCTTGGTTATGAGCAGCATCCGCCTCCCGCCAACGTCTGCCTCATCCAGGCCTCGGTGGCGCCTGCCCCTGTCCTCCGAGCAGATTTTCTATTAAAAGACCGGCGTGCTCTTCCTCGCCTTCACAAGATACTTTCTTATATCTCGCTCTTCATCCCGCTCTCTTTGCATTCACGTTGCTTCCACCTGTACACACCCTCCTTTCTTGGAACGCATACGCGACACTTTTTTCCTGACGCTTCAAGTCTTCCTTTGTTTCTAGCTGCTGCTTGCTTGACAACTTGCACTTTGCCAACTCGCCAGTGTAACTTTTACTTGCTACCACAACAAGCACTTCTTCAATACGCCACGAAACGTCACGACTCAACACGACACCATGGCTCGCTTCTTCGCTCTTCTCATTGCTGCCGCCGGCCTCCTCATACAGAACGGCTCGGCCCTGCCGGCTCCCCTTGTGCCTTACCCGTTGCCAAACGGCACTGTCCCGCACCCTATGCCTACTGCCACTGGCGGCGTGGTGCTTCCCACCGATGGTATTCACTTCCCGGTCATCCCACCGCCTGGTGCCCCCAAAGAGCGGTCTCTGCGAACTCCCAACCTCAACTTCCCAAAGCCGTACTAGGGGGCTCGCGTTGGCAAGGCACGTGGCGTGGGTGGACCCTCGACGTGGATGAGATGGAACCTCACCTAGACTGGAGGGCGAATGGAAACTCATTCTCGAAACCACCTCCAGAACGCTTTTCTGAGCGCATCTCGGCCGCCGGTTGTCGAAGTCTTCGGATGCATAACTTCCCATTCGATCACAACCGCATGAACGAGATTCATGCTCCACTTATCAAATTCATCATCGTTCTCCTCAAGCCAGCTCGTTCGGCTGAGATTTCCGAGAGCAACCTCATTTAGAGTCCTCGAACTGGCGGCGTGCAGCCATTCTTTTCGAAGGCACGGAATTCACTTTTTACACATGATCACCTTGGAAGTTTGGCACTTCATGGTGTTCCCTTTCTCTCATTCTTCGTATCTACTCTTCTGTACCAGTTAACTTTGCGACGCTATGGACAAATATAGACATATCTACCATGATTTCATGCTTGGTCTGAAGAGTGACTGTAGCATTGGGGATGAGTAGGGAGAGTCCTGGACGTATATAAACTCGAGGTCATCAGGTGAAGAATATGCTCCTGGCCGGATCCCCCACGGGGTGATTTTGGGTGACCCCTGCGAAGCTGCCGTTCAAAGATCTTGTACCTTCCTGTCAGGTGGCCACGCGGGCTTATGGCGTGTTCCGGGGTAGGGATAAGGCGTGCCCACGAACTATTGACCAAATCCAGACTTTTTGTGGGGTGTTCACTAAGGAATCTGTCGTGCCAGGCCAGAGACCTGCTGGAAACGCCAGCGTAGAGACTTACAAGAGCAGAACCCAAGAGATCCATCGGAACCGCCACAGCAAACACCGCGATACGCGGCCAGACGTAGCCGGGAGTAATCATATGGCCGATAGCTGCCGTCGAGTTCTTGTGTTCCGGTGTCTCCAACTGCGACGCCTCGTCTGCCACGCGAGCTTAGCCGTGGCGCAGCTTGGCCAACAGCCTCCCCAGCACAGGTGGAGCGCCCCCAGCTTTCCCCCACGACATGACTGCCGGGATTCTTTGGGGCGCCGGATCCACTGACTCGGGTCTGCCCCGTGGCGGGGGCGTGATGAGCGTCTGGTTGGTCGTAGCCTCGGGTGTCGGCCGACACGATGCCGTTGCTCGGGGGAATAGCGCCCAAGTGCTTGCACGATTCCCCCGGCGGCAACTCCGACCGGCGCTGTCAGCGAGTCACGTCTGTAGGAGCCCTAGAGGGTTGGCACGGTTTGGCTATATATTGGGGGGTATCGTGACCCCAGCCCAGGCAGCTCTGCGGCATCTCATGACGCCTACCACAAAAAGCTGCTGATACGACTGTCAAAGCTCGGCTGTGGTCTTGATCCTTGAGACAAGGAACGAAGTACGCGACAGACCATCGACAAGATGGGTGGGTTCAAGGCGATCGAAGACCGACCGACGCCCCAGGAAGTGTACAACTGGAGGCTCTACTCGGAGTGCATGATTATTGCCACAGGGTCACTTTTGTAAGTCGCCATCCTTGTCTTCTGTCTTTTGGGAACTCTCATTAATGGCTACTGAACCAAAGGTTCGGCTATGATTCTGCCTTCATCGGCACAACCATCTCACGGCAGGCCTTCAAGGATGCCTTTGGCATAACGGCCTCCAACGCCAACGATGTCTCCAGCAACATCACATCTGCTTTCCAGGCCGGCGCCATGGTTGGCGCCTTGCTGTGCTTCATCGTGACCGCAAAGGTCGGTCGCAAGTGGGCGCTCCAGGCCAGTGTCGTGATCTTCATTATCGGGGCAGTCCTCATGACGGCAACGTCGGGCAGCCTCTCCATGATCTACGCAGGCCGCGCGCTAACGGGCATCGGCTGTGGTGCCATTACGGCCACTGTGCCCAGCTACATTGCCGAGTTGTCCATCTCGTCGATCCGCGGCATTCTCACAGGTCTCTTCGAAATCACCTACCAGTCTGGGTCCCTGGTCGGCTTCTGGATCAACTACGGCATCTCGCAGCACATTTCGGCCAACAGCTCGGCCAGCTGGCGCATCCCCATGGCGGTACAGCTCATCCCATCGGTCCCCCTCTTTATCGGGGTCTTCTTCCTCCACGAGAGCCCTCTGTGGCTCATGCGCAACGACCGCCGCCAGCAAGCCCACGCCGCCCTCGAGAGCCTGCGCCAGCTACCAGTCGACCACCCGTACGTGCAGGAAGACCTTGCGGCCATCGACAACCGCCTGGCCGCCGAGGCCTCCATCGCGTCGGCCTACGGGCCTCCGACGTCGAACTGGGCGCTGCTCCGCGGCGCGATGGACGAGTTCTCCAAGCCCGGCATGCGCAACCGCGTGGCCCTCGTGTTCTGCGCCTTCACGCTGCAGAACCTGTCGGGCGCCGCGGCCATCAACTACTACTCCCCGACGCTCTTTGGGTCCCTGGGCATCACCGACGTGGCGCTGTACACGGGCATCTACGGCCTCGTCAAGGCCGTCGCGTCCATCATCTACTACATCTTCTTTGTCGACATGCTCGGCCGGCGCAGGCCCACCATTGTCTCGTCCGTCGCGTGCTCCTTATGCCTGTGGTATGTCGGCGCATATGTCAAGATTGGACACCCGGCCGATGTCATCAAGGCCGGCGGGACGCTGGACGCGTCGACCGCGGCGGGCGGAAAGGCTGCTACGGCAATGATTATGATTTACTCGGTCTTGTATGTCTCCCCGTTCCCCCGTTCATCATTCATCTGTTATCTTCGCCCTGGTTCGCAAACGCGGTAGTACACGCTTTCTGTGAACAACAGAGAACCCCCTGAAAGAATCAGATGACTAACACGGAACTATGCAAACAAACAGCTGGTCCTTCGGTCTCAACGGCATCCCCTGGATCGTCTCGGCCGAGATCTTCCCCGGCGCGCTGCGCAACTTCTCGGGCACCTTTGCCGCGTTCACGCAGTGGCTGATCCAGTTCGTCATCACCAAGGCCATGCCCTACATCTTCACCTCGTTCGGGTACGGCACCTGGTTCTTCTTCGCGACCTGGATGCTCGTGGCCAGCGTGTGGAGCTTTTGCTTCCTGCCCGAGACGAAAGGCTTGACGATTGATCAGATGGATGTCATCTTGTGAGTTTTTTTTTGTTTTTTGTTTTTTCGCTGAGAACAATATCCCACGTCAGAGTCAAATCACCTTTCATGCCCCTTTTGGTTTTCTCTCCCCCCTCCCCCCTTTGGACCCAACACCAGATCCACCCGTTCCGGCTGTCTTCTCCTGAGAATTCGCTCCCTCGCTAACCATGACCACCTCTTTACCCTCGTCAGCGGCTACGGCGACTCCACGCAGCACCTCCCAGGCCGCCGGGCCTTCTCCATCCCGCGCACCAAGGTGACGACCCGCTTCACCCAGCAGGCGCGAGACACGGCGGAAGCGACCGCCGCCGCGGAGCAGCGCAAGATTGGTGGTGGTGGTGGTGGTGGTGGTGGTGGCACGGCAACGGCAGGACCACACGACGGGAAGCGAAGCGGCGAGCACGAGCAGGTTGAGCACGTCTGAAAGTGTAATCTCTCTCTGGGAGGGAAGAAAGAAACTTATTTGGGAAGGCGCTCAAGTCCCGGGGGGGGGGGGGGTTTGAGTTGTCAAATCAGGTTCTCGGAGCTTGGAGGTCTTTTTTTCTCCTTCACGGGACTAGACGAATGAATGTTCACTATTCAGGTTGGAGGTTTCTGTCGGCGAAAAAGCAGCACCAGGGTGCACTGCTGTTCTTTCTAGCCTGGCCCGGATTCCTCCTCTTATGCGTACTTGGTGAAATATGAGCTTGCAGTTCAGGGTGCGGTGTTATTGAATTCTTTTTTTTGGGCAGTGCTCGCGATGGATAGGGACTGTGGACATGCTTACTTCCACTCATGCTAGGCGGAACAGTTTCCGAAGATTTCGACGTGGCGATTTCCTCGTAACACAGCCCCGTGTTGCAGTTCTTGTCCACTAAGCTCGATACTAAACCTAAAGGATACCATCAGACCATCGGGCCACTACAACGCTTGCGTACCGTGAGAATTCGCCGCCTCTGATATCGTGCTGACAAACGGAGAACACTTTGACCGCCGAGAGCTGCGAACCAGAGGGTTTGACACGCATGCCGAGGTTGTGGCCGTGCGCAACAAATCAAGACGTCGAGACTTTCACGTGCACACAGGCCGACGAATACTACGGCAGCATGGCCGCCGAGGACTTCGCTTGTCGTCTCTTCTTCGGGTAAGCCTGCACCCGCCAGAGACACGGTTCGTACGAGCAAGCACATTTACGGCTGCTTCGACCTTGGCGCGGAGCGCACTAGCTCGGTGCCTGGTGCAACGTACTAAGTAGGATAGGTACCTAGGTACGTATGGAGTGTCGAGAAGCGCGACGCCACAGTGTTTCAGCGACTGCTTGTCCCAATTCCCTGGACGTACCAGTAATGAGCTTCAAATGGGGTACGCGACAGGTCTCACGAGACGTCGACCGTTTACTGGAAGTTGGACGACGATTCTCGCGATCTCAGTCCTTCCCGAAGCAACCGCGGCCTGGACCTTTCGGCAGCAACGTTTTCACACGATTGATAGGTGCCGCTCAAGTTCCACCATGACTTTGGCGGATCCCCACAACCATTTCGCTGCTGGCTGGAAGGTCATATCGGAAGGTGAAGCCGTGACCTAACGTTGGCTCGAGCGACTTCAGCTCTGCCCTGCAAGGTGACAAGGTCCTGGAGGGGGATGTCAGGATAAGGTTGGGACGGCTGAAGATCCTGCCAATGCCATGCTCGTCTCACTGCCCTCCGCCCGTACTAATCTCCCGACACTCGGTCCTTATGTGGCCCGAGGGACACTGGTTGACCTTTGGTCTTCACAGCAATTATATGCAAATTGCGAACACCGACGTCAAAGTCGACAGCCACGAGGATTTAAAGAGAGTGGTTGCTAACGAGCGATGGCTCCGGCAAATCTGATTTGGAGTGGGCATGGTTCCAGACGAAAAGGGAAAAGGACCTTTGTCGCGCAAGGCGATTGGCTTGTTCCCACAGTGCGGGTTGTAAGGACCCGTCGGGAAATGGCAAGCGTGGCTTCGCCCTGTTTGCAACGTGTTATTTCCGAGGCTGTACAGTGGTGTACATCTGCCGGACTCGTCCAGAGTCCTACGGGGAAGCTGTCAGATTGAGTGGGAAGCCGGGGAACATAATAGTTCCATGGGCCCTGGTCGAGAGGCGCGCCTGTAAGATTGAGAGCTGCCTTAGTCATGGTGCGAGAGCCCACAAGGGGGCATGGGACGGCTGGGCAGGGACTGCAACATTGTCAGGAGTCATGCAGGGCCGGTCAATTGATGTCGGAACATCCGAGCAATGCGGCGGCCAAGAAGGCGATAACGACTTAGCTAAGCGCCAAGGCGGACAGCGAATCGGAGCCGCGCAAGGCCGGCCGGAGACGACGGGCAAGTGGCATGACTAAATGACTGGCAGACTGACTGAATGACTGAGTGTACAGATCGGTAGGACTTTGGCGGAACCGGCCGGCATGGCATGGTACAGCATGGCC
This sequence comes from Microdochium trichocladiopsis, assembly GCF_020744255.1. Classification (NCBI taxonomy): domain Eukaryota; kingdom Fungi; phylum Ascomycota; class Sordariomycetes; order Xylariales; family Microdochiaceae; genus Microdochium; species Microdochium trichocladiopsis. The sequence continues at coordinate 2,621,741 of NW_025763548.1, forward strand.
ACGCAGGCAGGTGCACTGCTGGAGGGTCTGGATGTGCGAATCTCACTCAGCCATGGCCGTGGAATGGAATGGTAGGGCTGAGGCAGCTCTGCCGCCACGCGGTGCCAGCGAAGTACGAACGCAGTACAGTAGTGGTAGCGTGAGCAAGTGAGCGAGTGGTGTGATTGAAGCTCGAGTCGAGAGCTGCTTGCTGGTCTGTGCCGGGATGGCGGCAAAAGACGGAGAGGGGAGCGAGCGAGCGAGATTGGTGCGGTGGGGGCCGTGACTGGGGGATTTCTGCGGGCCAGCGACAGGGTGCGAAATAAATGCAACCCAGCTCGTGAGCTGAGACAGCTTACGGGCGCCGCTGTCATAGGATGGATGTAGTAGGCTTTCTGCGCATCGTAACGTGGACGGCCAGGCGCCCAGACCTTGAGAGCTTGGTTGACGCGGCCAAGGCACGGGCGCCAGGGCCGGCTGGGGCATTAAGCTTTGCAAGGCCGGATCCACGCCCATGCGTTGCTCCTTCCATGCTTGGCCAAGAGAAGGAACCACTGGGCTGGGCGCCTTGCAGGGCTGCTGGTGAAACGGCCGTGCCCTGAAGGGTTGGTTGACTTTAGGCTGGCGGACGGTCCGTCCAGGAACCACCACACTGCGAACAAGTCCATTGTCCACGCCCGCACCCCCCACAGCCGCCTGCCTGAAGTCCCCTCCTCTGCGCCTGCCGGATGGGCGGAGAGTCCTGGCCGACAACCCATGGGCAGGATTCAAAGGCACAGCGCGGGCATGCCCAGGAGGCGTCGAAGTGGGAGGGCGAGGGGCTGTGTGGTGGTGGTGGTGCAGTGTTGTATTGCCTGCCTGCTGGGTGCCTCAATCTGACCACTCGGCCGGGCCAGCTCTCCTGCCTCCTCCACACGACACGACACAACCCTGCCCGCCTGCGCCCACTGTATGCATCCCGCTGCGCCTTCGAGGTTACATGCCCGCTCGCTCCACCACCCGGGCTAGACCACGCCAGGTTACGCCAAGTGACCTAAAGACGCTCTTGGCCCACCCGATCCTGCGACTCTTTCTCCGCTGCCAGGCACTGCCTCTGCGATTCTCAACCCTTCCGAACCTCCACCACCACCACCAACACCACCACCACCAGTCGCCTTCTGCCTGTGTTTCCACTGCGGTCCCCCACGACGACCTCAACGGCCGGCAGAGGTGGACACGGCAGCCAGTGCTTGGTCGCGGACGGATCGCGGTACTGACAACCGCCCAGATCAGCCATCAGCAGAGGACTTCCGGCGCCTTGAACAACGGCAACCAAGTCCATCCGTCGCAAATGGCGCCCCGAGTACGTTGTCCCGCTGACATGGTCGACATTTTGCCCATGGTCAAACCCCTTCTAAAGAGAAGCCGCCAAGCTGACCGTCGTGTTCGATTCACCTCGCCACAGTATGACGAGGCTCCCGAGGCTGTTCCTCACAACTACCCCGAAGTCCACCACCCGCCAAGTGCCCCCGAGACAGTAACATACAGTGAGGCGCCAACATCGCCCGTCGGCTACTTCAAGCCTGAACACGGCACGCTATATTCGGGATATCCCTCAAGCCCGGCGTTCTCTCCAAATGTCGCGCCCTCCTCAACTTTCGGCTACAACCAGGCGTCGACCTACGGCCACAGCACGACACCTCCGCCGGACACCAAGCAGAGACGATACCCTTTCGGCTGCCAGCTGATTGTTTTCGTGCTATCCGTCATCATCGCCATTCTATCAGTCGCGGTGATTGGTCTTGCTGCCGGGACAGGCATTGCCTCAAGCAGGGCCAACCAGGCGGAATCAGCTCTTGCATCTGCCAGCGCCGCTCTGGCTCAGGCAACTGCGCCTCCCGACCCGCTGGACTTCAGCAAGATTGATAAAGGCTGTTCCCTGCACCCGGGGACCGTGACGGGGACTACATATACCTCAACGTGTAAGTTGTGTGTGTGGCGAATCGAGCCAAGATCTCCAGCATGTCTGCTTACATAACCCCCGCAGTTTTTGGCTTGGCCAACTTCAGGATCTCGTGCAACGCCAATGCACCCAATGCACCCCTGATAGGCCTCTTTGTCGGCAACTTTGACGATTGCATTGATGCATGTGCTTCATGGTCTATAACTGTGCCGAAGCTCTCCGGAAATTCAACGTCGAACTCGACGACAGTATGCGCAGGTGTCAGTTTTATTCCATACTGGACAAATCGGACAATTGCTACCAAGGGGACGGCACCAGGGAATTGCTATCTGAAGCCTGGACCGCAGGCTTCGGGTGATCTGGAATCTCCAAACATTGGTGGTCAGGCCGTACATGCTGCCCAGCTCATCCCGAAATGAGGTGCCATCGGGCCATGAGGATGCGCCTCTTCATCCACATTTACATTTGCTCCTACTCAGCAAGATGACGAAAATACCATGACGGAGTTAACAAGGCGTTGGAAGGTTTGGGCATAAAGGGAAAAGTCTGGGTTGCGCCTTCTAGGACACGTACGACCTGGACGTGCTCGTGGGTTCGCTTTCTTTCGGATTGACTGTAACATGGACGAGCAAGCACCGGGGCAGTTTTGTACATTTCAGCGTATACAAGTCTATCGCAGCTTATACATACCTCTTGACTTTGCTGAGCGGTCAAAATCAATGCGAAGAAACGCGCAGTGAGTTCCTGCCTGCGGCTCAGGCTTCATGTCTGCCGTGGATCCTACTGAATTCCACATGCCTTATGAAGCATATATGTCGCGCCGGCACCGGGAGCGTGCTGCCAACGCAAGAGGACGGCATTTCACTCTGATCTGTGTCTAACGACAGCTAACGTCAGCAACGTCCGCATGTATACCTAGGTATGTACAATACAAGGACGCCAGGACTAATGACATCACGAACAACCAGACGACCCAACTTCTAGCTCAACTCGTGGAAGGACGCATATTGACTTCAACTCTACTTTGAGTCCGAGTTTACTTTGAGACCTTTCTCATCATTTGATATGTCCGAGACCGACTAAAATCGGCTGCTAACGACTGACTACACTGAGCCCTCCCCCGACCTGCACGAGACAGAATCATAACGACATCTTATCCGATAGGTCCGCGCCATCATCAACCCCCACTACCTTTGTCCAACGGCCGCACCGCTCAAGCCCTCTTCTCGATATTGATCCAGATATCCTCAAAGTAGCTGACGCCGCCCTTGTATACGTACTTGCCCACCATGCCGTCGTCGGTCTTGGCGGCGCCGGGCGCGACGGAGGGCTTGAAGGTGCGGAAGAACTGGAGGGGCGCCTTGAAGAGCTCCATGTTGGCAATCTCGCGGCCGAGGCAGACGCGCGGGCCGTAGCCAAAGACCATGCTATACTTGTTGAAGAGCTTGGCCTTTTCCGGGTCCTCGAGCCAGCGCTCCGGGCGGAACTCCTCGGCGTCGTCGCCGTAGATGTTCCTGTCCCGGTGCACGAGCCAGGGGTTGCAGGTGAGCTCGCTGCCCTCGGGGACGAACTTGCCAAAGAGCTCGAGGCCGCCCTTGGGCGCGAGGCGCGGGAAGATGTTGGGGGCCGACGGGTTCAGGCGCATCGTCTCCTTGACGCAGGCGACGTAGTAAGGGCACGAGGCGACGACGTCCTCGTACTGCGGCAGCTCGCCGGGGGTCTTTGCGATCTTGCCCTCGGCCGAGGCCGTCGTGATCTCGGCCATCATCTTGTCGTAGACGTCCGGCCGCGACAGCACGTTGCGGATGAGCGCCTGGAAGGCCGTGCCCGTCGTGTCGGCGCCCGCCAGCAGGACCAGCAGGATCTCGGCCTTGATGTACTCGGTGTCGAGGGGCTTGCCGTCCTCGTCGCGCGCGTCGATGAAGGTCTGCAGCAGGTCCACGCGCCCGCCGGCCTTGCCCTCCTCAATGTCCCGGAAGCGCTGCTCGAGCAGCTTGTCGCGGAAGCGCATGAGGGCGCCGATGCCGTTCTGCTGCTCGGGCGTGGCCACGAGGTTCTTCTCCCCAAAGCTCGTGCCCTTGACCCAGTTGGTGAAGGGGTACAGGCGGGCCATGACGCCAAAGGGCACCAGGCCGTCGTGGAAGCCCTGGATCAGCCCGCCCACGTCGCTGCCCTGCTCGATGAAGCCAAACGGCGCGCCAAAGCCAATCTCCGAGATGATGTCGTACGCCATGTACACGGCCCAGGGCGCAAAGTCGAGCTCCCGGCCCGTCTGCGCAAACTGCTCGTCCATCTTGTCCAGCCACCGGTTGATGTTGGCGTCCACGAGCGGCTCCATCTTCTTGATGTTCGAGTAGCTGTAGGGCGCCGCCGCGATCTTGCGGAAGTGCGTGTGCACCTTGTGGTCCTGCATGTTGAACAGCGACTCGGTCTTGCCAAACGAGCCCGTGATGTAGTGCTTGGCCTTGTCCGCGTACCGGCTGTAGATGTCTGGCAGCTTGGTCGCGTCACTGACCAGCAGCATCGTGGGCGTGATGCGGATCACGGGGCCTGGTTTTGGTCACACATGGTGTTAGAATCCATATTATCAAGTGAAAATAAGAAAAGAGTTGGCGGAGAGAGAGGGAGGGAGAGGGGAAACCCATTCTTACCATGTTTCTTGTGCAGAGCCTGTACAGTCTCACACTCGTCCGCCTTGACATTGTGGTATGTCAGCCACAACCTCGTGACACTGCCCCAGAACGGCCCGGGGAACTGCGCCAGAGGGTGGAAGAAGCGGTAGTAGACAATCTGCGAGATGGCCTTGAAGGCGACGTAGGCGAAGCCTAGGCCAAACAGATTGGTGATCGACAAGAGCCCCATGGCTTCGGCTGCTTCCGAGGAATCAAGCAATGCAAGAAGCAAGTTCAAAGGATGATGAAATAACGGCCGTTAGCTCAAGTGGATTGCCGAGACAGCAGCGTATGCCTCGCTTGCTTGTCGCAAAACGCAGTGACAAGGGGCGATCCAGCAATCCCAGTCAAAAGAACCAAAGCAGCACACGGGATCGTGATGTCTTTGATGAGTGAAGGGGACACGCATGTAATACGACACTCTGCAGGAGAAGAAAAGAAAAACCAGAAATCAAGAGACGCAAATTATACAAAGGGCACGGGAGGAGACAACCTTTCTCCAACAAGCACTGCTACCCCACGAGCACTTTACCTCTCTCCAAGACCCCATCTCTGCCCTCCGCCCCCTCACCCATCGTCCCTGGCACACTCCTTCCCACCATCGCCACAGCATGCCACATGGTCCCCATACACACCCGAAAATAGTGGTGATCGTGCTCCGCTCCCCTGGTTCACTGCGTTGCCCCTGCTTGAGATCTGGCACAGATGGCTCGAGTCTGCGCTGGGCGTCGTCAACGTCGCAGAGCGCCTCCCCCCCCCTTGTTTCTTATCTGCCTGCACAGCGTGTGCTATGCGGTTCCTGGTTCCGAAAAAGATTCCAGGATCCCGAAGCAACAAAAGGCCAGGATCAGTGGTCGGGCATGTTTCTGCCGAATGGCGAGGGGGGCCATGAAAAGGACCTTCCTGCAAGGAGACAAAGAGAGCCCCAGAGCATGCGCCTCCACTTTGTAATCAGTAACGAGAGCCAGTGCCAGCTTTTGTAACCCAGAGCTTCAGATTCGTCCATCGGATCTTTTTTCCCTCGTCTGCCCGCCTCCAAAGCTGGAGAGAAAAAAAACGTGCTGTGTGGATAGTGGGTTTCGACAGACGGCCTTGCTGCGGGGGAACACCAGAGGCGATGCAGAAACAGCGTTTTGGCTAGTGCGTCTGCGGAGAACGATACCCTTGCGGTTGCACGACACACACACACAGAGAGAGCACATGATAATGAATGCGTGCTAATCCACTGAGCCCGAAGATTTGGCACCCACGGGCTCGGGATGGCTATCGACATCCTGAGCTATGCAGCCAGTTGCTACCACGTGCTGGTGTTGGCAGGTGCTCGGCAGATCTCGTCGCAGTGCCAGATGCAACAGTTGCAGAGGACGTGGCCTCCTCCAGCATATAATACTCGTTGATTCATCAACATGTCCCTGCTGGCTCCACTTCGAAAACACCCTGCCGAGCCCGGTCTATTCGTCCCGGCTGGGGTTGCTGTTGCACTTGCTTCTCAATGGATTCATGCATGCGAGGCGTGGAACAAGGATGCTGAAGATCGGCCTGGAACCAGGGTCGGGGAACTCATCCCACCCCTTGTACAGTATTTCCCGTGAGGGGCGGGCCTCGGGCAGTACTTGTAGAGATGAAAAGGCCCGGGTAAGTCGTGCCCCGTGCGTCATCGTGTTGGTTTGAGGTGCCTGTCGCGCGAAGAATTCGGCAACTTGTGGAACTCTCAGCTCGTTGATTGCGTGCGCCTTGACCTCGGACCGTTGTTGGTTGTTGGTTGTTGGCTCTTGGCAAGCAGCTAGCTGCCGCGGTTGGCGCGTGGGAAGTCAGCCGCGTGCCGCTTGAGCCTCACGCAAGAAAGGCCCCGGTAGACTGTGGTCAAAGCAAAGATAAAGCAGGGACAAGACCGTGCCCTAACACGCAGGACCACCTGATGGCCCTTGTGGATGCTATGGGACTTGAAGACCATCGAACGACGACGCCAAGGCATGCCATTGTCCCTACCTCGGTACCGTTCTTTGGCATATTACGGCACAGCACAAGCGAGCCTGTCAAGTTCTAAGCGCTGGGCTACACAGGAACACCCACTCACCCGACCACGCCGTGGAACCGTGTTACGCAACAACCAGACAGGCTCGCCAAAGGTCACATTGTGGCGGCATAACGTTCTGACAGGCCCGTCCTTTTCCCCGTTCTGGCCCCTGCCCGGTGGGACTGTTTTTTGTTCTATTGCGGTTAGGACCGTCACGTTCCTGGGCCCCAGCGCAAGGTAGATCCTGGCTCGCTTTTTGCGGCTCCATTCGTCTCGCTTTCACAAGCCTCTGTGCATGGTCTAATTCAAAGCTGTGAGCCGTGACGCGGCCCATCCTCGGGATCTTTTTGCATAGCAGATGTATCCGGATGACGAGGGAGAGGAGCGCGAGCGCTCCTACTGGAAAATGCCGGCACAACGGTTTCTGATTCGATGCTGTGGACATGTAGCGTAGCATTGGATGGTTCATCCCCATCTCTTTGGACCGTCGTTTACTGCTCTCATTCGCTGGCCATTCATGGCCTCGGTCCCAACTATCCAGCGGTATGGGCCTGAAGCTGACGGCGAATTCATTCCTTTTTCTCCCCTGCATGGACAAAACGTGCTCTAGCCGCAGTCGCCGGGGAATGATCAGGCACACGGTGTCGATCTTTATTCTGTGTGGGTAGCGAGTGAGAGAGTGGCTCGGCGGCGATTGCCGAGGACTTTTCCCTCAGTGGGATCGGTTGCGAGCCTTCAAATGCGAGCCATGGTGCCGATGTTGTGCTCTGGGCGTCTAGTGGTCTGGGACGGCTCGCACTTCCGCGCAGCAGGGAGGCCCGTGGACCAGATATAATCCCGAAAAGGGTAAAGGGGCGGCGACCTGCCGAGACAAAACCGTTTCATTGTGTCTTGCACAGCCGCCTGGGCTCTGTCTGGCATGTAGAGTTTTTCAGACACACACATTGTCCTTCTAGAAGGGACAGTCTCACGGAAGAACGGACACACTGTACTGGAAGCAGCAAAGGCAGGTTGTCTGCTTCTTGACTTGCACTGTCACACTTGGTTGCGCTGGGTGGCATTCAAGTCGATAGATGGGCAGCTCATGCCGCTCCGACCTCGTCGCACGTGATTCTGGGCTCTCAAGGCCACTAAAGATGCGTGATGAGGGACTTATTGGAGAAATAACAGGCATTCTGGCCTCCCATACGATGCAGAGATAGGAGTACTGTGGCGGCGGGAGCATGCACCTTCGGTTAGCAAAAAGGAATCGACCCGACAGGAGTGTCACTGCAAAAGCAAAACGTGTTGCTTCACACTTTTGTCCACGACTGACTCGGTGCACAATCACTCTTTCATTGTGCCATTCATTCGAGGCGGCAGTTCCCCACCCTCGCATCCACCAGCTGAAGGCACCCTTGGCTTGTCGCGATGAATAGCGTGCCTTGCGGGTACGCTTCGCCAGCTGAGCCGGCCTGTTGCTTTTTCCTCCGCACCATGGCCGACGGATAATGCCGCTGTGGGGGCGCCGCCGTTGCTTCTGCCTCCCGCGGTGGCTTGCCGGGGCAGGAGGGCACTACGTTGGTGGCGCCCGCGTAAGCTTTCCGTAGTCCCTCTTTGTGGCCCCCAAATAGCCTCCAGTCTAGCAACGGCCTCTAGCAACCATTGAGGCGTCCCTGCGGGTTTGGCCATCGGCCTCGTACTGCGTACTGGACGACCTGAAGGTAATGTGCAGTCTGCTCCACTGCCATCCGGCCTGACAGACCTCCAGTCCCGCCTGGCAAGGATGGACAGAGCGCAAGCGATCCTTTTACGAGAACTGTGGACCCGGTCTCGCATCCCCCCAGATGATCTCCGTGATGAGGACATCTCCCACTGGGTTGAGCACTCCCTGTAAGGAGAAAAAGAGCAATGAATTGCGCCATGTGAATAACACATGGATAGAACAGGCCGTGGGGCGGCGGCGGCGACCGACCGCCGCCTCGCGATTTGCGCAAAACCTGACGACGATCACTTTGCATTTCGGCAGCTCCTCTGACTCGCGCGAGCACGCTATTAGTATTACAGTATCTTTCCAGGGGTGCCTTGTTGTATCCCGCGGGGGTAGAGTTGCCGGTGTGCAGGGCATTGTGTCACCGATGCGGAAGCGGCCTGGCAGATCGCTCTGTGGGGACTTAAGACCTTGCACCCGGACAGTTACCTGGCTTTTCGTTTCGTGGCTGGCTTTGACGCCTGTGTTATTGGACAGGGGCTCGCTTGCTCAACTCACGTGTTGGTTGCTTCTGCGCCGAGAGTGATGTCAAAAACGTGTCAAGCGAGCATACCTAAACGTCGCGCACGTTGGAGCATGGTCTGACTCAAAACAACTGTTGCGCTAGAGAATGATACTGTATCTGGACTGGCTACGGATCTAGCCGCTCGCAATGCAACTGGACATGTTCCTTCTTTTCCTCTAACACTGGCCCTGTGGAGGTGCCGGGTCTCCTCCGCGCCAATGGTCGGCATATGACGAGTCATAACTATTGCCCCCATCTTCCATACTCTTCTTGCTCGGCAAGAAGCGAGGTCTTCGGATACAGACTGTGCCGCACCTCTGCCGGTTCGTTTGACCTCCGCATTGTAAGGGGAGGTGCAGGAATCGGAACCTTCTAGGGCCAGGGGCCAGGGGCTCGCTTTCCCTGCAATAATCCCGCCTGGCAGAAAGATCTTCATCTCCAGAGTCCTCATTCGAAACCCATGCCTCGGCGTGCTTCTGAAGGAGCGCTATGCTTGGCGACAAGACCTTTCGGGTAGGAGGCACTTCTGCTCATTTTCTTCAGATGGAACATTCGCTGCACGCTGCTTCAGCGTCCTGCTCGTGCTGGCAGCAGGGATTCTGCGACTGTACTTCGACATGTTGGCGACGACATAGCCACTGGGCAAGTTTCAGCGCAACGTGCGTGGACATGTGATGCTGGCCTATCTTGTCTGCTTTGTGGGACTGCCTCGCCCCAGACCACGACACCATGCTTTCTGCTGGTGATCTCTGTTGGCTCTGACTGGCCGTCCAACAGGCCATAATTAGATCAAAACGCCGCAGCGTCTTAGCTTCCTGGTCGAAGATCCCAAGTGGCTCTGCTCGAAGCCCTATGCACGCCCCAAGGCAATCCCCTCTCTACCCACCACCTTGCAGCTCAGCACGAGCCAGAAGTGATGGGGATACGGCATCGCAGTGTCGAAGTGTCCCATGCCTCGGCGATCATCGTGTGCAAAGCGTATGGAAGCAGAGAGCGGGCAGTGAGACAAGCACATCTACACTTAAATCAGTGCCCCTTTCCTGAGCTCCAAGACGGACCATGCAGAATCCATACCAGCATAACGGCGCGCATTCCGACTTGCATGACGATTAACCAAAATCATATTCGGGAACTGCATGGAATGTCCCAGACAAGCAATGATGCACTACACTACCGCTGTGATGCTACCACACCACACTAGGTAGCCCTACACACCTACTCAGGGATGCGACGGCGAGTGGTCTGAGGCCAGTCACACTTTCCGTTCTTACACTGTGATCAAAATCTGGAGCTGGGCCCTTTTGAAGTGTCAAAGCGAAGCGGCAAGAGTCCCTCTAGGGTACGCTCACCCCCAGAGGCAAATCAATGGTCACTCCAACCCTGGCAGGCAGCCCGCAAGGATCTATGCTGCGCTTCATCGAGGCTGCGGACAGACCATCACGGATGAACCCATGCAGGGATATTGTCTCCTTCAGGTTCGATTTGGCCCCCTTGGGCATACCTTAACGTGCCTCCGGCACTAGTTCCTGCATTCTGTGGCCCGACTCAGTAATTGGCCGGCTCATAACTCTTTCAACGCCTTTAGGGGTCTACGCAACGGCCGCTATACATAACGGTCCGCTCACCGGACTCTCCTTGGTTTGGTTCCCGCTTGGCCGCCAATCCTTCCTTTTCTCTTTTAGAACAAGCTCCCAGCTTAGAGTTCTGTGTTCCCTTCCATTCGTTGCCGTAGTTTACGCCCACGTCCATCGCACGCCAGGCTCGTTGCAGGCCATCATACACGACAAAGGGTCGACTAGCGAGCGAGCCGAAGCTACAACACCCAGTTCTTCCGGCTGATTTTCCGCTACAAAGTTGTTCTTTGCAGATACCGACAGGGACCATCACAATCGATGAAAGTTTCCGACACCTTGGCCGCGTCTTTGATCCAAGTATCCTCCGTCAACAGGCGCCATGGCCACTGAGTCACAGGGGCCGACCGTGACTGCGGTGGCTATTGCTTTTACCGTCATTACGGTGGTTGCAGTATCGCTCAGAGTCTGGGCTCGCATCTTCCTTGTCAAGTCTTTCGGCACAGACGATGGTGAGTTGCCTTGTCATACGTTCTCCATGGAAGATAGAGAGACTCGGAAACTGACCCGCGTTGTCTTACAACAGCTTTAATCTGCATAGCTGCTGTAAGTTTGCCATCTGCGCCTGCCTTCGCAGAAGTAAAGACAATGACAGAGTACTCATTCACATATCCAATAGACACTGGCGACTGCCTTCACGGTCGTGTCAATTCTTGGTGAGTTACCCATTCTCAAGACCGGTCAGCGTCACAAAACCCAGCACTGACGCCCTTTCCCCCTGATGCAGCGGTTGGCCGTGGCTTGGGCGACCACATTGAGGAGGTCATGGCCCGCGGGACGGCCAACTTTATGGCCTACATGCAACTCGTGTGGCTGTCGTCCATATTCTACAACGCGACTCTCGGCTTCATCAAGATCTCGGTGCTGGCGCTCTACATGCGTCTGGGCGACCGGATGCTGCGCAGGCTGGCCATGATCATGATCGGTGTCATCACTTGCCAGGCGGGCGGCAACGTCTTTGCGTGCATCTTCCAGTGCTCGCCGATAGCTGCTGCCTACGATCTATCGATCCCGGCGGAGAGCAAGCGCTGCATCAACATCAACGCGTTCTACCTGGCCAACGCGGCGGTCAACATCTTTACCGACTTGTTGACGTACACCCTGCCGATCAAGCTCATTATCAACCTGCAGGTCTCGAAGCAGCAGAAGATTGGCTTGTTTGTCATTCTGTGCCTGGGTCTTTTGTAAGTGATGGACAGCCCAGCCCCCTCTACGTGATTCTTGTGTACAGACACCCAACGGGCCCTTGAACAAGCATTGGGAAGCAGGACAAGACAAGCTGACTCCCCTCAACCTCCGCAGCGCCTGCATCTCCTCGATCATCCGAATCACTTTTATCCCGCAGATGCTCGTCAACCCGGACGCGACATGGGTCATCTCGGACGCCATGTACTGGTCGGTGATTGAGATCAACATTGGCATCCTGGCCGCGTCGATCCCGTCGTACAAGACGATTGCGAAGCGCTACGCGCCCAGACTCCTCGGCACGTCCTCGAACGGCGGCTCGCGGTCGCACAAAAAGTCGTCGGGCGGCAGCGGGCTGTACAAGCTGTCCGGCTTCCAGAAGATCAGCAACAACAAGAGCCAGACCCGCAGCGGCGGCGGCGGCACGGCGCGCAACACGCACCACGACTCGACCATCATGGACCTGCGGAACCTGGACACGGACAGTGCCGATGGGCAGCACCGCCGCGAGGGCTCGTCGGGTGGTGGTGGTGTTGATGGTGGTGGTCCGGGCAAGAGGATGAACCCGCACGTCAACACACGCATCGAGCCGACCTCGAAGCTTGATCTGGACAACAGCTCTGAGGAGGCGTTGTTTGCGCCAAAGGGAAAGATCAGTGTCAAGACGCAGATCACCACTCAGTACGAAGGTTGATGTTTGAAGGTTGCAAAGGTCGCAAAAGATCATGAAATTATTGGATGGTGTTGGTTTTCGTTTGGCGGCAAAAGGTTGGAAACTCATGCGTGTTGGTACTTGAAGATTTGTCGATAATCAGGAACGTCCTGGAACGAGATATCCAGCTGGCGACTAAGGTCCAGGACTGGACATGGTTGAGGGAGTATGGTCCGGGCCATCTCTCTCGTTGAGCGCGTATATAATGTTGAGGTGTTACATATCATATGGACAAGCAAGTCAGTCAATACTTGGATTCTCAAGACGATCGTGAACACGGAATTCAGGAGAAGTCCTCGACTTGGTATGCGGGCGTGTCGAACAGTGCTCGAATTGAATTCCATACGGATTCTGACTCTGACCATGACCGATTGTCACGCTCCGTGATTAAAATTTATGTGCAAAGACTTATCTTTACAGAGCCCGAAGCACTGATCACGACGGCCACAACCGCCGTTGACTCCGTAGTACGGGTGCCATATCGGAGGTTTGGATCCGGCTTTTCGTGAAGGAACACCGACTTTCAAGGTGTTATTTGGTCCGGGCGGTTTTCTCGGGATCCGTGGAACCTCAGCATTTATTGCGGGCACAGGATGGTGTTCTAGTATCTCTCACAGGGCAGGGTTAATGATTTGTTAGTACCTTCGGCTCCTTGACCCATCACCCACATATTTGTACACGTGGGAAAACCACCAGACTTGTTCATTTTGGCAATGCCACGGACTCGCAGAGATCAGAGCATTATTAACCACGCCACGACTATTTCCGACAAGGCATGGCGAGGGCCGTCACATCCGCTGTAGCTCCGCCGGAGGTTCATACCTCGCACGTTGGTCAAGTTTTCACTCCACCGAGCTTCGTGAAGGGCAGATCCTCCATCCGCCATACCTGCCAGATCAACAGCCCCCAATTCCACATTCGTCCAGAGCTACGAGCAATCGGCCGTGCAGCGAAGCACTTGGCCGCACTCATTCTCCACCGCTACCACCAAAACCGCACAGGCCGATGGCAGAGAGCGGCCACTGGCCAAACTCGATATCGTCACAACAACGAGTTGGGGATGGATTTGGCAGCAACGACAACAATCTCGGTTCCATGAAGGCAATGCTCTGCATGTTACAGGAGAACACAGCAACAACGAGGCCAGCAGTGATGCAGCGATTAGCAACAATGACAACCCAGCCCCTCGCTCTCTGCCGCCCCCTTAAGCGGCATTACAGTAGCGCACAGATATATCTAAAGAGAAAGAGCGCTAAGGCCGGCGCCTACGTAAACCGCGCGACTGATCAGCTCGGCTACGAGGCGTGGTAGCCGAGCTGCCTGGATAAGGAGTGCAACAAGTGTGCGAGGATCCTGAAGAGCTTTATCCTTAAGTCGTCGTTCTTTCACCTCTTTCTCACATCTGGGATATGAATAGATATTGATCCACGTATTATCAACAGACGGAGTATACGTAGAAGATACACCAGCCTCCTCATTACTACCATGAGAATCCATATAATTATCTCCCTTCCTATAATAAAAATACTACACTATCCTATTGCCGGACTCGCCATACTACCCCGGCCCGAAGCCTTGTATCGAGAAGACCACCTATAGGGCTATTATTGATAAGTCCCTGGTTAAGATTCATGAGTCGGTCCTCGCCTAGGCCAAGGATTCATATCGTTCCGCATAGGCGGCCCGTATAGTAGTAGCGCGAGAGTGTCCGGTATTATTATAGGCCGCCCACCCGACGGGGTTCTAGTCGCCGCCCTCGAGTACCCTATCTCATAGTCTCTTCGTTGACTTTACACTAGGCTTCAAATAACCGCGAATACGAACTTAATACGGACTAGGCTGTTAACGCCTTTACTAAGCGCGTTTATTTCTGTCTCAGATGTGACGTAGCTATAGTAGCGGCGCCTCTAAGCGCCGGGGATTAGCTGGACGCCGATATTAACTTTAAGAGCGGCGGCGCGGCTGTGGGGAAGCCCGTATAGTACCACGTTAAGTCCCGCGGTTTCTACGCGGGAGCGGGTATAGACGGGGCGATCATTATGAAGAGGCCTGACGCGAATAGTATATTCTACAGCGAGAGGAATATTAGACTATAGAAGATCCTTCAAGAGGATGTTATAGCGCACCCGCACGGCACGCTCGCGGAAGATAAGTCACGGATCAAGCCCGAGAGAGTCGCGCCGCTGATGATTGGTGTGAGGGACGCAGACGGGAGAGGAGGGCATAGACAGCAAGGATGGAACATCTGATCACGGCAAACAAGTAGAGCTCCAGGTAACATGTGGACCCGCAGACAAGATTGAGAATTTTCTTTTTCTTATATCAATGGCCTGGCAAGCGGAGTCTGTCCCTCCGATTTTCCGGAGATCAATTCCTCAATGACCCCTCAGCGTTGTTCCTCATACTCTCACGTCTTCGAAAAGCCTTCCAAGGAACTCAGCGACTGCAGATCGATTTCGTCCAACACTCCACGCCATTCGATGATGCTCTTTGAGCCGCCGGTGCGAGCTTGCTTCTCCATTCTCCTCTGCAGTGCCCCCGGGTCGAAGAAAAGCGGCGCATCCGCTTTGCCCATGATTGGGAACTTGTCGGCAGGAAGGCCACGCCACAAGCCATACTTTGCGTGAAGCTTGACAGTCATGCTGAAGCGATGGGCCGGGCGGACAATCAATAGAGGAATGACGAGGTGCTCTGGCACACCTTTGGGCGTGACGGGGTCTTCGTCGACGCACACGAGCAGGGCATTGCGGTGACGGCCTCCACGCCTCGTGGTCACTGACACGGCGCCGGTGGCCACTCTCGACCGCGTCCGGCTTGCCTCGAATCCGGCGGTGGCGATGCCTTCGTGGCCGGCCTGGAAGCTGCCAGTCGTCGTTGTTGAGATCTCGTTTGTAGTGGCAGATCCTTTCCAGACGCCGGGACCCGGAAAGTACTTTTCAATCGAGGCATGTCGGCGCAGACCTTGATCGCCGCTCTCGTCACCAGAATCGTCCGAATCATCATCATCATCATCGTCGTCGTCGTCGTCGTCAGAATCATCGCGCGCATCGTTTGATTTCGCCGTGGGAGCGCCCTCGAGAGCAATGGAGATCTGCATCGTCTGTATCCTGCTGAACCACCTTTCATTTCGTCTCGGGCTGGATATCTGGAACTGGAGTCGGATCAGGTAGGCATGGTCGCCTCTGTAGGTGCCTGCGTAGATTGGTCGAAGACACTCTCCCTGTGCCGTGCCGCTTGCGATGATCTCACGAGGTATAGATTCTTGGGACTTGGTGTTCTTCATGGGAGCTGACAGCTGGCCGTCTGCTTCATCTTCGGTAAGGAGCAACTTGAATCCAAAGTCGAGATCTGCGTCTTCCATGCCATCATCGTCGTCCGCGTCTTTGGGCTCCAGTTTTGGGGAAGCCTGAACATCAGACACCTCCAGCGCGGCGAATTCGACCCCTAGATCCTTTGTTGGCACATGTGTAACCTGCGGTAGGGTCTGCAATGCCGCCATTAGAGCGGTTTGTGTAACTGCACAAAATGGGAAGCACTTTTGGAGAAGATATGAATACTGCCCCCTTAATGCGGAGGCTCTGTAGTAGAATGATTGTGGTGTCCAAAGTCAAGAAACAATTGAGATGGACTGTCACGTAAGAAAAGGCGACCTGGCTGTTGTTTCCCCCGCACAGCAGCAAGCGTTGCATCCATAGCCCGAGCTGAGCTTTGTGGCTGCACTGATCATTGGCTGGGAAACATCGAGGCTGAACAGAACAAGCTATCGCCGACTGCTTACATGGGAGCAGTGAGGATCTGTGCAAATATCAGTGGGTGTCAAGGCCACATATATGTGCCCAGGTGCAGGGATGTCCAGTCCCGGCGCCTAATCCCGCACGATCAGTAGCAAGAGTGAGGCAGAACACATGTGAGTCAAGGCGTGCGGCTGAGTGTTTTGGCAGCGACTGAGCTGCATCCCAGCCCGCAGCTGAGGGAACTCGGAAGCCAATGCGACGTGCCAGGCTGGGATACCAAAGTGAGACACGAGCCTGATAAAAGTGCATCAATTATACAGCGGTCGATGAACTGTCAACGTGTGGTTTTAGCAACATCGCCAGTCCGTCAAAAGCCCCTGGCAACTCAACTTCATTCCGACGTGGCGATATAACGGAAGCAGTAAATTCACTGGCGACATGGCGTCCCCAGGTTACAGAGGGGTGTATACCTCCCTCTACGCTTCACTGAGCCCTCAAGCCATCCAGGATATCGAACAAGTTATCTGGTGTAGGCTGGTGGGTCAGTTTGACGTAGGCCGCAAGATTCTATTAAATGAACTCGACGCCTTTTCCGCCAGCCCCGTGGTCATCATAGAGCACGGAGACCTGGAGATCGAGGCCGGGAGATGGGGAGAAGCTTACCGCGTCCTTGACGCTGGACTGAAGACACTGGAAAAGCTCGAACAACAGTCTGAAACTGCGGCACGTCGACTGATAGCATTAACACGGGCCATGGTCGGGATTCGACATCGTGGCGATGCCGAGTCTGCTATCATAGAGATCGAGAGGACAATGCAATGGCTTGGGGACGTGCCTGTTGCGGCGTATTCCGATATTCAGGTAAGTCAAATCCAACCCTACCTTCGGCCACGACAGTGGCGACTCACAAGACCACCCAGGCCAGCTGTGTTCGCCGATACGTCATCCTTTACCTCTTCGCGAAGCTCAGTGCCAAGTACGAGAACGCAGAAGCCGAGCACATCCCACTGTACAATGCTCAAAATCAAGAGTCCCAACAAAGCACGCCTTGGGCTGGTCTGAGACAGCTTCAACAGTCATTATGCGATCGAGGAATGTTCAACGAGGCCAACGCCTTGTTTCGCCAGACGCTCAACCGCACACCACTTGAAAACCGCGAGATAGTCGTCGAGGAGTTTCTCGCGTCCATTGGAAACATGCCCGCTACGACCCTGAAGAGATACTTCGAAGCAGTCGTACGCCTACAGTGGGCAGGCACTTACTTCCTTCTACAGAAGCGAGACCGCGCGATAGAAGAGATGGAAAAGTCGGCGGCAGCCTTCAATGCCTTTTGCGACCAATTTGAGGTGGCGGACAGAGACGCTGCCCCTCACGTCCATGCCTGGGCGTATGAATTGCTGGCTGCCGTACAGGATCCTACCGAAAGGCTGGACCGCACCGAAGCTCTCGCTGCTGAACTGAAGCGCCTTGGCAGCGGCAAACTTGGCATGTGCCTTTCCGCTGCCGCTGATCTTTCTTGGGCTTTCTATAATTACACCAAGGACAAGGCGTATCGCGAGCGCTTCTTCGCATTCCAGGCCCAGTTGGAAGAGTACGACACAAACGTGTCCGAGGATCTGTGCGACCTCATCTTGCATCGAAACACCCTCATCTCGGCCACAGTTAGCACCATGGTCGACCGACAAAATTCGCTGGAATGGATTGATGGATTTCTCCAAAAGCACGTATACTTTACCGCACCCACAGAGCTGGCCTCACTCTACAGAAACAAAGCCTTGGTACTGCAAACTCTGCGTCGGACGGCCGAAGCCAAGAAAGCCGATGCGGTGGCTGACAGACTCGATTCTCCCGAACATGTCCAGGGAAGAAAATGGATGCACCTCGGTTATCTTGGGACAGCCGATCCGGCCAACACTGGTGCTGATCCTGACAGAGATGACTTCGAGGATGAGGATCTGGAAGGTCCCTTTTTTGCGCCATGGATCAAAACACTGGGGGATCCGAGTAGAACAGCGAAAGTTCTCTGCAGTCTATTGAGAGACTGGCTCCTTGAAGACATCACTAGCCAGAGAATCTCCGAAGAAGAATGGAAAATCATCGCCGGCGAAGCAGAAGTGGACATCCATCAACCGGATGGCGCTACTCATTCATCACCTTCGGCCAGATCCAGCGGCGAGAGTCTGCTTGATCAGCTGTCATCGGTAATCTTTGACACATCTTCACCTCGCCCATTACCTGCTCTTGAGCAAAGGTATGCAAGCCTGTGCAAGTGGCTGGCGAACCCTCCACTTGGTCAACGAAAGAGGCGGCTTCTCGCTCTGATGGAACTGCGCGATGCAAGGCAACAGACCTTCGCAAAAGGGCGGTTATGGGATCAGCAGATCGCCGAATTGACGGAACTTCTCAACCTATGCGAGACTCTCCCGCGACAAATCTCCATCATCTTCCCTCACAGCCGGGGATCTTACCTGGGTGCTCTCGCACTTGCTCAAATGGCGAAGCTTGAAAGTCAACTCGACCTTACTACCGCAGCGAGCTTCGAGGTGGTCTTACGAGAGGCAGAGGCTTCGAGCAGTCGCGCCCTGGACGAGTTCAGGAGGACGAACAACCTGGCACAGATCGCCGTGCAACAGCGCAATGCAGCACGCATCTGTCTCTGGCAGATACTGAAGCTTCACAGGCTTGGGCAAAAATCGGAACTGACAACGGAGTCGAGACAGGATGAAGCCAGCCGCTTAAGTGCAATCAACGAGCTGCGGGAAGTTGGGATGCAGAGGATCGAAGAAGCAAACCACATTTTCACACAGAGCGAGCTGCATGCGTCACGGAGCGATGGTCTCGAGGCGGTCAACAATCGGCACGCTCTGGTCACCTCTAACGCGAGTTTCCAGACCATCCAGGTGGCAATAGCTCTGCTTTTGGCCGAGCCGGGTGGCCCTAGCGAAAGAACCATTACTCAAGTCTGGACCTGGGTGCAGAAGTACAAAGCCCGCTCCCTTGCCCGCACCATTGGTGCACGCGCTTCAGATCCGCCGGGGCTTGTGAGCGAGATCATGGCTTTTCCTGGATCTAAAGCCCTTTATGAAGAGATGGGCCGGCTTCAAAATCAGATCGACATGGCCGAGCAGCATGAAAGATTCGAGCTGCGCCGAAAAATGGAGCATCATCGAGGTCTAATGAAACGAGACCCGCTGCTGCGTCGGGTGATCGATCTTCGTGAAGGCAATCCTTTTGATGGATCTGAGCTTGCGGTGATCAACAAGGAGACGGGTGAAGATGTCGTCTTGGTGGACTGGATGTATCACTACTCAACGTTTGCTGATGCACCCGGCCAGTTTCTGCTGTTCACAGCGAGATGTGGCTCAGCACCGGACATGGAATTCCGAACGACCATGGATGTCTTGAAGACCAAGGCAGAAGACATTGCAGCGTGGGAGAGAACCTTCTTGAACCCGGCGGAATGGAAGGACATCCCCGAGGAGAATCTCGCCAGTCTTAAGGCGCGGATAGACCTGGACCATCTCCTTGGAGAATTGGTTGCGCCACTGGCACAGCGCACACGCCCAAAAGACTTTCTGGTTCTCTGTCCATCAACAGCTCTTCACCGCATACCGATCCATGCACTATCAATCAGAGATAAAGACCCGCGAGAGGCTGACATGGTCGACGAGAAGACTCTCTCGCAACGGAATTCTCTGGTGTACATCCACAGCCACTCGCTGCTGCGATCTTGCTTCGCTGCTACCCAATTTGTGCACCATTTGCCAGTCAATCGGTCGGCACTGAAGCCTCTCTTTGTCTCTGGTATCCCAGTAACGGAGTTGCCAGACGCTGGGAAGCCAGAGTCTGGACGCTTTAGTGCTGGGAGGGGTCGCATTCGAGGGCTGGCAGAACAATTCAAGACGAAGCCAATGATCGACGATGATGGCTCCAAAGAGAGTTTGATGGAATCCATCCCACATTCTCGACTGCTGCATGTCCATACGCACTGTCAGTGGAAATCTTCCGACCCGCTGGACCACCACCTCGAACTCGCCCGCCCGCACGACTTGGTCAAGCCTGGAGAATCGCCAGTGGAACAGCTTGCTGCTCGGGAGGTGCTTGGCATCAGGCTCTCGACTGCCACGCATGTCAACATGATTGCCTGCCAGGGAGGGGTGACCGAGGTGAAGCCTGGAGATGAGGTCATGGGTCTTGTGCCAGCTTTTCTCCATTCCGGCGCGAGCTCTACCGTGTCCACGCTCTGGCGCATCAGTGACGTGCACGGGGCGGAGTTTTCTCGCTCATTCTTCAACTCCTTCATCAAACAGCTCAAAGCCAAGCCCTCCGCTAAGGTAGGTGACGACTCTACGACAGGGACAGCATCGACCTCGTTCGTCAATATGGCCAAGGCTATGCGCCACGCCATACGGGAGCTCGATCCGGACAATCAGCAACCACTTTACAAATGGGCAGGATTTGTTCTGCACGGTTTCTGGGAGTTTCCAGTATCGGATGAGGACAGAGCGTGGATTCAAAAGCTGAAAGCAGTCAAAGAGAGAAGAAACATTTGACGATAGTCAAAGAGTAAATCTCAAGGGCAAGGCGTGGAATACCGGATAACTTACGTGTTTTCTTTTTCTTTCCCTCAATTGTTTACCTGGCAAGAGTGTATGTTTCCCTGTGTATTTCCTGTAGTCTTGTCGATTTCGAGCCGTTTTCGAGCACAGCTGGTGCTTCCAACTTTAAATCCTAACCCATTCTCCGAAACAGCGTCGTCGGAGAATGTGCCCTCTGGCCAGGCACTACTTTGAGCGACTACGACCAGGCCACCATGGATCTCAGTAGCCCTGGACGGCCCATTCTCAGCCTCGTCTACACCGTCGTCGATCGCCTCTGGAGACGGAGACTGCCTCCACAGCTCCAACAGTTCAAGCCGACGAACGTGAGTTTTCGGCAACCACGACATATCCACTCCCCACGGTGTCTTTTTAGAGAACCATATCTTGGACTTACACGTAGTCATCCA
Organism: Microdochium trichocladiopsis; assembly: GCF_020744255.1. NCBI lineage: Eukaryota > Fungi > Ascomycota > Sordariomycetes > Xylariales > Microdochiaceae > Microdochium > Microdochium trichocladiopsis. The sequence continues at coordinate 2,642,876 of NW_025763548.1, forward strand.
CAAACAAAAGACCGCCCGACCTCAAAGTGCGCTTCCCCACGACCCCAGAGTGACGATCCGCGAGGCGCCCACAGGCGTTGAGCTCGTCGCGTGCGCCTGCAGCACCAACGGCTGCAAGGAGCAGTACTGCCGTGACTGCGTCCTCGTCCCGCACGGCAGCTGGGCCACTGAAACCAAGTGCGTATCGGCGCACATTTACAATTCCAGAATGTGAAAGAATGTGCCAAGATGGGAGTCTTGGTGCCGAACTCTGAGCTGAAAGCGCGCCGCCAGGATGCCATGCAGGGTCCGATGGTCGGCGGGGCATGTGGCTCCACTCGTCGGAGCGTCTGATCCCCTAAGGACTAGTCTTGCGTGCGAGGCCAGCCCCGTGCGGCGCTTTCCTGGGCATGGAGAAGCGTGACTTGGCTGAATGAAGAATATAGGCCGCCCGGCACTTGGTAGCCAAGGACGGCACATAGTCATGCATGCCACGAGGTCCACGGATGTCCATGTCGTGTGTGCCGCCGACGGAGCCGAGCCGGGGCGGGGCGAGCGTGACTGGTCGGCCAAAGTGTGGAGAGGAAAAAGCGGAGGGCCCGGTGCGGCTGGCCCGACAGAGGAAAGAGCGCCTTGGCGCCTGAGGCCCCAGCGAATCATGGCGGCTCAGTTTCGACATGGCCCCACATTCGCCGGTGGGGACGCCCTTCGACATGTCGTTCCAAGGGCGCACGCTTTCCTGTGCAGGTGTGAGTCGTTGCTGACATGCAGTCTGGCTGGGCGTGGGGTGTGCAGCGGTCTGTCCCCAGCCCGCCCAGGTGACTGACTGCCTCGCGCTCTCAAGAGAGTGGCCCGGCTGCAGCATCGACGTAATCACAGCGTTTTGCCAGACATCTCTTGTCTTTCACGACACCGCTTGCAATCTACGCTCCCCAATGCAATGCGGACAGGTTGTCTTTGTCTTGTGCTGTGCTCTTGCGACACGGGACCCGAACCTGCCAACTCCTCTTTCTAATATCTAAACAAGACGGACACCTGGTCCTGATATGAGGCCGTCGTTTTAGTCTTCCTCTTCCTCTGGACGCTGACCACCGCCTCTTATACTTTGGCCTCGCCCATCACCAGCCCCTGGGCCTGCCTGTCATCTCACTCCGCCCTTCCATCTACAAGACAACGGGGCCGGACACCAATTGTCTTCCGGCACGCCCTTGCCCGACATGACCACCATTGACGAGCTCGACGAGCTCGCCTTTGTCAACTGGGACGCCGCCGCGCCCTCCACCGGCCACGCCCTTCCTCCTGCCTCATCTGCCGGTCTCCATCCTCCTACTGCCGCACACCACACTATGGCCACCATGATGGACGCTTCCGTCGTCGCGGCCGGTGCCCAGGACCCTAACCTCGACCTCGTCTTCAGCAATGTTGATGGCGACGACTTCTCCTTCTGGGCCCTAGAGCACTTTGACGCAACCCAGCTCCCGGGGACAGACCTCAACGACCCTTCATCCGCAGAGCTTGACATGGAGCCCGCCCTGAGCCAAATGTACTGGGTCCTCCCCGATTCCCCCTGTGGCCACTGTGCTGTCGGCAACTACCAGTGCAAGCTCATCAAGGAGGGTAAGTACAAGGGCTACTGCACGAGTTGCGTCGCCCTCCGTTGCGAATGCAGCTTCGGCCCTTCAGTCCACAACCTCGCGGCAGAAGCCGGCGAGACCTTCCCTGCCAACCCCTGGGTGATCATGGGCGATAGGCCCGCGACGTCCATCCTGCTCGAGGACGACCTCCTCAATGTCACACAGCCGGCGCCTGGCCTGGCCGCCGTTCAAGATGAGTCCGTGGAGAAATCACCTCCGCGGCCACAGGACATGCCCAAGATTGGAGCGAGGTTTTCTCGCGAGTCTGTCAAAATCCTCAAGAACTGGGTATCCACGCACAGCCGCCACCCTTACCCAACAGAGGAGGAGAAGGAGACATTGCAGAAGATGACGGGGTTGAACAAGACACAAATCACCAACTGGTTGGCGAATGCTCGAAGGCGTGGCAAGATCCACGTCACCCGCGCCGTATCCCCGCACATTGGCCGAGGCTATGCTCAAGCTGTTGATATCCCTCAGCGCCGCGATTCTGCAGGCCGCATTCAGGACATGAACCCCCTGCAGCGTTGGCAGAACTCGCCGCCAGAGAACGAACCCGCGTCGGTAACGGCTATCGCGCGCGCCGTGTCAGCGTCAGGGTCTCTCTCAGAGCGAGGAGCGTCTGGCTCGGGCCGGACAAGTCCTTGGATCTCCAATTACTCGGACGATGGCTCCAACAGGTCGCTCTGCAATCAGTCCTCCGTGTCCAGTTGGGGAACTTCTCACTCGAGTGGTGGTTCATTTGCTTCTGCGTTTTCGCATAAGTCTCACGGCTCTGGTGGATCTATCCCCTCCTTTGTGAGGTCAAGCCGTGGCCGCAGGCGGCGGAGAAGGGCGCAGCCCAAGGCTGCAGATGAGGGCTTCACTACGCAGGCGATCAAGACTTTCCAATGTACTTTCTGCACAGAGACGTTCCGCACAAAGCACGATTGGCAGCGCCATGAGAAATCCCTTCACCTGTCTCTTGAGCGGTGGGTGTGCTCGCCTGATGGGCCGACCTATCTCAACACGGACACAGGGCTAGTCAGCTGCGTCTTCTGCGGCGAGGCCAACCCAGACGAAGCCCATGTCGACTCACATAACTTCTCGAGCTGCACGGAGCGTACGCAAACTGAGCGTACATTTTACCGGAAGGACCATCTCCGCCAACATCTCAAGTTGGTACACAATGTCAAGTTCCTGGCCTCGCCTATGGAAAAGTGGCGAGTCAGCTCGCCTGAGATTAGGTCGCGGTGCGGTTTCTGCGGGATCGTGCTGGAAAGCTGGTCGGCCCGCACCGACCATTTGGCCGAGCACTTCAAGACTGGTTACACAATGGCCGACTGGAAGGGTGACTGGGGTTTTGACGCCGAGTTCCTGGACCTGGTCGAAAATGCGGTGCCCCCTTGTAAGGACCCAAATCGATCGAGCGCCCTTGAAGAAATTGAAAGCTGACCGCTTTCGACAGATCTCATTGACGAGGAACGGAAATCGCCATTCCCGTTCATGGCGAGCCGGGCTGGCCCTGAGTCACCGAGCAACGCGTATGAGCTGATCAAGACAGAGATGCAATACTGGATGGCCCACTTTGCCGAGGAGCAAGGCAGACCTGCGACTGATGCCGAGAAACGTCAAGAGGCCAGCCGGATCGTCATCGCGGCAGAAGTGGCCGCCAGGTGTCCCATGGACCAGACGGGATCATGGCTTCGTGATCTCATCATGAAATCTGGAGAGACCACGGACAGCCCTGTCTTTCTGCCTGCTCGAACTCAGAATGAAAACAGAATGGCGTCTCTGCGCATCAATGGCAAGGCGGATGTGTTTGATGGTTGTGAGCTGGAAAAGCAACTTCACGATTTCGTCCGTGCACGTATCCTACTGGGGCTTACGGCAATGGACTCTGAACTGCAGGCTGAGGCATGTCGGATCATTGGTAGCATTGAGGAGAAGTCAGGTCACCCATCGGATGACTTTGCCAACTTCTTGATTGGGTTGATCCATTCATCACAAAACTGGCTTTGCGACTTCAGACGACGAGCTCATTTGGCGCGCATCGAGGACCTGGTCGATTGTAACCAGCGATCCAAAGACCCCAGCACGATCGACTCAACAGTCCACAACTACACAAGACTAGATCGTGAGCTTGGAGAATACCTCCAAACCCAACGTGTGATTGGCATCGAGCCAGACAATGCAGATCTGCAGCGGCAGGCTCGCATTATCATCTACGATGTCGACGACGAATGGAACCAGACTGCGGCTGATGACGAATGCTGGCTAGCAGGGTTCCGTCAACGACATCCCCCCAACAGCATGTCCGCAACCGCATCTCCATCGTCAGGCTCACTTGGCAGCCAGGGGACATCAAAGAATTCTACGAATGATACATCTGTAGCCTTCCAGGATATCACTTGTTTGGGACAACCTCCATCTTCTCGTTCGGCGTTGGGCGCGGGACCCTATTTCCTGAACGACGCAAATTGCTATCGCAGGTTGATGCGGGGGCTAAAGCGATTTGTCACAACGACAATGTCGGAAAACAACCCCAATCGGCACACCCCGAGCGACGAAGAACTCCAGCACCAGGCAAGATGGATTGTGTATGACGAGTAAGTATTTACTTGCATTGGTTTGTGCTCCTGGCTTGAGAAAGTGTGCTGACTTGCTTGTGCAGTGACGATCCGTGGAATCAGACCGCGGCAGATAACGTCGAGTGGCTCCAGCGATTCAAGCGCGAGGTTGGCCTCCTGCCAGCAGACTCCGGGCCAGGTCTAACACCAATAACACCAGACTGGACTGTGCCCCGTGGTGGCACAGGCTTTGCTCCTCCGTATATATACCCCAACCCAGCTGCCGTGATTACAGCTGGTCCTGAGACTTCAAATGTGATCATGCGGGAGGAGGCCAAGCGCTTCCCAACAAATGCGGCAACCACCAGCCGCTACATCGAGACCTTCACCCAGCGATATGGTCCACCAGCAAAGATCTTCTGCAGCAGGGAGCTCGAATCTGGCCTTAGCGAGTTTGTCAGGCGTGAAGTCTCGCGCTCCGGCCACATGCCGAGCGATGCAGCATTGCGAAAGCGAGCATGCGACATCATGGGAATGCAAAGGACATCCTGCGACGACCCAGTTCTGCTTGCCAAGTTTAAGGAGACCATGCAGCAGTCTCCCTCCTCGGAAGGATCGGCGGCGGTGGTATCCGCGTTCCCGAAGCCAAGTGATGCTGAAGACATCTTTGACTTTGAGTCTGCTCTAGCACCACCGTTGGTGTCTGTCGGCGGTAACACGAACTTGATGGCTGATTTCACTGTTCCTCCGGCCATGGAGTCGACAATGGACGAATTCGCGTTCACAGAACAAGAGATGACGGATATTCTGGACGAGATCAGCCCGAGTGGCGGCATTATTGCATCGGCCACGGATGGATTTGCCATGCCTCAGCAGCAGCCGCCCAGGAACTTTGTTAGTTCAGCAATGTTTGGACAAGGTGCTGCGGATGGTTCTTTCAACAAACTATTCTAGAAAACTGAAAAGGCATATCGATGTTGTTATTAAGCGATTCACAAGACGGGGGGGCGTAAATCTGATTTACTGGCGTAGCATAACTTGTCTATATTGTCACTCTATCAATTGCATGTATATCTTGCAATATCTACCAATTTCGCTTCCCGTGCAAAGCCCGCCAGAGAAACAGGCCAAGAACCACTCCCATCGCAAGACGTGATATGAGAGCATGATGCTCATCCTTGTTAGACCAACAGGCTCGCTTTTGCTGAGCGTTGCACAGTTTACTTGTGATGTAGAGTCGTGAGTGGTCCCGCATCTATCTTCAACCCCTCATATTATTCTTTAAACACAAGACAAAAAAAAAGGAGAGAAAATGAGGTCGCTGTACGAGTGCACAACTCAGATAGATACTCTGAGAGGGTAGTGGTCGAGTCCGTTGATCAAGCCTGGCGCTGCGGGGGCCCCACAAATCCCTTGTCGGAGCCGGCGTTCCGCTTTCGGGCCAACGCCGCGCAATTACAGGCTCCCCGGTCTCACACACAGCCGGGGCAAGCCGAAGACTAGCGTACGTGTGCGCGTCTTGCGTGATTACCACCACGACTGACGAACCATCCCATCCCACGGTCGGTTGTGTCTGTCGTTTCCGCCATTGGCACCTTCGCTTCAGTGTGGTCTGTAAGCTCATCCACGAGATCGCGTGTCGAGGCGCACATACAGACTTCACACGGGGACAAAAGTGTGTGTTTGAACACACAGGCTGCACATTTCATACCAAGATGGCGCCGCAACGCCACGCCGGCGACGACGATGGAGGTGATGCCGCAGCTACACAGCCCCTCCTGGCCGGTGCGCAAGACACGGCCACAGGATACGAGGGTACTACCACCAACAGCACCGTCACCACCGCCAGCGGCGGCGGTGGTGGGAGCAGCACATTCACTCCTACCCTTGGCGCCCTCGACGCGTTCGCAATCGTCATCAGCATCGTCATCGGCAGCGGCATCTTCACCTCGCCCGGCGCCATTGACACCAACTCGCCCTCGCCCGGCTCCGCGCTGGTGGTCTGGCTCGTCGGCGGCATCCTGGCCTGGACCGGCGCGGCGACCATGGCCGAGCTCGGCACCGCCATCCCCGGCGAGGGCGGGGTCCAGCCGTACCTCCGGTACTGCTTCGGCGACGTCTTTGGCTTCCTGGCGGCGTGGACGTGGATCGTCGCCGTCATGCCGGCCACCCTGGCGATCCTGAGCATCGTCTTCGTCGAGAGCATATACACGGCGCGGGGTGTGACCGACGCCGCGGGCCACTGGACGCACAAGCTGCTGAGCGTCGCGGTCGTGGTGGTTGTCAGCGTGGCCAACTGCATCAGCACCAAGGCGAGCACGCGGCTGAACAAGTTCTTTGTGGGGACCAAGTTTGTGGCCATCGCGGCGGTGGTGCTGGCCGGGCTCGTGGTGGTGATCCTGCAGGTCGCGGGCAAAGGGCCGAGCGGTGATGGCGGCGGCAAAGATGGTGGACGTGACTGGTTCGAGCGGAACTGGTTTGCCACGAGGCCCGTGGTGAACCCGGACGGCAGCGTAAACGACTGGCAGGGTTTGGGGACGTGGGAGATGCTGGGCTTCTACTCGACAGCGCTATATGGCGCGCTTTGGGCGTACTCGGGATGGGACAAGGTGAGCATTTTGCATAGTGCTGAACATATTGTACTGATCAGGCAGAAGACACGGGACAAAGCTGACAGAAAGACTGCACCAGGCTGTCTACATCAGTGCCGAGCTGTCGGCCCCGGCCAAGCAGCTCCCGCTCGCCATCAACACGGCCATCCCGACCATCATTGCGTGCTTCCTTGCCGCCAATGCTGCATACTATGTTCTCCTGCCTTGGAACATCGTGTCTACCACAGACAGCGTAGCGGTGGTGAGTACTTGTCCTCCCTTGTTTCCACACGTTGGGCTATAGTTCAGACAGCATAGCCATCTAACACAAACCTGCAGACTGCCATTACCCGCCTACTTGGCCGCGGCTTCGGCATTGTCGCCGCCGTCGTCATCTGCCTCGTCGTCGCCGGCTCGCTGCTCGGCAACTCGTTTGTCGCGGGCCGCATGGCCGTCGCCGCTGCAAACACCGGCTGGTTCCCCCGCGTCTTCTCCGTCGTCGGACAAGTCGGCGTCCCTCGCAAGGCTGCCGACGACGACTCTTCCTCCCCGTCCTCTGCGGGGACAAAGGACAAGGAGCCTTCGGACGCGCCCATCAACGCCATCATCCTCTCCGCCCTGCTGTCCGCCCTGTACATCGTCCTCGGCAGCTTCCGTGCGCTCGTCACCTTCAACGGCCTCGGCGAGTACACCTTCTTCTTCCTCGCCGTGCTGGGCGCGGTCGTGCTGCGGTGGCGGGAGCCGGCGCTCGAGAGACCGTACAAACCCCTCGTCGTGGTCCCGGGTGTGTTTGTCGTTGTCAGCGGGTTCGTCGTGGTCCGTGGTGCCATCTTTGCACCTGCGCAGGCGGTCGTGCTGGTTGGGCTGTGGGTTGTCGGCTTGGTCTTCTACTGGGTGCGGAGGAGGTGGTTCTCCGCTGTCTGAGTTGCCGGCGCTGAGATCAACGCACGCTCAAATCACGGCAAGGCACACCTCACACATGTGGGCAAACGGACAGCACAGCATGCAATAGCCTGCGCTGCTCCGAAACAAAACAACCAATCCAGATATCAATATACAATTGTCAGCATCACTGCTCGAATCAATCAAACGCAGGTAGCTGTCAGTCTCAACTTGCAACAGGTCCACAGAATGTTAGCATGGTCGGCACTAATATAAAATGTAGTAAGAAGACCACGTCCCCGCCTAAAACGCTTTTCATTGTCTGCATCCTGCCCTGCTTCGCAAAGGCACTGCAGTTCCGTCGAATTTCATCACGAGTCTCCCGATACACCCCCTAACAGCCGCTGATTTTGACAGCTTGCTGCAGACACTTCTTCCCATCGCAGTCGGCATACAACTCTCATAGCCCATACCAATTCTGCCGGTCTGGCGCCTCGTAAGTGTGCTCCGGCATGCTGTAATATGCGTCTGCGAAGAAGCTTTCCTGGGACTCTTCGACCGCTTCCTCGTCATCATCATCATCATCATCCTCAACACCACCCATCTCGTCATCTGCGTCGTCGCCAGAGGCGGTGTGTGTTGCGTCAATGCTGCTCGGACCAGCAGCAGCACTACCACCAGCCCCATCTTGGCCTCGGTCGTGTCGCAGCTTCTGCAGCCACAGCGGCACCGGCCCTCTCCGTCCCGGGACCTCGACGATCTCGTCCGCCGACGCCGGCTGGGGTATCCCAAGCTTCGCCAGATACTGAAAGTGATAGTCGTCTGGCATGACCCAATTCCGCCTGCCCCTGCCGGTCCCATACTCGGGATGAAGCCTCCCAAACGTCCCCGGCTGCTTCCCCGAGGTGAGGTAGAACCCTTCCAGATCCGCGCTGGGCGTGTCCCTGCCTATCAGGCCGATGACTCGCCGGTTCTCGCTGGGCGAGCGGCCGCACTGGATCCCCAAGCTCGTGCAGCGGTCGCACGGCTGCTTCCGGTCGCACAGCAGCGCGGCCCGGTCCGCCGCCGCCAAGGTGCCGATGCGCATCGTCGCCGCCGCGAGCTGCGTCACCGCGGCGTGCCTGCACGCGTCGCAGGGCGTGAAGCCGATGTGGTTCCTGGCCTCGCGGTTTCGCGGCATCACGAAGCCCTGGTACACGCACACCAGGCCGTAGTTGACGCACTGGCGGCACCCGCGGCCGTTGGCCTCGTCCGTCTCGCACGACTTGGCGGACCGCTTGCCCTTGTACCCGGCGATGATCTTGTTCTCGCAGGTCCGGCACTTGGTCTTGCTCGCCGGGGTCGGCGGGCCGGAGGCTGATGGAGTCGCAGTGAGGTCTGGTGCTAGGAGGGTAGTGTGTGTTGACAAGGGGGGACGCAGTGTCGATGGTCTGACTTGCTGATGTGTAGCCCGAGGCTCGTTTTCGTCATCTTCGTCCTCGTCATCAGTCTCGGCCGTTGGCATTGCTGATGCCTGGGGGGCGGAATCCGTGTTCGCTGGCGGCCACGCCACGTAGATGACCAGCTCTGGTGTGTCTCTGGGGCCATCTTGGGTGACTTGCTCGTTATGAGCCTGGCTTGCTCGCCCATCATCTGTCGCCTCAGCGGCGTCTTGGGCCGGGTGTGGTTGTGGCTGTGGCTGTGGCTGTTGCGACGAGGACCCAGCCTGGCCATGACCTGAAGTGTCGTCGTTATCTTCATCGTCACCGCCGCGGCCACGACCATCACCGCCACCTCCACTGCCGCTACCTCCTCCTGGTCCATCATCACCGCCGCCGCCTGGCCCTTGGTCACTTCCCGGCCGCCAGGAGCCCGGCTCGTCTCTGGCGTTGAGATCGATAAGCTCGCGGCCCCAGACACAGTCTCGGCCCTGTTCTCGACACCGACGGCACTTGGCATCGTTCTCGAGCGTGAGGCACAAGTTCCTCCCATCCTTGCGCCGGTGCTCGTCGCCGTAGCCCTCGGCCACATCCTCGACCAGGCATGCCAGGCAGCGCGGGCTGTACCTGGGCATCCCCTTGAGCGTCGTCCTGCCGTCGTGCCTGCTGCTCTGGTTCCCCAAGACACCGCGGGCCGCCAGCTCGTCGTTCAGGATCCCCACGCGGCCTGCCTGCGGAGAGGTATTACGCACCCACGCCGAGCACCGCGATGCCGGATATCCGCCGGCCTGGAAGCACTGGTCGCAGCAGATGATCGGGCCGCCGCCGCCGTTTTGCCCACCACCACCACGGACCATCTCGAAGCCCTGCATGACCGGCACGGCAGAGTTGCGCATGATGATCGTCCTCGGCCCGTCATCCCTCCCGGTCCGACTCAGCTCCCTTCCTCCAACCCCGGCAGTTTCCCCCGCCGCTATCCCGGACGCCGTCCCCGGGCCAGGCCAGGTCACGCTGCCCAGCGACGTCCCGTCCGCGCCCACCGCCGCCGCCGCCCGCCTCGCCGCCGCGGTCGCATACAGCGCCGGCGACCGCGTGCACTGCAGGCCGTACACCGCGCACCGGTCACACGTTCTCCGCAGGTCCAAGCCGGGGCGGCACTCGCGCTTCCACACGACCAGCTGCCACTGCGTGCGCCGGTTCTCGCGGTGCAGGCCGCCGCTGAGCAGATACTCCCACAGCAGGTCCGGGTTGTAGCTGCGCATCTGCGGCAGGAAGAGCGTGTCCTGGGCCGGGATGGGGAAACCCGTGTCCTGCAGCTTGCCGTACGAGACCGAGGTGAAGGGCCGCGCGCCGGTCACCATGTGCGAGCCGCTGGATGTGTTGGCAGGAGTGTTGGCCGCGCCGCACAGCGTCGAGAATGGAGGGGGCTGTGGTGGCTCGTTTGGTGGTTGGAAGGACATTTTTTTGGTTGTTCCCACTCCCTTTTCTTCTTCCCTAGAGACTTTCTTCTTGTTTCTCGGACTGTGTTATTCGTCGTTCGGGCTGTTCTCGAATTGGTTGACTCGTTGTTGTTGTCGTCGCCCTCTCTCTGGTTGTATTGGTCGTTACTCTGGTTACGCGTCTCTGGCTTGCAAGCTTTGTGTGAATGCGTGTCTGTGTCTGCCTATGTGTCGGCGTATGTGTGTGTGTGTGTGTGTGTTCAAGTGTCTGTTTTCCGTCGTGTCGAGCTCTGGGACTTTTGTGGCGACGTTGCTGTTGTCGTAGTTACCGAGTTCAATGAAGTTCGGTGTCATGGCTGATATATGCAGGCGTCACACTTGCCTTCTTGCCCTTCTCGTTTCCCTGCTTCGGGATATCGTTGAAGTCACTTGCGGCTTCCTCTGCGGTGCAGTGTCCTTTGAAAGGCAAGCTTCTCCATGGCGATTCACTGTTCGAATGCAATGGGAATTTCAGAATGTTTTTCTTGACGACATGGGGTAAAGAAACCGAAACGAGCAAGCGTCTAGAAGCCATGGCGGCAGAAGTGTTCAATTTGTGAATCCACAAGTGACAACTCAAGAGGCCAACAAATCGAAAGATACCAAATTTTATTGATTATGGACAGGTACTAGCGTAAGATGGGAATGGAGTTTTCTCCCGCTGAAAATGAAGCTTGGATATGTCGTGCAGTGTTGGTCTTGTCTCATGCCGCAGCGGCGTTAAAACAAGCACTTCGTTTTTTCTTTTATGCTGGATGGATGTAGATGACAGTCCTTTATGGAAAAGAATGGGACAATGAGTTTTAAGCAAAAACCAGCACGTTTGTTAGAATTATCTGCCCTGAATGCCAACCCTGCCACCTACGGCCCTTACAACAATAATTCAAGTGAAATTGATTCAAAGCACCCGCCATAGACCTTACGAGGACAGAGCATGGCATACGGAATATAATTTCAGTGGGGGGGGGGGGGGGGTTAACCATTTCAACGCGCTCAATAGCCTTGCGGGCAGCAAAAGTGAAAAACTGTTGGCGTAGTCTAAACCTCCCTGTCTTGCTGGGCCTGAGCATCGTCCCCATGGCTTTGGTCAACCCAAATTGAGGTTTTCTTAAAAGCACGAACCGAGCACGAAATATGACAAGGGATCTCGAGAAAGTGGCGGAAGTGAATCTTGATATTTCAGATGCCAGCCTCCTCCCTTCCTGCCTTTCAATCCTCATCGACACCGTACTCACGAGGCAAAAAGCGCAAGTACTACCACACAGTACATGAGAAAGTAGCCATACAAAAGACGAAACAAAACTTTTGATCCCAGTCTTTGAACAACCCAAGCACGAGAACAATGGTCAAGTCCACGCAAAGAGGAAGAAGAAAGGCGAATTGTGTTTGTTTGCAAAAAAAAAAAAAAAAAAAAAAAAAAAAAAAAGAAACTTCATTCACCAAGGCGTCGCCAACATCCGGGATGAAGGCTCTGCCGCCCCATTCGGGAACGATTCGCCATGCTTTCAAGCTATATATTGTGCCCGAGAACTCTCTGGTCCGAAAAAGGACACACCCTGTCTCCCCGTGTGTCTGCTTTCGGCTGGCCTGCTTGTGATGACTGGTCGTTGAGAAAGGGCAGTCGCCATGTGGCAAACGCTAGTTAGACCTGTCGAGGATCGCCAATGCCTAGAGCAATGCCGCTACAAATTGTGCCCGGGTGGCACCTCGTTAGGCTGTTGAGCCCACCGCGGCGGTAACCGAATCTACAGCCGGCGTTGAGCGGCGATCGTGCATACAAGGACTCATGGCGCGCGGATGGCAACTGGAGTTTCACCATCATGTACATACCCATAACACACAGATTTAGTCGGTTTTACAGCAGGCACAGTCACGATCTCGGGAATGAAACAAAGCTAGAGAAACAGCCCTAAACGCCTCAACTTTGTATTTGGGAATCTGCGACTCAAGAAAGCCAACCACTGCCTGTCTGCCTGTAGAGAAGGGGGGATCAAGAAGATCTGGATGAGCTCCAAGTATAAACGGGGAGAGAAAGAACCGAAGACAGCAGGCGACATTACATATCGGTGATGGCTCAAACAGGAAACGAAGATGAAGAAAAAGGAAAAAATGAAGGGAGACAAGGCCAGTGTTGGCTGTTCGTGGTCCGGTTCCTGGTATTTTGTATAAGCGCGAGAATCGTGGCAGAGATCGTTTCTGCCAGCATGCGTGTCGACGTCTAGCCGTCGTATGTCGTCAGGACGGTCCATCGTCGCTTTGACAGCGTGTCGTCGAATCTATGCCGCCCATCGTGCAGGGCTCCTCGCTTCTGCGACTTTTCGAAGACCTCCGAGGCTGACGCTGGATACGGAAGTAGAATAAACACGCAGTTTGAACGCCTTCAACTCCCGGTCAACTATGCAGCCGCCCAATGCCATGATGACGTTGTCCCAGTCTCGTGTATCGTGGCATGATGCAGACATTCTTTGCGTGAGCCGAATCGACATGTAGGCGCCCGGTGGTCAAACAATCCGAAAGTCGACAGGCACGATGCGATGAGAGGGCTTATAGGATGACACACTTTGCGCAGCAGCCGGCTTCGGACTCGCCCTCGCTCATCTCCATCTTGCCGGCAGGGCCGCTGGCACCACCACTGCCACTGCCGCCCCCAGAGTAGCCCTGCATTTCGCGGTTGTATCGACGAATCTCTCTGACAATATCGTAGAAAGCCTTGTCGACGTTGATACGCGACTTTGCCGATGTCTCGATGAACTTGCAGCCAAAGTTTCTCGCCAGCGTCTCGCCCTCTGTTCGGGAAGGTGGCAGTCAGTAAACTGCGCAAGCGTCGTCAAGTTGGTATGAGTGCTTACCTTGTCTGGTGACCTCGCGCTCGCCCTCGAGATCACACTTGTTGCCGACGACAACCATGGGGAAGTAGTCCTTGTCCTTGACACGCAGGATCTGCTGCTGGAAGGTCGTGATTTCCTCGAAGCTCTGGCGCGAAGTGATGGAGTACACAAGCAAGAAACCCTCGCCAGTACGCATGTACTGCTCCCTCATGGCCGAGTACTCCTCCTGGCCAGCCGTGTCGAGCACGTCAAGAAGCGCAACCTCATCATCAATGACGCACTGCTTGCGGTATGAGTCTAGTGACATGGTCAGTTATGATCTTTTGAGTCACCAGCTGGCGCATGTCTCAGGCGGATCGGTCTGGGTGTGGTGAGGCGTGGCGCGACCCCCTGCACACATGGCGGCCGTAGCATATGGTTCTGGGCATTTGTATTGAGCCGTACCTTCAATTGTCGGGTCGTACTCGTCGACGAAGTGGCTTTGGATCAGCTGGATGGTCAGGCAAGATTTACCGACACCACCACCACCGACTACAACGAGCTTGTATTCGCGCAGAAACTGGAAAGGAGCACAGGAGAATCAGCTGTCGTGCCCGGAAAGACTGCGCGGCGACTGGCGACTGGCGCTGGCAGGGGCTGGTGCAAGAGCTACCTTTGAGGCCATTGTGAAGGATGGGCGCGATGCTGTCGCGAGCACGGCGTCGTGGAACAGAAGGGTATGGCGTGTGAGGGCGCGCAAACGAAGTCTGGCGACGGCGGCTCCTTGTGACGAGGAGACGGCTCGAGGCGATTCGGGGGCCCGGTGGTCGAGGAATTGGACCGTTCGACGGGAATGGAATCGAGAGCGGCGGGCGAGCTGACTGGTGAAGTGGATGCAGCAGGAGGGTTGGTTGAGTGGCGGATGATGGGACGAGGTGGGAGGAGGAGCAGGATCGAGGAACAGTAAGGGACGGCGGTGGAAATGGGAGATTTGGAGCGGCAGCTGCGAGGACGCTCGGCACCATGCAGGCTCAGGACGACTTGCTGCGTCCGGCGGAGAAGGGAGTGTGTGCAAGTGGCTCACTCCAAGGGGCAAGGGGGGTGGCGGGCGAGCCCAGCCCAGGTGGTGGTGGGTGTGCGCAGAGCAGGCCCGCCCTCATTGGCCAGCGTGGGGGGCCCCGCTTGCTGGGAGAACGGCGCACGGGCGAGCCACGGGTCGAAGCCGTGACAATCCCAACCCCATCCTGTCCTGTGCTCTCCTGTCTAATGTCCGTCTGTCTTCCCCTCTCCTGCTTGCAATAACCGTGGATTGACAGACAGACCGAGTGACTGACAGAATGACAGAGCGACTCCTCTCCCTTGGCCCAACTGAGCCGCGCTGTGGTGTGCTGCCCCCGCCCAATGCGATGTGGCAGCTCGCGGAGCAAAAGGGGCCTAGCCAGGGCTAGACAGCTCCCACTATCGTCAGGGAGGCTCTGCCCTGTAACAATCTTCTCAAACCAAACCATACCTTAGTCGCCGCCCTGGTGTCCCATGTCAACCCTCAAGCTGCTCTGTACTGCTTGTCGCCGTCCCTTTTTGCCTAAGGGTAGCTTGTCGGGAGCCCAGGAGCCCAGGAGGGAACCCCCCTTCCCCCCACGAAGGCCCTGCCGGGCTTGTTGGACGCTCGAGCTGATCGTCTTTCTGTCCGTACCATGGCCAGGCTGGCGCGCAATCGCTTGTGGGGGCTTCATGGAACTATTGGCGTCTTCTGTCCTAGCATCTCGAACTAAGCTTGATGAGCTCCTTGCGCATCCATGTTCCAGAACACCGGGGCAAGGGTTTTGTGGTCTCGAGTCAAGACTCTATGACGACCTCGACGTTGTAATACTCTATTGTACTTTCCTCCTTGGTACGCGCGCGGATACAGCAGAACCCTGCATACGTTCAGAGTGCCAAATGCCATTGGGGGCCGCATGTGGCTGGAAGTTATCATGTAGGGGGCACACCGGGCCACGGAGCAGCCACAAGCAGGCGCTACATTCGGCCCAACACACAATCACGTTGCCCAATGGAAATTGTATACCGGGCGTAACAACGAATGTGCAAAACAGTTTTACCGCCAAAGGTGGTTGAGGCGCGAGCCACTTCCCATGCAGGCGTTAATGAACAGCGCCTCCATAGACTCCGTCTGGAAATACCACGCCGCAGCTGTGAAGCACCCCGCGTGCTTGTGACTCCAGACCCGCGATGTCATCTTGCCACATGGATGCTACCCTCGGCGCCCTCTGCAGAAGACCCAGGCACCCTCTTTCTCCATGCGACCCAGAGCGTCCCTTTCTAGCAGGATGAAGCAGAACCGACGGGGATCGCGGCCGGTGTCTTGGGGGAAAAGCAGACCCCACCTCCCAAACCACGTCCAGGATGCTGCCTGCTAGCAGGGTCACCAGGATCCACACTCGTCAAGCTAAAGCGTGGTCTTGCTGGGGTCGAGCTTGGCCTTTTGGGGAAGGCTTGAAAAGGGGGCTGTCACGAATTGAGAAGTAGGCAGAAGAGGTCTTGATATTCAGCCTGAGCTTGCCGTGACTGCAACTCACCGGCGAGGAGCGTGACGGCCGAGGACCTATTGAGTCCAGCCAACGAGTCCGTCGGGTAGCCCAAGGACGGCAAGGAAGAAATAGGCAGGCCGCTTGATTGGAGACCGGTGAGCTTTCTTGTCCACGAGCGAACCGAGTGGGGAGAGGCGCACGCCCGGTGATAAGGCGCCTGGCTCCAGTCAGCCGTCGACGGACGTTCTGGGCGGGCTTCTTGATGCTTCGTAATCGCTTCTATTGATTCCGGGTGAGCAGGGATGGTGGGGACTAGGTGACGGCGCAATGCAGGCTACGCGTGGTGCCCGCTGCCAGCAACAACAGGAGGCACTTCAATGGGACGACCATGCAAGGAGCCAAGGAGCTGGGCGGAAGCTTTGGGTTGTATTGACCCTCGTGTGGGAAGGCAATCGAACTGGTGGCTGGACCAACCACGCTAGGCTCTATCAACTTGTGACAGCCGTCGGATTGGAGGTGCGAGCACGTGATCCTTGGGTTTGGAGCAAGGACAACCTGGAAGTGCAGTGCCAGGACGGCATGTGCCAGAAGGCGCGGCCACAATCCATCCTCATTCGTCTCTAGCCTCAAAGCACAGTTGCTGATTTAAGAAGCGCGTATCGTGCCTTTGATCTCAATGAACGACCGTGCTACCGACCTGACCCATCCCATCTCTGTCCTCCACTCGGCATCGAGTAGATCTCCGCTATTGCACGTCATCTGCTCAATGTCTCCAAGCCCCATTGTTCTTGCTCGCAGCGCAGCACTCTTGAGGCTCCAGGATACTGGGCTGCTGCGCATCCGATCTATTGCCGTTTATGTGACAGCATCCGCGACATCTGCCATGTGTCTGCTGCATATGCCGGCAACCAGCATGTCATGCCTCTAAAGGAAATCTTCCAGAAACATGGGGGCTGGTGTACGTGTAAGATGTGAGGTGCAACTCAAACGGGAAGCCCCGGGAGACAACGCCCCAGTATCAGAGCTCTGCTCCACTAACGCACTCGCCCTGGGTCAACCCCCTTCCCGGCTATTCCACAACGCTCCTCAAGAGGACTCTAATTACTGCTCGGTCAAGTGCAGTTCTGCTTGATCCTTGGGCTCGTGGCCCGGTAGTAAGGGCTTCGTAGGGTCCTTGCATAGGTCAAAAGTTCGCATGCTCTCCCACGTTCGGCAACCACGGGAATGCTACAACAGCCGTGTCCAATCCGTGACCACCGCCGAAATGAGCATCCACCTCCTCGGTCCAACACCAACAATGAGGGGGGGACAGTCGACGCCTCAAAGCGACCTTGCAATCAACGACTTCGTCACGGAGCACCGATGGACCTGCCGGGAAGACCACAATGGGCATGCTCATTTGGCAGTATGTCGGTCAGGTGCTGAGGACGCACCCTGCCACCCCGGCTCCGGGCGCAAGAGACCCTGCCCTATCAATCTCCCATCCCTGAAGCAGTTGCACCAGAAAGCAAAAGTTGTTGGTGCAGTACCACAACGCCGGGCATGCGCGCCGCCGAGGCCGTTGCCGATCCCGTCCACGGGACAGTCCTACCCCGGCACGAGCGGGCATTTCCATGTTCTGTAGGCCAAGGGCACCAACGAGTTCTGATCGACACTGCAGTCTACGACTGTGTGCGATTACCAGGGGTCGTGGGAGTCCCCTGACCCACGCCTTGCGCTCGTTCCGGCACCACCTGCCTGTGAGGAATGTCTCTGATGAAACGCGCGAGCTCAACAAGGACAGTCTTGAGGCCCGGTCATCAAGTCATGATGCCAATCGCCAATCACGCAAGGGTCAAGGCCCGACCTGGAGCCGATCTCTCGTGAGATACAACCCCTACATCCAGGCGCTCATGTGAGCAGTCACAAAATACCTGCGGGAAGTGTGTGATCCAAAACTCGTACGGCAATCTCACTCAGGTCGAGCGAGGAAGTTCCTCGCTACAGGCAGGATTAAGCGTGGCACGACGGTTCCCGGCCCCCGTAACAACCTCCGGACACGTGGGAGCCGCGTTGTCGTAACACAGGCAGCGCAAACACGAGCACACCCAGGCACGTGCAGTTGCCGCAACGCGTACTGGGGTGGCACGCCGGCGTTCACATGTGTGCAACATACTGCAAGGAGCGTTGGTTCCGAGCGTCGGGCCTGCTACAAGGGAGGTCTCCTGCGCCAACAACGAGCGACACGGAACGCAAACCCGCTCCGAGGCCAAATCTACAGGTTTGATCTGAAGGTTGGACACCTGCGTGGTCGAGCACAGTCGATGAGATGGACTGTCGCAAAATGTCGTCAATCGGCACACACAAAGTTCGCGTCCGAGACGAGAGGCGGTGGGTTACGTCTCAGACGGTTTGATCGGTCTGTCCATATATGCCTGATAGGTCCTTTCAGGACCACATATTGCTGCCATACTGGGTTCACTACACAGGATCACGATGCTTTGTCCAAAGCGGCAGGCTCGTCATCCTCCCCTTCAACCGCAATGCGCTTGCCCTTGACATTTTCAGTGACCTCATCCACGAGAGACTCGAGGTAATTCAAGTCTCTGCCCACCAGGGTGATCGTGTTGTTCTGCGAGCCCCAGCGAGGATAGCTGCCGACCTTGACACCCTTAGGCGCGACCCGGCTGGCTAGGTCTGTTAGGTAGCTTGCGACAGCACTCTCGCCGAGAGGTGTGGAGATGAGAATTCTGTTGATACCCTTGCCTTCAGGATCGACAAGGCGTTCGATGAGGAATGGCTTGAGACCGTCGAGCAGTGCCTCGACTGAATTGTGCAGAAAATGGTCAGCTCAGGTTGGGATTGTTCCAGTGGCCACGTTTTGCCAGGACGGTCACTGATGAGGAGGACTTACACAGCCTGGGTACTCCCGGAAGGATGTGGATGTTTCCATTGACCACCGCCACCGGAACCCAGAGGTTATCAGAGGGGAAGAGAGCCTGGGGGGCCAAATCCAGCGACTCATCGCTAGGGAGCTCGACCATACGCAGCCGTGCTGTCTTTGTGGGCGATTCGACGTCCCAGCTGAAGTTCGGGTCCGTTTTGGAGTGTTTGCTCAGCTTCTTCATGCGTTCATAGGCTTCCTGGTGCAGCTTGAGAGGGAGACCAAAGGCCTTGGCGATAGATTGATAAGTTATATCGTCGTGTCTGTTTGAATTGTGAGTGTGGCTCTTTGCCCGAGACCTTCATCCCACGAATTTGGAGGATGTTCGAACATGTTGGTCAACTTACGTGGGCCCGATACCGCCGCTCGTGACAACAAAGTCGTAGCGCTGGCTCATCCGCTTGACGGCTTCCATGATCTCGTCCTCGTCATCCTCAATGACCTCGACTCTTTTCAGGTTCTAAAGCGAGGAGAGTTCATCAGTCAAAGTTTCAGGGAGTCTCAGGGGTGCAGTGATCTGGATAATACGCACAATCCCCAATGAGAAGCACCACTTCGCCATGTAAGCCGAGTTGGTCTGAATAAATGAATGTCAGAAGCTACATCATTAAAAAGCCGGATCCTGGAACCGTCAACTTGCGAATCGCTTACATCGACTGTCTGAATATTTGTTAGCCTGACCATTGCAATAGGCAAAGACTCTTGGATTGCAGCTTCAAGTATGACATACCTTGCCCCCAAGTACCTCATCGCCAATAATCAGACACGCGGCGGTGGAAATGGTCCGCGCTTGGTTTGCCGCTGCCGTGCTGGCACCGCCAGAGTTGGAGGATGAAGAAGCCATGATTCTCGAGGCCACGCCGCTGATGCTGATGCTGCTGCTGCGGACTCCTCGTGCTGCCGATGCGGCAGAGCTATGGCCGAGGTTCGGAAGTGGGTGCGACAAGTGGCGGGCGAGCTGGGCAAGCCGAGAGATCATGGATATGACTGCTTCGGAATTGCTAGTGAACGTTCTCGAACGCGCAAAGGAAAGCAAAGGAAACGCACGGAGTAGACGGTACGCAACTGCCCAGCCAAGCGTCTGGGAGGTTTGCTGCAAAGGAGGCAACTGGACTGACTGCCGAGTCTGGGCGGAGGGCGGATGATGACGATGAGGACCACACCGGAGGCCGGGGCTGTCCAGCTCGTAGCCGGGGTTAACGTGGGTCCCCTGCCAGCAACGAACCTGAGTACAGAATACTTTGCCGATTGCGCAGCGTTGCGGTCCTGGCAAAGTCTCAGGTACACGTCGGCTGCGGCCCTCTCCCCCACCACCGAGTTCGCCCTCTCCGATCAGCTTGCTAAGCTTGGGCAGGCATGAGCTGATGCCCCTCATCAACAAAACACCAACAATCGCCCTGCCGGACACTGTTTTGCGCAAGACGGCGGTGCCTCACATCTGATAAAGCGCCGAGCCCCCGTAAAGGCAAATCTACAAGAATGGTACATCATCCTGGGGTCCTGTCCGAGCTCTTGCACCCTCCTCGCTCGCTCCGATGCAAGCTGACCTCGAGACAATCTACAAACAAACCACAGAGTTCCGAGGCGAGGCTGTACACCTTCTCGCAAGAGTCGAAAGACCAGCTGCGAAAGTTCCGCCTGACTACATCCCGAGCGAGCGGCCCACAGGCCGTCATCTGTACGTGAGCACACGATACCACACATGCTTTGCCAACCCTTCATCCAATCCACGAAACCATCCGAGCAACAAATAAGATGCCAAACGAAAGAACCGCACACACAGACTTTGGTCGGCACGACACCAGCCAATCGACCGAATATGCTTCTCTGCTTCGCACGGACATCCGCTAACCTGGCATGAGGGCGGTGACGGTTTGGTGGGAGTGGATAGACTTCATCGACAAGAAGACGTTCGAAATCAGGCAAGATGACGACAAGGTTGTCTACAAGAGCCTCGACGAGATCGCCGAAGACCTGCCCGACAACTCGCCGCGGTATATTCTGCTGAGCTACCCCTTGACACTTGTACGTGCTGTCTTTCTACATTTTCTTAAGCGTATATATAAATGGTCTCAGGCGCGCTCCTGTCCAAGGAGCTATTCGCTGCCAAGGTGCATTATCCGCGGAAGAAAAGCTAGGAACCTCCAAGCGGCTTCTTTACCGACCCCATCGTTGCTGTTGATACTGATGAGCTAAATCTCCGTCTCTAGCCTTCCGGTCGTCTATCCGTACCCTACGTCATGCTTTATTACCTCCCCAATACATGCAATGCCGAAGCACGCATGATGTACGCCGGCGCCAAGGAGCTCATGCGTAATACGAGCGAGGTTGGCAAGGTCATTGATATTGACAGCGCAGAGGACCTCGAGGAGATTCCGGCCAAGCTGGGAGCGGACCAGTCGTGAGATATATACTCCAGATGGAGGAAATGAACCCGTGAGTGTGTCATGTATCGAGGATTGACACTGGCCTAGGCGAGAATCGTAGGATTCTGCGATCGCAGGGTGACCTGAGGCAAGCCACGTCGAATAGACTGGCAACACGCCTGGGTAGCTGACGCGCTCCCAGCAACATAACGTGACACGATATAATGAGAGTGTCGTCTCTATAGTCATTATATATATGCCTCTGACTGTCGAAATGCTCAATGGAATGCGTGATGAGGCTCTTTCTGATATACGTAATGATGGTTTTCATTCTTCAGGGAGGACGCGCGAACTGTCCAGACCCATCTGCTCAGCCAGGCCCGTGACGACCTTCTTCAGAGCCTTGCAAGCCGGGCTCTCCGGGTAATGAGAGAAGAAGCTTTCGCCATAGTCACACGCCATGCCGATGCGCGGATCCAGCGGCACTTCACCGAGAAAGGGAATGCCCATCTCCTTGGCCAACGCTGAGCCGCCGCCCGTTGTCGCCTTGAAAATCTGGCTCTCGTGTGTGCAGCTGGGGCACACAAAGCCGCTCATGTTTTCGACCAGGCCGAGCACGCGGATGCCTGCCTTGCGGCAGAAGTCAATCTCCTTGCGTACGTCGAGCAGGCTGACCTCCTGTGGTGTGGTCACCATGACGGCGCCGTCGATGCCGGCCTCCTTGAGAAAGCTGTTGACGGACAGGTGCTCGTCGCTCGTGCCGGGCGGCGTGTCGACGAGCAGGAAGTCCAAGTCACCCCACTCCACATCCTTGAGGAACTGCTTGATGAGCCCGTTCTTCTTGGGCCCGCGCCAGATGACCGCGTCGTCGCGATTCGGCAGCATGAACTGAATGCTCATGACACCGAGGTTGTCGGCGACCCAGACCGGGGACCAGCCCGCGCCCGAGATGTGTATCGTCTCGTCTTCGACGCCCATCATCTTGGGGATTGAAGGACCGCAGATGTCTGTGTCCATGATGCCGACGGTCGACTCGTCGTTGGTGGCAAACGCGTGGGCCAGCAGGGTGGTGAACGTGCTCTTACCGACGCCACCTTTGCCGGAGAGCACGAGGATCTTGTGCTTGACACCCGCTAGGCGCTGGGCGATCAAGGGAACATCCGGATCAGGGCCCTTCGGGGCGGAGGCGCAGATGGCCTGGTTTGGGCAGCCGGCGCATGAGTCGGCCTTGCCGGCATCGTTGGACTCGGGACCTGGGCAGTGTTCTGGTTCGGGGGCGACGAGCTGGGGCTTCGCTTTGAGAGGGTTCGAGAGGACGTCCTGGAAGTTTTCGGGCTCTTCTAGTGAGGGCGCCATGGTGAGATACGGGCCGAGTACGGTTGACGGTCTGGAGTTGGACTTTGTAGCGGTTCGATGATGGCGAAGGAGGGGTTCTGCCCGATTACGGAGCCCGCGGGGCGTGAGAGTGAGCCTTGCACAATGCGTAGTTGTAGGCTGGGGTTGGCGACTTTTCGACAGTCTTTATAGGTGTGCCCGCTGGAGTCTGGGGTGGAAGAGGAAAACGGCTTGTCGGAAGCAGGCCAGATAAATCATCGTCAAGGCCCTTTGCACTTGGGATGCTTAGAAATCTGCCCACAGGCCGAGAGGGCGGCGGTTTCAGTGGGCCCTGCACATGCTGATTTGGCGGACTTGGACGGCGAAGAGCTCCGCTGTCGGAATACATGCACTTGTTTCAGAGCGTATTTTCCGCGGCCTGGGGAGCGTGCGGCGCTACATGTCATCTACTACCTCGAGGTACACTTTGTGTAGGATGATCTTCAGAGGGCGTATTTTATTAATGCGCACAAACGCCTCCTCCATTTGTCGTCGGTTCTTTACCAGCAGGGCATTTGGCAGTGGAGGAGGCTTTCCGGACCTGGGAAGGCCGGGGCCAGACGCGGGTCCCATCCAAATTGTTCTAGCAAGGCACCAGAGGCCGAGGTGCCCGCATCTGCCAGCTTTGAAGCTTTGCCCTGGATTCGCAAGGCCAATGTTGTCAGATGCTGGCGCTGCCGTGGTCTGCTCATGTGAAGCACACGCGTGTTTCTTCTCAACGCCAGCCACAACGTGATGCCTGTGCCATAGGTACTCGCCCGCTGCCCTGTCCTTTGTTTTGTTGTGCATTGTTTTGCCTGGCCAGGAAACCGTGGCTGGCACCAATCAGTGCCCGCGCCCCCCACCAGGGAGGCCGCTGCCAGGGCCATGCATGCCAGATTGACGTCGATCCAAAGGCGGCCGCGGCACTCACTCGCTGCGGCAGACCCTGAACGCCTTGTGGTTTCCGCGACGCGTGACCACGACATGGCGGCTTCACAACTCTGCACAACACGGCTGCGCACAACTTCCCGCAACTATCGAAAGGCGGGTCGGACGACTCTCACACGCATTGCGACGCACCGACAACATTTCAGGAGCAGCTGCTGAATGCCACTTCCTCAACTGGCTGCGACTTCTGCGCTAGCATCGGGCTACGCGCCGTGATATCTTGCTCGACTCCAGCAAGCATCTAGCCCTGACATCATGAGCTCTCCAGGGAAACCAGTGCCCGTCGATGTGCCCACGGCGGCTAGAAGCAATGCCCTGTCGCATAGCGACCACGACTTGCTTCAGTCCCTCGACAAGCTCTCGCTTTCGACATCACCATCGAACCTGTCCGTATCGCCTAGTGCGCCTTCACGCTCGCCTTCAGTAACCAGCCGTCGCCCATCATGGGCTCCTTTGAGCAAGACCACTTCCGCCGCGGGTAGCACAGGCAGCCCGCACTCTCGCTCAGCCACGCCGACTCTGCTCAAGAAGGCTTCCACCACATCTCTCAGATCCGCCAACGGCGCAACCCCTCAGCGTGCTCCGTCCCGCAAATCCAGCGCCACAAACTTGCGCTCGCCAAGTGTCGCCCCCAGGTCGCCACTCAACACACAGGCTCAGCTGGCTGTCGACTATGTACCCAAGCCTGCTGCGACGCCAGCCTCCGTCGCGCGAGATTACTTCAAGAAGGAACTCGAGCTCCTGCATGCCACGCAAAGGCCCCATTCTGCGGAGACCATCGTTGTCATACACGATGCCTGCTACGGCCACCGCTTCTCCCGCCCCAAGGCCAGCAAGGGCCACCTTTTCAGCATTGTAGAAAGGCCAGAGCGGCTGGCCGCCAGCGTCCTTGGCGTGGCCATGGCCTACGTGCGTCTCGGAGATCGACACAGCGATGGCAAATACCCAATCCACCCGGATCTCGACCCAGCGACATTAGACAGTGTTCCTTTTCACATACACAAGACCACTCGCTCCGTGTCTCTGACCGATGCTGTGGTTACCAATGTCCACGGAACGAAATGGATGGAAGAGCTCGACTTTATGTGCGAGACTGCAGACACGAAGCTTGCAGTCACAGGAAATGAGCTCAAGCGACCAGAAATGGATCGGGGCCCGGACGCAGAGCCTCCACAGAAGTTCCATGAGGGCGACCTATATCTCTGTGCGGAGTCGCGAGCTGCTTTTGAGGGTGCTCTCGGGGCTGTTTGTGATGCTGTTGATGCCATCTTCTCTCAATCCGGCCACAAGCGTGCCTTTGTGGCTGTACGCCCGCCTGGCCATCACTGCTCTGCCTCTTACCCATCGGGGTTTTGCTGGGTAAACAACGTGCATGTAGGCATCATGCACGGCATACTCAACCACGGCCTGACACATGCTGCGATCATCGATTTTGACCTGCATCACGGTGACGGCTCACAGGCAATCGCTTGGGAACACAATCAACGTGGCCTTACCAAAAACGCAGCAGCGTGGAAGAAGACGTCTATCGGCTATTTCAGTGTGCATGACATCAACTCGTTCCCCTGCGAATGGGGCGATGAAGAAAAGGTTCGAAATGCGAGCGTCTGCATAGACAACGCCCATGGCCAGAACGTGTGGAACGTCCACCTTCACGAGTGGAAAACCGAGGTCGAGTTTTGGAAACTTTACCAGTCGAGATACTCCATCCTCCTGGAGAAGACTCGCCAGTACTGCAAATCGCAGACGGAGAAGTACCGTGCGATGGGGCAGGAGCCACGGGGTGCGATTTTCTTATCTGCCGGCTTCGACGCAAGCGAGTACGAGACCGATGGCATGCAGCGTCACAAGGTGAATGTGCCAACGGAGTTCTATGCTCGTCTCACTCGAGACGTCGTTAAAATTGCGTCAGAAGAGGGTCTGAGTGTGGACGGCCGAGTAATGAGTGTGCTAGAAGGCGGATATAGCGATCGAGCCCTCTACTCCGGCGTTCTAAGCCATCTCGGAGGTCTTGCAGGTACAGATTCCATCAACCCCAAGGACGAGATCAAGCCAGAACTCAATCAGGAGTTGAGTAGCAGGATTGCGTCCTTGGGTCGGCGTCGGAGTACGATGACGGATGCGGAACTCAATGCTCTCAAGGTACCAGGATTCCCATACGATCCGAACTGGTGGTCCAGAACAGAACTAGACCGCTTCGACACATATGTCTCGCCCCCAGCACAGGAGCCCAAAAAACCGCGCACGACCATTGTGCCGACGTACTTCTCCCCTACCCATGCTTCCACGGCCAGGGAGACAGATCTCGCCAAAACCAAGCGAAGCATGTCCGGAACATCAGGCTTGAGCGGCACGCAGACAATCATGTACCGGGTGCCTACACCACCTCCTCCTGATGTTCCCTGGCCCGCTGCCGTACAGGAGCTGGGCAAGCTCCTTGTGCCCAGTGATCGTCAGACAACCAGTTTCACCTGGGAACAACTAAATGCCGAGACCAAGGCCCGGCGGGCTCGGCAAGCTGCGGCAATCGCGCTCGATGCTGCCAACAAACCGCCACCTCCACCCACGCCATCTCGGGCGTCGACGCGAATGTCTTTGCGTGAGAGACGGCCAGTGAAGGCAGCTGAGCCTCTAGAGGTCGAAGATCTCGGCAGAAACAGAAGGAAGACTGTCGGAGGTGCGACAATATCCTCAAAAGAAAAGGTAGGTGATCTAAACAAGGTTGAGTTGCCGTGGAATCGATAGAAAACTGACTTGTTGCAGACTTCTGGCCGCAATACTCCGACACCTACACAAGGCACACATGCAAGGAATCATAGTCGACGACTTAGTGCTTCGTCGACCATATTGACAGCCACGCACGAATCTTCAGAGCAAGCTCCCAACAACGAAACAACTTCAGCGACGCAAGGGACAGGTGAACCAGCAACAGTGGTGCAAACATCTGTCCCGCCAGCACTGACGGTCAAGAAGACAAGGGCCACGCCGAGGTCGTCCCCAGCTAAACCTCGTGCGCGCAAACCGAAAGACACAAGCGGCGCACCGTCCACAGCCACAAAACCTAAGGCACCCTTACTCATTCGCACCTCTTCAGAATCGTCAAAGACAAAGGTGCCTTCAATTGAGACTCCACCGTTGCCACCTATTCCTGCATCTGAGCGACCTGCGCGGACTCGCGCGTCGCTCGGCAGAGATGAGCTAGACAACATCACGAATGGTATGAAGAGAATCAAGATCAATGTTCTCACAAAAGAAAAGAAAGAAGAGCGAGCTCGAGCCGAGGCCGAAAGGAAGGCAGCACTAGGCCAGCAAGCGATGACGGAATCATTGAGCGCCTCAACTGAACTAGCTGGTTCACATGCAATGGACACTGTGGCAGGCAGTTCCAGCAGCGTTGCTCATGATGAAGCACCTGTGACGCCAGGTTTCGATGTGTCTGCCCATAATACCCTGGGTTCTTCTAACGGCACCCCACAAGCTCCTTTCACAGCACCACCGGCAGTGTCGAGCATCAAGATCGAGGACAACGTTGCGATCCCTCTGGATTACAACGCCAGCCCCACTGTCAAACACGAACTTTCCCCGGAGCCTGAACAGGTCGTACCAGAGTTTCGCCCCAGCTCGCCCTCCACGCCGGCTGCGCAACCGGCAGCCGAGCCCGACCTCTTTGTTCCGTATCAGCCAGAAGGCCCTCCTGGGATGAGCGTGCCGCTCACTGGCCCTGTCAAGATTCTCGAGCCAAACATGGGCACGCCAGCTCACTTCGAGCCCAAGACGTCCGACCGACCCGATCTGGCCTCGCCAAGCCCGGTCAAGTTCTCCAAGCCTGGGAAGCTTGGCGGACACCACTTCACGGCGACTTCAAAGCTCTCGTTTGCGCAGCCCAGGACAGGTGCTCCGCCAGGCACCTCGAACCAGTCTAGCCCAGTTACGGATCCCTCAAAGACGGGGCACTGATCTGGTTCACGGAACAAAAGTCTGAAGCAAGTAATTTCACGCGAAACCCTTTTGTCGTTTTGCCGACAATATATAACGTGCCAAGATCTAGCAAGGAGAAAACAACTGTCTGCACATACCCTGTCCTGAAATCGTTGCTTGTGCACTGATTAGATGGTTTGATACTTGCTGGCGCCTGCTAGTGCTTCTGCGCAACATGATACCCTCAATTACCCTCCCTTCTATCGTGGAGTCGTGGCGTTCTGCTGGAGAGTGCGAGCGAAGTCCTTCCGTCCGAGATGGATTTACAGGAAAAGGTCCCATTTCAGAAAGCAGTCATTCTGAACATGGGTGTTTTAATGCTTTTAACCGGAGGGGCCCATTTTAAGATTTGAGAAGGATTTTGGCAGTCAAGCACGACGTTGTTAATTAAATCTCACAATTTGACTTTCAATCACTGTCGCCCGTCTGCAAAACACTGTCTTGCCAGATTTTGTCTCTAGCCATCATCATTATTTTATGCTACAATGTTACTCTGAGGAACACTGGCAGGATATCAAGATACTCACAGACAAAGTGCTTGCCCCTCTCATAGCCGAGAACGCTCGCCAGCTTTGCCTGGAACCTCATCATCTTCAGGTAGTCAGGCGGCATACTTCTTGAAAGCACTGATCAGACTGCCAGTGCTGGAATCGTGCTTGCCCGCATCTGCACTATCGAGTTCGGACAGAATCTTCTTGGCGAGCACCTTGCCAAGCTCGACACCCCACTGGTCGAACGCGTTGATATCCCAGATGGCAGCCTCTGTGAAGGTGAGGTGCTCGTAGTAGACGATCAAGGCACCGAGCTCGGCAGGGCCAATGGTGCCGCCAACAAGGATACTTGTGGTAGGGCGGTTGCCAAGGAAGACCTTGTGGGGAACCAGCTCCTCGGGTGTACCCTCAGCGCGGACCTGGTCGGCAGTCTTTCCAATCATGAGAGCCTCAGCCTGGGCAAGGTAGTTGGACGCCAGCATCTTCTGGTGCAGGTTGTCGGAGATGGGGTTGTGCGACTTGGCAGCGAGGATGAAGTCAGTGGGGATGAGCTTCGTGCCTTGGTGGACAAGCTGGAAGAAAGAGTGCTGAGCATTGGTGCAGGGCTCGCCGAAGAGGATCGGGCCGGTCGTGTACTTGGCTGGTGAGCCATCCGATGTGATGGTCTTGCCGTTCGACTCCATGGAAAGTTGCTGGAGGTAAGCCGGGAAGCGGTGCAGGTATTGGTCGAAGCTGCGACATATATGTAAGCCAGACATCTCAAAATTAAGCACCAGAAGAGGGAAAGGCGGCTTACGGAGCAACAAGGTGAGTCTGGGCACCAAAGAAGTCGCTGTACCAGACACTGAGGAGACCAGCAAGGACGGGAATGTTGTCCTTGAGAGGAGTCTCACGGAAGTGCTTGTCCATGGCGTGAGCACCGCTCAGGAACTTGTGGAAGTTGTCGAAGCCAATGTAGAGGGCAACACTCAGGCCAATAGCACTCCAGACGGAGTAGCGGCCACCAACCCAGCTCTCAAAGCCGAACATGTTCTTGCTGTCGATACCGAACTTGGTGACCTCGGCCTCGTTGGTGGACAGAGCGACGAAGTGCTTGGCAATCTCGCCCTTGCCGCCAGTCTTCTCCAGGAACCACGTTTTGGCCGTGTTGGCGTTGGTGGTGGTCTCGGCGGTTGTGAAAGTCTTGGAGGCGACAAGGAAGAGGGTGGTCTCGGGGTCCGAGGCCTTGAGAGCCTCGCTGATGTGGGTGCCGTCGATGTTGGAGACGAAGTGCAGAGTCATGTCCTCGGCGCCGTAGTACTTGAGAGCCTCGGTAACCATGACAGGGCCGCTGCAGGAGAGGACATTGTCACAATTAGCGATGGCTCAGTCCACAAAAGGACCCGTTGAGAGGTCTCACTTACAGATCAGAACCACCAATGCCGATGTTGATGATGTTGGTCAGCTTCTTGCCCGTGAAGCCTTTCCACTCGCCAGAGCGGACCTGCTCGGAGAACTCCTTCATGTGGTTGAGGACATCGTTGACGCCGCCCTTGACGTTCATGACGTCCTGGCCGTCAACCTTCATCTCCCAGCCGCCGACGTTGCGGAGGGCGGGGTGGTAGACGGCACGCTGCTCGGTGAAGTTGATCTTCTCGCCATTGAACATGGCATCGCGCTTCTTCTCCAGGCCGGCCTCGGTGGCGAGCTTGACGAGCAGGTCGATGGTCTCCTCGGTGACGAGGTTCTTGCTGAAGTCAAAGAGGACGTCTGTGCCGTTGACGGAGAAGGTCTTGCTGAGCTTGCTGAAGCGGTCCGGGTCGGAAGCAAAGGCCTCCTTGAGGACAAAGGTCTTGCCGGTGCTCCGGTAGTGGTCGTCGAGCGACGCCCAGCTGGGGAGAGAGGTAGCTTGAACCATCTTGGGGGCTGTGGATTGTGTGTTGTGGTGCAAGCCGAGCTGTGGATTGGAGGAAGGGTGTCAGTGGGGGAAGATGGGAGTGGGAAGAAGGAGTAGCAAAAGGCTCAAAGCTTTGGTTGTCTCGACGTGTGTGGTAGGCTACCTAAGAGGAGGACCAGACGGGCTGGGGTGAAACGGCCAGAGGCACAGCTGGGTCGCGACTGCCCGCAATGGGAACGAGCGGCGCCATGCCATGGTGACGATGGTGGGGCACCGTCTTGAGATGCATGGCGACAGCAGCAGCCACCAATGAGTGCCACACCAGACATCCATGGATTGCTGCAGTTCCTCTCCATCTCCTCCACCGGCCGGTGCCCACAAGCTGCAGGTTGCTGACAGACAGACACGAGCTGTGGCCCGCCCCTCTGCCCCGGCGCCCTATGACATCAAATGCGCGCACCATGAGCTTCCATAATATGCTGGCGGGGTAACACGCCAGAGCTCCGATGTATGCATCCCGCCAGAGCTTCCGAGCTGCTTCACCAACAAACAACAAGATACACAAACAACGCAATGGCAGCTCTGAAGCCCTGTGGGACTGGGAACACACCACAGAGTATGAACGCTCGAGGAGCAAGCAGTCTTGGAGACGGTGCTCAAGCTCGACTCAACCCGTGGGGGCTGAGTGAGGGCTGGATTGGCTGCGATTGCGATAGCCGTCCGGATCCCACCACTGATGACGGCAATTTGCCCCGTCCGGCCCTGCCCTGCGCCCGGCACCGGCGGGAGCCAGTGGGTACCTCGCTGGACTGGACTGGACTCGACCTTCCCTGCACGAGCTGGAAAAGAACCGGCGGGGCCAAGCAGCCAATCCGGCCGCGTCCGTCTGCCGCACGTAGTGTAGCGCCAGGACGACTTGCCTACCGCGATGCAACCAGCAGCTGCGCCCAAAACTTTGTCCCCAGCCTCTTCGTGTTTGTCGCAACAGACTGTATTGTGTCTATCTACTGGACCCCTGTTGCTTCCCCTGCATCCATGTAATGCTGCCATTCTTGCGGGCAAGAAATTCACAAACCCAAGCTCGCAAAAAAGCGCGCCTCTTGTCTGCCTTCTCTCCAAGCACAAAGATAACGCCTGCCCAAAACGCCGTATGAAAATGCCACTGTTCTGCTTTCCCTCCATGCGCCGCGACCTGCAACGTTCCAAGGGCAGCCTGGTCTCAAGCATCACCGCACAGAGTGCTCTGTCCCGCCCCGTCGCTGCCGCCGATCACAGTCATTCACCACAAATGCTTAGCGCCGGTCCTGGATGCTGCCGACAAAGGAGGGGTCCTTGACACTGCCGCCAGCGTCTCCGAGACCCGCAATCGGTCGGTTGTAGCTGAATCCTGCAAACTGGTTCTGCATCGTCTGCGAGAGCACCGGGCCTTCTACAAACGAGTCCTGGGGTGCCTCGCCGGTGAAGCCAGGGTCGAAGTTGGCAGTATCAAGCGCATCAATCTTTGCACCACGCGTGTCAGCTCAAGTCTACCTCAAGCAACTTGCATACGAATTCTCAAAAAGTTGGACTTACCACACTGGGCTTGAACGTTGGCTCGTACTTGCGCTGGAGCAGCTTGCGCCAGTCAATGGCGTGGAAGAACGGATGGGCCTTGATCTCGGCGCTGCCATTCGCGCCTAAGCGCTCCTCCGGGTTGCGGTTGAGTAGCTTGGCTAGCAAGTCCTTGGCCGCTGGTGGCACAATGTCGGCGCTGGGGAAGTGGAGAGGCTCCGACAAGATCTTGCGGTACATCTCGTTGGTGTTCTCGTCATAAAACGGAGGTAGTCCAGTCAACATCTCGTACAGGAGGACACCGAGAGTCCACCAATCGACAGTCTTGTTGTATCCCTGGCCCATGAGCAGCTCAGGAGCCAGATACTCGGGGGTGCCACAGAAGGTGTTCGTCCTGTCCTCGTCCTTCATGTCGAGCTTGCAAAGACCAAAATCGCACAGGGCAATGTGGCCCTGATAGTCGAGCAGGATATTCTCTGGCTTGAGATCGCGGTAGATGACGTTGAAGCCGTGCAAGCACTCGAGGGCACAGAGAAGTTCGGCAGTGTAGAATCTGGCCCGGTTGACGTCGAAACGCTGTTCCTTCTGCAAATGGTGGAAGAGCTCGCCACCGTTGACAAATGCTAGGACGAAGTAGAGCTTCTCTGGCGACTGGAAGGTGAACTTGAGCGGTACAATAAAGGGGTTGTTGATCTGAGCAAGAACCGATCTTTCGGCCAATGTGTGCGCCACTTCAGACCGCGAGATAATGTGTGCCTTGCGAATTGTCTTCAAGGCATAGATACGGTTGGTGTCCTTCTTGCGCACCTGCATGACTTTGCCGAAACTGCCCTTGCCAACAACCTTGAGCAGCTCAAAATCCTCAATCTTGAGCTTGCCCGCCCTGTTCTCAACGTAGGCCACGCCGATCTTGAGCTTGCCGGTGCCGTATTGAACATCCAGAATGTCCTGTCCAGAGTGCCCAAGGGTCCGCTCACGGTTGGCAAAGTCGGCAGCCGCCTTCTCCCGGTCCTTCTTGCTGGCCTTGGGATCGTCCACGAAAGTCTGTCTCTCCTCGAAGCGGGGCTGGATCCGCACGGCGCCAATGAAGATGTCCTGGCTTCGTCCCGCACCAGGAGGGGCGTTGGGGTTGCGCATGTAGAGATGAACATTAAGATCTGTGACACGAGAAACATCAAACTTATACTGCGTGTTGTCGCCTGCCCACAACGGGTTCTCTGGCGTGCCGGAGACGGAGTTGACGAAGACCTGGACCTTGTCGAAATCCAGCAGCGCATAGGGGAGGTATTTGCTCGAGATTCGACCGTGGTTTGAAGGAATGCCGGAAAAGCCTCCAGCAGAGGTCTGAGGTCGGGCGGAGCCGTTGGCGAAAGAACCGGCAACCTGACGCGAGGAGGAGCCAGGCCTGACCGAGCCAGCGGCGTTGAGAGCGTTCCCTGTCGACATGGAACCGCCATGTTGCGAGCTGAAGGCATTCCGAGCTGACTCTGGCAAAGAGAACCCCTGACCTTCGTGAAGGGTGACTACGAGGATACCGGGCTTAGGAGGCTTAAGCACCGGCTCCTGCACGAGAGCCTCTGACGCGGCTACAAGCGGTTGAGGTTAGCAAGAAGATTCGAGGGGGCGGAAGCGCAAGCTGGCGCTGGTCGTAACAGCTTACCGATGGCATTGGGGTCACTGGGGTTCGGCGTCGTAGGGGTGGAAACCATCTTCTCGTCCTTGTCGGTAATGGTAGAGGTCGATGGAGTTCTGGAGAAGCCCGGGAGGGCCGCCCCCAGGTGGGTGTCTTTCAATTCTGATTCATGGTGTCAGTGTCATCTCTGATCCAGTCAAGGAGCTGCGATGCGATAAGAGCTGCTTGTTCCGCAATGCAGGTCGAGCAGACCCTTGGAGGCACGCTGACAACGTGGGCACAGAGCGGCAGGCGAGGTATGCAGGAGGTGATGCGCTGGTGAGGAACGTGGTATGGCCAGGAGGAGGCAGCTTACTCTTGGTGAGCTTCCACGACATTTTGGCTGCTGTAGAGTCGTACGAAGCGAGAGGATGAGGATATGGAAGCAGCCGAGAATGAGGTAGAAGGCTTAGGTGGGAAGCGGATTGCGATGATGGTCGTGTCGTGGAGGAACGGTCGGCTTGGAAGGGGGTGGATGTGGGGTCGGGGGTTCGAAGAGGGGGGCCGCCTTGGAAATGACACAGCGTTAATAAGCACTGCTTGCTACCACCATGTCGTAGCTGGACCTGGAACAGGATGGCCCAACACGAGCGAGCGAGTGAGCGTGCCACTGCGCTTAGACAACCTCCGACCCTCCTTGGTACACGGCTGGGCCAATTGCACACCACGGCGGCCGCGAATCTCTCAGCTCGGTAGGCGTGGCAGTGCACAAGACTGGCGTCCGCCTGCGTGGAGACGGCAATTTTCAGGGGCAAAGACGATCATGGCCACACTGCAACATCTCCGTGGCCAGCAGCAGGTCATGGACTATCGACGCGGGCCAAGCCATGTCGGCCAGGGACTGAGGCTGCTCATGATACTGCCTTTTGGACACTTCCATGCAGGACTCCAGGGCCACCATGGAAACCCCATGGCCGCTGCGAAGCTACATGCGAGCAACTTCGGACACTAAATCGCTAACCGCAGGGGCGGCGGGTTCGGGCGGGAGGGGCGAATTGGGAGGGGGGCGAAGGCGTGCCCGTCCGCTCGCGTCCTTTGGGCAAGGATGATCCTTTCTTTGTCTCAATACGTCAATCTTCTAGAAGTCGCTCGCCTGCACCACTTCGTCTCGTCGTGCTTGCAAGGCCTGCAGCCATGCGCAGGTGCTGGCAACTTGTCGAGTGAACCTTCAGCAGGAAGAGGCCCCTATCCACCACGCAAACGCCCGCTCCAGCCGGACAGCTTGTCCACAATGAGCTGGAGTGGATATCCTCGTAGTGGCCCGTCTCAACATCGTGGCCAACTGCCAGGGTCAGGGACTCCTATCGTCGCGGGATGCAACATGGATTATACCCGAGCCTGCGCCACGAGCTGTAATTCAACGGACATTTTGCACGGCATGGGCCATCTGACGGTCCCGGGCCATCGACCACGTCTCGCACTCTCATCGGGAGGCCTTGGCCCCTTTCGTGTCCGTTTCAGGCACCGTTGCTGCAACGCGACAAAGCCGTGCGTGCTCGGCCCTATCCTATTTTCAGTATATCGTGTGATACTATCCCATGCTGTAGTCGCAGTTGGCTCTTCTCGTCCCGTGCACGGTCAAGAGCATATTCCACATACGATAACCATTGCTGCTAACTTGAACAACGTGCATGGACGCTTGGCCCTTTGCTTTCCATGAGTTGGCATGGTCGCGTGCTCTCTGCTGGCCCCCCCTCTCCGAGGTCCATATTGTAACATGGTAGGCTGAGGTTGCTCTGTGTCATTGCCCTGAGGCTATCGGTAGAAACGGTGCGAACGTCGTGGTCACAAATCTAGAACTGAGATGGGGCTCACCACTCATCGCAGGACGCGTGCCTCCACGAGACCACGACTTGCGATTGACGTCTGCATGAATGTCGAAAGATAATGTCCCAGAGGATGGAGATGCCTTTTCGAGGCGCCCGCCACTTACTCAACAAGAGTGCGTCACACATTCATTGCTTCCTACGTACTATCTTCATAGAGGTATGCGCGCAGGAAAATTGATCCGTAGGTGAACGAACTGATAATGATGAGTCTCGCTTGACTCATTAGCTAAAGCTGCAATCAGACAGCCTCGGCAGCCACCTGAGCGGCACGAGAGGAGGAGACGTGACACTCATGGCAAGCGAGAACCTGCAAACGCCTCAGCACTGTGCAAACGGCAGCTGATGAAGGCACCTGTCCGTCGCTCAACAGCGTCAGGCACCGAGGGAACATCAATCCCTTTAGACAAGACAATGGCCGTTGCAAATACCCGAAGACGCGGCCCTCAGTAAAAACATTCTTCCGTGCAACGACATTCAGCCACCTCTAGCTATTCGGTATTTCGCCATAGACAGTCTTGCTTTAGGCCCAAGCTTGAGTTGTGATTCTTCACATCTATCATTCCTCCAATGCTCTTCACGTCCTGAATACTTTAGTACGCGGACAACCCACAGCTTCGCCATCGACTCTGGGGCGTGCTCACACTCCATCACATTGGCCGCCAATCGCATATCTTGTTACTCAGAGATTCGCAGCATACGCGTGCAGGCAGCATCACAAGAGTCTCGGAGTCTATTGCAAGGCAGCGCCAAGGTGACTCTCGCGGTCGACAGAATGACAGGACATCTCAGCATGCCCGCTCACGACAATCTCACGTCGACTTCACACCGCACAAACACAGCGGAGCAAGATCGTAACTCTGCTGCCAGCGACATCTGTGATACAACTGAGCCCGACCACGCCCCCAGCCAGCCGTCTAACCACAAGGATGCAGCCCAGGATGTAGACAGTCACTTTCTTGCTGGGAACAACGCAAATGACGAGGCAACATCTGACGTGGACAAGGACGCCCAGAAGCCCAAGAAGAAAAAGAAGAAGAGCAAGAGCAAGAGCAAGAAGAAGAAGAGAAACCCGGTCACAGGTTTCGAGGGTACGTACCTACGGATGAGCTCGCTGGACAGTGTTTCAAAGTCCTTGGGTGGAGGCAACTGAGCTGACATAGAGGCCAGAATTCTTCGCCGACGCCCCCCTGACTCCAGCTGAAGCTCTCCTTGAGGAGGAGCTGTACTCCAAGTACGTGTACACTCGAAATCGCCCGTGTTTCTTTATCTGATCGAAAAGCTGACAAGATGACAGGGATCGCCTTTTTATCGAGTAAGTGCGACCATAGCAGGACCTTTGACCCAGCCTCTCGTCACTTACTGACATAAATTTCCAACTCTGCACAGCCGCATCGAGGAATGGATCCAGCGCTACCGTGCGCGTCGCAAGATGGATCCAGAACAGACCTTCATGTTCAACAAGTACATGTTCCTGGGCGGCGTCGACAGCGAGCAGCGCCAGTTCACCGGCATCGCAGCGGACATTGATGCCCTGACGCAGCTCGGGGACAAGGACGCGATGCGTGCCGCCACGGCGCGCGACTTTGTCGGCAACGCAGGCTCGCGGTTCTACGAGCCCGGCAGCAAGGACTGGGTCGTAGACTTTGAGGCCATCGTCAAGGGGTTCCTGTAAGTCCATTTGCTGGTTATGAGTGTCGTTCCCTGGCACACATGCGCAAGGCTGTCCCAATCTATAAAGACGTTCTTACTGACAAATAGCGTGACGCGTACAAGCTCGCGCACAATCATAGACTCGTATCTCTATGATGACGTGGCCATCGAGAAGGCTGCGAACTTGGTCAAAAACTTCCTCAACTACGTCCTCACGCACGACGTCGGCCCGGAGTACAACAAGGACATCCTCGCTGCGAGACATATTTGCGACATTGCGCCCTCTGAGCTGCACGCCACGCACCTGCTGTCGAATAGACTGCCCGGGCCTTTCCACCGTGCTTGCGCGTTGGTGTTCTGCGAGAGCGAAAGTGCCAGAGTTGGCGAGGCGGACAACGAGCTCGCGGACCTGCTCGCGCTTGTCGAGACGGCTCTCGCGACGACGCCGGGCTTTGAGGAACTCTCCAAGCTTGCGTCACAGACTACGAGCACGGAGGACCTCGAGGTCAGCGAGGAGATTGAACAGGCCTATGTGATTACCAAAATTCAACGTGCTAAGCGCGAGGACAGAGACGACTTTACCACACGCATGCAAAGCCTCGGCTTTGCCACTACCATCTGCAGCAACGATAACGACAACACCAATATTGACGACGACATCCTTGCAGCCGGGGATCGCGCAAGGGTCGCAAGCCACCCCAGCGATGTTGGCAACGACGACGATGACGACGACGACGACGACGAGCACAGCCCGCTCGACAACCCTCTCCGTGGCGCCGGCCCAATGGGCATGCTCACCCTCCGCCCTACCGTGATCGACAGCGGATACGACAATGTTCCTCGAAGCCGCCACGACAGAGCCATCGGGGCGGTGCAACAACCATCCATCACAACCAGCGCGGGCGAAGGAAGCAGCGACGAAATTCAGGTGCCCCTCGAGGACAACCTCCTCTCGCTCTGCGAGATCGGCATGAAGCTCCAGCTCGTTACCTGCGAGGTCGCCCTTGCTGCGGCGGCACCACCGCCTCCCTTGAGCAACAGCAGCAGCATCCCGCCGCCGTCTCCCCAGGCGCACAGGATGATGATCCGCGTAATCAAGGCCTGCACCGACGTCCGGGTCTCGTTCGACACGTTCCTCCCGCAGATGCTCATGACGCGCTGGAAGGACCCCGTCGAGAATACGCGGCCGGCGCCGTCGGTGCGGGATCCAGACGCCGAGACGGCCGCTGCTGGTGCTGGTGCCGCTGATGATGAAATATGATCAGGGTGGTGGTCAGGGTGGTGGTGGTGGTGGGGATCGGGAGATCTAAAGGTGATGATCCTTGGCCAGGAAAGTTTTGGGTTCAAACTCGCATAGAGTTGGCATTGCAGATCTAAGCATGAGTCTAGCGAAGTCTTTGTCATGGAGTAAATGGCTCGCGAAGGCCGAAGGCCGTGGCACAATTGTGATGCGTGCAGAAAAATAGAGTACGTTGAGGGCTCAGCTTGCAGTTTTGCAGGCGGAACGATCCTGAGAACACATTAACTGGGCTGGTCACGGCATGGGCTCACAACAATACCTACCTAGTCTGCCGGAAAGCTGGAAAGCCGGAAAGCTGCAGCCCTTGAGATGCTTCTCACAATCAACACAATTCGTGGGAAGTGGCAGCGCAGAATTTGGATTGATTTGTGCATCTATCTTTTTTCCGTGCTGTCCCAGCTCGTTTTATTCAGTCTCCGCGTCCTTCTCAAGGACTAGATCCTGCTTGTCGAGCTTTCCTCATACATGCCGCTCCGGCCATGTAGAACAACTCCATCTTCCTCTCTAGTCTGTGGGGTATCGTTGAGATATGCATAAACACTGTTTGGCCCGGCTATTTTCCGCGGCTCGCCAACGCCGCGTTATAATTGGTGACCGTTTGCCTAATGATTCCCCTGGCGCCTTGCCGCAATCCGAATTTTTGTTGAAAAATCCAATGTTGCTCCCATGAGCATTTGTCGTAAGAGTTCGTTTTTGTGTAATACCCGTGTATGAAAAAGCCAGAAAGTTGAATCAGAAAGAGGAGAACGCCGAGGCTACATGCTTGTTGAAAAAGACATTTCTAGTACCACACCGCTTGTGTTGTGTTCAGGGGTGGATTAGTGTGTGTTGAAGTATATGGCAGATTGCCAGCATCTTTGGATGGCTGAAAAACCACTACGCAGTAGCAGCAACAGCTTCATTAGTATCATGAGTACCATTGGACAAGGATCCGTTAATGGTCGCTGTGGAGAGAGTAGGAGTCGGCGGAGCCTCGAGATCTTTGGCAGCCAGGCCATCGAAGAGCTCGAATATGGACGTCTGGTCGTGGAAGTCATTGTTCACTGCAGCACGTTAGTCATATGAATGTTAGACTCCTGAGACGCAAAATGCTTACCAATGTTGACCAGGTACCACTCATTCATGATGTCCTCGATCAGGATGCGGCTTGGGGTGTTGGCATCAAAGCAGTGAGCCCAGTCCATTCCGAGCTGGAAAGCCTCATCCTTCCAGGCAAGGAAGCTGATGCCCTCGACGATGGTCGGTTGCACGATTTCCTTGCCTGGGAAAACGCCCCAGGTCACGGCGTTTGGTCCCTCGGAAGGTGCATTCGTTACGAGACTTCCGTGCTGAGTGACGGCATAGTAAGACATGTCGGGGTTCGACTCAATTCTCTTGACGACATCCGGAAACATGTAGGGCGGCACAAGTAGCTCGAGGTAAGCCTTCTGGTAGACATATCCATTCGAAGGGCCCCATCCATGGACGGGGTGGTTGGAACGGACACCGCCGACGGCTGGCTGGGAGTTGATTGTCAAGAAGCCGCGCTGGTTGAGCTTGATCAAGCTA
The DNA here is from genome assembly GCF_020744255.1 of Microdochium trichocladiopsis. Classification (NCBI taxonomy): domain Eukaryota; kingdom Fungi; phylum Ascomycota; class Sordariomycetes; order Xylariales; family Microdochiaceae; genus Microdochium; species Microdochium trichocladiopsis. The sequence goes on from NW_025763548.1 coordinate 2,682,230, forward strand.
TCCTTGATAGAGTCGGCCTCGCTAGTAAGTGGTGACTCACTCCAAGGGAGGGAGTCAATGTCTTTCTCGAGGTAGCGGACGAACAGCTGGGCGACATCCTTGATGCACTGCGGCTCTCCCCACTTCTTGCGGTTCGACTCGTTTGTGCCCGTCAGACCAATGCCGTACGCGTCCAGCTCGCCGAAAGCAGGCGACCTCGAATCACCCCAGCGGCCGTTGGGGAACTCATCCCAGTCCTGGGTTCTCGAGACATAGGACTTGTTGCGGTTACGCCAGAAGGCGGGCCGCACATCCTCTTCGCGACGGCCGAGACCCAAAGACTGCTTCCAGGGAAGCGCCTTCTTGGTGGGACGGGTGGAGGTGGGCATCCAGTCAAGCTCCTCCAGCACCATGCGTGTGGCCTGGGCAAGGTTCATGGTGTAGAAGTGCAGGTGGTGGATGCCCGCAGCCATGATCTTGCGACACAACTCCGCTACCAGAGTCTTGCCGACCTCACGCACGGCGACATCGTCGTTCTTGACAGGCTCCAGGGCCGCCATCCATTCCTCGGGGATCTTGCAGTTCATGTGCGTGGCACGGCGCAGGAAGCTAGCGTACGTAGCGATTGGCATGATGCCAGGCAGAATGGGCACTGTGATTCCACGCTCCCGCACCTTCTTGACCCAGCGAATGAAGTTGTCGGCATCGTAGAACATCTGCGTGACAATGAAAGTGCCGCCGAGATCGACCTTCTCCTTGAGATGGTCCAGGAGGGACTCCTCATCTTTGTTGTCGTCGCAGCCTTCCGGATATCCAGCTACACCGATGTCGAAATGGTTCCCGTACAGCTTCTTGATGTGGGCAACGAGGTCCTTGGCATACTGGAAGCCATCGTCGGTGGCTGTCCACTTCTCCGTTGCTCTCGGAGGATCGCCGCGGAGAGCCAGAATGTTTGTGCAGCCAGCCTTGTAGGCCTTGGCCAACGCATCGTTGACCTTCGCCTCGCCCATGTCAGTGCACGTCAAGTGCATGCAGGTCTCGAGACCGAAATAGGCCTGAGCCTGGGCGACCATATCGCATGTGAGCTCCGCAATGCGACCTCCAGCACCCCAGGTGACGTCGATAAACTTCGGGCCGAAATCGTACATGCGCTCCATGCGGTCGTAGAGGTTCTGCACACCTTGGGCGGTCTTGGGCGGAAAGTACTCGAAGGAGAAGGAAGGCTGACCGCTCCTCTCGGCATCTGCAACCATATCCCGGATATGCATGGTTACGGTTGTGTATGGATCGAGGTGAAAGAGACTGGGTGGACGAGATAGGAACCGCGAATCGTGATCCGTGCTGTGGACGTGGGCGAGGAAGTTCGACAGTACACTGTCGTCAGAAGAGTGTGAGTGGCGGTGGTCGGCACTGGCAAATGGGACGTTTCCAAGAGGCCAAGGCAGAACATAGCTCCTGGGGACGGAATTTGAAGCTTACCGGAATCCAACAATCTAAACACTCTGGCAGCAAAGCAGAGCGGTATATGGAAAGGGAGGGCCCCCAAAAAAGCCCAAGTATGGCGGAGGATGTCACCCAGCCGTCTGAATACCCGTCAGTGCAAACGCCAGCTCCCCCGACAATGGCAAAGGATACTGTGGAGGAATGAGGTGAGGACAGTAAAGTAGGGAAGCAGAAAGTGGGAGGGGGAAGGAAACGAGGGAAGCCGGCGGGAGAGAAGTGAGGACAACAAAAGACGGCCCTGGCCTAGGGAGAGCAAGAGCGTCGATCGGAAGCAGCCATGTACCGCTGGTGGGAAATTGTGGTAGCGGCGGTACCTGCGAGTCGGCCGGTGACCGGCGCACCGGCGGGCACCCAACGACGATGCGCGAGTAGTGCAGCCAGCGGCGGGCCATGTCTCAATTGGCCCAAGCCAGCCCTCTCACCCAAGACACCCCACGTCCCTCCTTGCTTGGGCGGTCTTTCGCTGGATTTCTACTCCAGCAGCACGTTCCTGTAGACGGCCAGGCTTCCCAGGTGAGCACTCTGGCATCGCACGGGGCCCGGGCCGGGTTCGGCAGGGTGCATGGGATGGACAGCACCCAACAGGCCGCCGTGACGTGTCTCACCTGGCTGGCTGTCTGTGCAGGGCTGCCCACCGCCTTTCAACACTGCATTTGCATCTTGCTCACACGCCAATGCACATCAGAGAGGCCGTCCAATAGCTCTTTGTCTTCTGGAACATGGCTGTCCCGGGCGGCCGTGGCGGTCACTGACACAGGTCCATGCCGTAACTGTCCTGGATTAGCCTTTTGCTAGGCCTGGGCAAATTTTGAGGTGGAGACTGGACGGCCTCTTTTGCCCCTCTGCTGCGGGCGCACCTTAGGCAGGCGGCAGCCTCCGGGCGGCAGAATCTATTGGCCTGCCCCGCAGTCTGCGCCCCGGGTGCCCCTGCAGCAGCACCCACCCTCGCGCCTGCCTGCTCACCGCCTGGCACCCAACCCCGGCCAGGCAGGGATCCCCAACTTTGCTCGCTCTTGACGTGCCAAGAAGGGGGCCGCTGACATAAACAACCTGTGTTGTTTCCATGGCACATTCTCACTCTCTCGCCATGGCATCGAGAGAGTCGCAGTGCTACACTTTGAGCAAAGAGGGTTCGAACGTGGCAAATGCGAATTTGAGTCAGTTGGGCACACCTGCTCTCAACCGGTAGGCTTGTTCGTTTGCAAAGCTTGCTCCCGGCCTCGTCGGCACGTTCACGTGTCTCAGGCTTGTGCAGAAACTGCATGCAAGTGTGGGAATCACTCCAGCACACACTCATAAGATACTCGTGGCCAGTGGCGTCGGCAAAGATGCCAAATGCCAGCAACCATCAGCTATGGACCTCTTCGACACGATTGGGCATTCTCAGATCCGGAGCCCCCCTCAATCTCCTCCAGTAGTTGCTCCGTTCCACAACCTGCCGGTCGAACACAAACCACCACTTCTCAAACACGACCTGCCCGACCTCCCAGGCCATCGGGTCATACACGTCCCCGCCCCAGACACGCAGGCCCTCGCTCGAGTCCTCCATGTCATAGGCCAGCTGTATCACCGCCATGGGGCCCTCGGCCACGGCAGCTGGCTTCATCGAGTCCGGCAGCGCCATGAGGAGTAGCAGCCGGTCCCGCACGCTCGGCCACGGCATCAGGTCCAGGATCGGGTGGTGCGGCACCGTCGCCTGCGACTTTGTAGGCTGCCACGAGAGCGGGAGCATGCTGATTGCCAGCGGCGTCATGGTGCCGTCGGCGAACGACGAGTTGGCATCGATGCGCCACATGCGGTCGCAGCACTGGATCCGCTCCCCAATGCGTGTGCAGGCCCGCAGCAGGATCAGCTCCGTGACCGGGAGCAAGTAGGAGTCTGGGAAGTCTTGTTCAAGTTCCTGGTGTGAAGTATCTGTGCTGCTCGAGCTGGAACCCCAGGATAGACTGCTCGCAAGGTCGCTCTGGTCCGCGAAAGGGCCCAGCTCGGGCAGGCCGATGAAACAATTTGGGTCGGTCAATGCACATGCTGCGAGGGCAGCCTCGTCTTCACTAGACAGCTGGGATGTGTCGAGTGTTGTAAGCGATTCGGGTGTTTCCGAGAGGCTCCCGCCAAGCTGTAGCAGCGTCGGATCCAGCGTAGGCTGCGCATTGCTTATTTGCAAGAAGTCAAGAGGCCAGCCCTTGGACGGTGACGATATGTGTGAGTCAGGTGCAGAGCAGCTTTGTAACGTCTCTTGCGTTGCACCTTCAATGCCGACAGCTGGTGATGCCGCCTCCACTGAGGTATCTTGGGAATTCCTTTGCGCAGGTTGTGTCTCTGGAAGTACCGTGTCGTTACCTGGATGACTTGGGGGGGAACTTTGAATGGGTTCACGCGCAGTCGTGTTTTTAGGCTTTGACTGCCGCTTGCGCTCTCCTGTACGACGCCGTCAGCAGCCATTTTCGCATGCGCACTCTTGGACAACCCACTGTATCGCCTCTGCGCGAGGACATTCAGGACGCGCTTCCGCTCGGCGGCATCGTCGTTGATGTCGGGGACGTCGAGCGGCGTAGGCGGCTTGTGAAGCCTCTGTCTGGTCCTCGCTCTGGTCTGCGATTCTGGCGAAATTGTGGTCCCATGTGCCACGGCCATGACTTTATTATTGTTGGCTGCTGAGCTTTGTGGGACACCGGCTTGCCGTGTGGACATCCTTGTCACTGATGTGCGGAAAGCGGATATCTCGTGGTTGATCTGAGATGCTATGCTGGGTGAGTCAGCAATTGCGATGCAACTTCAGCAGCTGTTCCCTGGTGGGGATGAAACATAACAGCTAAGCATGACGGCCAGTTCCAGAGGACAAGAAAGGCTTCTTAAATCTTCTTGGTTGTCGCTTGAAGAACGAGTACCTTGAGCTGAAATGAGCTCTGGAGGCCATAACGAGTGAGCATAACGCACAAGCATAACGGGCTGAACATCATTTTATGGGACGAAACAGGGTCGAAAAGGTGGGACTCGGTGCGGTCGGTGTCAGCCTTACACCGTCTGGATTTGCTAGATTAGACTGTGAGACCACATCCTTCTGGGATCAGCTGCCACCCTTTAATGGGCGGATTTTGAGTAACGGCACAGTGTCAAGTCTATTACACCAGACATGCGTCGGCGTCCACAGCCGCACTGATTTGAGGGGCCCTGCCGTCGATCACAGATCCTCGTCTCCACATCAATGGTTGATGGGAGTTTACCTATCTCGTGAAGTGCTTTGCTCAGAATGAGATTGAACCTGCATCTCGTGGGAGCATCAATGCTCTCATTTTTGGTGGGTTTCATATAGGAGCAAGGTCTATCGCTCGAGAGAACTGGTATGATGACAGGCGAATGAATATCGCCAGAGATCTGCAGACACATGTGAGATCGTTGTGATTCGACCGCGTAATGGCATGGCAAGCATTATATCCACAACACCTTGTTTCTTAGTCTTGTTCCGACAGCATTCTGAGCTCAAGGTCTTAATCCATTTCTGACTCTCTGGCGTGTGCGTACGAGCCATTCCTTCTAACTTCTGAAAGCGACAAGTCCCATGTCGTTTTCCCTTTCTGCACATTGCGGCCTCGTTTCATAAGGCTGTTTTTTCTCCTTCCCTAACATTTTGCAAAGCACCAATGCGTCCGCCCATCTACTTCGCGACATCATCCTCGTTGGTGATGTCGTGCGCAATGCCCGCCGCCGCACACGCACCCATGTACGTGGCCGTCGGGACGGCCTTCATCATCGTGGCGCAGTCCCCGACCGCCATGACTCCGGGCACGCTGGTCTGGGGGATGGGCATTGCCGGGTCGCCCGTGTCGATCCAGCCGCCAGACGTGAGCTTCAGGCCGAGATCCTTGACAAAGGGACCGTTGAGTTCGGCATTGGGCATGTGTGCCTTTCCGCAAGGAACATGAGACAGTTAGCAACACTTTGGCATCGCAGCGTGCATATATAGAATGGAAAGCAAAGCAGAAAGCCAGATGGTAGCAATAGAAGCACTAGGGGGAGAAGAAGCGACTGACCATGAAACCCTCCTTGTTGACCTTTCCACCCGCGAGCGTGACAAGCAGCCCAGCATCGCCCTCGACATTGGGGTCCTTGTCCACGCGGACAATCTTGTCGTTGATCACGTGGAACCTCGTCGTGTCGCGCAGCTCGGCGCGGAGCTGTTCGCCCACGGCCTCGTCGCCGTTCGTGTACACGTTGACCGTGCTCGCCAGTCTTGCGGCCATCCGGGCAACCCCTGCGCCGTGCGGGCCGGCCAGCATGCCCGTGGCCAGGACCGCGGAGGACGGGTGCCCTCGCTCTTCGAAGCCGTGGCAGAAGAGGCAGTGGTATCTGTTGCCAGTCGTACAGGTTCCAGTCAGTATTCAGCGTTGGTAGGTCGTATACTCTGCTAAGGACGTGCCAAGACCAAGTAGGTGATTTCAAAAAACAAGGGACAGGGAAAGCGAACAGAGGGTGACTTACATGGTCCGCCCCCACAACTTCGTGTACCCGGGAATCTCCTCCTCGGGCATGACGTCCCTAATCCCGCTCGCCACGACGAGACGCCTGCTCTGATACGTCACGCCATTGGCGTCGACGGCTTCGAACCGCATTTTCCCGTGCTGCTGCTGTTGCTCCTCTTCCTGCACGACTCCGCCGCGGCTTCCTGTGCTTGCATCCACTGCCAAGTCCACAGCACCATTTCTACCCTTGGCATCTTCGGCCTCCTCGTCCGCTTCAAGAATCACAGCTGATGGCGCCGGTGCCGATGCCAGCTGCCGCACACTCTGGATCCCGACATCGCGGAACTCCACAGTGTGATACCGCGCGAGGAGATCTGCGCGGGCCTTGGCGCGGAATTCCGCCGGGTCCATGTGGTCCCAGCCGGGCACGTTGTGCATGTGTTTCGTGAGCCTGTTGCGGAAGCCCGCGCCAGAGGGGCTCGTGTGGTCGCTGAAGACGATGGCCGTGTACAGCTGCCGGGCTAGGGCCTGGGCGGTGGACAGACCGCCGGGGCCTGCGCCGAAGATCAGGACATCGGCTTTGATGATCCCGGATGCTGCCGCCGCCGCCGCTGCTGTTGCCATGGCTGCCGCGGTAGTGGGTTGGCGTTGTTTGCTGGTACTGATGGTTGTGGTGATTCGGCCTTTAATTGTATTGTCGGCTGTAACTTTGGAGATGGGACAGAACCGGTCCAGGTATTTCACAGGAATCTCTGGACTAAAATTAGATCGCGTATTCTGATTTGAGCAAGTGAGAGATCTGTTGTCGTAGTGAAGTGCGAGAGTTGACGATATGCTAGCCATGGATACAACCAGAGGCAGCCGCATTGTTATATACTCACCGAAGCCTCGGCCACTTTCCTTGCAAGTCCAAGGCTTCCTATCGGAGCTGTATCCATGATCAGTGCAACAGCTCCAGTTAAAGGCTATCTGCCTCTAAAGTGAGCGCACACGGAGACATCTTCTTATCCATCTCGGTTCTTGAGCTCCTGTATTGCTCGGGTACTAATCCCAATGCATGTATTCAAACAGATGGCAAACATGGAAGGATGCAGAGCCTAGTTCCTTACAACCAGGATAGCTGGTCTCCGTGCGCTATCCACATCAAGACTATTCGCATTAATTGGCTGACATGAACCTGTGGGAAATCTGCTCGGAGACTTTCCGCTGCCATGAAGCCGGAGACTTTCGCTGTGGCTGTTTTAGGCAAGTGACCGAACAAAACTGTGAGCGTTATGAGCCAATCACAGTTACCTATTCTGACGTGTTTCCACAATAGCATTAGCAATGTCTCCGGATCTCATACCCGCATGGTCCTTGCGACCACTTCAATCATATCATACTACACACTCGAACTGAATGGATTTTATGAGTCACAATCGATACATAACCGTCACTTTTATTTTTGGGAGCACATCGCTGACGCCATATCTGGACGTCGAGGAACCTGATTATCAGGGATCATATTGAAAGAGTTTGAAGATCCATTCAATTTCGTTATTCATAAGTCATGATAAATTTGTTGCGGAGCACCGTGCTCCTTGCGAATCAGACGCAACCATATTGACTCTGTAGTCCATCATAGCGCCAAGCCGGAAAGGGCTTGGCGACTGACGCGATCTCTGAGGAGCCGGCTCTGATACAGGTTAATTGCAACGCGAGCAGTACCGTTGAGACGATTCAGATTCTAGTGGCCTCCGCCGCCAGCAGAATGAACGGCATGCTCGTACGCGACGATAGGGGTCGGGTAGTAGAACGCAGCCACGGCAATGGCGACGTAGACAATGACACAAAGGAAGCCCTCGAGGTAGTTGCTCTTCTGGTCGCGGAGAAAGTTGCCGACCGTGATGATAGCCAGAATGAGGAGGATAATGTCAAAGATCTCAAAGTCAAAGTCCATGGGAACGTTCAGGCCCCAGCCAGCGATAACCACAAGTGGGGCATTGAGCATGGCAGTCTGGATCGTCGAGCCGATGCAGTGCGCCAACGCGAAGTTGATCTGATTGTCCCAGGCTTCATCGATGGCAGTGAGATGCTCAGCAGCCTTTTCGACGAGGGGCACAAGGATGAGGCCCATGAAAGGATCTGATACTCCGCCCTGGAGAACGATCGCCGGGATTTCGTGAACAAGAGCGATGGCGATAATCGAGACGAGCGCCACAGATACAGCAAGTGCAAGGATACACTCGGTCAAGGTAAGCTTCTCCTTGGCCAGATCCTTGTGGCCGTCACGATCACGGTTCTCGTCATGCTCAAAGACAGCATCGTAAAGACCGTGGTGAGTTCGCATCTAGTACATCGCATTAATCAATGGATTGAATCAAACTTGATGTACCCAGAGGTACCCAGCTCAGGGGGAAAACAAACCTGGAACCAGACGAAGACAGCATAGGCAATAAGCAGAAGGATAGAGACGACACGTGAGATCTGCGTAGTTTTGGTGGTGATATCTTGGACCGAAATGTCCACAGAGTCGCCACTAGCTGCATTGAGCGACGTGTGGAAGATGGTGGGAATGGCAAGACCCAGACCGCTATAGCACGGGTGTTAGTGCATTTTCATATGGCCGAAGGATTAAGTACGTACGCAATGAGGAGCAAGCCGCTGCCGACCTCGCTGATTGCACCATCAAACGTGGCTTCCTCATGCCGCATACCCGCTGCGAAGAAGCACAAGCCCAGGCACAAGAGCATGGTAGCAAGAATAGAACCAAGGATGGCAGCCTTAATGACATAGTACTGCCCTTCCTTGAGCAGGACTATGAAGAGAACGATTTCGACAATTGAGGCAATTCTGGCAAGGCATTAAAATGTCAGTGGTTCGAAATATGACCCAAGTAGTGCATGTGTGGTACTCAGTCCGACGTACGTTGTCTCGACGAGGACACCAGCCATGTGAGGCATTTTGCGAGCAAGTTCCTGTCCGGCAAAACCGATGAGGTTGGCACATGGAATCATGGCGATGTAAGCCAGGCTGAAAATGAGGACGTGGCTGTCGGGCATGGTGTATTTGACGGCGATAGCGGCAGGGACGAAAGGCCAGAGAATGTTGACTGCTCTGGAGAGGTAGCTTGTCGATTTCCAGACGATCTTGATGAACTTGAACGGGTTGACACCGGTTCGGCCGCTCTCGCCAGCAGGCTTGACCTTGACGGGGCCCTTCTGCTTGCGATGTTGGCGATGGTGCCCGCCGTTGGAGACATCCTGACGCGTGCGGGGCAAAGTCGGGTCTTGAGAGCTGCCTCTGTGCTTCTCACGATCCCTTGCGAGGGGACCGTCGTGGGCGCTTGACCGGGCCATTGTAAGCGTTGCAGCGTGAGGTGGTATGCTGAGGAGGGAGTCAAAGTCTGGCTACAAGGTCCAGAGCAGCTGTCAGTCGTATCTAGACTCCACAACGAGACGAAAGATTGCAAAGTCGTGTTGGCGATGTACGGCTTGGAGGCCCAAAGCAAGCAGTCTGCTGCACGAGAAGGTCAGGAACGGAAGACTACGATGATGGAGATAGGAGGAACGGGAGGTTAATATGCATCGCACATGGCACACAGATGGCATGGGGGTGAGCGGTGCCTGAGGGTGCGACATGGCCCCAGCTGCGACGATTGTCCCTCCCTCCCTTGTCGTCGACGACGCACACGCCGCTCCCCGAGCAGGAATTCCTGCTCAGAGCCCAGCCAGGGGCGGACCACCACGTCAACAGGCCTCCCGCAGCTGGGAAACAAGCACCGACTAGCACGAAATAAGCTTACCTTAAGGTAGGATGGCCTGGGCGGGCCCTGCTTGTGCTGCAAGGGTGCGCGAGCACGGCCCACGCTACGTCACGCTGCAGGGCCCCCGACAGGGCCTGGTTCACGATCCCGCCTCCAATCCGCCCAGCCAGGCCAGCCAGGGCACCAGAGGCCAGCCCAATCTGGGCACTTGGCCTTGGTCAGTGACGTGCCTGAGAGAGTATGCTCATCGGTGTGCCTTGGGATATCTTTCATTCCCCGCTCACTGTGCACACAATGGGACGCGACCCTTGTTGCATCAATTTCGATCCAGGCTGAAACAGGCCCTGCCACGATCATCGGCCCACGGGGAGCCGGATCAGCTCACACCGCGGAATGTGGCTCAACTGGGCTATCTAAGCGTACTGTACAGGCGGGCGGACTTGCCTTGCTGGGCAGGTTCGCCATGCACTGTGCACGGCTCCCATTGTTCGTCATAAGCATTTCTTGGCCAAAAAGCTTCTTTGAATCACTTGGTCTCGGCCAGGGACTTTGTATGTAATTAGCCAGAGACACATTGCAGACTGGACTGTCCGTGCTGCCCAGCCGTTCTTCAGAGCCAAGACTCCTGCAAACCAGCAATCTCAAGCTGTGCGGTACAGACCCTGGAAATGGGTAAACACCAACAATGGTCTCAAACGGATGGCAGCGCCCGAATTATTCAACTCAGTCCCGCAGCTCGCGGCGGAGCTCGAGCCGACCCACGAAGGCATGAGGCATCACTTACATTATTTGATGCTCGGTCACATTTGGGCTGCATGATTTTGTAAGCGAAACGGCATTGGTGCGTACCTGACTACCTAGGTACATACAAGAAATGCTGCGCTGATTGCACTTCAGCGACTGATTTCCGTCGCTCGTCGGCGGAACAAACCATCGCTCTGTCTCGCTATGTCCCGGGCCTTCATTCGGCCTGGACCCTTACCGCATCTCCGAAGTATACCTTTTGAGGATTCTCGCACGTGGCGTTAGACTCTCATACGCCCCCAGTCCAGCCAGCAGATATGTCCCGGCAAAACTTGTCTTGCACTTCGCCTGTAGCACATTCCCGACAAGAAAGTATACGTACAACCCCGAAGCTGTCGTCTGCGCAGGCCTGGAATTTGGACTTCGCATCCAGGAACAGACCAGACTTGCTTATGTAAGTGAGCGAGAGCTGGGGACAACGGCCCCACCGCGGGGCGCAAGCTTTCGCCGATGACATCAAAACTGGTGCCGCCGGACTGACTCAACGCTACCGTCCGCAGAATATTATTGACCTTCTCGGTCCAGCCAAACGCATTTCGGAGATACCTGTTGTCCTCAGGCTCGCCTGCTATATATATCGTGGCTCCTGCCTTCGCTTAGGGCATGTCTAGGCGAACCCAGACCTCTGTACCACCGACAGGCATTTCAACAGCGCTGGTACACTGATTGCGACCCCCCGCAGTCCGCAACTTCCGCCTTTGGGACGAGTGCCAACACGCACTGTCACCCGAGCCAGTCCTGGTCGCGAAGAGCCGGGCCCGGAAAAGTACGACTGGCCGAACATCCGGGCTACAAACACCAAGATGTGGTCTAAGGGGTCGCGTGGAGGGGCAGGCAGGAACGGCCTTGCCAAGCCAGGCGCCGGCGGCTTCGGCGGCTTCGGCGGCTTCGGCGGCTTTTCGACCACGAATGCCAGCAATCTTTCATACCTGTCCGACTTCACCGACTACGCCTCAATATCCGATCCCAATGTCATCATCGCCTTCAAAAACATTCAAAAACGGGACACCGCCACGCGGCAACGTGGCGTGGAGGAGCTACTGTCCTATGCGCAAGCACACCCGCACTCCAAGGACGGTGGTGTCGAGGATGCCGTGCTCGAAGCATGGGCCCAGGTCTACCCCCGCGCCGCAATCGACAATTCAAGGAGGATACGAGAGGTGGCACACAACGTCCAGTTCGAGCTCATGAGCTCCGCGCGCAAGCGGGCCCAGAAGCAGATCCCCCGGGTAGTCGGAACTTGGCTTGCGGGGACATTCGACAAAGACAAGGGAGTCGCACGTGCGGCCTCCGATGGCCTCACCGCAGTGTTCACAAGCGAGGAGAAGATCTTACAGTTCTGGAAGAAATGCCAACCGCAGATTCTCGAGTATGCCACGAGCGCTTTGAGCGAGACGACCGACAGCTTGAGCGATGAGCGAACCACGAGCCCCGACGACGCAGAGACAAAATACCACAGAGTCATATCATATAGTCGCTCCCTCGTACTGGGGCTTCTTGAGCGATTGGATAGCTCGGAGACCGAGGCCTGCGACTCAATGTATCGCGAATTCTTCGAAAACGAGAGTGTTTGGGCCGGCGTGCTCACGAACGACGTTGCCGTACGGCGACAAACATGCCACCTCCTAAGCGTCTGCGTTGAAAACCGGTTCGATCAGATCAAGGCTGATGCTGAGCTGATCAGCAAGTGTTTTATTGCCGAAGGCCTCAAGAGCTCTCAGCTTGGCTCCGCCACCGAATACGTCACTGCCCTGGGCACACTGACCGGGAAGCTGCCGAGTGCCTGGACGACCGACTACAAGAGTAAGAAGTCCGTGGTGTCGCGGCTCAAAAGCTTTCTTGAGAAAGGTTCTCAACAGAGTGGCAGCTCGTTCTGGGCAGCCCTCAGCGGCCTTTTGGCATCGCTACCCGTTGGCGTACTGCCAACGACCATCGAGGGTGTGTCCGGGATCATCCAGGCGCTTCGACAGGGTTTGTCCAGCGAACTTCGTACGAATGCGATTGAGGCGTGGACGTGTTACATGAGTGTAGCCAAGCAATTCTTGAGCATGCTGGACACGGACGAGGCACGCGTTGAGTTCGTGCAGAAGCACATTTTCCCAGTGTTTGAGGCGTATCTCTATCCTAGCCCAGAGCTAGCTGCGTGGGCATCGGCATCTCTGCCGCTGATTCTCATCAAAGCATACACAACAACCACAACCTCATCCTCGAAAGCCCTTCTCGACGCCACGAAACAGGAATGGTCTCGCCTCCAAGAAACCTTCCTTCAACACCTCCGAAGTTCCTCCCCAGAGGCCTCTAAGGACCACAACAGCTCGCAGCAACAGATCGCAGGCGAGGGAGACCGATGGTTTACGCTTGTCGCCAATCTTTTGGTGGCCCACGAAAGAACACAAGGATCTACGCGGCCGATACCTGACCTTGTCAGCGATCTCTCCTTGGACCTGGTACAAGGGTCGCTCAAGGTCCTGCAGACACGGAACTGGAAGACATTCGGAGCTGCTGCAACCTTGAAGTCAGCTTTGAAATCAACCCCGCAGCTCTTTGGAGGATCTTCGCCCACCACAGACGAGATTCTCGACGTGTTGAAGCAGTCAACCACCACCGACGTCGGCGCATTACTGCACACACAATCCGCTCAGTACATGTTGTCCGCCCTGTGTCTCCTTGTTGACGTGAGCACAAGACAGAAGGATTTCAACGACATCTGGACAGCCACAGTTAGCTCGTTATTGGAAGCTGATGACAAAACAGCGGCGATCTCTGGGCTTGTCGAGCTGCTATCCACCAAGAAAGTTGCTCCGTTGGCGCAGTCCATGAGCGATCTACAGGAGTACCTGGTCCGTGAAAGCCTGAAATGCGCGCTTGAAAGAGAAGCCGCGGGTTGGCCGTTGCTGCAAGCTGTCATCGTCAATGGCACCATCAGTGATGCTGCCGCACAGAAGCTCGTGAAGGAGCTCGTCTCTCGCATCGCTAGTGCCTCTGGTTCAGCCAATACCGGGGTTGTGCAAGCACTCAATATCATTGCCACCAAAAACTCGGCGCTCTTATTGCAGGACGAGGAAACCCACATGGCCATGATGACTGCGCTTCTGAGTATTTCTGAGCGTGAAGGCGGCCATGCCGGTGCCTCTGAACTACACGAACGCCTCCAGGGTGGTAAAAGAAGTAATTCTCGAGTCGTCGGACTTGTTCAGAACAACATCAACGATATTGGGCCGGACTCACTCACCATTGCCACTCTGGTACAGCAAGCCCTGCTAGTCCGCGACTCGGCGGACGACATAGAAATCAGCGCTCTCCTTCCTGAGCTCTCGGTGTGGAGACAGGAGTTGTCCATCATTGCGCAGGCAACTCCAGATCTTTCATTGGCTTTGACCAGCAGCCTGGCTGGAGCCTACTTCTTACCGACGCTCGAATTCACGCCTCCTGGAGGCCAAATCCGCCGAGATCAAAATGGTTGCTCGATTCCCGGGCGCATGGCGATGTATATCACCAAGCTCTTCCCGACCTCCCTTGATCTTGAGAAACTCTCTACAGACGTGCAGGCTGATATCCTGATACTTCTCGGGATCACGGCGGAGCTAGCGGCTGACCAAGTTACTATGTCCAGCACGCACTCTGTGTGGGCGTCAACATCCGCTGAGTCAATACAAGAAGAGGTCAACGAAATGGTCTCTTCTGTGCGAAGGACTTTGGCTGCCGTTTCTGAGAAGAGTAACGGGTGGCAGGAGGATTCTGGGTCGATACAAGCGCAAGTGATGTCTCGCCTTGTTAGCAAGCTTATCGAACGCACACACACGCTTGACACATTGGCTCTCTACTCGGCGAAACTGCTCAACGAGATTTTTGCTTTCTTGACTGAAGCACAGGGTGTCCGGAACGACGCAGAACAATGGCTGACGGCTTCCGACCTCTTGAAGGCCTCCCCATCGAGTGCTCTCGGTAGCGCTGCGGTGCTCTCTGGAATGGGTCAGGCTCTCGCTAGTTCGAAGGTCGTCAACACTTTCTGCAACCGTCTCGTTTCAGAGCTTGCTGGTGCCAAAGTTGGTCAAGAGAAAACGATGATCACAATTGTTCTGTTCAACATCTGCGCGGAGGTATACCCGACGGGTGATCTCCCTGTGGCTAATAACAGACTTGTGTTCGCGGTGAGGCAGATCACGACTTGGCTAGAAAATCCAGAAGACCTGGATGTCCAGCTCTCGTCAGAGATATGCTGGAGTTTGCGGCACCTGTTGCCTTGCATCAAGGATGTCTACGGCTCCTATTGGGGAAAGGCCATTGAGTTCTGCTTGGACCTGTGGGCCAAAGATCCCTCACAGCCGCTGAATGGACGCCTCCCTGCCGTTCACGCTTCCTTGCGCCTGATGTCGACACTGGAGACTCTTGACGAGCCAAATGATGATCTGGTTGACGTTCTGGAGACGACCTCGGAGCGCCGTTCCGCCGCGACAGTAGCCCTCCTGCACGCTCCTCGGGACGAACACACACAGCCGTTGGACATTGTTGACGGGATGATCTCTCGTCGTGCGAACAAGATCCCTCTTGCTCACTTGAAGGACATTTCCGATTTTTACAGCCTGCTTGCGAGCGAGTCGCGGACGCTGCAAACGACAGCCTTCTCAATCTTACACCGAGCTTTACCCACTTCGCTCGAGAATCTGGCCGTAGACCTACTCCTAGAAAAGAAAGCAGCACGCCTACCTGATGAGTTGCTTTCTCTCTTGCTGGAGGCACCTACACTCGATGCCTACACAGACGAGATGCTTGCGCGATTCCCCACAAGTATCCGGTCGTACTTGTTGGCATGGCACGTCATCTTCGACATCTTCGAAGCTGTGCCACACAAGATGCGCGAAGACTATGCCGACCATTTAAAGCAGGCCAATTATGTCGGACCCTTGATGGGCTTCACCTTTGATGTCCTTGGGCATTCTGCAGCGCATGCACTGAATCTGGATAAGGCCGGCTTTACTCCGGAGCATATCCGCAGCTATGATGTTCAAGTTGCTGAATCCGAAGACGAGGAGAGGAACATGCAGTGGCTGCTTATCCATCTGTTCTTCTGCACCCTCAAATACCTGCCTGGACTCTTCAAGACGTGGTTCAAGGATTGCAAATCGAAGCAAACCACCATCGCAGTGGAGGCTTGGCTGGTCAAGTACTTCTCGCCTCTGGTTATTGCTGATGCTCTCGACGCTGTTGAGAAATGGGCCGCTGACCAGGAAGCACCGTCTAATGACGAGCACGAGCTGACAGTCAAGGTCAGCCGGACCACCAGGGACCTCTATGTAGGCTACCCGGTTGACGAGGTGGAAGCGTCCATGACCATCCGGCTTCCGAGCAACTTCCCCCTCGACAACGTGACAGCAAGCACGATCCACCGGGCCGCGGCGTCCGAGAGGAAGTGGAACTCTTGGCTGCTGACCACCCAAGGCATCATTGCCTTCTCCAACGGCAGCGTCATCGACGGCATCACCGCGTTCCGGCGCAACATTGTGTCCGCCATGGCCGGGTACACGGAATGTGCCATCTGCTACAGCTTCATCGGCAGCGACCAGGGCGTGCCCGACAGGAAGTGCCGCACGTGCAAGAACCCGTTTCACCGTACCTGCCTGTTCAAGTGGTTTGCCACATCCAATAACAACACGTGCCCGCTGTGCCGGACCGCGTTTGAGAGCATCGACATGGACAGGACTAAGCGTGGTGGCTCTTGGCGGTAGGGTAGTGTTGAGGCCGCGGATTTGATCATGCGATTGGGGGGGGGGGGGGGGCCTATATTGCTTGGGATAAACTTGGGTAGACAAAAGTGGGAGTAGATATTCGCCATAAGCGTAGAAATGGATTTGATGATCGTCCTCTATAGCATCTCGCTTCAATCACGAAGTTTACACTTTTCAAGTCTTCATCAATTGGCGTTGAGCCAGATAAAAAAAAACAGTGAAATTTCTTTACTATGTCTAGGGTATATGGTTTTCGCCGATTCCAATAAACACTTTTCCATGCTCCTCTTCCTCCTCAGGCAAAAAGGGTTTTCTCAGCCGAGCAAGCTCACCATTGGCTCCGGCCAGGAACCCCACAGCAGCGGTCTGTCTCCGAGCCGGGCGCTCACGGGCGCGAGGATCTTGAGCTTCTTGCGCTTCTCGTCGACGTCGGCGACGTACACGAAGCCCATGACGTTGGCGTCGCGGATGGTGTCGGGCGGGTCGTGCACCGACGCGTACATGACGGCGAGGGTGCAGTTCTGCATCATGAGCGAGGGTTCGACGCGCTGCACTGTGTCGTCGCTGGCGGGCGTCATCGTGGTGTGATGATGCTGCTGCCCACCGTTGTCGTTGTCGTCATTCAACGAGCCTGTATTGGTTGATTGGATCGGGTTAGCCTACATTGTACATAAGGGGGAAAATATGTGAACGAGTAATGATGCCCGCGGGTTACTTCGGCGCGCGGTTTTACGGCCGCTGATGCAGGAAATGTTCGTCTTACCTTCATTTATCCGCCACAGCGACAGCGCGGCAAAGTCGACCTGCTGCGTGAACGGGGACAGGGTGTTTCGCGCGTCGCCGAAAAAGTACTCGCGGATGGCGGCCTCGCGGACCTGCTGCATAAACGTGGCGTCCCGCTCGACGACGCCGCCCGACTTGTCGAGCCCGACGACGGTGACCTCCTCGTCCAGCGTCGTCCGGTGGCTGCCGAAGCGCTTCTGCAGGTCGCTCGTCATGCGCTCGGATCCGAGGACGACGATGATGTTGATCGAGAACTCGGCCACGATGTGGGCGAGGGCGTCGTACGCGGAGCCGTCCTTGGCGGCGCCCGGGTTGGCGATGCCGGTCGTGTCGATGAGCATGCCGGCCGCCCGGACCTCGGGGTCCTCGGTGAGCCGGGCGGTCGCGCTCACGGAGAGGCTGCTGCAGACGCGCTTGTACAGCTTGGCGTTGTCCTCGGGGTGCTCGAGGCCATAGTAGTACGAGAGTGGCAGCTTCACGGGGATCGGGCTGGGCCCGCTGGTCGGCGTGGACCCCCACTCGGTGGTGATGTCCATGAGCGTGGCGAAGACGGCGGCGCTGAGAGTTCCGGGCAGCGCGAGCATTCCCTCGCTGGGATCGGTGCTGACCACCAGCGGCTGCCGGTCCATGCGGGTGGCCCAGCCGGTGAGGGTGCGCACCAGGCTCGTCTTGCCGGAATTTGGCGGTCCGACGACGAGAACGCGAGGGCCCATGGCGTCGGTGTTGCCGCGGGCATGGCGAGAGGCGGCGGCGGAGCGGAGGCCCTCGAGCTTAAAGTGCAGGTTGACATGGCTGACGGAGGGCGTCTGGTCGGCGGCGGAGGGCTCTGCGGTGTAGGCGTCGAAGGAGCCCTTGGGGCAGGCGACCTCGAGGGAGCAACCGTGCCAGGTGTTGATCTTTGACTTTGTGGCGGTGAAGGAGTAGGCGTTGCCCGGGGCGAGCTCCGTGCCGTCCTTTTCAGCGGTGCCGGAGACGAGCTTGATGGTGAGCTCTGAGCCGTGGGGGACTTCGAAGCGGTACTCCCAGAAGGGCTGGAGATCTTGGATCTGGCTTGCGCCGGCAGCGGAGGCGGCAGCGGCGGCCTGTGAGGGGGCGTCCTGGGGGATAGAGGTGGTCACGATCAGTCAACTAGAACGGCCCAGCGGTGGCGGGAGTGACGAGCCCGCGATGGGCATGTTGGGCGACTTACCACTGGGGCAATCTGGCCGAGGCCAGGAATGCCGGGGATGGACATGATGGCGGTGTCGCAGGGTGCTCAGCTCATTGCTCCGCCGGTGTGACTGCCGCAGTGAGGCTGGCACGTGCGATTGAGCCGGGAGAGAGGACGTCGTGGTGACGCACAGAGTGAGTGGGTGGTGCAAGCTGTGAGTGATAGTCTGGAGGTGAAGCTCTGTCAAAGCTCCAGGGCCTGCTTGTGTGTGGGGGGAGCATATCCACGGTTTAAAAGCGGACCCCAGCTAGCTCCAGGATTTCAGTACTGGACCACCCACCTGGGCCGCGACAGCGTCCTGCTCGACTCACGATCGAGCCCATGCCTACCTAAGGTACGTAGCAGATGCAAGAATGCTTGATGTTATACAATGAGGTCCAGCGCGAAGCACGGCACGGCCTCGTTCGTCTTAGTCTCGACTCTCAGTGCTGTTGTCCTCGCATGGTCAGGGGTTCGACGACTTCAAACCATCATGCCGCTTGGCCCGCGACCCAGATGCCACATAAGAATGGTTTCTCCTTTGCCATCCGACCTGCAATGCCACCATGATTGAGCTTTCTTGTGTCCAGCAGACCTGAGGCGGCACTCAGCTCGACTCACAATATGGGAGCCGCACCTTCCATCCCCACGGACTCATCCCGCACCGTCCAGGTCATCGGCGCCGGCTTCTCCAGGACCGGCACCGTGTCCATGCAGATGGCCCTCGAGATCCTCCTCAAGGGTCCCGTCCTCCATGGTGGCACGCAGTTCATCACTCGTGAAGATGGTAAGTTTTTCTGCTCCTGGCAGTCCCAACCAGGCTCTTGGTCTCGGTCATTCTTCTCCCCCCCATGTAGTCAGGCTCTTGCTTTCATGAAAGTCCCACGGGGAAAACACATGTTTGTCTCGGATATTGTAAATACTACACGCACCCAATTTTGAAACCCCCAAGCGACATTAACTGACTTGATTGTTCCTTCTGTCCGCCTCGTAAAGCATACTGCAAGACTTGGCTCTCTGCCTACCACGCCGGGGAAGCCTGCGACCAGGACGCGGTCCTAAAGCACGTCCGGAACGGGACCCGCGAGTTCAGTCGGCACGACTGACCTCCCCACCATCGACTACATCCCCGAGCTGCTCGAGCTGTACCCGGACGCCAAGGTCGTCCTCGTCAAGCGCGACCCGGTGTCCTGGTGGCGCAGTGCCGACGAGCTCCGCGGCCAGATCGCCCTCTGGTGGCTCCGGCTCGTCATGTGGCCGGTGCCCGGTTGGCGGTGGCTGCCGTATCTCATGGACGAGTTTGCAGCGGGCATGAATGAGCTCAAGAGGCGGCCGCGGGGAGACGGGACCGGGCTGTTGACGGTGGAGGAGGCTGCGCTGGGGCCGCGTGAGTGGTTTCCCGTCTCTTTCCTCTCGATTCTCCTCCATTTTGCACTGAAGCCCCTTCCCTCTCTCGCCTTTGAATAAGGTTCTACTCTAAAGGCAGACTAGCTGACTTGAAACCCTTCACACAGACGCCCTGGAGAACTACTACCACCGCGTCCGCGCCTCCGTGCCAAAGGACCAGCTCCTCGAGATGGAGCTCGGCGACGGCTGGGAGCCGCTGTGCACATTCCTCGGCGCGCCCGTGCCCAACCAGCCCTTCCCGCGAGCCAATGACGCCGCGGCCTCGGCGGAGACGGCCAAGTCCGTCCTGGCGCTCGTCGCGCAGGTCTGGGTCGGGATACTTGGTGCACTGGGGGGGTTGGTGTATTTAGGGACACGAGTGTGGCATGGGCGGCACTTTTGAAGGAAACATGCCAGGGTTTTGGGGAAGGGTGAGCGTCATTTCCCATCATAACCCCAGCTACTCTAGACATGTTTCTATACAAGCTGCAGTGTAGAATTACGGACATGAAAAACTGAACAACCTCGTTAAGGACGATCTCGAGGCAGAGACAACCATACATACAAATATTGGTGAAAAGGGTAACCAGCAGTCCTCGCTCACCACGGCCCTACGGCTTCTGGAACCGGTCAAAGAACGCCATGATGATGGAGCTCGCGTCAATGTGCGTCGGCCACTGCCCGGCCGCGATCTGCGAAAAGTTGATCTCGGTCGACGCCCAGCAGTGTCCCATGCTGTCGATCTTGTAGTGCTCCATCATCACCACCTGATCGTCACCCCCTGCTCCTCCTCTCCCTCCTCCTCCTCCTCCTCCACCCCCCGACGCACCGCAAGACGACCATCGATGGTGATGCACATCCCCGCCGAACCCATCCTCCACGGTCTCTGCCCCGCAGCCGTTCCGCTCCGCCCAGTCGGCAAGCCAGTCCGTCAGCGGGGGCAACTCGCCTCCCGACCCGGTCCCGCCGGCGTAGGGGACGCTCGTGTCGGCGCCGCCGTGGAAGGAGAGGATCGGGAGCGGGGTGCGTGCTGGTTGACACTGTGCCACTGCCGGCGGCGGAGAAGAAGACGCACCACTACCGGAAGGGAGGTAATAGTACGCGCCCGAGTGGGGAGCGAACGCGGCAAAGTGCGCGGAGAGGCGAGGGGAGCAGGCTAGGATGTTTACGAAGCCGGCGCCGTTGGACATGCTGTATTTATGGGAATTGCACCGAAGAGGAGGGGCAGTGGTTAGTGGCGGGCGTTTGAAAAGGGATTTCGATCTCGTATTTTCTCCGATGATTGGGGAAACAGAAGCAGTAGGGGGGTGTGTGTGTGTGTGTGTGTGTGTGTGTGTGGAGATAGGTTGGTGGAAATGATGTTTTCCACACGGAGGTTGGAGGTTGGAGGGTGTAGAATGTATGGTGGTTGCGATGTGACAATGAGCTAGGCGGTGATACAGCCGTCAACATCAACGTGCAGCTTGCGTGCCTTGAATTTCGCGACTCTAAGTTTGGCAAAGTCTGCCGCCTTTAGAGCCTCTCAAGATGCAGATACTCTGCCTCACGTTGACATAGACACGGAAGTTTCATGGGCAGTCTTTCCGCTGCGGATTCTAGAACTCACCCAGTGGCATAGATCCGGCTGTCGTCGATGCAGTACTCGGCTCGCAGGGTATCGAGTAGGTCTGAGACGAACTGAAGGTCCTCATCGACAGAGACGGCCGAGTAGCTGGCGCCTGCCCATGAGCCCTGTTGGTGATATATCAGAATGTGCTGTAATTGATAATCTCTAGAAGGGGAAAGCAAAAAGATCCCTTGGCTGCTTGACTTACATCGACGCCGTCGGGGTATACCATGATCTTCTGTAATTTCATATTAATTCCGGGTCAGTATGGCAGCCACGACACCCAAAACAAAATAAAAGGGAGCAATACCCCGGCACTGAACCGATCCTCGCTCATCTTGGTATCCAGCTCGAACCACGTCCCGATGCTCTCGGATCCGTGGAACCCCAGCACCACCGGGTACGCGGCATCCTTGTCATAGCTGCCAGGTAGCTGGATCGAGTATTTCCGCTCGCGGCCGCTGCTGGTGAGGCTGTGGAAGTGCGTCAGGCCGTTGAAGTAGTGAGTCTTTCCGCAGCCGGCCGTAGTTCTTTTGACATTGTCTTGGTGGTGATTTCCGGGGGTGATGGTGGTGGTGGAGGGAGTTGTTGTGCCGACGGCCGCGCCAGCCACGATGGTGGGCTGCAGGAGGCTTGCAGCGAGCAGCCAGGATGAAAGTTGGGGGCCAAACATGACGGGCTAGTATGAATACCCAATGATAACGAAAGACGGGCGGAGCAGGACTTCAAGGTCCTCGTGCTGGCAGAGTGTTGCTAGTCTAGGACTCGAAATTATTCTGCGTACACAGCGTGCTTCGTGGATATTCTCTGGCAGAGAAGGAGAGGACGGCCCGCGAGGAGAAACCTGCCTCGCGCATGCCACTTCATTCACTATTCTACGCGCGCCCGGTGGCGATGGGTTGCATTGTGACATAACCCTGCAGTATTCAGAGGTGCTGCTGCAAGGCACTACCGCCAGTGGAAGAAAGGCCTGGGCAGGGGCTTCGGCACAGGGTGATCGCCGAGCAAAGCAAACATGTCCAATCACGACGTGTAAGCGAGCTCGATATTCATGCTCGCCTAGGACTTGTGCAACAACCCCTGTCCAACATCCCACGGTTTGCAGCGACCATGGACGATCTGCAGATACTCAAAAGACGGGAAGCAGTTAAGACGGCCAGCCAGCCATCGATCGGTGGTACCACGCGCCGCTGTCGCATTCGATTCCGATACCGTGGTACAGCACAAGACAAGACACATAGTGTTCGACCCCAATCTCGAATCTGCGCCACATCCGATCTCTAAAATCTGACATGCAGGGCTCGGACTCGGCCCCCCTTTGCTTTGTCGCCGGCGGCAGGGGGTAGTGCTATTGGACACAGTTACGACGTAGCGTGCTATTGTGGGTGCTATTTGAGGTGCCGGCGTCTGTGGTTGACCACTCAGCACGCCAGACGGCCAGCACTCTGGGACCCGTGCGGGCCGCTCGTGGCGTGCTAATGCTCTGACATGAGCCCCGGAGGCCCTCCAGACTTCCGGCGGAGCTAAAGCAGCGCCCGGAGAAACCATCTTGCCCCCTTAAGCCACAGATCTGGTAGTGCTGGGGTGGTATACAGTGGTGACCAGCCAATCTCCCCGGTTTCTGCGAAGCTCATCCCGGTCCAGTGGTTCCACCTGTCATTACCGGGGCAGGTTTGGGGCGCAATAGTAGTTGCTGGGCCCGTCGGCTGCTGGCATGGGTGGGCGACCCGGCCTTGTTGAACATGGCTCATGGAGACAGCCCAGATCGTTCTTTTTATCTGTCGTGCCCGGCATGATCTCCGGCTGCTGGTCGTGATCCGTCCCTGTCGTTCCCTCCCTTCTTCTTTCTTTTCATTTGTCCACCCTGAACTGTGGCCTGGGAACCGGCCGAGTAAACGGCCATCGTTAGAGGCACAGCGACAGGCCACGACTGGCATCGGAACTCGCGGCCATGTCCCAGAGTGAGTACTCCTTCGCTTACTACCTTGGGGCTGGGAAAAGCGGGCTATTAGCCAGGCACTGACACGCCTCTCCTCGCGAAATAGTTCCCGGCTCCCCACCGCCTCAGTATTCTGACAACGGGTCATCGCTGCCCGAGGTCGTGAACCCGGGCCACTACCCGTACGCCGATGCGCCTCAGGTTGTCAACTCGGGACCCCAGCACGCGCCAGAACTACACTACCAGTATGGCGGCCAGTATCAGCAGCCGCAGCAGCAGCAGCCGTACTATGACCAGTCACCCGAGGCTGTCTACAAGGCAGACGAGTACAAGGGCAGTGCGGCAGGTGGCACCGCGGCTCCTTATGAGGTGACTAGCAACGGCACGGCTGCCGGGGCAGGAGCAGGAGCAGGCGGTGCCGGTGCTGACGCATCGGCGAAGGGTGCCCCTTTCTGGCGGAGGAAGCGTGTGATGCTGGCTGCCGCTGGTGTGCTGGTGCTTGTCATTGTCGGTGCCGTTGTTGGCGGCGTCGTGGGAAGTCAGAAGGCAAAGTCGTCCTCTGGATCCACGTCGTCGTCTGCCAATGGCTCTGGCCCGCCGGCTGTCGCAACCCCCTCGGCGCCTTTGCCATCGAGCACCCCAAGCGCTACGGCGGTCTGGACTCCAGCCAGGCGGCCCGGGTCTGCAGCATCGACTAGCAGAGGTATGTCAAAGACTTGGCCTGTGGTAGGAATCTCAGAGTCATCCTAACACGGCTCGCTCTGCAGGCAACGGGGTCTTTACACAGGGCATCCAGCTCTTCTGGCAGAACGAAGGCTCCACGGACATCACTTACAGCGTCTACAACAACGGGGCAGACTACGGCCCGCTGAACAAGCTAGAGCTGTCGCGGCCGCCCAAGAACGTGACCTCGCTGGCGGCGACGTCGTGGTTCGTCGACAACAACAGCACAAAGGACGCCATTGTGCAGCTGTACTACCTGCTCGAGACCGACACCAGCGGCAGGCTCGACATCGCCATGGCCGACCTGGTGTGCACGCACAACCAGACGTGCACGGAAAAGGGCACCACGCTCATCACGGCCAACGCGACGGCCGAGGTCGACACGTTTTCCGACATAACCGCCGTGTGGCGCCGCGACCAGGAGAACTTCAAGTACAACAACCGCGTGTACTACCAGGCCAAGGGCTCGGGCAACATCATCGAGCTCAGCGGCGACTCGGCGACGACGACGGGCTGGGGGGAGAAGGACCTCGGGGTGCAGGCCCAGAACGGCTCCAGCCTGACGTCCGTCTTCGCGCCGGGCTACACCATGGAGCTGTACTACTTTGACGCCACGGGTAGCATGACCGAGCTCATCACCACGGACCACTGGGCGGACCCGGCCGCGATCGACGTCGAACCGCCCGCTGGGGCCCGCGGCGCGGGCGTGCTCGAGGCCTGCTGGGAGCCCTCGACCAACATCTTCCGCATCTACCACGTCACCGACAAGGGCGCCATCATGGAGTACGACAGGGACGGCGTCGGCTCGCAGTGGGAAGGGGGCATGTCCCCCAACGGCCAGACCGTGGACAGCACACTGACCGCATCGTCGTGGGACGCAGAGGTCAGGCTGTTTTATATCCAGCGGGACGAGATGCAGCGGGCCACGCGGGGCAAGACGTCGTGGAAGATTGACTTGCTCAAGGACATTTGATTCTTTGCGTGTTGCCTGGACCCCCCCTACGATGGAGCACTCTTGAGAAAGGCATATACATATGGCTTAAGCTTTAATACGAAGGGGAACTTACTCTGTGTGTGTGAAAGATGAAGAGCTCCAGTTTAATTCACACGGATACTTGTTACTCCAGCCCATTGAGATGACGTTGAGAAAGCCAAAAAAGGGACGACATCGACGGCACACGGGTCTGGTGTAAGTCTCCACATGCGAACAAAGGTTAGTGATCTAAGCACACTGATGCAGAACTATGTCAGCTCCTTTTTGCAATCAGTTTTATGTGTAAAAAACAGCCGGGTTTGATTTGTCGAGACAATGTAACATATCTTTCTCTGGGGCACGTAAGTGGTTCAGGCCAGCACTGGCTCGCCATGTTCACAAGCGTACTGCATGCATTGGCGGGTTAGCTTCCCGAATAACCGTGGAGTACAGGCAGCGGTTTGGTGGGTCTTTTTTCCTGGCAACGCTTTTCGAGCTGGTCCATCGCTTCATCACTAGGGCCTGGCAGCTTGCACTTCACAGCACAACTTGATCGCTGAGCAAAGAAACTAGACAAAGTGGTCTAAAGGGAAGAAAAGAAAGCCGGCGAAAAAAACGTAGAGGGAAGGAAAAGTAGAGAGAGAGAGAGAGAGACAGAGAGAGAGGAAAAGGCTAAAGTCATGGCCTCATCCACATCACCACCACAAGCAGGTATCCCGCCACAACAGCTGTCGCTGCCGCTGCCTGCTTTGACCTCCACGCCCCAGCGCCACCCGGACTGCTGCCTCAGCCTATCTACCACGCTGCTGCACATCATCGTCTCGCAGGTCAGGCAGGCTCTAGTGGCGTCGGCAGACCCGGCAGGGAGCTGTGGCACTACTCCCTCGCCAGATGGAGAGGGGCGGCGGGATCCAGATGATGTCGAGGCGGAAGCAGACGTGGAGCGAGAGGACGTGATTGCATCCATAGGATCTGGGTCCGGACTCCTCGAGGCGTGTCTGCAGCGATACATGGACGACATTGACGACATAGGCGACAGCGGTAGTGGGGACGATCCGGATAGCTGGGAGACCACCATCGTCAACACCGCCAAGAGGACGGCGCGTGGGAAATCGAGAGTAACCGTGCAAGGCGTCGAGGTACACCAGCTTTCCTCCTCTTCCTGGGCCTCTTCTTCTTCTTCTTCTTCACCCAGCCACGGGCGACAACAACACGGCCTGAACCGGTACCTCCCTGAGCAGAGCCGCTCGTACGTGAGGGGAACATGGGAGGTCTGGCTGGGCGTCGTGCTCAGCTCTGACGCTCTGGGTGCCGACGAAAGCCATAGCGGTGGCCGTGGCGATGGTTTCGGAAGCGTCGATGGAGATGGTGATGCCGACGACGACGACGACGACGACGACGACGACGACAACGGGGATGATGGTGTCAACAACGACGCATTGAGTGCGATTCCGCAACGCCGCGTCGTCGTCGTCGCCCTCATGTTTGTATACCCGCGCCTCCCGTCGCTGGTCCAAAAATACGTCGATACCGTTCTATCATCGAGAACTTCGCCGTCGTCGTCGTCGTCGTCGTCGTCGTCGTCGTCGGTCAAAGTCATCATATATCTCGGCCCGCGAGCTGACTGGCAAGACTTCCAGCCTTGCTTTGAGCGCCCGCCAGCAGCCAAGGAGGTCAGTAACAAAACGGTCGAGGTAAAAGTCCTGGAGGGGGAGGAGGCCGGATTGCTAGAGTACGAGATGATGGGCATTGTGTACATCCGGTAAATCAGAAGAAAACAGGGGGGCACACTTGGACAAGGGCAGCAGAGACCGAGGAGACTTGGTGTGCTGCCTCCATACTCTTTCTCGGCTCAACGCAAACAGCCGAGTAAATACTAAACACAACAGACGTGAAACCTTCCCCGAGCACGGTGAGGTCAAGACGTGTGCCGTGCATACAAAGAAAGTCATATCGGGCTCATTCTTGAGCAAAGTATATTCGCGAGTTTTATATCGCGGAGCATACCATTGTGCTTCACACTCTCGAGCAAGAGCCAGCATATCCTGGGGTATCTTTGTCCTGCCATGCGCGCTTATGATATCCAGTCATCTCCAGCATCATAGTCCATGTCGCCCTGATCGCGACCATGGCCCATCCCAAAGTCCCCATCCATTCCGTGGTCGCCGTCGCCATCGTCTTGGATCTCGCCGTCCTCAGAACCACCAGCCTCACTGCCCGCGTCGTCGCCGTCTGTCTTAGCAGCAGATCCCGCTGCTTGTTGCCTGCTAGCCGCCGCCGCAGCGGGCGTGAGGTTCTGACCCCACGCCAGCTCCAATTTCTCGTCTACGCCTGCCAGGGTGTTGTCCGAAGACGCGAGACCCGACATGAATTGCTCGGCCGTCTTGCGGTCCTTGAAGGTGATATGGGTGGCCTCGGGCTCCGCACGGATGCTCTCAAACTCGCCGACGCTCTGTTTGGATCTGTTAGTGTCATGGCAGATTGTAGACGGGTCCGTCAGATTCGAACTTACAAAGAGGTATTGCCGCAAGGATTCATCGTTGCTGGGCAGCGTGAAATCGGCACCAGAGACAATGACGACCTTGGGCCTCAGATCGAGCGAATACTGTGCATACGCCGCGTGCCGGGCCTCGATAGCGCCCGGTCCGCCGCCTCCACGACCGCCGCGCGGAGCGTAACCACCACGCCATGCACCTCGTCCACGGTAACCACCTCTTCCCCTGCCACCGCGACCACTCCAGGGTTGTGAATCTTCCTGGACAGCGTCCGGATCGATGCCCAACAAGTCGGCCTCGGCCTCCAGGGCAGCCAGCTGAGCCCGTAGCGCCTCCGTCTGCGCGCTGGACTTCCGCTCCGAGTGCGCCGACGGCGACGCAGAACGCAGCTTCGCGTCCAGCTCCCTCTTCTCGGCGAGATGTCGTTTCCGGCGGTCCTCGAGATCCTGTCTCTCCTTCTCGAGCTCCTTTCGTCTCTTCATCTTCTCCTCGTGGATTCTTTGTGCCTCTTCCTGCTTCTGGATGAACGCGTCCAAGTCAAAGTCGGCTTCCTCCGAGGCGTTGTTCTCGTCCTTGCCCGAGACAGTATCTGCCTCGTCCTTCTGCCAAAACACCTTGACAAATCTGTTGTCGAAAATAACCTTGGGCGAGCTCCAAGCCGCATTTGCCGCCTCCCAGGTCTCGAAATTGAGAACAGCCAGGCGCCTGTGTTCCTGTATCGTGATTTCCGAGATTGGTCCGAATTGCGAGAAGAAATCACGGACCTGCTCTTCAGAGAGGTTCTCCTTGGGGATGTTCTGCACGACAATCTTGGTTCGTGACCGATCGTGCACTGGACCATTGACGACGGCCACACTCGGCTTCCCTTTCTGTTTCTTAGACTTCTTGGAATCGTGCCCATTCGCTTGTGTTGTCCTGTCGTGTGGTTGTCCGTTCCGGAAGTTCATCCCCTGTGGTCCGAACATGGCCGCCATGGCCATTGCTGGGCTATTTGGGTCATAGTCGAGCGCCGCGTCGCCAGCCGGCGGCGGCGGCGGCATGAAAGACGGTAGAAACACCGACTCGTTCCCATGCTCCCACTTGCACTTGTGGCCTCGGGCACAGAAGCCCTTCTTGTCGTAGTCTCTGCAGCGCTTCTTCTTCTTCCGCGAGGACTTCTGCTGCCCAGGCGTCGCAAACGCCGTGGGGTCTGGTATGGGTATGCCCATTTGCTGCAGCATCTGGATATTCTGAAGGATCATGGCCGGGTCTATGGGAGGGAAAGCCTGAGTGTTTGTGCCGAAGCCGTTGCCGGGGCCGAAGTTCGGCATACTGCCGTAACCAGGCTGGCCATAAAGCCCGTTCGTTTGTCCGGAGCCGCCGTTGCCCAGTGCCCCGTTGTTTTGAAAGTCACTGCCAGTCTTCTGCAGCTTCTGGGCAGGCGCGCCACCACGGCCGGGCGCGTCGTGAAGGATGATGTCGACGTCGTCCTCGTCGCGGTCGCTGACTCTCCGCTTTCTTGAAGCCGTGCTGGACTTTTGTGCTTGGGACACGAATGGCGCCGCCGTAGGCGCAAGTCCAGCGGGAGGCGCTGGCGGCGCGCCGGGGAGGTATGACTTGTAGTTGATGGCCTGAAAGACATCGTTTGTGAACGCGGCCGAGTCGTCGCTGAGGAAGTCGGGGATTTCGGACTCGAAGAGCTTGCGGATGGTAGCCTGGTCGCTGTCGTGGCGCAGGAGGGCAAGGACATAATCGGCAAGGACGTCCGAGTCGGCGTCGGATCTGTGGATCAACAAGCGGGTGTCAGCTAGTCCTTGATTGTTTGGAAAGGAGGGAGACCAGAGCGACTCACGTGTTGGCAAGGCGCTTGACGATCCACGCCTTGAGGTGGCCTTCGTCCTCCTCGGCGAAGAGCATCGTGGCCGCCGGGATACGCGGAAAGGCGCAGCGCAGTTCGCGGAGGCGGGATGACGGAGTAGGAGTGTCGTCCTGACAAGAGATCAGAGTTTTGGCACAGTCACGAGGCTGGCGTGGGTGAGTGTTGGTTGTTTGATGCCAGGCGGCCTTGGATGCTGCTGTTCTTGGGTCGACAAAAATAACTGGAGCCGCCGTTCGGCCCCGGGCTGGCGTTGCGGCGCACGCGCCTGGGCTGGGTTGGCTGCAAGGGTCCACTTACTCGGCTGGCCTGGGGTGGAGCAGCAGCAGTGAGCTCATGTGGGTCCGGCCCTGGCAGACAGACAGGGCAAACGGACATCAACGGACAGTGGGGGGAGGGGCAGCGCCGAGGCAGGAGATGCGTGGCTGCATGTGGTGATCAGGTCCCAGTCAATCATGGATGCCCTGGTCGACCACAAGCTGGATCCGGCTATCAGGGTGCCATTGAGGCCGTCGTGACATTGGAGACGACCGCCCTGACACACACACACGCACGGGTGGCATCGATTGGCCGTCGCCTGTTGCTTGCTGCATGTGCTGTGCCCAGGCGAGCGAGGTCCGCGGGTTCCATCCATCGATAAGCCGCCGCCTGCTTATTCCGCGATCTATATAATATCATCAAGCTGAGCCCGGTCCGGCCACGGCCGCCACGGCCGCTACCGTATAATCCGACTGCGACTCTTGTCTCTCAAGCAAAGCACGAGACATCCTGCACCCAAGATGGCCTTCACCATGCACTCCCACTCCGGGCAGTTCTGCCCGGGCCACGCAAAGGACCAGCTCGAGGAGGTCATCCGGTATGCCATCTCCCGGGGGTACACCACCATGGGCCTGACCGAGCACATGCCCCGGACCGCCCACGCCGACCTCTACCCGGAGGAGCTCGACGACCCGGACGCCTCCCTCGCCGTCCTCTTCCCCCGCCACGCCGCGTACGTCGCCGAGGCCCAGCGCCTGCGCGACAAGTACGCAGACCAGATCCACCTCCTCGTCGGCTTCGAGGGCGAGTGGCTGCGCGACGAGTACGCCGCCCTCGTCCTCGACCTCGCCTCCCACGAGGCCGTCGACTACTTCATCGGCAGCCTCCACCACGTCAACGGCATCCCCATCGACTTTGACAAGGCCTTTTACCAGCGTGCTCTGGAGTCCGTGGTCGTCGAATATACACAGGACCGACAGCAACAGCAACCACCACAAGAACAACCACCCAAACCCACAGAGGAGCAAATGTACGAGCGCTACTACGACGAGCAGCTCGACATGCTCCGCGCCCAGAAGCCCCGCGTCGTGGGCCACTTCGACCTGATCCGGCTCATGAGCTCCCAGCCCGACCGCGAGATGCGCACCAGCGGCTGGGCGGGCGTGTGGCGGCGCATCCTGCGCAACCTCGACTTCGTCGCCAGCTACGGCGGCTGGCTCGAGTGCAACTCGGCCGCCCTCCGCAAGGGGCTCGCCGAGCCGTACCCGGCCCGCGACATTGCCGAGGAGTGGGTCAAGATGGGCGGCCGGTTCACCCTGTCCGACGACAGCCACGGCATCGCCCAGATCGGGACCAACTACGCCCGCACCATTGCGTACCTGGAGAGCCTGGGCGTGAGCAGCGTGTGGACTTTCCAGAGGGTCGGGGTGGCGAGTGGCGGGAAGAAGGCCGAGCTGTTGGATCGTGAGGTCCCGCTGGAGGATGTCAAGAAAGTTGTGAGCACCTGGTCCTGAAAGACGACTATGGCAGGAGAATCCAGGCTCCGTGAGTGGTGATGCAAAGGGGTGAGAGGCGTAGGTGTCGCACGCAGCAAGGCTAGCTCAGTGCCAATCAAGGCGGGTGTGGTAGGACGTGAGGTGAGACGAGAACAAGAATGACCGACGAATATCGTATTGCATATCATGGAACTAGAGGAGACACCGTTCTGAGACGATACCATTCCAGCCACTGGCAAGGATTGCCGTTCCATGGGCCAATGGCGGTGGTGTGACTTGCAACATCAAGACGAATGTCTTCGTGCGTACCAATTTTCAACTACCACCATGTACCTCATAGCCCGATTCATCTGAGCAGCGTGTCTGCGGAACTCTTCAACATTCTCAGATGTAGTATCGTCATAAGTATATTTCTCTGTGTCATTAATAGAGGGATATCATAAGCATCGTAAGCTCTATAAACCCAGCCGTCATCGCTCCAGGTACCACAAATGGTGGCCAGAGCATCCAGAAATTCAAGGTGGATTAAGGAAAAGCCCGTTACAAAGAAAAAGCGGCAACGACGATGTCGCACGGTGTGTCATTTGTTGAAGGGGGGTATCATGTCTGGAAGCCGCCGTCCAGATTAAGTGGTAATTCAAAACGCTTCATCCCCTGCCACCTCCGCTGAGCCACCTCGGAAGCAAACCAAACGCCCAGTGTCGCCATGCGCAGCAGGATGCTCACGGCGCACCGTCTCCTGACTCCACGGTCTCAAGCCAAGACTTGACCGCAAGCCGGAGCACACTTTCTCGCTCCCTTACGCTCCTGTACAACTCAGACGTGTCCTCTGTGTTATGGGCGTCTCGCTCGCGACGGTCTACAATGCTCTGCACCAGGCCGCTGAGCGCCGACAGCACGACCGTCTTGCACTCTGCCCGCGGCACTTCGCTGTAGCCAAGCTGGCTACTGGCATTGTTTTCGTTCTGGTCAAGGACTGATATCTCGCTGTCCCGCCGATCCCGCCTCTTGCTCGCAGAACGCGAGGACGTCGTGGAGCCTTGCTTGCTCGAGTCAAGGCCGTGGGCAATGACCTTTTCCACAGCGTCAATCAGATCTTCGTCCCAGGTAAAGAGCTCCTCCACCTCGAAGTGCTCCTTGATCGGCTTCTCGTATGGGGAGAGCGCAGGTGTCATGACCGACGCAGCCGCAGTAAGGAAGCCAGCACTGCCACTGCCACGGTCCATGATGACCTTGGGCTTCACCAAGCGGCGGAAGCGAATGCGTTTGATTGTGAAGTTTGTGGTGTCGGCCACAAGAGCACTGCTGACGTCAACCCATTGCTCGGCTGGCCACTCGACGGACAGTGTATTTGCATAGATTATAGGCGTCGGCTCGGACCGTAGCGATTCCTTTACTTTTTCGATGAGATCTGCCTGGGGTGGAATGGCCTGGAGCATAAAGTCCGGGTGAAACTCGCGCAGCCACCCAGCACAGTTTTGGGGAACGTCTCCATCAATAGCCACCCTAGAGAAGTGTTCGAAACTATCGAGCCCACTGCCAAGACCTGGGGTAGACAAGTAGCCACTGCTGGACGGCGAGCTGACGGCAGTCTCAAAGGAGGTTAGGTAGTCAGGGAACTGGATGTCGACATCGATGACACCATCATCGTGGTTGATTGAGGTCTTGACTGGAGACTCAAACGCCCCTGATGGATCAGGTATTCTTGGTCTCGGCTCCAGCGGTTCGTTGAATGGCCCAATGTCTGATTTCCGCGGAGAAGTTGGCGTTTGCAGGAGCTCATCATCGGGGATTCTGCTGCTCGTGTGGCGTAGAGGAGCACTAGTGTCGAGGCCCTGCACTTCCTTCACCATCTCGGCAAGTTTGTTCCCTTTGCTGGGGCTTCCGTGGGCAGTTGCCTCCAGAGCCTCTCCTATACTATTGACGTCGAAAGTCTGAGAGGTTGATGCAGTCGAGTCTCGCCGCCGGGTGCTCCATAGCCCACTAATCACACTTCCCCACCGCGAGCTTTGACTTCTTGAGCCATTGCTGCCGTGACTGGCACGGCTGCTGTCACCTCGTGTCAAAGTGCGCTTGAGATCATTGGCGGCAACACTACTGTTGCTCCCGGGCCGCTCGCTATGATGAGATTCGGTTTTCTGTAGCGTGGTGAAATGAGGAACCGCATCCTCTGGCATGACAGTGTTTGTCGTTGCTGCGCTACTCTTCCTGGTGGACTGCTCAGCAGTAATACCAGTGAGCTTACCAGCGCGTATCGATGCGGCATCAGAAGGTCGACGGCCGTGTCGTCCGTCCATGCTCAAGTGAGCAAGCTGTGCCGGTATACCTGTCACCGATCGGTTCGTTGTTTGCGACTGTATGCTGAAGCTCCGATGGTGAGATGCTCCTTTTATGCCGGGCCTCCGGTTGATCTTCCGCCGCAGTGATTCCTCTTTGAGAATTGGGATGATATAAGAAGCGGGAGGGGATTGGCCATAGTTCGCGAAGGACGCAGAAGTACCTGGCCGGTGAGCTCGCACGGTCGGCAGCTGTTGGTTTGCTGGCAGGAAAGCCGACAGGAGAAAAATAAGACGCCGGGC
This sequence comes from Microdochium trichocladiopsis, assembly GCF_020744255.1. Classification (NCBI taxonomy): domain Eukaryota; kingdom Fungi; phylum Ascomycota; class Sordariomycetes; order Xylariales; family Microdochiaceae; genus Microdochium; species Microdochium trichocladiopsis. Next base: position 2,715,729 of record NW_025763548.1, read on the forward strand.
GGCCATCTTGTCGTCAGCCACAATGATGGTCCGAGACGAGAGCGATGTGTCCTCCTCTGTGCGGTTCTTCTGCTGTTGGTAGTGTCGTCGACGATACCAGGCTGGGCCTAGAGCCTGCAGCCAGTCGGTGTGAGTAGCGAGGAAGCCTGTCAACAGTTTGAAGAAAAAGAACCCGTGCTCTTTACCACCGGCCCATTTCGAGACCCATCGAGCCTCATCTCGCCAGGGTCCCCATCGATTCTGGCCCGTGACGACTCTCGTAGCACGCAGTCCGGACACGATGCGAACACGAGCATCGTCAACTTCGACGCCCACGTGGTGATCCTGCATCAAACAGTTTGGCTGCAGCGTGATCAGCTTTGCGTTGGTCTTGGGCGGCTTCATCTGGGACGCGTCTGAGCCTCGCCTGCCCGACAGTGAGCCGCTTCTCGCCAGGTGCGCGGCGGCAATGTTCGGTGGCAGAGGATCGGCGGTTGCAAGATCCGCCTGCTTGAGCATAGGAAACAACGCAGTCGCGACCGTGCTTTGCAAGTGGGTCAACGCTCGCATAATGACATCCCAATGCTGTGTGATGGAGTCCATTCGATCGTCCATCTCGAGGTTGTGAATATAGTCTGTCGACTCATTTCCAGACCCTATGCCAACCATAGTCCATCCAGAACGGCGTGCCGAACCGTAGGATGCCGAGAGTTGCTCGGCGTGGTCGCCGTATGAGCCTGGACCGCGGAAACTTGACCGCGGGGCCGAGTCGCGCATGCTGATCGGGTTGCTGGGTATTTGCAGCACTAGAGCGACTGCGTACATCGGCGTTCTCTTCTGTTTGGGTTGGAGTTTCTTCCTCTTCGCCTTGTTCTCATCCGGTGAATATGGGAAAGGGAATCCTCCCATATCTTCCGAGACACGACCCATCTGACCAGTAGGCGAATCCGCATCATCAAGAGGGAGATTGACCGGGAAGAGGCGCGTGATCAGGATTTTTCTCCGATCACTCACTTTTGCGGAGCCTGAGCCCGGGCTAAACGGTATCTTGGTGTCCGAAGTGAAGCTCTGTGCCAACCTGCTCGACCTCATGCTGGACCGGCCAAGCGATCCTCGCCCGTCGCCAAAGTACGTGCTGGCCACATCGGCTGCACGCTGCTCAGAAGGTACGATATGAACCTTGGTTGAAGTTCCTTTGTAGGACAAAACCTCGCTGTTCGCGAATATGCAGCTTGAGAAGCTGGCCAGCTCCTCACGATATTCGCGAGCTGACCTTTGTGCTGCGGTTTCGACGTAGCTCTGGGATCGAGACTGAATCGAGCCCCGACGATCGAACGCCCCTTGCCGTGGCTGAGGGCTTCCGGGCTGTATGACGAGAGGTCGTGACGACTGCCCCAGGCTGCCTTTGCGTTGTTGTTGCGGCACTGGACCGCGCCTCAAGTCCAGGCTTGGATTTCTGTGAGACGGCGTAGTAACCGGGGCCGCTTGCGACGACCGCTCTGTCGCCTCCGCGTGTTGGCAAGGGTGACTGTCGAAAAGTAATGATGGGTGGACAGAACCGAGGCTATCTTGCATAATAATGACCCTCACGTCCCTGGCATCCAAGTCGAGGTCGCCATCGTAGTCGAAAGCATTCGCGAGTGCGGCCAGAGGAACAGCCGACGCGGACGGGAGAGGAAACAACTGATCTGTTCGGCCGAAGAGAGTTTCCGCCTCTGGAAACAAGAGGCTGCGCGTATGCACGTCTTCCTGGACCGACTCGGGAGAAGGACTCGATGGTGTCTGTCCTGGGGCGCCCTGCATGGAATTTGGAGCTCCTGCTGTTAGATTGAAGAGCTTGCCCAACATTGTGCCGCCTGTCTAAAGTCGCGAGGGGCAGAGATTGGTGCTCCTCGAGACTGTTCGCTCAACGTGTTGTTGGGGTTCAACACGCGCCCACGGGGAGGACTCTAGCGCTAAACGAAGACATCATTGCAAGGCCGGTCCTATGGCATACAGACAGTTGCGGTGGTTGTTGAAGTCGAGAGGCGAAGTCCTCGGAACGCGTCTGGGCGAGGCTCTGTCAGCTGGATGGTGCGGGTGGAAGGGCCGGGTTGCACGGTTCGGAATATGCCGCTGCTGCAGATATCGGGTGCTGTGAGGACGGCCAATATGATCTCAATCGTTGCCGAGTCGCACCAAAAGGCAGCCTGCTAGCCAGATCGGGGATGTCGTCTTATGCTCGTGGAGATGACGTCGGCTGTGCGTCCGCGGACGGGCTCGAAATGTCGTCGAGGGGCAAAAGGCCGTTGTCGGTGTGCCGGGAAAATAATATGGCGACGGATTTGGATATGGCGGCTTTGTGGACGGCTCGATGTCTTGCCAGGTCAAAGTCTCAAGACTGCTCGTGCCGTCTCGTCCCTGATGACGCCCAGGAGCCAAGACATGAGACACGGACAGCGTCGGAGAGGAGAATGGGAAGGCAAGAGACCAGACAAGCAACAGCGGGGGGCCTGTCAAGTGAAGTCAACATCCACGGACAGCCCTGCCTGCCCAGCATCAGTGATGGGCTGGGGGAGGGGGGCAGCCATCGCGCGTGCAAGCCAGTGGTGGCGGCAACGGCAGGCGCGATGAAGCCCACGCGGAGGGGCCGGTGGCCGGCCTAGCCTGGACCCCCTGCTGCGACGGTTGGGAAAAAAGAAAGCTGGGCGAGGCGGGCGGGCGGGTTCCGTTGTCGGGCAGGCCTGGCAGACCAGAACTAGCGGTGAATGGAGGGGCAAAAGGCCGCAGCTGGGGCGCCGCCAGCACAGGGGCTTGTCCTGGAGGGTCCACTGTCACGAGTCACGCATTGACATTTCTCGAGGACACGCTCGCTGCTACATCAGAGCAAAGGCCGTTGTCTTAACGCACTTGCTGGACGTTTGGCAAACCTAAGCGTGCCTCCGGCAGTTGCTTCCTCAAGAGCCAGGCTCTCGACACGCTGAGTAGGTTCCCTGGCGGGCAGCATCAGTGCACACGGACGGATCCTGGCCATGACAAGATTGCGTGCTGACCATCATCGTCTAGGCGTCCAGGGTTCTTACTGATTGCTCGCGTTGACCGGTGCGCCGCCCATGGTCACACTGGTCGGCAGTGGGATCCGACACTGGACCCCCTGATTAGCGGATTCCACAAGGCGGGCTCGGCGATCCACGGCCTAGGCATCGTGACAGGCATCCATTGTGCCTCGAGCTGTTCGACTGGCTCCAGGCCACTGATGCGCGTGCTCGCATGCATGCAGCTGCAGCGTTGTCCATGCACGGTTGACGCGCGCCTTGCTCCAGCATACAAATCACATGATGCGCGACTGCCGTGCCAAGGGGGCGCCGATCATGACATTGTACGCAACATGCGCTCCATCTCGACCTCGAAGGCAGGCAGGCAGGCAGGCAAGCCCCATATGCAATCAGTGGCCCCTTCGCCAGGACCCAGATCTGTTGCCGTCTTTTCCACGAGTTAGCAATTCATTACCTGATGGGTATCCGCCAGTGCCTGCTTGAGCGGCCGTAATGGTCACAAGCCAGCCTTGAGGATCCGCCCAAGAGCCCTTGCCGACATTACTCCCGGCCAATGGCTTACCGACATAACTGATCTGGACCCTGATCTTCACGATAGCGTCGCCAGCAAGAGCTGTGCTCGCACTCTCGAAGCTAGTGCCCTGGCCATTTGGTGTCTAGTAGCGGCGTTACTCATCGCCTACAATAAGTGTTTCAGCGAGAGGCCGCCGCCCAGGCTGCGGAAGACCTCCCTAAGGTTCCGGGCGAGTGAATAGCAACATTGAGTTGGAGCGAGTACGAGCTGACTTCTGCTAGCTCAAGATGCCCATCCTCGAGTGACTGGGTTCTTAATTCGAGCTCGGACTATGCGTAGACCTCGCTGCCCAACTAGGTATCGCCAGTGTACATCGTTTTTTGGCTTTGGATCAATGCAGCCACGGCGTGACAAGTTTGACCGCCCAGGCAAGGTCGAGCTTCTCTCAGCCCAGACAATGCAAAAGGACGAAGGCGACCCCGACACAAGGTTCGTCACAATCAAGATTGCGGGCAGTGCGTCGATGTTTCGGATGCATTAGTTCTGATGCCAGCATGCACGGAGAAGCCAGGCTGATCTCTAGCTGGAGTTTTCATTCGCTCCATTGCAGGAAGGTGCCAAACTTTCTTTTCTGCATTCCATCGCACAAGACATTTCAGACTTATTACCCCGCAAACGCTTGTCGATGCGGTGTCGGCAGTGAGATGAGGTGGCACTATCCGACGCAAACGACCTGACGGGAAGTGCGTGCATTGTCTTGAACCTTGGCATGCTGTGGCTCGACACGCATCGCCAAGAACGCATGCTGACTTTTTTGGGGGGGTTTTTTTTGTTTCTTTGACTTGTGACGATGGTTTAAAATACAACTTTTGACTCTGCATGATGGTATTGGACAACGTTTCACGGCTGTGAGCCCACACAGCCCAGATGTGCTTAGTGAGCTCCTGAATTTTATTTGGTAATTTCCTGCTGAGTCATGCTCTTCATTTCCATAGGGCATGAGTGTGCATACCACATCTTGTTGTATTGGACCTAGTGGACTTCGAGCAGGTCTGCACACGTCATCGTCGCTCATCGCCGCCCTCGCCATGGCATAGCTCTAGTGTGGGATTGTTGCCCAAACCCTGGGAGTAGCGCCAAAGTATTTGCTTCACCACTACCCGCATTCTTCTCAAACACCAAAGTGCAGTGTATCCTACCAGATATTCGACACTGGGCGACAATACAGAAGACCAAGGCCCTTTAATGTGTTCGTATAATTGTCACATCACCGGAGCTTTTGTCGCGGCGGCTCTGCCTGGGACACCGCTAGTATGTTTTGGGACAACCGAAGCGGGATCGATGAGCGCGTCATGCATCGCGGCGGCTCGAGATCGCATGCGCTGCTGCCAATCAAAACAACACATAAGGCCCGATATTCTGTAATGACTGCGAAATGATGATGGCATTCCAGGGTCCAAGAGGGGGCAATACCACCTCAATGCAGCAACCGGGGACTTTTAATAGCAATCTACTGCCATAAAGAGAAATACATTACTCGATATTGAATACGCAACGACCGTCATATAGCATCTCATACGTGGCTGTTATGGAGAAGACGTTGTTAGTACCACTATGTCGTTTGGCTTGCAGAAACCCTCTGGCATCACATAGATATATCGCATTGTCAAGTTCAAGATATAATTCGAGCACACAACGTCTCTTTAGCAGTAATCCGTATCGGCACTTCAGCACCTCGATCTTGAAACAACTTGCCAACCCAATGGATACTATCAGGGTACGAGAGCCACGTCCTTGCTGCAAATGAAGACATTGCTGATACTAAGAAAACAGAACACGTTGGCCGAGAACTTTGGCAGCGCTGGACGTCTGGGAACCCACCAATTCTCCCTCGATGAGGTCCCAGACTTGAGCGGCAAAGTAGCCGTGGTCACTGGCGGCAGCGAAGGCATCGGTTATGGCTGCACGCATACACTTCTCAAGAACAACATTGACAAGCTATACATTTTGTCCCCGGATGCCGGAGTTGTAGACAGCGCCAAGGAGGCTCTTGCAAAAGAGCTCGGCCAAGATGCCGCGAACAAGACTCGCTGGCTGCGATGTGACCTGGCCGACTGGAACCAGGTCAGAAACGTCGCAGAGGAAATCAAGAAGGACACGGACAGGCTCGATATTCTCATCAACAACGCCGCCCGCGGAATCATGACCTACCAGCTCACCGACCTAGGCGTCGATCGGCACATGGCCGTGAACCATATGGGCCATGTTGTGCTTACGTCGTATTTGTTACCGCTGCTCAAGGAGACGGCCGAGAATGGGAACACGGTCCGAATCTCTTGCCAGGGCAGCAACGTCCATCAGTCTCCCGGGAGCGACACAAAATTTGCGAGCCTTGAGGAGCTGAACCGCGATCTCGGCCCCAACACGCTATACGGACGCAGCAAGCTTGCCAACATCCTCTACGCACGATACCTTGCGCGCAAGCTCACCCATGGAGGACACCCCAACATCCTGGCTAACGCGACACATCCAGGTATTGTGAGCACCCACATGAGCAAGGTCGATATCCTTGAGGCGTATCCCCTGGCGGGCTATGGCATGGCTGTCGGCCTTGAACCCTTCAAGAAGAACCAGTTCGAGGGCGCCACACCGACCATGTATGTCACGACTGTGACCAATGAGTCTGGCCAGTACATCTGCCCTCCTGCCATCCCGGAACCGGGGAGTGACATGTCGCGAGACGAGGCGCTGGCAGACCGGCTGATGGAGCTAACGCGGGTGACGATCGTGGAGAAGACGAGAGAGCACGGCAAGCCACTGGAGGACTTTGAGTTGTATTAGACTGTATTGCCATAGTTTTGCCATGAGTCGCTCCATGTATAACAATTACTTAGCCATCGAAATGTAGTGTAGTGGCGGAGGATGACTCCAATTAAATGCTGCCCAGGTGGTCGATGACTTCAATGAGCAGGGGCATGGAATGCGGCTTAAATGGCAGGCGGTGGAACGGAAGCTCCGCATTCTGCCAGGTCCAAGGCGCTCCCCCGGACGCGACTAATGAGCTTCCCGAGGTCTGTCCAGCAGTCTACATCCAAGTTCACAACTCGAAAATACAAGCAGCTGTGGCTCGATTGTCTTGCAGTACGCCTGGGAGATTGTGCTTGTGTCCACCTACATGATGCGCAACGCTCTGAATCTACCAACAGAAATGGGATGAACGGCGCAAGATGTCGCGACACGCCCATCCCAGTGCCTCAATCCCCCGCCGAGCGTCGCAGTGGGCGTCGCATCTACGGCAGACGAGCAGAGGCAGCACCGAACCTCCCGCTCCATTGTTTGAGGGCCCGCGGTCGCCCGACACAGTCTCGAGCCATTCGACGATACGAGAGTCGCAGCATCAGCAACAGCAGGCGCCATGGCGCTTCTCGAACAGGGTCTGCACCGTCACGATCAACGAGTCAATCAACCAGGATGACATCCTGCTCAACCTGGACCATTTTGGCGGTACCGTTAAGCCCGGCATGCTCATGTCCATCACGGCGTGTAAGTCGGACCAGGAGCGGCCCGGGGCCGGCATATTCGGAGCGTCGAGGTCAATCTCGTTCCAGCGGCTGCGCGAAGCCGAGATCAATGCGGCTCGTAACCAGAACCCGGAGGTTGATCCTGACCGCAAATACATATTCGTGGCCAAGGACATGTCGAAGCAGATGAAGGCATCGCAGCCAAGCGTCGAGGTGTACATTGCCAAGCATATCGGCGATGCGTTCAATATGCGGCGGGGCACCCAGGTCGTTCTCGCTCTCGTCGACGAAGATGCACCGGCTGTCGAGGCGTCCCACGTCGAGCTCACATTCAAGGATATGTATCTGTCCCGCGCCGATATGTGGAGACTCGCAGTCAACGACCTCGCCGAGCGGACAGTGTACAAGGGCCAGGTGATATACTTCATGGGAACCATCAAGGCGGTTGTGTCGACGGTCTTTGTCGACGGGCGCAAGGTCCACTCGGCATTCTTTGGCAAAGAAACTCGTCCAGTGTTCCGCAGCGAGTCCGCCCGCTATGTCCTCTTCATCCAGATGGCGCGTGAGATGTGGGACTTTGATGCGGATGGGTCAGGCGAGGTTCTCTTTTACAAGGTCGTCAACGGGTTTCTCCCTGCGCTGTTCAAGAAGTGGGCTATGATGCAGGTCAAGCATCTCGTCAGCATAGTCCTCTTCGCCCGCGTTGAGTACGACGTGGGCATCACGGCCGACCTGGCGAACACGAACATGCACGACTACTACACGGGATTCCAGACAACCGGCAACAAACGGCCCTACAAAGACTTCTATCGCGTCGTAGTCAGTGAGATGTCAAGTGGTGAATGGACAACGATCCTCCGCACGTTGAAGCGCGAACACAACAACTTCCGGCGTGACATTAGCATTCACCACGAGGACATTGCAAACCAGGCCATGGGAATCCCAGAGGATGTCAATGCAAAGGGGAGCGCGTCAAGCAGCAGGGTTCGGGCTGAATCATCCCTTGCGATGCATGGCAACTTCCTCGAAGCCATCAACTTGGCGTCTCTGGTTTACTCGCGAGACCACATCGACCGTGACTTGCTGCGGACGGGCATCTCGGTGGTTGTGATTAGTCCAGGCTCTGGAGTCTTTGAAGTTGAGCACGAGGCGCTTCGCCGGTCGACAGAAGCGTTGATTAGCAACGGCATTGGCATAGATCTCATATGTATCGGCAGTATACCTCTGCACTCTGTGCCTCTGTTCCGTTACCGTAACCCACACTTCAATGTAGGGCAACAGCGGTCAAGAGCCCGATCGCTGCGCAGCAGAGATAGCACGCCCAAACAGCCGACCCCGCTAGTCGGCAGCTACACGACTCTCTCTGGGTCTGTGTCCCCTACAAAAGCTGGAGAAAGCTCTAGCAGGCATGCTCTGGTAGCTGCCAGGCTGAACAATGAAGAATGGGCGTTCGCGATACCCCAATGGCTGCACGTCTCGTATTGGACAGGCAAGACAGAGGGCGCCCTTTCATATCAGGGTATCGCCTTGACCACCACGGGACACGACATTGCAGGCAACGACGAGGAGTTCGCTGTACGATGCAGGCTGTATGATCTCCAGATGCGCAGCGTGCTGGACACCAACGAGATTGAGACGCCGCAGCTGCACACAGACCCGGCTTTTCCGAATATCGCAGGCACGCTGGAAAGGGACAGAGACCGAGATCGCAAGTCGCTTGCCCCTGGAACGGTGGCAGGCAATGGGCACGCGACCACGAAAAACCACGAGACTTTGCTTGAGCACGTATATGGCTTTCATAAATTCAATGCCGAGAGAATGTCCAAGAGTGCGGAAGCTCCACTGTGGAAGAAGCTTCAGCAGTTTGACGAAAGCAGAGCACGACTGCCAGCCTCGCGGGCAACCTCGACAAAGCTCAAGGTGTATGCCGATCTGGAGGAGAGTACGCGGAAGCGGCTGAGCGAGGACGCCGGCTTGTTTGGCACATCTGTAAATGGCCGGAAAACAGACATTCCAACGGTCAACTTGTCCACCAGCGTAGCATCATCCACTACGTCCCGTATGGGATCACTGGAACGATCGACCTCTGAGACGCTATCAATGTTCAAACCCTCGGCACGGAGAGACTCCACAGCAACCATACAGTCGAAACACCTTGCTCCGCGAACTCCAAAGTTCATCAGACAGATCAGTCTTGGTCAGCGTGGCTTTGGCATCGCCGCGCCCAAGGCTGCGATTGCCGAGCTGAAGACCGAGACGGTGATTGCGACGCCGATTACTGATCGGATGATAAGATCGCCCTCCACGACAACGCTAACGTCCATGAAGACTGTCTCGAGAGCACAGTCACCAAAGAGGGTATCAGCTGCACCCGAGCTGACGTACGCCGGTTCCAGCCTAGCAGATCAGCTTGACGACATTGCGCCCAGCACGCCCAGCCGGCCAATTCTGATCAAGAGCTCCGTCTCGGCTATCGACCCTATACGCACCCTCAGAAGTACGGCTGAGCCAGCTCCTGCACGGATCGCGCGGCCGGATGACCGCGATGTCAGGTCTTCGAGCGTTCTACGAGCCGAGGATGACCAGAAGATGGTGTACTCCAAGCTCAGAGCCGGTGGTCTAACAGAGCTGCCTTCGACATTGTCCCCCACGACTGCCCTTGCACCTTGGCTTGTGGTTTTAAATCCCTCGAATCCCGAGGCAAACAAGGTCGACGACTCAGTCCTGTTCAGTCGCTGGCAACACGTCTTCCCACGGCCCAGCGAGATGAGCGTGATGAAGTGGAAGTCTTTGTCGTCGCCCGCCGCAGTGCCATTGACCACGGAGTATTTCCCTGCGAAGGAGCAATTCGATACCGAGTACCAGCGGCAGCCATACACGGTATCGCAGAATCTCGACGACGAATATGGTGATGAAACGAGATCACGTGAGGATCTTCTGAGGGAGCTCATCAATGCTCGTTTCGCGCTCGGTTTCCAGGTCGTTGTTGGTCCCTCCGTGGCCAAAGCCTTTGGACAGAAGACAGTGAAAGCAGCAGATCTCTTGTCGCGCGTGAAACCATTGGACGATGGGACTAGCATCTTCATGAGCATTGGAAACACAATACACCAGCTGTCTTGTGCCAATGGGACCGAGGTCGACGTGAACATCTATACGCGAAAGCCCACGACGTCGACCCAGAGCGGCGACACGTACCGCACGTACAAGCCGGCGATCAGGACACTTTATGATCCTTGCTATGTTGCCACTGAGCGCGACATCTGGGCCACGCAGCCCGATCGCAACTGGAACTTTATTGACTCGTTCTTGGCTGGGCACACGGAAGAGATGACGGACAACCTGCGATTTTGGAGGGCTAGATTTGTCCTGATTCCTGTGAATGGGCACTCTGCGGCGAAGGAGCACAGCGCGGGACACGGAGTCGATGACGAAGAAGAAACCCGCCTCGAAGGCATCAGGAAGCTGTCACAGCTCTGGCTAAAGCATCGCTACTTGCCGCCATCGGAACGGCAGTTCCAGAGTGGTGGAGATCCAAATCCGCTGGATATCGTCTACAACACCGAGGACGCCTCGACCGTGATCGCCGCTGAGCTCGAGTCTTTGCCCCTGGTCGAAGGTGCAGACCAGTCGATGCGCAAACCGCACTTGGTATCGACCAAGGACCGGTTCTCAAAGACGAACTTCAACCTGGCTCAACTGGCGGAGGCCATCCAGCAGCCGGTCGAATCCGGTGGCATTCGCATGCAGACTCGACGCTGGCATCTACAGCGTTATACCAACTGTTTCATCGGCTCGGAAATGACGACATGGCTGCTCACCAACTTTGAAGATTTGGAAAATCGCGAGGAAGCGATCGACTTTGGCAACTCGCTCATGTGTTCTGACGACGACAAGACCAGATCAAAAGACAAGGACAATGCCAAGGACAGCAAGAAAGACCGTGATAGTGGCATCTTTGTCCACGTCGACCGGAGACATAATTTCCGCGATGGTCAATACTTTTACCGCATCGTCGGCGACTACTCTAAACCAAGCGTACCCGGCTGGTTCAACTCGCGGAAGAAGGACCACTCCGTTCCTGCGACCCCGATCGCCGAGAACCTGCCGCAGCCCACGCCACGAATTGGGTTTGCAGACCCATCACGGCCGACGTCTGTTCATGAGACTAACTCTCCGAGATCCGATGCAACAACGCCCACTTTGCAGTCGGTAGGAGGAAGGAGACCCAGAGTCATGCTGAGCAAGATGATCAAGTACGATGTCGATCACCGCAGGCGGTCGTACCGCCCAGAGAGAGTCAACTTGCACTATGATCGTCTTCACAACCCAGACAACTGCTACCACATCCGACTGGACTGGGTGAATGTGACTGCCAAACTCATCGAAGACGCTCTCAAGGGTTGGGCAAGCTTAGCCAGCCAGCATGGACTTCGCCTCGTCGAGGTACCCATCTCAGAAGCTTGCAGGATCTCCGATGTCAATCCGTTCCGACGACCGATTCACGTCAGACTGGCGCTGCCGCCGCCGAGCCAGCGCCCAGTCACTTTCTATTATCCAAACATGACCACTCCTCAGCAGCAGCCCGGCAAGCACTACTACCAGCGAGCACTCCTGCGCAAGTTTGACTACGTGTTAGACTACGAGGCTGCATCCGCCTTCCCGAGTAACGTCAGTGTCTCGTATTCCTGGGGCGCACCCGACTTCAAATACGTTCAGTATATCCATCGCTCCGGGATGTTGCTCGCACAGGTTGGCGACAATGGGGACATCTACATTGCCGCGAACCGCCTGTATAGTAACAGGGCGACCTCGCAACAAACAAGCCAGGTCCGAGTCGGCGCTGATGTACAAGCTCAGCCACCGACCAATGATCGTGTGGCACAGCTTATGCACTCATCCGCGCACACCAACCTGCGCGCAGTCGAAGGCACGCCCATCTCATCACCAATGTTCCGCCCGGTCCTCTTCGCGTCTCCGCACAATCGCGCACAGCAGTATGCAGACATTACTACGACCCTGGGTGGCCCCGCGGCGAGCGCCAATGCAGGTCCGGGCTTTGGGCCAGGAGCTCACCCTGGAGCCAAGCCCCTGCCGACGTCTGGAATATACTCGGATCTGACGGCCGAGGCACGCATCAATGAGCTAGCGCGGTTCTGCGCAGACCCGAAGCTGCTCGAAGCGTTTTACAAGGAGACGCTCGAGCACGGCACCCAAGCCACGCCGGCCAGCGTGCCTGCCACGATCCCTGAGGAGGACGGCGGGGACAACAGCCTCGCGGACATCAACATCCCCGCTCTAGGCCTGCCTCCGGGAGTGCTCGATTATACTGGAGGCGGAGGCTCCGGCAGTGGTCTAGGAGGCGGCGGGAGCAGCACCTTTGGGTCCGCCGGGGGAGGCGGACTATTGGGTGGCGGCGAGTCGCTGCTGACGATGGGCACGGGCTCGAGGTCGGGCACACCAAACTCGACGACTGGTGGCGGTATTGGGCCACCTCCAGAGCCGCGATCGCTATTCCTGAGGAGGGCGAGCGTGCAGCACAATTAGATGTCGTCGGATGTCGCTGGGTCATTGTGTCCATACGCGTGTCTGCATATATATAATATATAGGGTTGGAGAGGTGGAGGCCAGGCAGATCTTGATCGCGATGTGTATATATACTCTGTCACCCTATATGTACTAATACCCGCTGATATTAATCTTTTGTGATGACAGAAATCTGATCATGGTGATTGCGAAGGTCTTGTATAGGATCAATGTGACATTGCAAAGTGCCGCAATTCCTGCCCGTGGTGCGGGTTAGTGACGGTATGCTTCTGGGTGGAATCGGTCCCTCCTACGGGTGATCGATACGGAGAATGCGTTCCATCGGGAAGGATGCGCTTCATCACGTCCTGGCTCCATAGGAGAGGGGGAAAACGCACAATCCCAACCTCTGTGTTGAGTTGGACACTAAAATACTTATCTCCGATACCTAGATCTCTACCGCTGTGGGAAGAAATCGGGCTCGGGATGAGCTCAATACGTGAGGACTGTGGAAAGCAGGTGCGAACGGAGATGGCTTGTTGAGTGAAGGGGGAGTACCATACATAGAGGCATCCAATGTACAGGCGAAAGTCTCTGTTGCCCAAGCTTGAATAGAGGTCACCCATATGCCTGTCTACCAAAACTTAACCAGTCGACCATCACATCTAAACCAAGACGCGGGCTTTACTACTAAGCCGATTGCGCGCGGAATAGCAGGCAAACACAACAACTCCTTACTGATCACCCAGGAAGGCAAAGGCAATCATCCAACCAGCTCTTGACATCAGGACAGCAGCCCAGCTACAAGCTTCGACACAGCATACCAGTCAGCACACCAGTCAGCACGCCGGGCCAATTGCCCACTTGCCGGAGTTGTGGTACCGGAAAAACAAATGAAGAGCAACGAACGGGAAACCCAGGGACAAGAATTATATACTGCCTCATCCCTGAGAACACAATGGGCTTGGTCAAGTTCATCCAGTGCTCAGCACGAGCGGCTTGGCGGGCAGCACAACAGCCCTGGGCTACTCCGGCTGCGGGTCCCATCAACGAACAAGAGCAGCTGGTTCACCGAATCAATTATCCTGAATCACACGACATTGTGGAGGAAGAAACGGAAGATGCAAGCCACGCCAGGGCAAACAACTGTGACGCCGCGGCCAGTGACAAGACCAATAGCAACAAGTTCCAGGGTGGCAGGCACAGTAATGGGCAGGGCAAAGAAGGCTTCTACAGAGTCAGCGGCAGCCACGTTCCCAGAATCAACAACAGCAAAGACTCTGCGACTGGCCGCAGCGGAGGTGATCACAACAGCAGCGAGGCCACAGCACGGCGGTTCTTTGAGTACTACGAGGCCAGCCAGCGAAAGTCGCGGGACACCAACAACACCAACAACGCTAGTAACACGAACAACTCCACAGGCACTTCGACAACACCGCCGCGGACGTCGCGCTTCATCGAGAACTTTGAGTATCTCGAGGCGGTCCCGCTCTTGGACCAGGACAACCATAGCAGCAACGGGCTTGGCTCTGCGGCTGCGTCTGCGGTGACTAGCCGTGAAGACGGACCAGCTACTGCCACCACCATTGCCGTTGGTGCCACCGCAACCGCCAAGAATTACACGATCAAGCAGCGCTTCCGGCGCTGGCTTTACCGCCAGGTGCAGGAGTGCGAGATGCGCGAGCGCGCGCGGCGGAGTCGTCCCCGGTTCGGCGGGAGATATCGGCCCGTGGTGGATATGCACTGCCGGCGGGCGCGGCAGGAACTCTTGGACCAAAGAAGGAAGAAGAGAACGAAGAAGGAGGAGGAGGAGGAAGAGGACGAGGGGGCCAAGAGTGAAGATGGAGAGAAGGAAGGATGCAGCGGCGGGGTTGAAGGGTTTGTGAGGAGGATGGGCGAGGCGATGTATCAGGTCACATATGGCCAGCTGGTGATGCGGAGACGTGCGGCGGGGATGGAGAAGCAGCTTGCAGGGCATGTCGAGTGGGCGAGGGCGCAGTGGACGACGAGGCAGGAGAGGCAGTGACCACAAGCATGTTGACAAATACGTGTGCCTAGTGTACCGGGCTTAGACTGGCAATGCCTGAGCTTGCGGAGGAATGTCATTGCCAAGCCTTGGTTGTGTGGTGCACAGTTGGCCCGGGTGCTGCTCAGCGGTGCTGACAGGCTGGGACGGCCGCTGCTGACGACATTCACTGTGGAAAATGCCAAGGCCAGCAAGAGGTCTGGAGAGGTGCTGTTGGGGATGTCATAGGCGGGGATAATAAGCTTACTTGGGATATGGGATGTTGGTTTGTTAGGTCGACACAATCAATTAAATTGTCAGCACTCGCACAGTTGCGCCAATGGCAAGAACCTTGGCAGTGTTGGTTGGTGGAGATGACGCAAGGGTGCGTGCCTTTGGGTGCATGCATGCCCCTAGAGTCTTGGACGTAGTGCTTGTCGACACTTGGCATGCTTGGCTGGGACGACGAGCGAAGCTTGGGTGCGCTTGGCAGTGGACGCCTCCGACGACATGCCATGGCACTGCATGGCATCACACTACATCGCACTGCTTTGTCCCCTCGGTGGTGCCACGAGGGACGACGACGTCATGCCCTGCCCAGCTGTCGTCTTGTCGCACACACGCGCGTAGAACAATGTGCCCATCTCTCAACCCCCCCCCCCCCCAGGCGGGCGGCCACACATGCCATTGGGCGTCACTAGCACGGCCAGGGGGAAATAAGCTTGCCTTGCTGGAGCAACACACTGCCATGAAACAAGCTTTGGTTGCCCGTCCAAGTGAGCCCGGAGCAGCAGCCCCTGCGCCGCCAGCACAGACAGGGAGGGCTCCAATTTGATCCAGTCCAATCCCCCAAGTGCACGTTGTTTGTCAGATCGCGGTGTGGTGCAACTACTGCTGCTGCTGCCTCCAGAAGAGTCCTGTGCGCGTCTCGCCCTCTCTCATTAGTCTCGTCTTCTGCTCCTGCCTCTCTCTCTGTCGACTCCTTTCCTCCCTCTTGCAGCTTCACCTTTCAACACCAGGCATCAACCCATTGCAGGCCCCGGCGCCACGGTTCGATTACTACTGGGCTGCCAGTCCGCCCTGCCTTCGCCTTTGCCGTCCCTGGGCTTGACCGAGCACGACTCAGCACCACCTGCTGCTGCGCAACCACCCACGGCAACTGCAGACTGAACACCACCTGCTCGCCTGCTGCTGACTCTGTCTTGCCCCTGTCCACGGAGACTTCCAACCAGACTTTGGGCCATTACTAGCACCGGCGACGACTACTCAACCCCCAAGAGGGTGGTCGAAGGAAATGGCGCCGTCAAACTGTACGTCGCACCTCTCTGCCTCTCCCGTCTTCCGCTCCCGCTTCCTGGTTGCCTCCCACGTCAAAAAAACTGCCGGCTAGCGCCTGCTCCGCCTGCTTGCCCACGCACGCACGCACGCATGCATCATCATCATCACCCGCCCTTGGTGCGGTGTTTCCTCTCCCCGCCCCCTTCCCTTCTGTGTGGCCAGCCCAATCTCGACTGCATTGCCGCCCCGGCCTTTTGCCATTCCACCCGTCTCCACTCGCGCCCTGCATCGTCATCCACTGCGCCCCAGTCTGTCCCTGCAGCCACCACCTAGGCTTCGCGTCCTGCTTTCCTGCGTCTCCATTCCTTTCTCATTTCAATCCATGCTTCGCCGTCTGCTGCGGCCGCATCTCGCTTCCACAACAACCCCTTCTCACGACCCAGCAGCCGCCAATGCCCTCCCTCGCAGGCATGCCCACCACCCGCGCCTAGACTGACACGATGAACTTCTCAGTCAACTTTGCAAAGATCAAGCGCCAGGCTCACAGCCTCGGCCGCCACGACTCAACCAACTCGTTCAGGTACAACCCCTTCCGCCATGTCGATTACGGCAATGCCCGCCGCGCAAACACCTTCCACGACGCCGAGACAGGCAGAGGTGGCTTCGCCGGCGACGGCACCGACGGCGGCGCTGTAGTGCACTCCCAGACGGCACCCGCCGACATGTCAAGGTCACCCACCAGCGGCCACAACCCGTTCCTCAACTCAGAGGCCAGCGGCGATGTCCCTGATTCGCAAGCCACCATGACGGACAGCCCCAGCATCGGCGGCGGCCGGGCGAGCGAAAAGGAATTTGAAGACTCGTCGCTCGTGCGGCGCAATGTCAAGGCCAAGCAGAATGGCACCGAGAACGGCAGTGGCAACGCCGAGCGCAATGTCAGTGCGGACGAGCCCGAAAAGCCCAAGAAGAAGCAGCACTCGGGCTTCCTCAAGAAGATCGAGCCCAAGGAACCCTTTACCGTGCGCAATCAACTCCAGCGGACATTCTTCAACTCGTGGATCAATGTCCTCCTCCTTGCGGCGCCGCCTGGAATTGCCATCAGCTACCTCGGGGTGGATGGTCGCATTGTCTTTGCTGTCAACTTCATCGCCATTGTCCCGCTTGCCGCCATGCTCAGTTTCGCCACCGAGGAGATTGCGCTGCGTACCGGCGAGACTGTTGGTGGCTTGATTAATGCCACATTCGGGTTCGTACCTTCTCCACAAATACATATGCGCAATTGAGATATACTAACACCACGTCAGAAACGCCGTTGAGCTGATTGTCGCCATCATTGCGCTGACGCACAATGAGATCCGAGTCGTGCAGACCTCGCTGATCGGCAGTATCCTGTCCAACCTGCTGCTCGTGCTGGGCATGTGCTTCTTGTTTGGCGGCATCAACCGCAGGGAGCAGTTCTTCAACACCACGGTCGCCCAGACCGCGGCCAGTTTACTCGCGCTCGCTGTCGGCAGTCTCATCATCCCCACCATTTTCTCCCTGACCCCAGGCATCCAGGAGCACAGCGCCAGCAGTGTGCCGCCCTTGTCGCATGGAGTCTCCGTCATCCTGCTGATTGTCTACATCTGCTACCTTTTCTTCCAGCTCAAGACGCATAGCAGCGTGTTCAACGAAGAGAGCCAAAAGGTGCCGAGCAAGCCGATCTTCAAGAAGAGAAGCCAGGACCTGTCCGTGGCGTCCGGTGTGGCCAGGGCCGGTGCAGGACAGGCTGGAGTCCGCGAGGAGGACGGCAGTCTCAGCACCATGATGATGAACCCCCACACCCACGAGTCGGAGGACGATGACGAGGAGGAAGAGCCGCAGCTGAGCACCGCCGTCGCCTTTGCCACACTCACCATCAGCACCGTCATCATTGCGTTCTGCGCCGAGGGCATGGTTGGAGGAATCGAGGCCATCACTGCCACCGGTGTTAGCGAGGAGTTTGTCGGTCTTATTCTTATTCCCATCGTCGGAAACGCTTGCGAACACGCCACGGCTGTCACGGTCGCCATCAAGGACAAGATGGACCTTGCGATTGGTGTCGCCATCGGCTCTTCCATGCAGGTTGCGCTCTTCCTGATTCCGCTGCTCGTCATCATCGGCTGGGGTCTCGGCAACCAGGACATGAACCTGTCCTTTGACGAGTTCCAGGTCGCCGTCCTCTTCATCGCCGTGCTGCTTGTCAACTATCTGATTGGCGACGGCAAGAGCCATTGGCTCGAAGGCATGCTTCTGATCTGCTTGTATTTCATCATCGCCGTCTGCTCTTGGTGTAAGTTGCCCAAACATCTCAAGTTCAAGAAGAACGTTCTCGCTAACATTACTCACAGGGTACCCTCCGGACTCGGACCCGTCCACTCCGGGCATCCAGGTCAGTGGATCGGCGAGGTCAGTCATGTACTAATACAAGAGTTGCGGTTACGCATGGGGCCGGAGATGGCCCGGGATGGCTTGCTACTTGTTGTGCAGGCGTGATTATCGATGGCGAACGAGCACACATACATATGAGCAGTTTTCATTCTGCTCCAGCGAGCCGTGAATGAGTTCTGCGACGTCTACCTATTTCTTTGTTTGTACAAAATTTCCTACTCCTGCAAGACCTTAAAAGAAGATTTGTACATATGACCTCTAATTTTCTTCACCATCGTAAATGTTCTTCTTCGCTGCCCCAGTGCACGGCTGCCTTGTATGTTTATGAAGTGAGCAAAGTACATGACATGCCGAGTCGACAGTGACATAGCATCGCCTTGCAGCAAGAAAATTATCAAGTTCTAAGGACAACACCAAGAGAGAGGGGGGGGAGAGAGAGAGAGAGAGAGAGGAGACAGCGGAAGGCGGAAGATTATATGTTCCCCATCTGACCATGCTTGTATTTCCTTATGCGGCCATGCATGGTGATCATCCTATTACCGTCCTGAATTCTTCGATGGATGGGACGCATATTTACTTTGGACCTGCCCCACTTTGTGATATTATCTTGAGCTTAATACTTGACAAGTCATGTCTATGAATTCCGCGAGCATCATGCGATTGTGTCTCTCAGTACCTGCGTTCCGTAACCCAGTTCGAGGCATGCTTTGCGAGACAGAGCACAGTGACGCCGTCACGTTGCGGTCAAATCTCAAAATATGGGGTTCATCTATAGTGCATAATATGGCCATTGACCATGTCATTGTGTTCAAATAAGATCTAGTCTCAACGACACCTTCAAAGTTACTACAAAGAGCGGGCAGCATTTCAGGGGTGTTTGGCGATGGGGACTGAGTCTGTCTCGTGGGACTTTAAGACTGGCCGTTGCCCGGGCGAGAAGGGATGTGAGTGGGAATGCCGATGTTGCTGGGCTTGTTGGTGATCTCCCGAGTACCGTCACTACCAATTTCCTCGGACGCGCCGCTCTGCTCCGATGCGCCAGTGCCAGTCATGGAGATATCGCCCCGACTGTCGTCCTGATCGGCCCCATCGCGGGGAAAGGCCGCCTCGGCCCAGTCGTCGACATTCGAGCCCGGCGCGTCACCAAAGTAGGTGGGCGTGACGCGTACGTCATCGACCATTCAGGCGTGGAGTTCTTCCTCGGACGGCTGCTGGGGCGGGAGGTCCGGAGTGTCCCGGGTCTTCTCGACGAGGTACTCTGCCTTATCGACGAAGCACTGGACGTCCGCGCGGAGTGACCGCTCCTTGGGCGGGCCCGTCTCGCTGTATTGGTCGCGGACTTGGGTGTACAGCTCGAGGGCGTTCCGGGCGTGGTATGCGCTGAACTCGGGCGACTCGGCGAGGATGAGGCGGGCGCCCGCGCGCGCCATTACCGGGGTCTCGGCTTGGTAGAGGAGCCAGTACGCAATGTTGAATGCCTGGTTTATGGGTCGTGAATACGTGAGTGTATGGTGAAAAGCAAGTGAAGAAACTGACCTTGTCCTTGTCACCGGCCTCGAAGGCAAAGAGAGCTTCCCGGTAGAAACGCCGCATGACCATGCGGACCTCTGGTCCTGGTCCGCGTGGATCTTCGCTGATCGTATGGGGAGCGTCACCAGGCGGCATGGTCAAGGCTGGAGGCAGGTCGGGATATTCTGTGGCATGGAAAGTGACCGAGACAGACGCGCAATGAAGGTTTCAAGATGCTGACCGGCTTGAAGTGTGGTGAGAGGAAGGGGAAGGTGCAAAGCCTGCAGGACTTGACAATGGAGGGAATGCCTCTGACGAGAAAAGAATTTGGGTGGTGAAAGGCAGCGACTGGGTGGTGTGAGTTATGATGCGCTGGCTGGACGAATAACCATGGTTCCTCGGGGTGAGGAGCACACAGAAAGCGAGGAAGGCACGGAAGGCTGCGTCAGAGACCACCTGTTCTGTGCCTGGTGCATGTGCACTGCGCCGGAGCCGGACAAGTGATGTCGACGACCAACTTTGCCCTTGTTTGTTCGTAGTAGGCTCATGCAATGGACAATCTTACCATACGTGCCACTTCTGCTACCCGTGGAGAAATGATGCTCCAAGACCAGATGTCGGAAGGTGTCTTACAAGTCGCACAGCCCTACATGGAAACCTTGGGCACAGCATTAATTCTGTCATGTGGAATGTTCAGCAACTATGAGCTCTGGCTCACAGGACATCTCCAATGTAAGAAAAGAACCTAACCCAGCTCAGTCGTGGACTAACTGCTGGCTTTTCGAGACCACAAACCCCATCTCCGGAGTGTCTTTGCGTCATGTACTCGACTCACCTCATTCCACCAGACAATATGTCTGACAACACCTGTATGTATCTGTCGTTGGTCAGGAAAACTGGATTTTAATGGTTCTGCTGACACGCCGCCAATGGTCTTTTTACTTCAGACTGCTGCTCTCCGCCACCATTACGGTGGCATTAAACCCCGGATGGAGGCTTGGATGAGGATATCGCTCTTTATGATTGTCTCGAATACTTACTGTCCGTTGAAGAGATCAATCGCCTTTTTCTAGTATTAGGGAACACTAACCTGGCTTTCTCTTCGTAGTGAGCTCCCGTCAGAAGCTGAGTTCTTGAGAGTCATAGCCTAATGCTGAAGCACGAGAACGATCGTGCCGAGTAGTTCCCTCTACCCCTGGTGCATTTCACCCCTAGAGCTTATCCTAGTACTTTGGGAATATCAATACAGTATTAAGTCCAGAAGGATCGCCGACGTCTGCCATCATGTGCCGTCTCTCGAGCGTTACCTTCAGCGGGCAGGTGCTTTTGGCGGCATTTTCAGGGAGACGAACCGAGTTATGCAACTCGACCCGAACCTCAGCGATTTGTGCGAGCTCAGCTCGGGCAAAGAGTCAAGCGCACCCTTGAATGAGCGATTGTTCTGGGTCACAATGTCGTTTCACCATTTGATTCCCTGTCTCCTACCTTACGATCCAGCACGGGCAACGTCCGCACTTGAGTCATCAAGATTCCTAAGGACTACCTCGACAATGATCTTTCCATTATGCCACACAGCATTAAAACGCGAAAATCTACTTGAGCATGACAAGCCTGCTGCAGCTGCCTAGTCCCCATCCAAGCGTCTGTAGGCGTCCAATTTGAAGAACCATCACATGTGTGCGATCACCCACGGCTGTCCGGGTGTGAGCCTTTTGTTTAAAAGAGAATACCATCATTTCCAAGTTCGGCTCGTGGATGTGTGACTACCTCCGGCGTCTCTTGCTCTGTCGTGCCTGATTCATTGGGCATCATTCCCTGCGCCGGAGCCGGACAAACGATGTCGACACGTATCTCTCTGCCTTTGGTTGTTTCGGAGACGACTATTTGGCTCGTACAAATGATGATCTGCTTCTGCTAGTTTCTTCCATATCTGCCACTGCTGCTACTACCCGTGGAGGAATTATCCTCCGGGATCCGCGCGGAAGTCTGTGTGAGACACGATTCATCACGCCCCAGGTATCTTCGCCCCTGCTGTTTATTTCTTTGATTGTAAATCGTTTGAATGATTCATCCTCCGTTTGTGTTCTTCAGGTTTCGAGGACAAAATGATTCAGCGATGCCAGGCATCCACGCCGAGATGTCAGGATGCTAGCTTCTATAAGAAGAGAGTCTCCTGCCTGCCAGGAGCCAAATGAGCGTCAATGATCATATTGCACCTTTCATCTCTTTCTTCAGGTTATGAGCCTGGTAGTCCCCGTCAAGCCCCCCAAGTCAGCTCAGCCATGGGCTGGTCAGCCACTGGGTGTCTGCGACCTCGAAGCTCGGCCATTCTGTACTTCCTAGTCAATCAACCGGCTTGGTGTCACCACACATCGTGGCAAAGATCGGCGTTTGCCGTGGTGCGTGTTTCTCTGCAATCACAGAATTTGGATCATCTTCCACCATGACACGCTGCTAATGGTGTTGATATTTCAGACTGCTGCTTCCCGCCACCAACAACATGGCATCAAACCCCAGAGTTAGAGAGGCCTGGACGACGCGATCATTCTCTATGATCGTCCCTGGCGCACCTGCTCACTGTCGAGGAGATCAGAAGTCTTCGTCTTGCCCTGGAGAACTTAACTTTGGCACTGTCTTCGCAGTTGGTCACGTCCAGAAGCCAAGTTCTCAAGGGTCGTGGCCTATTGCTGATGCACGACTTTTTCAACCATGGAGCTCCCGTCAATCATGCCGAAGAGTTCCCTCTTCTCCCGGTGCACTTTGCCCTGGAGCTCATCCTGGCACTTCAGGAAATTGCTCTGGGATCGTGGCCAGGAGAACCACCAGAGGCCAGCATAACACGTCGACTCTCAGGCGTCGCCTTTAGCAAGCTGGTTGCTCGTAAACCTGACAACTTCACGCGCCAAGAGGCGCACTACACCTTGCTCCAGAGCCGCATCTTCGCGAACGATGGCCAGTTTGGAATGTCTCTGAGCGTGGTCGATGGCATCTTCAAGGAGATGGACCAAGTCTTTGGCGAAAGAAAACGACTTGACGCAAACCTTGGTGACCTGCGCGAGCTGGGCCCGAGCAAAGGGCTAAGCTCACCTTTGGACGTGAGACCGTGTTTGGGTCGCAACGCTGTCACACCATCTCGAGCTCAGTCTGCTGCTGCACGAGCCCGGCACTGACGACATCCGCGCCAGAGTCATTAAGATCTCTGAGGGCTACCTCGAAGACCATCCTTTCGGTCGCATTGTACTCGATACAGCATATATCACATCAGTTATTCTCGAGCGCGACGAGCGTGTTTCCGTTGGCAAGAGAGCATATGGAAGGCGTGATATATGGGTGGCGAGGACTTTGAAGACATGTTTGGTATAAGCCTGGGAGTCAATGATGCATTGTTGGTCCACATGCTCTTCAGAATGTAGATAGCCGATCCTCCTCTTCACTGTCAGGTGTGGCTCAAAAACCGCAGCTGCTGCTTACGATGATGCTTGCCTGCGCGAACAGAAGTGCTCGCGCAGATAGCGCCGTGCTCAGCACGCTCATTTATATATAGAGAGATATCAGCGATCACCTTTGCGCTTCAGGACTGTGGGATGCACACCGTTCACCTCGCGCGTGTGTACCAATCGGAGGACGGAGATGTTATCAATAGCACGTGGGCTGTCCGTCCCAAGAGCTTCAATCGACTTTCTCCTATTAAATTTGCTTTACCATCAAACGGCAGCGTATGCAGTAAATGCATGAGAAGAACACAGTGAAAACAACCAGTAAATCAATGTTGACAACTCCGATGGACGGGCAAGACGTAGTTAATAGAGCCCCAAGTGACCTTGTGCCAGTATGGAAGTTTGTTGAGATGGGCCTCCAGCCGCACTCGTTAGAAACATCACGACCGACATTATTTGTCTCTTGGTTTCTCTGATGCAATCACACTCTGGCACAACTCCTATCTAGCGCTAACTCGGGGATAGTGGCTCCACAAGACAAGGCATGGGTGCAATCAGCAAAAAGAGTTTCATTATAGCCGATACATGGAGCATGGCGATGACTATATATGTAGGACAGCATATGAATGCTCGAGGTATCATAAAGAAGCAAACACTTCCCATGGCAGCAAATCCCTCACGACGAACAAATCCCGAGATGCCCCATAACCAAGAGAAGAAGGGCGTGCGTGCATTAATCGCTTACGAGGCCCGGGTAACCAGGGGCTGCTGCACGTTGTCCAGGTTTTCTTTTGCAGGAACCATAACCCCCCCTTACGGAAATAGAGAGTCTAGTTGATGGCCTTCTTCTCGTCGGTGTCGACGACGCCGCCGTTGCTCTCGGTGTCCGAGTCGCGCTTCATGTCGGTGAAGTCGGTGTTGAGTACAAACTCCTCGTCGTTGATGTGCTTGAAGGTGAACCAGAAGGCGATGGCCAGGACGAAGCCGATAATCGTGGGCGCGGCAAAGGCCCAGATGAGGTACGGGTCCTGGATGACGTACGAGGTGCCCAGACCGATGGCGGCAGAGACGGCGGTCATGAAGAGGTTGATCGAGGCGACGAGGCCCTTCATGTTCTTGGGCGAGCGCGAGTACGCAATGCCGTACGCCGTCACGTTGACAAAGACCTCGGACATGGCGGTGATGACGATGGGGATGGAGTAGAGCCGGTAGGGCACTGTCGAGAGGGGGTTCTCGCCCTCGGGCAGGATCTCGGCGCAGGTGGTCGCGTTGGTTCCACAGGGGGAAGTCTGGTACACGTAGTATTGAAGGACGGAGAAGGGGATAGAGCCGAAAGTGCCAAGCAGGAAGCCGAAGAACATGCGCGAGATAGGACCCCAGCGGATGCCGCGCTTCCGCAGGAAGGGATAGACCACTTGGTTCATCAGGACAGCCACTGTAACATGAACGTCAGTAAATCTGTCCAAGGATACACTGAGACAGGGGATTATCTGAGTTAGGTTTTACTTACTGAAAACAACAGTGACCGAGTTCAGGTTGTCAAGCAAATCGTTGGGCATGCCATCAGTTTGCATACCGGCACTGAGCGCGTTCGCAGCGGCACCGAGAGCACCATCATTAATGTTCCAGATTGGGAGGAACAAGAAAATACCGCAGGCCTGGAAAGTGCGGCGAACGTCGTTGACGAAATCGTCCTCGTATCCGAAAGTCTTGGTACTTCCGGCCGCGATCAACGCGCTGGGCTTCGCGTGGTCCCAGAAGCCCTTGCGGCCGATCCGCGTCCATCCTCCATTGGCCAAAGCGTCTCCAAGCACCTTGAAGACGTTGCCGAGGTCAGATCCGCCCGGGGGCTGCTTGACCAGGCGAGGGTTGAGGTAGTAGAGCAGAGGGGGCAGCAGAAGGTAGAGGATGGTTGGGATCAAATAGGCAGCCCAGTAGCCTACAAGCTTGGCCAAATAGGTCGTCGCTATACCAGTGCTGTTCCATTTAAACGATTAGACAAAGAATTCCATGCGTTTGTGCGTTGTTGTTGTGGTGGTGGTGGTGGTTTTGGGGGGGGGGGGGGGGGTTGAGTAGAACGGCCAAGACTACAACGTACCAGGCACCAACGTTAATCAGCAGGTAAAACCAGAGCATAACACTGTTGATAGACTCCTCGGGGTCGACAATAACTCGCTCTCCCGTCTTCTCCTCGGTGATAACGTGAGCAACCTTGTGGGGGCTCTGGTCAATGATGGTGGGCGAGATGTTGGGCTTGAACTGAGCAGCACCGATGCTCAGCATGTACAAGGAAAGAGCAAAAGGGCCAATGGCGTTGCCAGACTGCAGGACCGGAGGAATGGACGAGATGATCATAATGATGTGGGCTACACCACAGACGCCAACACCCCAGCAAATCATCTTGAAGCGTCCATACTTGGTATCTGCTAACCAACCAAAGTAGATGGGCAGAGCGTAGGCGAGGAACTTGAATGCTTCTGTCATGGCCGAGGCAGTGACGGAACCCTTGCCCAGGGCGCCGGCGGTGTACGGCGAGCCAGGGGCGGTCGCACCCGTGCCAGGACCATCGAGAGGGAGCGGCGCGCGGATGAAGTTCTTGTAGACCTGGTTGCAGCCATAGTACGAGGCTCTCTCGGCAAACTCGACAGCACACAGGTAGTAGCAGGTCGAAGGCATCTTGCCCGCGATGCGTCGGAGTGTAGACTTCTCCTCCTCGGTGGGCAGCACCAAGCCGTGGTACGTGGCATGGCCATCCTCGGTGGCGTTGGCGACAATCTCAGAGTTGAACTTCTGGTCAAGGGCCTCCTGGTCTACAGATGTCCGCACGGCACCAACCGGTGCCGCCAGCGTGGCGATCTGGGTAGCGTTCTCCGCTGCATAGTTGTATGTATTAGCGTTTCTGCTCGCTCAGTCTAGGTCCGGGCCACTCTTGAGAGACGCCACAAAGGAGGAAGTAGCCACATACCCATGATGAGTGCTGCAGAGGCGAGGTCAGGACTCGTATGCGTACTGAGGTGGTAGCAAACGAAAGTCTGGAGAACTGGCCAGAGGACAAGCTACGAGGGAACGCCGCTGGGGGGATCGCCTCAAATATGAAAATTCCGGACGACACTTGACGAGCTTGTGAGCACCGGCCTGCCAGACTGCAACACCGCCAAGCTCCTCTGGTGGCAACCGAGGGATGGGCTACAACTTTGCACACCCGATCCCACGTCCGTCCCATGCTAGGGGCCAATCACCACCATGTCGTGAGGTTGCGTGCCTATCATGCAAGGGTATCGCTCCGCACCTGTCCGTCCAGACCCATGCAGGGCCGGGGGGTTACTTGCATCGACCACGGAATGGGCAGTTCTTCTTCATCTTCGTCTTCTTCAGCTGGCCGCTGACATGGTCGCGGTGTAAGTGTTCCCTAGGTGTGGCTCGCAAGCCAGAATAAAAGGCTATTCCACCACACACCATCACGAATCAGATGCAAACCTCACCTTGAGTATCGTTCACATATCCGAGAGTCGAACATAGAGACCATCATCACCAGGGTCATGTCTATGACATCTCGTGGCAGAAGGTACAAAGGACTCACAAAGCAGGACCGGGGAGTTTCGCGTGCCGGATCTCTGGACGTCGAAATTGTCAGCGCCACAAGCGCGAGGGCGCTCTATGAGGCAGGTCGTTTACACGGTGGCGCTATTCCTTGCCCGCTGCCAAGGCCGCCCGCCGGCCGTGGATGCCCCAAGGGCGACCGAGGATCGAATTATGCAGAGCCCTCGTGTGTCCCTCTTGGCTCTGTGGAACGGTTCCAGAAATAATCTGGGGCAATCAGCAGGGGTCTGTGCATCTTGAAGCGCGTTTTTATGTACAACCACCACCAGTGTCTCTCTCTCATCGTTGACCGGCCGGCGCTAATCCTAGAAAGGACAGAAAGCCTGAAGTGGTGCGCCTCCAAAGGCCGAGTTGAACCCCCTGTCCGTGAGGGGAGGCTGCTCGAAAAGACCCGACGAGACCCTTTTCCCTTTGTTGACCATCGGACCGTTCCCCGGTATCAGTATCATGCTGACGCCGACACCAAGATGCTTAAAGTTGTGGGCCACTTCGACCCTGGGCCATCTCCGTGCTCTCCTGGTGCTATTAGCAGTGACAAAAAAAAAGTGTGACCCAGATCCAGAGGCGTCACGATGCCGTGGATTAAGAGGCCGGGCAACCTCGAAAAGCCTCCAGGTCGCATCTGACGGATGGCATTTTCTGGGGGCAGCGCTACCTATCCGCTGTGCGCAAAAATTGGCTTCCGCTGCCTAGAAAGCTTGGAGCGCTTGGGTCTTCTCGGCGCTGGGGTTGCCGTCTTGGTGTTCTTGGCTCTGATAGTCGGTGGCGGAAGCCAAGGGGGCCACCTCGCCAAGCATGTTGATACCACCCACCCCTGCGATGTCGCCAGATTGCATGATGGGCAACACCACCCAGTTCGAACCACCAAAACCACCCGCTGGCTCAATTTTCCCCAATCAGGAGAGGCAGGTTGTATCACCGGGGGGTTGTCAGGGGTAGCAGAGGAAGGTGTCTGCGAGAGAGGCGAGACACCTGCTCGACAGGCGTTTGTCACTCGCCACAGGCGGCAGACAAGAGCTCTAATGGGGGACAAGAGGACGGGGGCCTGTTGTTCTGGGAGGTATCGTGAAGAGGTTGGCAGTCTTGCCATAGGGTTGAGAGCAGAGGTTGGAGATAAGCATTGTGGGACCATTTCCAACCACCATGATATGATGGCACCCAGAGCTAGTGCGTGCTAGCCGGGCATGGACGAATTGGGTATGCCGCATCTCTCCTGGATCAATAGGCATCTGGGTTCCCCTTGCTGGTAGGCGCTGGGCCGGGTGCCACAAAACTCCTTAAGGGAAAACTTCCGGGAACAAGATGAACGGCGTGGTAGAATTAAGCCTTGTCCCTGCTGGACAACCTCTCCCTGAGAGGAAGCATACAATTTGACTACGACTGGTGTCTAGACCACGGAGCACAAGCGAGGTTCTCGCCGGACACTTTGGGTCACAGACCAAACATTGTGCGGCGCCGTCTGGGCGCCTGTCACAAGCTTTTCGGGTGTGGCTCTGATAGGCTATTTCTTTGCGGGTGCTTCAACGCCAAGCTCCCAACCCTCGACGTGGAGTGGAAGTCACCAGCAAGCCGCAATGAGTGGCGGACACGAAATCGGAGCCGGCGACCGAGCCTGTCGCGATTCCTTCCATTGCAGCCCAGGATCCACAAGAGATTAGAGCCAGAGACCGGCCAGGGCAGCTCAAGCAAGTACAAACGCCTCTGGCACAGCAGCAGCGACACGAGAAGTATCGCGGGCGAGACCTGGAAGTCCCGGGTCAAAGAGGGCTGGCGGCCAACCCCTGCTGGAAATGAGCTGAGGGAAACAAAGACACGAGATTGGCCACGCCGCTACGTTGCGTCGACGGCGATTGCCAGCATGATCATGAGATGCCACGGGGATGCATCGTGCTGATGCAGTTGCCCGGTTCAGTCAATGGCAAGACTGGTTTTCCGAGAGGCAGGGGTTGCTTATCTTGGCGACATGTCAGCGCGCGCGGGGGTCCAGGCGAGAGGGTCCGGGGCAACAGGCACTAAGCTCCATGGCCTTATCTTGGCGACGACCAAGAAGGGAGGCGACTCGGACGATCCCAGGTTGGGGTTGGGCATGGGGTGCAGCTCTAGGTCTAGGCTGGGTGAGCATCGAAGCGTGGTGGAAGCTTTCCAAGGAACCGGGGCCTGGCCACGGGCTTTGCCTCGAGATAGTTGGCCATGGTCCGAACCAATCCCCTCAACGGAAGGGCCGATAACTCTTGGGCCGCAACTGGCCGTGCCTGGTGGATGTCCTCGGAGCAGCAGGTAAGGAATCACTCTCGTCCGGGCTGGGCCGGGCTCACCGGCACCTGAAACTCTCAAGTCTGTCTCTACCGACAACTCGTCGCCCTGTTTTATTCGCCCGTTCGTACTTTGTCAGGTGTGTTGGATACTACCCGGCCTCACGTCAGCAGATCCGATTGGTGCTGCTCCATGGCAGACTGGGCCTCTCGTGGCAAAGTTGTCGTTGTTATCCAGCGCTTTCCTCAGGAGGTGACAATCTTTGCCAAGGAAGGAGATGGCTTGGCCCAGGAGACACGAGGATCGGGCGGCCGATGGTGATCTTGCCATCATGTCAGCGCCTACGTGAGCAGCCATGTTCGAGAACATTGACCAGAATGGAAAGGGGGGAGCCGGGGGGGGGGGCGGGTGTGCTATTCACCCTTTGGTCCTTGTGCAGCAACGCTTCTGGCCAGGAGCATTGTGTGATATGCTTGCTGTACCGAGCTTCCACGATATCCAACCTATGGCAGAGGCTTGGATGGGGAGGAGCTTCTCCCATCCAGCACATTCCACATCGACCCTTCGTTCTTGTATTTCAGTGGCACTTGCACACAGAAGTCGTCGAAACGACGACAGCTGGTCTCAGATCTCGCTCATTGCATGGCCTGCCACATTTTAAAAAAGCTCAGCAATGCTGAAAGATCGTAATGTTTCTTCGGGAACGGCAAATTCCGGGTTCTCATTGTTCCCACTTGAGATTGGCAAGTACTGTTGGAAATCTTCAGACAACCTTGCATCCTTGACATGACCCGAACACAACTGTAATAGACAATTTGTTTCTTTAAGGGTCTTGCTCAACGTTCTCTACTCAATAACCGAACCATATCATCCCTCAGAAACAGATGTTCGCCGGGAATCCGATCCCACTGGGTCCGTGGTAAAATGTGCTTTCTGAACCATGACCTGCGTAGCCAGCAGATCCAGCGTCCATCAATGGACCATACTTCTTGACCTTTACTATGCCTCGACATGCAAGCCTACCAGAGACAATTGCGTCTGCTCAACGAAAGTGGCTCTGTGCAGCCTCATCATACTCTCCGCCCGCTCACCCTCCGATGCAGCCACCTATGTCGTTACAACACGAGCCTTCGCATATTTCTGGGCGAGTTTCTTAGTAACCATATTTTCGGGTTAAGACCTAAGCATCCCAACCACATTGGTAGGATACATGTTCTCCTCAATGACTGTTGCGATATCGATCAATGGCCGGATCTCGGACACAAGAGCGATGGAAAACATCTGTGAACATGCACGTACTCGGTCTTCATCAAATCGTACCGGCTCAATCACATTCGCAGCCCAGAGCTCCTTTGGAGCGGCGATGGGTGTGATGTGTTATAGGTTGCTGCGTCTGCAATGTCGCTTGATCTCATACAGTGTGATAGAGATTGGGTTTGCTTTCCTACATTGGTCATCCTTACTTGGCGCATGAACAGCAATATTCCGAGGCGGCTGGGGTGCCGAGGCACAGACAGACAGAACCGCTCGCTCACCTCAACCAGCCAGCCAAATCTACACCACGAGCTCAATCCACGAACACCGCAGCGTGTTCACGACCATGTGAAAAAAAAAGAAAGCCTCACACGCGGAATCCATTCCACACAAAGACGGTGTCGGGCCTTGCTATCAAGACATGGTACCAGAGGAGACGAGACGAGCCAAAAAAGAGGTCACGCGAAACCACAACGCCAGAGCTTCTTCGCGCACGTGTAGTTGCCAGACAGCCACGACTGATCTCTTTCTCTCTCTCTCTCTCCTGTTCCGTTCCAAAAACCAACTCCGCCGAACGCCCCTGTCTGGAACTTACCGTGATGTTTCCCATGATATCAAGGAGGGAGAGAGTGGACGAGTCGCAGCTACCCCAGGCACGAAGGGGATATTCAGGACAACTTTGCTGTTACTACACACTTGTGACAAAAAAGCCGAGTACGTGTCCAGGTTGCAGTATCGCTAGGTCGCGGAAAGGGGTTCCAATATGCACCGTGGCAGATTGTGTAAGCAAACCCATAGGGAGCGCGGCATAAAGGTTCGCGTGGTGTTGCATTGTAGACACGAATTGTACCAAGCCTCACTGTATCAGCCAGGCACTTGGAACCACGGCTGGGCCCCGGCTCGTCTTCTTTCGGTAGGTTCAGTGCCTCATTTGTAAATGTTTTTCAACGTCTAACGATGGTATAGGGGGTATCTCGGGCCTCCCGCAAAACATGTTCCAGACACGCTCAAGGACCCTCCATGCTTGTAAAGCAATGACGCCCAGATGCCGCAGATCCGTGATTCCTGATGCAGAAAGCATAAGCCAGATATCTGGCCATGCGTTATCCTCCTCATGACTCTCTAATCACCCGTCTCTGACCAGACCGACAGTTCATTCGGCCAGCTTCTCAAAGATTTTCCTCAGACCCCTTACTCCGAATAGCACATTCTCGTCAGGGCCTTCGCCCGGAATGAACCGAGCATGGGCAAAGTCGATAAGCCGAACCGAGTAGATTCGGGGGAATGTGCTCAGATCTTCATCCTCGTCATCGTCATCGTAATCTTGGTCTGCTGCGGCAGTCTCGTCTTTGTCCATGCTGATGCCACTGTCGATCCTAATATTGGAGCACGCGGCCCGTTCGGATCTCCTTTCCGCCACGGTCCCAGCCTTTGCCTCGGCAATTGCTTCGCGCAGGGCCTGGCCATCACCTTCGAAGACAAACAATAGGCTGGCAGAGTACATGCGCGACTCTTCACGCTCGAGAACCTCCTGGATGCGCCGCAGGTCTTCAGCAAAGAGACCGGCAACAGTCTTTCCGAGGTCCTCGTCGATGCCAGCGTCCTTGTTGAAGATGAAGGACCCAATCTTTTCATGAATGTTGTCGTCGTTGACATCAAGCCGGCCCCAGTCCTTGTCGTAGATGCGATAGTCTGCGCGATCCAGCTCCTTCGGGTCAGATGAGCCCTTCCACGTCCGCATGCCGGCAACGCGGAAACCATGGTGTTTGTGTGTAGTCTCCTGCGCGATCTTGTCGAATCTGTCCTTTTTCGCCTGGGGGGCATCGTCAGCCCACAGGCGCAGGCCTAGCTTGGCGTCCATGATATTGGGATGTTTGTAGCCGAATGATGCATTCTCAAGCACAACCGCGCGATCCGTGTCGATCTTCCGCGTCTTTCCCTCCTTGGGTTTCCATTCCTCATTGTCCTCTGGCGCAGTCTTGGGCGCGTCCTCCGCCTTCGGCGCTGTTTGCGCCGGGAGATCTGTGGGAGGCGGATAGTAAGCTGCCCGGTTGTCGAGGTGCAGATGCGATTGTATCTCGTGCTTGATCGCCTGTGGTATGTCGGCATGCTCGACCAGTTCGGGGATCTGTGCGTGAATATGCGCTTCGCTCGTGTTCTCGTTGAGGATCAGGGTGCCGATATAGAGGGGCATAATCTCGGCAAAGTCTGGATGTTTCGCATGCGCCACCTCGTAGAAGTCGACCTCGGCCTTGGTGCATGGTTTGATAAACAGTTCACCGTCGGCGTCGCACATGGTTCCAGCACTACGTAGGATGACGGCCATGGTTAGCGCAAGATACGAGCCCGGCGGCTTCTAAGAGAGCGGCCCCTTTGGTGCGATGACTCACTGGCCCGCGACGGCAAAGTTGTACTCGACGAGATCATCCTGCTTGGGAAGCTCACGATCCTTTGCCGAAAGCGACCGCCCATTGGCGTCGCGCGTATTGGACATCATGTTGGCGGCTGTGGTTGTTGTGCGATCGAGAAGGAGCGGGAAGAGACCGCTTGGGCGGCTCGGATGTGGTGGAGGGGCTGATGGTGGGCTGAAGTGCCAATACCCGACCCTCGGATTGCGACAACAACGGCCGGGATGAGGGATGAGAAATGAGGGAGCACCGCCTGGCGTCGTTGGAAGGCAGCGATGATGCCCGGGCGATTCAGAGCCACCTGAGAAGCAGAAGTAGCGCAGCGGGCGCGGACCAAGAGGTCAAGAAGGCTGGTTGACGGTGCTTTGACCTTTTTCTTGCGGAGGAGCGAGGACGGCGGCAGCGGCAACGGCAGCGCGGGAGCAGGACGAAGGAGGGGGGCGGGCCCCTGACGCAAGAGGGGAGCGCAGCGCAGCGCAGCAAGGCGGCCGAGCTGGAGGCGGACCCTGGAAGCGCGACGTCAATCGGCAGGGCGGAGCAGGCAGTGGTGTCTGTGCCAGACGGTTGGCGTCAAGGCTTGCGCTGGTTGGCTTCAGGGGTACGTGCTGGAGCCGGGCTGGAATCAAGATCGGGAGCGGCGGCAGCGCTAAGAGGTGCCTGGTGGCGAAAGGCGATGGCAGC
Organism: Microdochium trichocladiopsis; assembly: GCF_020744255.1. NCBI lineage: Eukaryota > Fungi > Ascomycota > Sordariomycetes > Xylariales > Microdochiaceae > Microdochium > Microdochium trichocladiopsis. The sequence continues at coordinate 2,749,135 of NW_025763548.1, forward strand.
ACGCAGGCGCAAACCTTGGAAGGGCCCTGGATCCTGGCGGGCGATTGGCCGGCCGGGGGTGGCTGTTCGCTACACGACGCCCACTGCGGACTTGGAAGTAAGCTGATGATGTCGGGAGCGGTGAGCTGGCAGGCAGAGGTCACATGAGGAGACAAACAGCGAGGTGAGTCTCTTTAAGGGCCATGAGCGGTCGAGGAGATGCGTCAGGGGGGAGTTGGATTGACCCAGGGAACGGCCGGTTTATATTAGGGACACTGAGTAAGTGGTGGTGGTGGTTGGGGGTCCCCCCCGAGGCGCAGCTCGTCATCGCCATTATGTCGTTTGTCGTTTGTCGTGGTGGTTGATTGTCAGGCCAGGCTGACCCTCAATAGTGAGGCATAGCATGGCATGCCATGCGCCGCAGTTGGTTGGGCTAGTCCTGCCCGTGGCGCCTGCCGCTGCTGATGCCCATGCGCAGGTGCTCATGCGGCAATACACGACGCTTGCCGCCTGTCAAAATGCCGTGTGCCGCCCATCCCATGCGTGTGCATGATTGAATGGGGGCCTGCAGCTTGCTGCGCCGCCTTCCACGCGCGCCGCCCACCTTAATACCAACCGTGGAAAGTCTTAACAGCCGCAGCTCCGGCCCTATTATTGCTGATTGCATCGACACAGCCTTGGGAGGCATTCTCGCAATCCTCGCAGTCCTGCTCCACTTCTCCCAACGGGCGACCCGGCTGCCTCCCAGATTCCTGGTTCGGCAACAACGGGGTTATCCAAGCGACGAGAGACACAGAACACGTTCACTCCCCGTGGTCCAAAACGAATGACGGCAGTCATCCCAGGGTAGAGTTCGACTCGATCGCTAGGACGGGACTTCAAGAGGGGGATAAAGATTGTCATGGCAGTATGACCTCTAATATGGAGAGAGGGGGGGCTTTTGGAGGGAGGCGCCATGCCGCTCCACAGTAACCTTCCATCATTCCTTCGAGAAACATCGAGACGTCCTCTGTCAATGCCTTGCATCGTGCATCTTTTCCAAGTCACAGCTCCTGCCCTCGCCTTCATCTCGTCTCGTCGCCTTTGTTGTTGTCCCAACCCTCCTCGGTCCTGCTGTCCTCAGACGAAATCGAAACGGACTGGCTCTCCAGATCAACACACTCGCTCATGACGCGGACCTCCTTGCCCACCATGATGGCCATTTCCCCCACATGACCACCCCGGACCTGCCCAACGTAGGGCTCGTCGCCCCCAGGCCTCTCGCCCAAGTCGCTCACCAGTATCCGCTCGTCGCTGGCCCAGGCAGCTGCAGACACGGTCGGCGCTTGTCGCGTGTCATTGCATCCTCTGGCCGGGCCACTGCCACCGCGATGGCTCGCACTGCGTGACGGCAGCGTGGAGAATCTGCCCACGGTCGACACCAGGCCATGATCCTGGATTGGCACATTGTTGTTGCGGATGCTCATCAGATAGCCCCTGCGTGCTGCGGCCCCAGCTCCTCCTCCTCCCACCACCCGGTCGTGGTGAACGGAACGGCCTCCAGAGTGACTGAACAACACACTCATGCCGGCTCTGCTGGCCAGCTTGCGCAGCATGGGCTGGATCACTGGCAGGTTCGAAACCACAATCGACACAAATATCTCCCGGCACCCCCATTGGCTTGCGTAGAGCGATCCCTCGGGCCCTGCCGTCAGGACCAGCACCGCACGCACCGTCGCAGCCGCAATGACGAAGACGGCACCGCCAAACAGAAGCATCAGTGTCAGCTTCCTGCGCAGCGAGATGTTCACATGCCACAAGAGCTGCACAACGTGTCAGCGTATGCACCGCGATGATCTCAAGGACCAGCAAGATGGGGTCACAAGGGCAGCTCACCGGCAAGGGAATCGAGAGCAAGTGCAAGTCTGTCAAGACGTTGAAGATGTAGACCATGAGCACGTTGAGTCTCGAGTTGGTCGGCTGGCAAAGGGGGCCAGGATCAGGCTTGATCTGCCAGTTGTGGCGGAAGGGCTGGCAACCAAGCAAGACGGCCAGGGTGACAACAACGTAGCTCACTCCAATGGCCACATAAGCAATCTTGACCTGCATGCCAAGGTTGCTAAGGCGTGTGCTGTGCGAGATGATCGTCAGTACGCACCAAGGCAAGAAGACACTTTCCGATATGAACTCTCTGGCATTCGCCCTGGTCGGTCGCAAAGACTTACAACAAGCGAGCATAGAAAGCAGTGATGCAAAGCTTGATCAGCCACAGCTCCAAGGCATACACAGACCATCCGACCACCTGGATCTTCGAGCCCATGATGCGAATGAATGCTTCCTCTGAGTTCAGGTCTAGGGTCTCGCGTTGCTCATCTGTCATGAAGCCATTGCTAAGCCCGTGGTACTTTTGGCCTACTGCATAGGCAAAGAAGGTAAGCACAGCGCATAGAACCTGAGACACCCGGACATTAGCTCGTTCCTCTTAGACTGCGAGTGAAGAACGCAAGGAGTGCAGGCGCTGCAAGTAGTTGGACCAGGGTCTCCCCACGGCTCGTACACTTACACCCGATACAGGCATGAGATGGTCATCGAGCTGATAGCCTCGGAAGCCGACTTGATGCCATCGGTATGCTGAACGAACAACGATGATGAAAATGGCAATGCCGAGGAGCACAAAAGACTCGACGCACGACATGGTTCGTCTCTTGGACGGGCGGCAGCGGCTGAATTCGGGCAGTTGTGACCGGTTGTCGGGAGGTTGACGCGGCTTGTTTTGGGACAGTCCACTCGGGGCCTCGCTTGCAAGCTGATCAGGCCGTGTCTCGGGACCGAAGAACGACAATCCTTTTTAAAGGATCCTGTGACGCTCTTGTAGACCGGGGCAATGCAGGAGGAACCGGGCTGTATCCCTTCTGCCAAGGAGCAAACTCATCTTGCGCACGGGCATGATGTCTTGCAGGGTGCGAGCACGATTCCAAGAAGACCAGCACGGTGGTCGCCCTCGTCTGCTCACATCATTCAAGCTGGAAGTACGCCAGAGTTCACTTGCTGGCTAAAGCGTCCTTTTCGTCGCAGCAGGAGCTGAACCATGCGACGGCAGCACGGGTGATGTTGAAGCGTCTGAGACTCCCTTGCTAGACTGATTTGGCAAGCGGAGTTGGAGTTGATGAATATTTGATGGTTGGCTAGAGCCTCCCAATGCCGCTTGCGAAGTTGGTTCCAGAAAGTCATGAGGCCTCGGGCGGAGGAGACGATATATCCCGTTTCGTCCACCCACCGGGCACAGAAAGTGAGCCTCTCACTGAGTGACTGGCCTGTGATTTGAGGTCCCTTGTTGCCCTTTTCAGAGTCCTGCACCGTTCGAGCCTCGCTATTTCCGTCTACTACAGCAACTTCTCGTATATCGCACCCTGGACTTCCATACCACTCCAACAACAATACGCAAAAGATACGTGGCGATCGCGAGTACAAGGCAGTCAGGCTTTGACCAAGGCGCGGTTGTCACGTCTTTATGTCTCACGTCGGACGCTCACGCACACATTGCTTCATCAAGGATTTGTGGTTGAGTTGTTTCGCCATTGTGTAGCATAAACATCACCGGCAGACAAGCAGCATGCGAGGGGCACAGGATGTCATCCAAGTGCCCCGTGCTCAGCATGTCGGCAACCTCGTCCCGCTGACAAAAATTCCAAGAAATGACATGAGCCGGGCTCGCCGGGGGGTATTTGCACAAGCAAGCAAGCAAGCAAGCAAGCAAGAAAGCACGAAAGCAAGCGACCTGAGAAATGCTGAGGATAGGGGAGGAAGCAAACGATTTCGAGCACACCGGACGCCACGCAGCTCTGAAACCGCAAGCAATTCATGTACAATAAGCCACACCAGATCGATCACATCGCCAGCTTTGACCTCTACAAAATATGCCCACAAGAGATCATGCCGTGGATGTAGAGAGACAAGGTTCCCTGCCCATAGCAAAGCTACGTGCAAGAACCCAAATGAGCGTTCATTCTCAAGTGCCAGAACCACCCAGAAACGCAAAGCCGTCGTTACAACTCCTCAAGACGGCAAAGTTTCTGACCACGTGCTCGAGGCAGAAGTGCGGGTCACATGGAGCAGTTACTCCGACCCTCGCCAACCACGCAGCCCTTTGCCCGTGCTCCGTCGTCACTCTCATGCGGGACCGTACTCGGTCCATGCTCTCGATCTCATACTATGGTTGTGGCTGCCACAGACTTGTCAATGACACTGTCGCAAGTAGGCATAAAGCTCTCGACCGGGTCACCTATGTTGTCCCAGTGAGCCTGGGGCACTGTGTCACGTCCGTGATACCACTAGCGATATTATTCCCCTTTGTCCGACGACGGTAGGGCATTGCGAGACGAATCTCACCCAAATAAAGCCGCCGGCACGTGCCTCGAGCATCTTTGTATCAGATGATACTCGCACTGAGTTTGGCCAATGCGGTCCAAGAGTCTGCATTTCTGTCCGACAATAAGGGAAAGCTGTACTTAAGAGGGACACTTTGGGCTGTGACGAACTCCTTTCGCTGTTTGTGCTCAACAGGACTCTGAATGAGTGAAGTAAGTACCTATGTATTGAAAATGTAGAGCTCGCAAAGTCAACCATTCTTGTCGAGGACCAGGCTGGCTGGCTGAACCATGGCTGCCGAAGGTACTGTCGCCCCCCTGAATATCATGCTTGGAATCTGATACATACCGAGGAAAGCCTCGGCATGTTTGCAGCCGAGCATGGGGCCATCCCGTCTCACGTTCGTGGCGGGTGATCGACAGTGTGCGCTATCAGATGTCCTGCTTGCTACTATTCAAGCACTTCGGCAACGATGAAGAACGAGTCACACAGTCAGAGTTCCACAAATCACGACTCAGCTTGTGAGATATGCAATCCTCGCTCGAGATTTTGCGCTTCAAAATGCCCTGAAAAAATAGACGATGCGACATGCAGACCCACGACAAGCCTCCACGACTCCCTGCTCTCCGTGTTTTGTTCTAATCGTCCAGCAATCCAGCAGCCAGCGCCTCGTAGTCCTCCAGGGTATCCGGCTGCTCGGTGACCTCGATGACCTTGGCGCCCTTTTTGCCCTTCTTGCTCGTACTGGACTTGCTGTTCCTGCCGCCGGCATCGGACTCGACGTCGCTGTCGTTCTGGAACCACTTCTTGACCTTCTTCTTCGGCCGCTCGTCCTCCTCGTCCTCCTCACCCCCGCTGTCTCTGCCCTTGCCAGCCGTAGGCAGTGACCGCAGCAGCGCAAGCGGGTCCTCATCCTCAAACTCATCGTCGCTCTGCAACCTGACCACGACATTACCTCCCTTGTCCTTCTTCCCGGCACCAGCGCCCGTCCACTCCACGCCCGCCGCCTCGGCCGCCTCCCTCGCCTTCCGCCGCTCCTTCTTCTCGCGCTTCTTGTCCCGCACAGTCTGCTTGTCGTCCACGTCCGCCTCCTTGACCCTGGCGGCCTCGCCCTCGACGAACCTCTGCCGCTGGGCCTCGGCGTCGCCCTCGGCCGCGAAGTCGGCCTCGTCGCGCAGGCGGTACGGGTGGTGCGCGACCCCGTCGTCGTCGAAGACGACCTTGTCTCCTTTGCCCTTGAAGCGCAGCATCTGCTTCTTGGACTTGAGCAGCTTCTCGCGCCGCTTCGAGTCGATGACGAGCGGCTGGTCGCCGCCGAGGCCCTGGATGATCTTGACGCCCGTGGGGAGCGCGGCCGCGGAAGCTGGTTGTTGTGATATGCCGTTCTGTTCGTCATCACTGTGGCCCTGATCCTGGTCTTCGTCGCCGCTGCTGTCGTGCTTCTTGTTGTTGTTATTTCTGTTGTTGTTGTTGTCGCCAGTGACATCGTCCAGGTCGTCACCACGTAGGACACGCTTGACAGACAGGAAATCCTGATCCGAGTCGTCGTCGCCGCCGTCGCCATCCTTGCCGAGCACCTTGTTGTAGTGGCTCGTGAACACGTCCTGGTTCGTCCGCTCAAACATGCGGTCGTACTTTGTCCGGACCTCAGCCTTCTTCTTCTTGCTCTTCTTGTCCTTCCTGTTGCCGTTCTCGTCAAAGTCCGACTCCGAGTCGCTGGACAGCTGCTGCTGCTGCCGCGACGCGTTCTTGAGCTTCTTGATGTCGTCCTCGGCGCCGGCGGCACCCTTGCGGAACTTGATCTGCGGCGCTCCGGGCAGGCCCAGGCTCGCCGCGTACGCGTCGAGGTCGAGCCTGGACAGGTCGAACACGGACTTGTCCTTCTGCAGGTGGACGGAGCGCGTGTAGCTGATGAAGGCTTTCTGCCCGAGGTACTTGAGGTCCGGGTTCTTGAAGCACATGTCCTGGATGGCGTTGGTGATGGTGACCTTTTTCTTCTCGCGCACGTTGACCCTCTGGATCGGCACTTTACGCTGCTCCAGCCGCTCCAGCATGCCCTTTTCCTCGCTCGGATCCAGGAACAGCACCGCCTTGCCGTCGCGCTCGTACCGCGCCGTGCGGCCCACGCGGTGGATGTACGTGTCCACGTCCTCCGGGCAGTCGACCTGCACGACCCAGTCGACGGCGGGGAAGTCGACGCCGCGCGCGACCACGTCGGTGGCGAACAGGCACGAGTACTTTGCGGCGGCGAAGCGCGAGGTGATTTCCAGCCGGGCGACCTGCTTCTGCCGCCCGTGGAGGTGCAGCAGGGGCACGCCGGGCTGGAGGTGGCGCAGGGACTCGTAGAAGAAGCGGACCTGTTTGCCCGACGAGAGGAAGACAATGATCTTGCTCTTGAGGTTGGCCTTGATGAAGCCAAACAGCGTGTCCATCTTGTCGTGCAGCGGCGTGACGAGGTAGTGCTGCGACAGGGTCGAGGGCGTCGCGGCGGCGGCGGCCTCGTGCACCGAGACGTACTCTGGGTCCTTTAGGCTGAGGCGCGCGAGGTCCGACACCTTCTTGCTCTGCGTCGCGCTGAAGAGCATCGTCTGCCGCGCCTTGGGCAGGTGCTCGACCAGCGCGTCCACGGCGTGCTGAAACCCCATGTCCATGATCCGGTCGGCCTCGTCGAGCACGAGCATCTGCAGGTTGTCCACGTCCATGCCCGCCGTCTGGTCCAGGTGCTGCAGCATCCGGCCCGGCGTGCACACCAGGATGTTCATCCGCCCCAGCCGGTCGGCCTCCTCGCGCAGGTTCTTGCCGCCGATGACCAAGCCCGCCGAGAAGGAGTGGTACCGCCCAATCTTGCGCAGCACCTCAAAGATCTGCACCGCCAGCTCGCGCGTCGGCGCAATCACCAGCGCCCCGAGCCCGTCGAGCTCCGTCCACTGCGCCCGGTACAGCTTCTCCAGCACCGGCACCAGGAACGCGAGCGTCTTGCCCGAGCCCGTCTTGGCTGCCCCCAGGATGTCCTTGCCCTTGAGGCCCAGCGGGATCGCCCGCGCCTGGACGTCGGTGAGCGTCTCAAAGTGCGACGCGGCGAGGCCCTTCGAGGTCGGTATCGACAGCGGGAGGTTGGAGAACTTGGTGTTTTCGGGGTTCTTGGGGTCCTGGAGGGGAAAAAGAGTCTCCTGGTCAGCTACTACTACTAAGTTTGACTTGGTGGGCACACCCATCGTCGCAAGCGGTGACCTGGGAGCTCTTGCTCCTCCTCCAACTTACCAGCTCGTCTACTGATGACTGAAGCTTGGCCAGGTCCTCCTGCTCTCTCTTGCGCTTGAGCGTTTTGGTCTCCTGCGGCTTGGCCTTTGGCTTGCCGCCCTGTTTCCTGGCCCCGGGGGCCTTTCCTGTGGGCGCGGCCATGGCGGGCCAATGGCTGTGTATGTGTGCGTGTCGTCGCTACTGTGCTGGGAGGGACCGTTGACCTTGAGAAACGAGTTGCGAGGGGCGCGACAGTGCACCTCAGCAGGCTGTTGTACAAGAGCTTTCGAGACTGAAGAGATGCGCCTCTCTTGAAGTGTTGACGATAAGGAAACTTGGGAGGAGTTATCGGCGGCGGAGGGTGCAATTTTTTAGTGGAGAACCTTGCATGGGCGCCGGCTTTGCTGGGTGGGGCCAGGTTGGCGCTAGCTGCGTGTAAGGGAAGTGCACGAACTGAGCTGACTACCTGAACATCTTGCATTACAGAGTCACAGCATGAGGTGAAAGAAACCTCTGGGATGGCGTACGAAACAATTTTGACATAGCTTATATGGGTCTTTGGGTCTCTGGCAGATTGGATTCACAGTTGACCTGAACATTGCTAACCATGGAATAAAAAGTATCCATCACCTCTCCGCACGCTGAAACGAACCGGGAACTTTGAATTCAGTTTCGCTGTAGTATTCGATTTTATTTCGACCGTTTAAATAACAAAAAGTGGTCATAACCTCATACACATATCCAAAACAGTTTGGCCCGGACTTCCACTCACAACCTCGCCTTCTCCTTCTCGGCATTGGCCTCCTCGACAATGAACTCTGCGCAACGCTCAGCAACACCCAGCACAGTAAGCATGGGGTTGATGGTGGGTATCGTGGGGAAGATACCGGCGTCGGCGATTCTGAGCCTCTTGACGCCGCGCACCTGCAGCTTCTCGTTGACGACGGCGAGCTCGTCGTTCTCGGTGTCGCCCATGCGGGTGGTGCCGGCCGGGTGGTAGACAGTGTGGGCGGCCTTGCGGGCATACTCGCTGAGCTCCTCGTCGCTCTGGATCTTGGGGCCGGGCGCGATCTCAGACTTGATCCAGTCCTTGAAAGGTGACTGCTCGGCTACCTTGCGGGCGGCCCGCATGCCGTAGACGAGCGTGGCCGCATCGTAGCCCTCCTCGTCGGTGAAGTAGCGGAAGTCGAGCGCCGGCTTGACTGACGGGTCGGCCGAGGTGAGGTACAGCCGGCCGCGGGACCGGGGGCGGGGGATGTTGGGCGTCATGCAGAACGCGTAGCCGTCCCGGATCTCGGGGTACCCGAGACGGGTGGTGTTGAGAGTAAAGGGGATCTGGTAGCAGTGCATCATGACGTCGGCAATGTCGCCGTCGGGGATGCCCTGAGGGTTCTGGTACTTGAGCTTGTGGTTCTTGGCGGCATTCGGGGCCTCGCGGCGCAGGAAGATGCCGGCATCCGAGTCCATGGTCGTCTGGTTGGGCGGGACGGGCTGGTTCAGCTCCCACATGATGATGCTTTCAGGGTGGTCCTGAAGGTTCTCACCAACACCGGGGATGTCCTTGACGACGTTGATGCCGAGCTGGGAGAGCTGCTCCTTGGGGCCGAGACCAGAGAGGAGCAGGAGGCGCGGGGTGTCAACGGCACCGGCGCAGATGATGGTCTCGGTCTTGGGGCGGAGGTCGAGCTTGGAGCCGTCCTGGAGGGTGACACTGACGCCCTCGACGTCGTCGTCCTTGACGTTGACCTTGGATACCCAAGCATTGGTGAGGACCGTCAGGTTGGGCCTCTTCTCGGTGCCACGGAAGATGGGGTGGATGTAGGCAACCGAGGCACTAGACCGTCTGCCGTCGTCGGGGTTGTAGCTGATGGAGAAGAAGCCGACACCCTGCTTGAGGGCACCCTGCTCGGTAATGTGGTGGTTGAAGTCGTGGAGGACGGGGATGTCCAGGGCAGTGCTGCAGGCCTTGACCCAGTCCTTGCAGAGCTTGTTGCGGTGACGGCCGTGGACGGGCTGGACAGTGTTGCGCAGCTTGTCCATGAGGCGCATAAAGGTCTCAAAGTCCCAGCCCTTGGCGCCGAGAGACTGCCAGATCTTGAAGTCGTACTCGAAGGGGCGGAAGGAGATGAGGGTGTTGTGAGAGGAGCAGCCGCCGAGGACCTTTGCGCGGGAGTGGCGGATATACGAGTTGCCCATGGGCTGCTCGGTGGTGCCATAGTCGTAATCGAGCTCGCCGCCAAGCAGGGCGAGCCACTCGCGCAGGTTGAGGACGCGGTCGTCCATGTAGTCGCTGGGGCCGGCCTCGACGAGGAGGATCTTCTTGTGGGGGAGGTACTCGGCCAGGCGGGAGGCGATAACGCAACCAGCGGTGCCGCCGCCGACGACGACATAGTCGTACTGGCCAGCAGCAGACTGGGGGAGCTGGGTCACAGACGCCATTGTGAGGAGTTGATGCCTACACTAAGTTGTAGTGTGTGGTGGAGTGGGAGGTAGACAGCAAGCACGACAAGAGAGAGAGTGAGAGAGAGAGAGAGAGGAGAGAGGTATGGCTCCGATAAGAGCTGTCGTGGTGCGCGGGGGAGGAGGAGGCGTCGTAGTAGTAGTAAGCGGAGAGGGACGCAACAGCTCAGCTGGCTCGCGATGAAGTTTAAAAAGATAAGACGCGGCCGGCAGTGGACAAGGTTGAAGCTGCGCTGCCCATGTGGCAGACGGATCGAGCGAGGGCGCGAGGGCGCTAGGCTGGGAGCGAGGCCCTGCGTGTCGTGTGTGTGTCGCCAACGGTGACCGATCCAGAAGTGTGCATTGCGATCTCCAACCGCACGGCATGGCGAGTCGGCGGGTGCAGCAGGTTCGACGGATCCCTGCAGCGCCAGAGCCTCCACTGCTCCACTGGCAAGGCCACCGCGGTGCCTGCCAGCGGGGCCCGCATCTCCATCTCCAGACCTCTTCACGACACAACCGACCCCCAGCGCCGTGCGGCTGACTCGTGCACCCTCAGCACATCGTGGACCATGACGCCATGGGGTACGTTGCGACGTCGGTCGGCCGATGACCGTACCATCAGAGAGACAACCCAGCAGGGGCAGAATCTGCAGTGTTGGCTGGCTGGCTGGCTCAGTGCCAGGCCGACAAGGACAAGGAGCGAGGCTTCACGAAGGATGGCATCCATCCTCCCCCGCCCGCGCCGCCGATTCGGCCCGGGCGTGGCAGGATCTGTCCAGAGTGCTTCCTCGTCTGCCCCAGATGGGCTGTGCTGTTGGGGCGGTCTGTGTCTGTCCCCAGCTATCCGCCATGCTTGCGTAAAAGATAGCTAAGATATGCGTATGGCTGCAGTAGCTGGCCTCCCCCGCAGGTCAAAGCACCCGATCGAGGGCCGCTGCTGCCGGATAACGGTGCGTCGATGCAGCGGGCAGCCCTGCCACGACCGATAACGCACAAACTCTCGCATGGACTTGTCAAACATGGGCCGCGTGCGTCCGAGGGCTGAGCTGACCAGAGCTGGCTGGCCGCGTGGTGTCCATGGCTCCCATGGCATGGCATGGCAGGCCGGTGTGGAGAGCAAAGCCAAAGATCCACCTGTTCACAAACTTTTTTCTCGTTGGTTGCTCCAAAGTTCTTGCTGCGACTGAGCAGGGGTCCACCTCCCAGGGCCCGCCCACAACGTCATTGGCACAGACAGCAAGGGTCGGCACCATCTGCCGTGGCGGCATCCATCGCAATCTGCTCGGCTCGAGACAAATGCACTCGCTGCACTGCACAACTCTAGATACACTACTCCGTATGTACATACGCTAATGCCTTGTGCTGGTCCACCTGATAGGCTTCCCTCCACCTCCAGGAACAGTCGACCTTGACTCCCACCACCTGCTGCCCACCAGCAACAACAATAACAACAACAGCAAAACACCTCCACGATGGCCATCAGGGAGACTGACCGTCACACCATCTATGCGGGCAAGCCCCAGCCCTCGTCAGATACCTCGGCCGGCCACATCGACTCCCTCGACCCGTCCACCGGCAAGCCCATCTGCAGGGTCTACTCGTCTCCAAAGTCCTCCATCGACGCCGCCATAAAGTCGGCCCAGGCGGCCTTCCCCTCATGGGCCGCCACCCCGCCCATTGAGCGCGCCCGGATCCTCCAGCGCGCCGTCGCCCTCCTGCGCGAGCGCAACGACGACCTCGCCGTCATCGAGACCCTCGACACCGGCAAGCCCTACTCCGAGACCTCGACGGTCGACATCGTCACCGGCGCCGACGTGGTCGAGTACTTTGCCGGGCTCGTCGCCAGCGGCGGGCTCAACGGCGAGTCCTTCCGCCTGCGGCCCACGGCCTCCGTCACCACCTCCAAGGAACCCCTCGGCGTCTGCGCGGGCATCGGCGCGTGGAACTACCCGATCCAGATCGCCCTGTGGAAGTCGGGCCCCTGCCTCGCCGCGGGCAACTGCATGATCTACAAGCCCAGCGAGTACACCCCGCTGCACGCAGAGTACCTCGCCGACATCTACCGGCGCGCAGGCGTGCCCGACGGCGTGTTCAGCGTCGTGTACGGCGCGGGCGAGGTCGGCGGGTATCTCACCTCGCATCCGGCGATCGCCAAGGTCAGCTTCACGGGCCAGGTCAGCACCGGCAAGAAGGTTGCGGGATCGGCGGCAGGCGGCATGAAGTACGTGACGATGGAGCTCGGCGGCAAGAGCCCGCTCGTGGTGCTCCCCGACGCCGAGGTGGACAAGGCCGTGGACGTTGCCATGATGGCCAACTTCTTCAGCACCGGGCAGGTGTGCACCAACGGCACGCGGGTGTTTGTCCCGCGCGCGATGAAGAAGGACTTTGAGCGCGTGCTGCTCGGCAAGATGCAGCACGTCCGCGCGGGGGACCTGTTCGACATGGCGACCAACTTTGGCCCCCTCAGCAGCCAGCCGCACCAGAGAAAAGTCCTCGAGTACATCCGCAAGGGCATCAACGAGGACAAGGCCACGCTGCTCGCGGGCGGCGCGGACGGCGCGCCCGAGGGTGTCCCATCCAAGCTCCGGGGCGGGTACTGGGTCCGGCCGACCGTCTTTACCGACTGCACGGACAGCATGGCGATTGTCAAGGAGGAGATCTTTGGGCCCGTCATGTCGATACTGTTCTACGACAGCGTCGACGAGGCCGTGACCCGCGCCAACGCGACGGAGCTGGGTCTCGCGGCGGGCGTGGTCGGGCGGGACATTGACGCGTGCCACCAGGTGGTGCAGGGGCTCGAGGCGGGCATCACCTGGGTCAACACGTGGGGCGAGTCGCCGGCCGAGATGGCCGTGGGCGGGTGGAAGTCGAGCGGCCTGGGAGTGGAGAACGGGCGTAAAGGCCTGGAGGCGTGGGTGCGGAACAAGAGCACGCTGGTCGAGATGGGCGGCGAGGTTGCGACAGTGTTTGCGAAGCTGTAGCACTTCTTCTTTTTTCGGTTCGAGGAGGATGCATTGCATTCCAGCTGTATGTGTATAAAAGTGCAGAAATGATATCACGAGCGGTCTTTATTGTTGTTTTTGTGGTCCTTTTCACTGGTTCCTTACTTAATCGCCCCCGCGTGGCAGTTGTGATATGCAAGCATACGACAATTCTTGACTTGTCTAGGATGACTAACTATCTTTTTCCATACTACTATTGCGCCAACCTGAGCCCCATGCTTAATCAATGACACGCTGCACTCTGCTGCTCCTCCTCCTCCTGCTCCCCAACATCACTGACATCCCGGCGGCGAGCAGTGGCAGCACCACCAAGGGGAGGCAGATCCGCGGCCCACCTGAGGAACCCGGCCCCGACGCCGGCGCTGCACGCGAGCATGACCTGGACGTTGTACGTCATGAAGAGCAGCATGGCGAGCATGCCGTACAGGTACTGCGCCGCGTAGAGCAGGGCGCGGGTGGGCTTTCTGGCGCGGGCGAAGGATGCCGCCGCGGCTCTCGTCGTCTGTGGTGATGGTGGTGGTGATGACGGAGCAGACGTGGCGTTGGTGGTGACTGTGCGCCGCTGGGTCGGGGCAGAGGAGTAGGAGGTCTTCTTCTTCTTCATCTCCAGCCCAGAAGAAGAGGACGACGATGATGTGGATGGCGTGGCTGTCGTACTTTCCTCCTCATCCTCCTCGGCAGCGAGGATCCGGAGGTACTCGGCTGCGACGCGGCGATCATAGGCCCTAGCCCAGTTCTTGAAGCCTTCGTAACCGGCGCAGAAGAGGAAGACGAAGAGCAGGCCGGCGGCCCAGAGGGCCCAGCTGTCGCCGGGGATGTGGAAGTGGTGGCTGAAGATGCACAGGTCCTTTGTGGAGTAGTTGAGGAGCATGTTCATGCTGCACTGGGGCCCTCCTCCTGCTGCTGCTGCTGCATGGCCGTGATGGTGGTGGTGTTGGTGGTGGTCATGGCCGTGGTGAGCAGCATGACCGGCAGCTGCGTGGTGATGATGGTGGTGGTCGTGGTGGCCGTGGTGGTGTGCCATCATGTCCTGGTGGCTGCCGCCTAGGGGCGGGTGGTGCTGGTAGTGGTCCATCAGGGGAGAATAGAGTGCTCCAAGGGCGCCCCAATTGGAGTCTTCAGCAGCTTATAATACTGGGCCTCGTGCTTCCAGCAACTGAGCTTTTGGAATCTAGAACGTAGAATCAGAGGTGACGAAGCTACGCATCTGACGTGCGATGTCGAGTGCAACCAGGCGGCCACCCTGGCCTGATGGGGTCGAGTCGAGCTCCAAGTCCAAGACTGGTGCAGGCATGGCTGGCCTGGCCAATCACAGCACCGTCGCAAGTTGTGCCCGTGCGACTCCATCTCTACTGAAGGCCGCCATTCAAGGGCCCAGTCTCGTAGGTGCACGAGGGCATGCTGGGGGACCATAGCGGCTCTGTGTGACTCGGCGCGGCCTCGATCAACATGTATCTCTGAACAAAGATCTGGCTTAAGACCTGAGTCTGTATTTGCTTGGCATGGCAGGCGGGAGGGGTTCCAAGGGCTGTCTTGCTTGCAAGTTCCGGTTGCGGAGGTGGAGCCGAGGAATGGCACAATTCACATTGACAGAGAGAGGATTGGCCGCGCGTCGATGGAAATCATGAGCCGCCTAGAGGCGGAGAGTTGACTGTTGCAAGATGCTGCATCTGAGGCGGTCATTGGTACAGTCGGTACCTCACCTGTCGACGTTTCTGTCTGTCTGTCTTGCGCCTGGTGATCGGCAGGTACGTACCGGGACCCTCTTTTGGAGTAAGCATCCGGGGCCTTCCGAGCGTCGCAACTCGACGCAAAACGGCGCCGGGCGAGCGCAGAGCCGGCGCTGGTATTAATACTGCCGATGGCAGCCGACGCGCGGGGACCCTTAATTTGCAGTCATCCATCCATCCATTCAGCCGACCCACGAGACCACATGCTCACGAGACTCGTCCTCAACCACCACAAACCACCCAGCATCTCGACCACGGCCATGATCTAGACATTGACTGTGATCCCCCACGGCCGCGACACCTGCGACACCTGCGACTGCCAAACGCAAACACCACCACCATGATACCCTCCTCGCCCCTGCACGCCGTTTTCCGGCGCCACCTCAACCTCCTGCGCCAGGCCCGCCTGCCAAAGACACCCAACGCACCAAAGCGACCACAGTCAACAAACTCACAACCCCCAAAACACGACACATCATCGTCGTCGTCACCACCGCCGCCGCCAAAGGCCCAAGACCCGATCCCCGTCCCAAACACCGTCCCTCCGCCGCCTACCTTCTGGCAGCGCCTCGGGCCCCTGACCCGCGCCGGCCAGGCCTACGCCCGCACCCAGCGCCGCCATCCCTACCTCACCCAGACTGCCGCGACTCTCGTCATCTACTGCGCGGGCGACGTCGCTGCCCAGTACATTGGCCGCGATGACGCTCCTGTCGCGACCGCATCGTCGTCGTCCTCCTCCACCACTCCCTCGACAACGACAACAACGACGACAAAAACAGCAACATCAATAGCAAACGAGCCGCTGCAACCACAACCGCCCTCCTTCTCCAGCCAATACGACCCCATCCGCACCCTCCGCTCCATGTCGATAGGCGGCCTCGCCGCCATCCCAGGGTGGCACTGGTTCCTCTTCCTCTCGTCAAACTTCAACTTCCCCCAGTCCCGGTTTCTCTCGATCCTCACCAAGGTGGCCATAAACCAGGCCCTCTTCACCCCTCTGTTCAACTCGTACTTCTTCGGCGCCCACTCGCTGCTCTCCGGGTCCACCGCCGAAGAAGCCCTCGAGCGCATCCGCCGTGCCGTCCCCGTCAGCATGGTCAACAGCCTCAAGCTCTGGCCCGCCGTCACCGCGTTCAGCTTCGCCTTCATCCCCATCGAGTTCCGCAGCCTGTTCGCAGGGGGCATCGCCATCGGATGGCAGGCGTACCTGAGCTTTTTGAATAAGGAGGCTGCCGAGGCGGCGCGCAGGGAGACTGCCGCTGCTGGTGCTGCCGCTGCGGTCAAGGCGTGCCAGACAGGAGAAGGAGGGCGAGCTGTCGAGGGCAGCAGTGGCAGCAGCAGCAGAATGGCTCCCGCGCCGGCCGCGTGCTGATCTGATACATTCATGTCGTTCTTTGCACATACTAAACAGTAGTTTCCTTTTCTCGTTTGTCGATTTCGCATATCATGCGAGATATACCCCGATTCCGGCGAAGAGCTCGTCCGGGACGGCAACACTGCCTCTCTTCTTCTCCCGTTTTGTTTCTATTCCCATCGTATCAGGAGTTCAGGATAGAACGGCGCAAGCACGCACGCGCGCAAGCAGTCATATGCGCCGGGGGTGGGATTTGCAGCTTTCGCTTCCGCGTTTTGGGGAGGATGCTACATATGGTGACAATGGCATCGGCAGGCTGCCTTACCTGGCAATGTCCCGACCGGTAGTATTTATTCGTTTCTGGGTCCATAAATGGACCTGCATTGGGCCTCCCACAGCACTGCATCGCACAGACGCATACATCACAGATAGACTGTTAACGCCCATGGCATATAGACAGCCCCTTTGTTCATAGCGGACATAAGACGATGCTCAAAGTACATATACACAGAAAGGAATTTCGTATATGCGCGCGATCCTCAGGATGCCCCGCACAAATGCCCTATGTCCTCTAGAAGCGTCCCTGTCGCTAGCTGTTCAGCATGGTTCAAAGACCCGATACTTCGCAGTCGGAGGCGTTTAAGCCAGGCACTGTGGGAGAAGATAGTGTTAGTGATTACTGCGTTCAAGCCCAGACGAGACTTGCCATGGTTTCTGGCATTGATTGCCCAAACTCACCTGCCAGTAGTAGTCGTTCTGCTTCTTGCAGGTGTATCCAGTCTTGCACTGGAAGCTGCCGCTGTAGTTGAGGCCACCGCACTGGTCGAACTGGTTGCGGGCGGCCGCCGGAGCAAGCGCCAGGATACGCTCGGCAGCGCGCTCAGAGGCAACGACAATGTACGCCGAAGGGTTCGTGGTGACGTGGCCGGGGAAGATGGAGGCGTCGACGACAAAAATGTTGTCGGTACCGTAGACCTGGGCGTTGACATCGACAACCGAGGTGCCCGTGCTGCTGCGGCCATCGTCGACACCGAGCTTGGCGCTGCCGATCCAGTGGTTGGAACCACGGTTGGACGAGACGACGTACTGGGCGACGTAATCCTCGGCGGACTGGCCAGGGGCTGGCGACACGAAGGTCAAGTTGGGCACCTTGTTGAGTGCAGCCTGCATGTTCTTGATGCCCTGAATGACGGCGGCAACATCGCCCTTGTCGGTGAGGTAGGGCAGGGTGGAAACAGTGACACTGAGGGACGGCGTCAAGGTCAGGCGACCCCGGGACTTGGCGCCACGGCCCAAGTACTGGCTGAGGGTCATGGTCTTGCCGTTCTCGGCGCCCAAGCTGCCCTCGACACGAGCAGTCCACTGGAGCTGTCTCTCAACGCCGTCGGGAGTGTTCTTGATCGACTCCCAAGCCATTGGGCCAATATTGGGTGCAGCCTGAGCAAGAATACCAGAGCGCTTGCTGAGGTAGGCAGTCTTGTCAGCTGCAATCGGCTCGTCAAAGGCCTCGTAGAAGTCGTAGAAGACGACGTTGGGGTGCGAGATGACCATGTCAGTATTGGTATGGTCCTCGAGGTTCTTGCCGACGGGAAGCGGGATCCACTGGTCCGTCGAGATCATGGTAGGGCCATCAGTCGAGTTCTTTACGACGCCAAGAACGTCCGAGGGGCCGATGCCGCTGCGGAACAGGATCTTGGACGTTCCAAACGCACCAGCGGACAGGATGACACGTCCAGTGACTGGAGTGAGGTTGATGGTGCCCACGTAGCCTCCGTTGCGGAAGGGCTCAACCTCGAGACCAGTGGCGTGACCACCCGTGCGCACTACGCGCTTCACGGCCGTGTTAAGCCACAAGTCAAAGTTGGAACGCTTGGACGCAGTGTCGAGGTAAGTGGTAAGAGGGCCACCGCGCTGACCGCCACTGAACATGAAGGGCGCGTGTGCAAAGGTACGGTTCTTGGAGCTGGGCGCATTGTTGGCCGTGACCTCAGTCCAGCCGCCAGCCTTGAGGCCAGTCGCAAGGGCATCAAAGCCCTGCTGGAGGTAACGCTTGCCGTCTACGGAAGGTGTGTCGGTGCCTGGGATGCGCGAGAAGACTCTGTTGGTAGCGCCAGTCATGTCGGAAGACTTCCAGCCACTTGGGAAGTTGTAGTCCCAGTCGATCGCATTGGGCTAAGAAGCACTACGTATTAGCAATGGTCTTGTCAATGTCGTGCCCCACGCCTTCCATGCACTTACCTTGAACCATAAACCTGCGTTGACGGCAGTGCCACCGCCAAGAACACAACCAGCCATCCGGTCGACATCAGAGCAGGCAATACCGGCAGAGTCAACCCAGATCTCGTTGCAAAGACCGGGGACATCGAAACGAGTCAGGCCCGTGCCCTCGAGCCACGGAGGAGTGTTCCAGTTTGGCTTGGCGTTGCCAGCCCAGCGACCAAGGGACGCAGGGCCCTTCTCAATGAGCAAGACCTTCTTGCCAGCCTCGCTCAGCTTGTCTGCGATGGGGATACCACCGGCACCGGCCCCGACTACGATGTAGTCGTACTGCTTGTTGGGTACGGGAGTACCAGTTGGGGCAGGGACCGATGTTGAGCTGCTTGTTGGCGTACTACCGCAGTTGCCAGTGACCGTCTTGGTGGCCAAGGCGGCCCACGACGTGTATGACGGGTTGGCAGCATTGCTGTCGAGACCGGCACCCCAGATGCTCTGTCCGTTGTCATGCTGGACGAAGCGAGCGCTGCTGGCACACGAAGCACCTGTCGGGGGCTGGAAGGCGGCGGCCCAGCCGAGGGTCAAGCCACCGTTGGATGTCGACGCACCGCCAGTGGTACCGTCCTGGTTCCATGAAAGACAGTTCTCGCAGCGGTAGATCAGTCTGAAGTGGGTGGCGTTGATAGCCGAGGAAATCTGGGTGAGCTTGGCGTTTCCGGTGTACAGCTCGGGCTCGACGTAACCCGTGGCCCAGCGGAACGAGGTCAGGACGTCGTTGCCAGACGGCCACGCAGTGAGGAGCAGATTGGTAGGCATGCCACCTCCGAGGGAGATACCGCAGTAACCCGTGAGCACAGTGCTGTTCTTGGGGCATTCCTGTGGACGTCTCTGGTTAGATTGAATTGCGCACAAATGGAGTGAGGCCAACGTACCAGGATACCAATGAACTCGTTGGCGTTGACAGTCAGGGCGTTGGCAGGGAGAGCCATACCAATCTTCATACCACCATACGCGCCACCGAAGCCGCCGACATTGCGATCAGGCACGCTCCAGGTGTTGAAGATGATACCGGTGGTAGGATCCTTGTAAGTGGCAGGTGCGGCGCCCTGTGCAGCGGTCTGCTGGACATCTGGGTTGCACAGTTAGAAGTAAGTCAGGCGTATGCTCGTTGACAAGTGCCACTTACTGAGCCCAACTGCCAGCAGCAGCGAGGCGAGGATTCCGAAGCGACCCATGGCTCAACGTGTCAAGGAGGAATCGATGATACGCGGTGAGGGACCAAAGATTGCTGGCGATGAACATGTTTCGTCGTGTTGGGGCTGCTTTATATGATCTCGGGCGACTGACCGTCCGATATTGCTTGTCCCCTAGTCCATCTCGACTAGACGAGCTTGGCGAAACCCCCTCATTGTCGTGATTGGAGGGAATTGTTTTGCGGTATGCTGGGCGGCTCGACGGGAGGGCAAGGCGACGATAGACTGTGGTAAGAAACATCCGGAACCCCTGTCGACGACTCGAAATTCGGTAGCATCCGGCCGGGGGCGAGCAAATTAGCCACAAGGCGAGGGAACGAGGCTCCAGGCTGGCCAAGGCCAGAAGGGTCGCAGCGGCCCTGGGAGTGGCAGGCCGCAGAGTGGCCGTGCATGGCGGAGATAGCTATTGTTGGTAGTGATCCAGGTACAAGGCACGATGCGACGCTGGGCCCTGGCTGCAGCATAATCGAAAAGAGGGCGAGAGTTTGCGGAACGGGGCCGGAGCCGAGCCGGACTGGGAAGCCACAGTTTCCTGTTTGGGCGCGGAGGACGGGATGCGCTCGCCGCGGGCCGTCAACGCGGCAGCCAAGCGGCGACTCGACAGTCCTTGAGCAGCATGGCCTGCATGCCTGGACAGGGGAGCGCGTGGGCGGGCTCCCTCTCTCTGCACGTCAACCCACGGGGTCGCGGTCGAAAGCGGCGTCTTTGCGCGCAGATATATTGCTGCGGCTTGCTAAGCAACATGGACAGAGGGTGGTATGCGTCTGTCCGAAGCGGACGATGAGGAGGGCCCCAGGTCGAGAACATTGATGGTGGTTTTCGTGGCGTGGCGGCAAGCATGATTGTTGTGACAATGGCCAAGGTGGAATGTGGAGTGCGGGGGAGGCGTCGGCAGGGATCTCGAGTCTCGGCTGCAGCCGCTGCTCATTTCGCTTCCGTTGCAGAATAACGAGGCGACTGCCATCGTCGTCAGATGTTGATGAGGCTGGTCTCGAGGCCAAGTGTTCTGAGGCGGCGATGAGGGGAGGGAGCAGACATGAATGCACACCTGAGGCAGCGACCACGGCGTTTGTACCTGTGGCGGTTTATCGTGGCTTGCACCTGCCTCGACTTGTTTTCGAGGCTCAACTCCAGCTCTGCTCTGCTCTGCTCTGGCCCAAGGCCTCGCCCCTGTCGCTGCCTGTCACCACCAGAGCCAGACTCCACAACGGCTGGGCTTGCTCCTACACTGCACTGCTTACCGGGCATTATGCAGCTCCAGGCCTCAGAATCCTCGCCAACCCCGAGTCAGCTATCTGTCAGCCAATCCTCGGAGTGGCGTCGCGCTCTCGTCCGCTCTCGGGAAAGCTACACCGTCTCCTTCGGGACTGCTCCCACCCTTTCGTGAGGAGAACATCGGTGCCACTCGAGTGTCAAGCCCCAGGTCGACTCCATTTGGACATCCCGTGCATCCGGATTCGTGTGGCTCACCAGGAGCACTGTGACCGGTCTTTCCACTGGTGACCGCTCACGTGGCAGGAATGGTGACTTTGCTCATGCTTGTCAGGTGCTGGGATCCTTTCCAGATAGGGAAGCTGATGGCTGGCATTGTGCGCTTTGCTCACAGTGTTTTCAGCCTCTGCGCGAGGCTCAGTGCTTGTATACGACGTTGGCGTATATGATCTGCAGATTTATCCAAAGGATAATTTGCCAATGAGATCCACGGACGGTTTTTGAGGTTACATTACAGATAGGTCATCAAACTCTTCCCGATCATAGGACTTCAGCTAGCACCCCTCCCCGAGAATGCCATGGACAGCTACTTGTGGCTTTACCACGTATGCGTACTCAACATCGCGGGCAGCGAAACGACTGCCACGCTCTTGACTGCGGCCTCGTACTTACTTGCCACGAATCCCGACAAGGGGGCGCCACTACATTATAAGGTCCGCTTAGCTTTCGCCGCGGAAGAGCACGTCACTATCGAGGCCGCCAGCAAACTCAAGTACCTCAATGCCGTCCTGAAGGGAAACACGCCGCGCCTACCCACCCGTGCCGAAACCCTCTTCCTGGGCTGGCGCCATGGCCGAGGGTAGATGGGTGCCTGGTTGTATAAGTTCCCCTCGTCCTCCCCTCTCATGCATACCTGCCCTTCCATCTGATGGTCAACAGACTATGTGATTCGTTGAGCTTTACGTCACAGGACAGAGTGACTTAGAGGCCACTATGCCAGACTTCCTATTCTGAGAAGCTGCGGCTCAGTACTTCCGGTTCGGACGATTCTCCAGCCCCATCCTGATCATGGACGAGGTCTCTATTGACATGTCGGTGCCAAGCCCATCTCGTGGAGGAGGGTTTCACTTTGGTGGTTTCGGCGACTTCGGCAGAAGTTCTGTTCAATGTAAGTTCTCCGAGGCTACTCTTCAGCCACTAAACTCGGAGGTCCCAGCCCTTGATGGCAACACTGTGCCTCCAATCCCTCGCTCCATATCGACAACCAACATATCATTATGGCCTTTTTCAGTATAAGCTCCCATGGCGGCTGCCTCTCTTCCTTAGTCTGCCTGACTATTGAGCAAATCTGAATTAGCCCAGGGCATGAAGGTGGTCTTCGATAGCCTTGCCTTCCACACACCCTCTTGCAAATTGGCTTTGTCTGATCCGCGCGGATCGCCTTGTCTCTTCTAAAGATGAGTCGGCGATCTCCCTACTACCCCGCCGGCAGTCGCATGCGTCGCGTCCATAAGCACAGTCCAGGCCATGCTCCGCCGTATAGCTGGACTACGCTAAGGATACATCGCGGTACTACTTGTCGGGGTACAGTCGGGAGACCACGATGCGTTCGGCTGGTCATGAAGTCCAAGGGGCCCTCATTACTGATGTTCAGGAGGGAGGATTCAATTCCATAGTGATATCTGCTGATAGGGGCATCTGTGAACTTGGGCGAGTGCGTAGTCTGGCGTGATTACTACCCCAGCGAACTGGAACTCTGTCGGCCTCACCGGTTACGCCGCTGGTGAATGGCATTATTATACTCATGGAGTTAAGTAGGCACCTTTTTCTTCTTTTTAACCGGCATTGAAGACAGGGTGAATCCTAAATACGCTGCAGAGCTGGCTGCTAGTGGAAGGAGATCCTGAACATTTTGACGCGGAGGCCATGAGCTAGAATATACTTGGGGAAAGTGCTGTATTTACGATCCTTTTCGTGCAGATGAGAGGAGACTCGGGAGGTATAGCCTTTGAGTTGAAAAGCGAAAGAGAATTGTTGGGCAAGATTGAAAAGTTTGGTTCTGTGCTTTTCGGCACTGTTGCAGGAAGTATATGCTTGAACACCTCTCGTGGACTGAAAGCTACTAAATTATAGCACTCGTTTGGCCAACTGATATGTGCATCAAATTCATGCCCACTGAAGGAACCGATTCGGTCCGCCTTCCGCCCGATCACCGTGTGAAGCTGTACCCCTAAGCTTAACCTCGCCCTCGCAAAAACTCTCTTCCGACATAAGCGTTACTGGTTATTGTCTGACTACCCTGGTGCAGTTGCCTCTGCACATATTTAATTATGTATGCCGAATCGCAAGATGTACCTCATTTTTGAATAAGCGGCGGGCAGCAATATAATAGTAAGCATGAGGAGGAGGGGGTATAGGTATTCGAGATCTCCAAGTAGGCATATTAAACCTGTAGAGAAGTGTATGAGGCAAGACGCGCGCTCGAGAGCATCTTTGTTAACTAGACATCTCATGAGCTGGGCACAGTCAGCAGCTTTAAGGAAATGAGGGTACGAAGCCCCTGATGGCCGCGAAGAAGAAGGTCCAAGGATGAGTGTCTGCTGTTGCCTATCCCCGAATTGTTTGACTGTGATATATGTCCGTCGGCGGTAGACAGAGATGGTATATGGAGATCAATACTGAGAATGCTCCAAAGCCTGTATTGAGAATCACCTTGATTTTCTGGGCTCGCTGTTGAACGCTGGAAGTGGGAGGAAGCTTCAAAATTCTATATTTGCGCATTTATGTCTACCAACTACGACCATGATAGCAAAATCAAAAGAAACACAAATTTGGGACACGCTCAGCCCCAAAACGGAAACATCAACATGGAACCAGTGGCAGTGACAGCCACGCCAATAGCCACAATGCTGGCACTCAGTCGGTTGGCAGCCGAGGGCGAGCCGGGCAAGCTACCCGAGGTTGGCAGGACGCCCGTGGCCGAGCCGCCGAGGTACCAAGAGCCCATGTCCGTGAGCTTGCCGTCGTTGTTGAGGAAGGCGGCGTTGGGGCCGATGTTGCTCACGCCTGAGCGGAAGGCGCCAAACATGGTGTACCGCTCTATGCTGTCCAGCGAGTCCAGGTACGAGATGGTTGAATTGTAGTAAGCCTGGGTTGTGGGCAGGTCCTGCCGCTCCAGGTTGAATTCTGTGATCCAGAACTTTTGCTTGGGAAAGCTACACACACCGCGTATTAGTACTCACCTGCCCTTCTCAAAACAGTGATAACCTGGGAATAAGGTCATGACACTTACGCAGCAGAGTACTCGCCAATATGCGACGCCATGCCCTCAAAGTTGCCATACCAGTGCAGCGGTATAAAGTCGTACGTGCAGTTCTTCGTCTCCCCGCCGCCAGTGCTGCTCGTGAGCACCTGTGAGCAGTTTCCAAGGAACTGTTGCAGCCAGGGAATACCGCCCCGACCGCCCGTGCAGGCCGGCAGGCCAACCTTGATGCCCATGGCCTGCAGCGGCACGATGTTGCGCACCCACGCCTCGGCGGCCTTAGACGGCTGCATGTTGCTGCCGCCGGTGTTGTAGGGCCCATCTGGCTCGTTGAAGGACAACACGTGGCTGATGTTGATGCCGCGCTGCATCAGCGAGTTGACCTGGTTGTAAAAGGCATTATCGCTGATGTACCCCCACAGCATGGGCACAAACTCGAAGCTTGATTGCGGCAACGAGCTGTACTGGGGCGACGGATTTGGCTGGTAGTTGTAATACCAGGTCAGATCCGTCCCCTTGGCCCAGATTTGGTCGTCTTGAGGCGTAGTGACATTGGGCGTGAAAACCAGCCCTCGCTTTGGTGATGACGCCGCTCCCTCAGCGACGGTGGCAATCGCCAACGTGGTGAACCAGGTGAGCTCAGTGACACGCATCTTGACCGCGGCGTATACTCCAGCTCCCCTCCGTTGTTGTTGTTTTTGTTGTTGTTAATGACTTGCTGTGAGCCCTTTGGCGTACTGCCTCGCTATCCAGTCACGACTGCGGTGATCAAGCAAGCGCTACTTGGGGATATCGAACGTGGGAGTTGCGGCACAGATTTACAGGTGGCGTTGATCCGGCAAACGCGGCGACGCTTCGTCCCGTCCGAATCTCAAATAAACGAGTGAATACGAGCAGCTAGCACTTGAACGTTGTACGGGCCGGAAACCGCAGGGGGGCAAAGCACCGGAGCGGTGGAAATGAGCGCCCAGAACCGCCGAGAGTTGTGGAAATACTGCCTAGACGTGCCTGGGCTTTTGGGATGCTGCCACGTCACTTTTTGGTCAGCGAAAAAGAGAGCTCTGGACGCTTAAACAAGCGATTAATGGACATGCATGCCCAGCCTGCACAACCTGATAGTGCTGGGAACGGTGTGGGCGCCAGAGGTCTGGAGCTGGCACCTTTTGTCCACTTTTTTCACGTGGCCGGACTGACAGCTTACGCAGGGCCATCACGCAAACAATGCAGGAGCTGAAGCAGAGTGACAAAAGGAGCAACCTGTTGGCTATCTAACGCAGACATGACACGACGGGGCTAGCTGAAAAGCCACTCCTTTCGCTTACTGCATAGCTCCTTGTCCAGGCCAACCGTAAGCTCCACCTCAGCAGTCTACAGGGACCCCGGCAATTTGCCCCCTGCCCCTGGGCAGCAGACTATTGACTGAGCCCGCAGGCGCCGAGCGCCACGAGCCACTGAGTCAGTGGCGTGCTCAGACAACTGAACCCCCACGCGCAAACACTTCCGACAGATCGGAACCAGGCACCCTGGGAAGCTCGCATCTCGGTTCTAGAGCTTGTGAATCTTCGGTGCACAGACTTTTCTTTTTTCAGCCCGCTTATCTGCAAAACACGTGGGGGGGGGGGCAACAGAGAACACAGTCGGGGCTGGTTCACCGTCAGACATGTCAGTCAGTCACCTAGCAAATAACCGTTGTGGGAAGACTAAGCAGACGGAAGTGATGAATTATTGCACCAAAATTACGATGAGTCTATGAGAACCCTTGTAGTATCGCCACTTCGCCTACACTCGTAACGAAAAAAAGAAAACCCAATAAAACCAGTTAGAGCAGGAAAGCATACAAGGCAAAACGTCTAGCAGAGGTTGTACATCTTGACACTCTTGACCGTCATGCCCCTCTCAGTGGGACCTCCCCATGTAGGCTGCCAGACCCCCTTGGCATTCCAGAACTGCGCCATCGAGTTGTTGGCCTTGTCCGTCCAGGGCTTGCCGCCGCGCCCGTCGGCAAAGTACCCATTGGTAGAGCCGACGCCAACGTTGAGAATCAGGTAGAAGCTCTGGTCAAAGGGCGCGTTGAAGTTCTTGGAGCCGGCCCAGGGGTTGAACGGCGAGCCGCCGCCGCCAATGTTCATCTTGTCAAAGCCGCCGCGCTGGTAGAGCGTTCCGGCCTTCTCGGAGAAGCCGACATACAGCGTCTGGCGCAGCACGTTGTCGACGTACGTGTAGATGTGGGTGTCGGTCCAGACCAGGCCATACAGGTGGAAGTCTTTGCTGTAGTCGGTGTGCCGGATCCAGTGGCTGTCGGTCGTCTTGGCGAACATGTCGAGGTCGGTGTTGGGGCCCCAGTGCAGCGTGCCGCCGACTGTGTTGCGTCCGTCCTTGTAGTAGGCCGGGTTGTTGCCGCGCGACTCCATGATGTCGATCTCGCCCGAGGCCGGCCAGGAGCCGTAGACGTCGTCTTGGGGCATCATCCAGATCGCGGGCCACAGCCAGTCGCCAGCAGGCAGCTTCGCCACGACCTCGACTTTGCCGTACTTCATTGTCCGCTTGCCCTTGGTATCCAGACGCGCAGACCTCACCGGATTGATGATGGCTCCGGTGGTCTTGTTGGACGTCACGGCACAATTGGTGACGTTCCAGTCGGTGCACGTCCCGTCCGCGGTCAAGTTCAGCGAGTACCCATCGATGATCTGGCCTGGCGTGATGCCGAGGTCGTCGACCGTCATCGTGGGCACGATGTGCAGGCCGTCATGGTCCGTGTATGAGTTGCGGCTGTCGTTGGTTGACCAGTCAAAGCTGCCCGTGCCGAAGCCGTCGATACGGACGACATGGTTCCAATCTGCAGGATTGATGCCGTTGGAAAAGTCTTCGTCCCACAGGAGGCAGAACTTCTCGTCGCCCACTGACTTCCATCCGTCGTAGCACAAGTAGGCGCTCACGGCAAGGCCGATGACGAGGAAGCCGTAGAAGAAGATCTTGTCAAACTTCTCTCGAGGGTCGCGCTTGGCGAGCCATGGCTGTTCATACTCGCCCACGAGCCTGCTGCTTTGGAATCGTCTCTTGGGTGGCGCAGGGGTGCCCTTTTCCCACGTCGTTGGTGGGCGAGACAGGCGGCTACCTGCTGCAGATCTGTTTTCTGGGGTGGGCGGTTGCGTAGCAAAGGGGTCTTCCCGTATGCGTGTGCTCAGCATGCTCATCGAATGCCCGGACGGTAACCGGCTGTGCGTGCTTTGTCGTTTCGACGGGGCTCCCATTGTAGAGACTTTTGCGTTGGGTCCAAGTAGCAGTTTGATCCTAGGGCAAGAACACAATCCTTGAGAAGCCTTGATGATTGAAATTATGTTGAAGAAACGGGCAGTTTGTCGCTGTCATCTGGGAAGTTGCTCAGCGGCGGCTGTGGCCAGTGATAGTGCTTCGGCATGGACTTTTACCGCGGACTCGATGACCCAGCACCAAGGCCTAGACCTGCACCCCCCAAAGATGTCAACCGCCGCACGGTGACATATGCCTCAGCTGCGAATGACAACGTGTCGAGCCGCCGCAAAGCTTGGCAAAGATAGCGTCTGCAGCTGAAGGCCCGATCTGGACAGGACCCCCGAGGGCCTGGCTAGCCGAACTCTGTCAGTGCGCGCGGCCGCAAGCTACCCCTGGGACGAGCTGACAGCTCTAGATGTGACAGCTCGTCTGTGCTGCTATCGGTACCCACTCAGGCAAGGCCAGTTCCTGACTAGTCCTTTTCTCGTATTTTTCAGTTTTTTCTCGCTCTGGATCTCTAAACACACCCCCTCCCCACCATGTGGCCCAGAGTGGCCATCTCTGCACCGTTGCGCTCCGCGAAACCTCCGCGCTCTGTGGCGCATTATCTCAGAAACGGGTGGATGCAAGTAATCTCGGTTGTACCTGCGTTGGCGTGGCCAAAAAGAAATTAGATGGCTTGCACCGGTTCTGGCGCGTACTGATTTCAGGAGTAGTATTGCGTAGCCAAAGAACGAAGGCAAACTTTACGATTTTGGTAATGACGACGAACCCAGTCGGGCACCCCTGTAGCAGATCTCTGTCGTGCCAGGAATGTCCGATCAGAATCCCTTGGCTCTTTTGCCACCCCCCAAAGACAGACCTATCGGCCAGGGGTCCCGGCCACCCTGTGATCCTGGCCTGGTTCACGATGCATCAGGTCAGCAGCATGGCGCCATTCGTTCAGGTCTACGGCGTCCAGAACCCAGCTGACATCTTGGCCATTCTGTGTGCTCGCAGACTTTGCCTTATCTTTTCACGCAACAGCCCTGGTTCCAGCCTGCTGCAGCTTCTCAATAGTTTCAGGGACCCCTGGTCTGGCGTTGAAGTGCTGGCCATTTCCAGAGATAGAGATAGAGCTAGCAGACCCATGTCAGACCCGCAAGCGCCGGCGGCCTGGACACGCCTGCTCTTAGCCCAAGTCCCTAAGTACCTCGAAGTTCCTCATGGTCCCACTCTTGAGTGAAGGCAGATGCAGCTAAGCTCAGCTTGTTCATTTCCTCGGCATTGACGGCCTGTGCACTAGATTCTAGGCTCCAGATCCTTGTTCTTTACCCTCACGATGGCCTAGACGCCCAGGGTTTCTCGGCTGCCAGGACCCCTGTTGTGATGGTATCTGTCCGACCTGCAACAAACTAGTTATCGCCGGGCGTGACTGTGGCTGGCTGCGGCGCCGAGTCTGCTGGAGTCTCGAGCTGCAAGAGCGACTATTACACCGGTGGAGGCAGTCGCTTCTTTCGGGCAACACGAAGGCTGTAACAGGCCTCCCTCGGCCAGCCCAGTCTCGCCCAGTCGTCGCCGATCTGTTTCCTCCCTTGTCCTAGTCCAGCCGTCCCCCATCACACTCGTTCCGACGGCTAATACCTCCGTGACTTCCGCTTCTGCCTGTGCCTTGGTCAAATCCGTGCAAGTCAACATTGTCGCTCGACATATCTTGGTAACATACAACGACACTGCCACGGTTGGCAGCAGTCAAGCACCACCCATTTCTTCCTCACTTCACTGGGAACAGAGGAGCAACGAGCTCGAGTGACAACGGGTTCGTCATGGCCGAAACAACCAAAGTCACCATGTTGCCAGCTCCGGCCCCTGTGGTCATCAAAGGCAGTGAGCCACGGAGAAGACTAGGTCCTAGCGATAGCATGACGCAAGTTGTAAGTTCCCCAGGCCCTTCTAGAGGTGAGAGGCAAGAGATACTGATTATGCTTCCTTAGCTGGCTCGCTATCTCCATCGCCGCATCATTGACGCCGGATGGATTCGAAACGACACAGACGCAAAGTCGGGCCCGTCGGTTCCTGGCATGGTCATCAAGAGTGAAGACGGGTCCGAATATGTGACGGAGCCGTCCAACACCTACCCGGAGCTCATGCAGTTTTGCCAACGGCTCAACATCACCGCAGCATTCACGATGAGCTGCGAGCTGACGGACCAAATATGTGACACCATCTCCGCGCACGAGGACGAGATAACACTCCCCAGTGGCATCACGGTCCCCATTGTGCAAAGCCTGAGGCACCTGGCGACCACTGATCGCTCGGTGCGCATGCGCGACTTGTTCTGCTTGGTAAAACAGGAGCGCTGCCTGGTCATCTGGAGTCAGACAGCCGACGGTCTGTTCGAGCACGCGGCCGACGTAGAAGAGGGCTGCATGACAACGGACGTTGCTCCAACTCCTACTCCGGGCGGACACCACGTCATGACGGGCGCAATGCACACCCGCGAGACCTCTGCCGACCTAGAGAAGTGGAAAGCCAACCAAGGCTTCCGCACACCCGAGATCGACGAGATGTCCGAGCTTGACGCCGAGGAGAAGGCCAACTTGGGCCCGAGGAAGCGGCCATTTGTGTTGACACACTCGGTGCTGGCGGGCATCGCCGTGTGCTTGCTCGTCATCACTCAGAGCTTGAATGTGCGCCAGATCATTATCGAGGTCAAGGCTTGTAAGTTTGGTTCTTCTTGCATCCCCTCCCAAGCTTCAACGTGCTAACCACCACAACACTCACAGTGGGCTCCGTGGCATACGACCGCATCGCCATGGCCGCGACCGTGCCCATCTTCGCCTTCTTCAGTATCTTCTTCTTCTCAACGCTCGTGACGGCAGCCTTCCAGCTGATCGGCCCAATGCAAGACATTAAAACAGGCTGCACGCGGTTCTACAGTAGCATCAAGCCTGACCACCGCAAGCATGGCAATATCGTATGGCCCCATATCACTATTCAGATGCCCGTGTACAAGGAAGGACTCAAAGGCGTTATCCAGCCGACCATCAACAGCTTGTTGCCCGCCATCGAGCACTACAACCGCCTCGGCGGCACTGCCAACATCTTCATCTGTGAGGACGGCATGCAGCTCGTGTCGGACAGCGTGCGCGAGATGCGCACGCAATTCTACCGGCAGCATGACATCGGGTGGGTCGCCCGTCCTGGCCACGGCAAAGACGGGTTCGTCCGTGGTGGACGCTTCAAGAAGGCGTCCAACATGAACTACTGCCTCGATTTTAGCTTGCGCGTCGAGGACCGCCTGCTCCAGATGATTGCCGACGAGCGCGAGGCGAGGGGCTTCACCAACCCCGCGCAGCAGCTCGAGATCGAGGAGGAGGAGCAACTTTACGAAGCCGCCTGTCGCGAGGTTATCGAGGGCGACCAGGGCAAGACGATGGCAGAGGGCAACGTCCGCATTGGCGAGATCATCCTGCTCATTGACTCTGATACGCGTGTTGTAAGTCTTCAGAACATCATAAACAATGTGGGATCGCTAATGGCTGACCTAAATTTGCTATAGCCCGTCGACTGTCTCTCGCTGGCTGCCATGGAAATGGAGGAAAGCCCCGAGGTTGCCATCATCCAGCACGCCTCAGGTGTCATGAACGTAACCAACAGTTGGTTCGAGAATGCCATCACCTACTTCACCAATCTCATCTACGCCGCCATTCGCTTCTCCGTTGGTAACGGCGATGTCGCCCCCTTCATCGGTCACAACGCCTTCCTCCGCTGGAAGGCAATCCAGAGCATCAAGTTCACGTCAGAGGACGGTCGCGAGCTCTTCTGGTCCGAGAACCACGTCTCGGAGGATTTCGACGTCGCGTTGCGGCTGCAGGCCAAGGGCTTTGTGTTGCGTCTTGCTACATATGGTAAGTGGCCGCGAATAGTTTTTTCCATCGAATCTCATTAACGGGCTTTTCATCACAGACAAGGGAGAATTCAAGGAAGGTGTCTCGCTCACCGTCATGGACGAGCTGCTGCGTTGGGAGAAGTACTCCTACGGCTGTTCCGAGCTTGTAAGACAACCCCCCAATCCCCCACATTTGCCCTCCCCTCGCTATACCAAACCTGATCTGACCCACCCACTTGCCCCTACAGCTGTTCAACCCTTTCTACCAATGGATCTACAAGGGCCCCTTCGCGTCCATGTTCTACCGCATGATCTTCTCGAACCTCAAGACCACCTCCAAGTTCACCATCATCGGCTACATGGGCACCTATTTCGCCATTGCCTGCTCCCTGCCCTTGTCACTCGCTAATTACTTCATCGTGGGCTGGCTGACGCCCGACCTGGATGCCATCTACACCGACTCGTGGAAGATCATGGTGGGCTGCATCGTCGTCTTCCAGGGCATCTCGCCTGTGTGCTTCGCCATCTATCGCCACAGGGTGGGTGACATGCCGTTCTGGAAGGCACTGTACGAGAACCTCAAGTGGTATTGGTTCTTCAGTAAGTATTCTTCGCTCCAACATTTGCCTTGTATGAATGCATGTGCTGATGCGCGCGCGTCCTAGTCATCTTCTTCTCCGGCATCTCATGGCACTTGTCCTACTCGCTGCTGGCCCATCTGCTTTGCCTGCCCATCGAGTGGTCGTCGACCGTCAAGGAGCTCGAGTCGACGGGCTTCTTCATTGGTCTGGACAACGTCACAAAGTACTACAAGTACTCTACTGCTTTCAGCCTGGCCATTATCGGCGCCATGATCTATCTCAGCCAATTCGCGCCTTCTGACTGGGTGAGTCACTTTGTCGAAGCTTTTGTGCTTACTATGCACCTGTCTCTTGACACAATACTGACAACTCTTGCAGGTCATCAACAGCTGGTTGTGCATCGTGCCTCTGGCCATGCAGGTCGCCGGGCACTTGCTGATGCCCATACTTTCTATCGTCTATTAATCACGGGTTCGAGGGCTGGAGATAAGTAATACCGGTGTGCAGTGGGGTCTTGGCGTATATAGAATAGAATGGCGCATTAGTATATGATTGTTCTGTCCTTAGTAACTATTTCACACAAAGAGTGGAGACCCCACGTTAATAGAAGCTTTTTTGATGTCTCAGCCGTGTTGCTTTTTTCTTTTCCGTGTGTCACTTGGGGGCCAGAAAATCCCGAGCTGATCCTCAGCGCAGATGTGCCGTGCCAGTGCGAAATGCAAGGCACGTGGCGACGTGTCTTGCAGCTGAGCTACTATACTCAAGTGCGGGGGAGCAACAACACGTGATGATGCACACACCCTTTACCGTGAGATGCGAATCAATGTGACACACAATGTATTCTTGATTACCGGTTTGTATATTAAATTGTACCCATATAACGGCAGTGCACGAAATGCCTAGGAATCTATCCGCACGTATTCTTTCCAACCGATTGAGACAGGAGACGTAAAAGAACAAGGAAAACAAAGCCAAAGAAGCCCCCCCCCTCGTGATGATCTAGCAAGTATTCCACATCTTGACAGACTTGACAGTCATGCCGCGGCTGTCGGCGTCGCCCCACGTGGGCTTCCACGCCGAGCTGGCATTCCAGAAGGCGCTGGCCGAGTTGTTCAGCTTGTCAACCCACGGCTTGCCGGCGTAGCCGTCGGGGAAGAAGCCGTTGGTGCCGCCCACGGCGACGTTCAGGATGAGGTAAAATGCCTGGTCGAAGGGGGCATTGGGGTTGGAGCTGGAACTCCAGGGGTTGTTGGGGGCGCCGTAGCCGTTGGGGTTGGCAATCTGGGCGTAGCGGCCGCGGCTGTACATGTCGCCGAGCTTGCTGCCAAAGGGCACGTACAGGGTCTGCTTGAGCACGTTGTCGTAGTAGGTGAAGATGAAGTCCTTGGTCCACTCGAGGCCAAAGGTGTGGTAGTCCTGCGTGAAGTCCTTGCGGCGCATGTACAGGCCGTTGGACGTCTCGACGAAGCGGTCCAGCTCGGCCGTTGGGCCCCAGTGCAGCACGCCCGAGACGGTGTCGCGGCCGCCGTTCCTGAAGACGTACTGGCTGTTGCCGCGCGCCTCCATGATGTCAATCTCCCCCGACGCGGGCCAGTCGCCGTACGCGTTGTCCTGGGGCATCATCCAGATAGCCGGCCACAGCCAGTCGCCAGCGGGCAGCTTGGCGGTCACCTCGACCTTGCCGTACCGCAGCATGTGCTTGCCCTTGGTGTTGAGTCGCGCGGAGCGAATCGGCGGGATCACCGAGTTGAGAGTGTAGTTGGACGCGATGGAACAGGCGGAGTTGCTGGTGCCCGTACACGTGCCGTCGCCGCCACCTGACGTCAAATTCAATGTGTAGCCGTGGATCAGCTGGTTGTTGCTGATGCCAATGTCCTCTGTCGTCAGCGTCGGCACAATGTGCAGGCCATTGGCGTCTGTGTACGCGTTGCGCGGGTCTGTCGTGGTCCAGTCGAAGGAGCCGGTGCCAAATCCATCGATCTGCACCTCGTAGTTCCAGCTGTCCTTGTTGATTCCGCCGCTGAAGTCATCTTCCCACGCCAAGCAGTACTAAGGGCGATCGCGTTAGTCCCAGAAAGCAGAGAATGCTGTGCCATCGAGATGTTGGGCTGCTTACATTTTGATTGCCAACAGAGTTCCACCGGTCCCAGCAGATGTACGCCCCGATGCCCGCTCCAATCAAGGACAAGCCGTAGAAGAAAACCTTGTCGAGCTTCTCACGGGGGTCCTTGTTCTTCAGCCATGGCTTCTCGTAGTCGCCCGTCAGTTTCGAGCTCCTGAACCTCTTTCGAGGCTTCTCGACCGGCTTCTCGCTGACGCCCTTGCGAGCTGCGAAGTCCTTCTCGAAGACTGAACTCGCATATGAGGAAGCGCCGCCGAATGAAGCGGGCCGAGATCCTTGCCAGGATCGGTGCGCCGAAGCGGGATCTCTTGAGAGGAAGGCATGCTTCTTCATTGACTGCATGGCTATGCCATCGGATGCCATGGTGTCCGCTTGGCGAGCCGAGTCTTGACTCGGCAGGGTTGCAGAAGGGGTTGGTTTGGATTTGCAACAAGTGAGTAAGATGGGGATTGTGGGTGTAAGGAGATACAAGTGTGGGCAAATGCGCTCAGAAGCAGTGTGATCTTTTCAGACTGGGGTTGTTCAAGAACAGAGCAGGGTGAAAGTCAAGGTCGGTATTGTGTGTTCTCACCTCGCGCAGGGCGGTCTAAAGACTGGCTTAGGATGCTCACGGCCGCGGGCTGCCCACCGATAACACGGGAAAAGGAGGGACCTTGTATTCTGCACCGCGTGCGATCTAGACTGTGGCCGTTCAGCTCATGGCTTTTCCGCCAGAGCGGCCTGCCCAGAGCCTGGATTGTCTTGAGCACTAACCCAGCGGCAGTGGACCCTCGATCCGACATTGCTCGTCGTCGCCATGCATGTGAAGCTGAATCGCGAGAGCGCCCCCCACTCTGACGCGAACAAAGGCTTGTTGGCGGCATGGACTAGCGGCGTGATAGAGACACGCCCTTTCCAGGCCCCCCTTGCCCCTGCGTCCCTAGCGTCAATCTGCAGATGCGTTGGCGTTGCCGCCAGCCACAACGGAGTGCTCCTAGCGCGCCCGGATCATGAGCTGGGCTCCGGGCCCTTGTCTCGGACCCTGATCTCGGCGACGGCGGAACCAGGGAGCTCTGTGCGTACGGAGGAGCGCTTTGTCGCTGGGAATCGCCAAGGGGCCGGCCTTTCTCAGCTCGAGGACTCGCCCACGTGGGATTTGCAGGGCATGTGCTGATCGCGGTACCCTGTGGTCACCCATCAGATCGACAGCCGTGACCAGGCCTACCCAGTTCTGGACCAGCAATCGTCCGGGTATCAGTGGATGATGTGACATGGCGCCAAACTTCTCACATCCCTGAGCGTGCCCCCATGGCCGCAGCTCAGCTCCTGCGGACGTATCTCCTTGACCCTTGCAACCCGGTGCTTAGCGCCAGCATTCACGATAACGGCAAACGACGCGAATGTTTGCCGCTACCGCTGAAGCTATGACAGCTGGCCGGGCTCGTAGCGTCGAGGCCTGGCGAGTGCGGACTGGCCTCCCGGCTCCGATGCCAGCCCATGTCCAGATTAGCCGAGAACATCTCCACCAGTCTCATTACCACCATCGAGCCACCACCAGCTGAATCCGAGCTAGTCCCTTGTCGTGCATGGCACTGGGTCTTGTACTCAGATGTACCACACCTAGTCGCCGGGACTATTGACGATGAGGCGCTTTTCTTTGGGCTTGACCGTCGACGATGTGTGGCGTCCTCGTCGGGCCCGATCGTATCAGAATTCCATGACTCTTGATCGTGAAAATGGCCCCATCGGAAGACAAGGGCCCAGACACCAGCCGGAGCAGATAGAGAGCAGCTGAACTTTCTAGCTGAGCTAGGATCCGCCGGGATGGCCGCCACACTGCCACAATGGGAATGCAATTGACCGAAAGAAAACTGATAACAGAGCAGTGCGTCTGAACCTTTCCTGTCTAGAACCTGGGCGACTGCCTGGACACACCGGCCTAGACAAGCGTGGCCCTGCAGCTATTGACCCACGACCAAGTGTCGAAGCGAGTCTGGACGGCCATCCCTCCCGGCCCTAGGATCATCTTCTTTTCCATCCGTTCGTTACCTTGCTTCCTCGAACATAGTTAATCTTTAGAGATTCGCTCGTGTCTGGTTGCTCAATCATCCTACACGAGCCTGTCACCACACTCCAGACACACTCCGTCACCACCCTCGGTCACCACCTCGGAACTCATTGTATCCCCTCGTGGTAGTCTTTGAGAGACTCCTTCACCAGCCTGCATAATTTCTCTGCTCGTGGCCGAGCCCCCTCCGCCACGATGGCCGACCACGGTGCTTCCCAGTCACCGGCGCCATCTCGACCAGCCACTGCCCTTGTCCGTGGTGACACAAGGAGTCACAGGATGCAGCAGTCGCAACACTCAAACCCATTCGACGACTCCAAGGCAACAACCGATGAGCGTCTAGGTCTTGTAAGTTGGCGACCCCCTGCCTTTGAACTACATGCGACCATGTCAGTCAGTGGACTAATCCGTTATCCAGGCCGCTCGAAAGTTGCACCAACAGGTGCTCGAGCGACTATGGCTGGACGAAGACTCAAAGACAGGGTCGGGCCCCGGAGTCTGTCTGCGTGATGCGCACGGCACCAGCTCCGCCACGGCCGTATGGCCAGCAAACACATACCCAGAACTTGCTGGAGCATGCGAGAAACTGAAGCTTACCGCGGCTTTCACCATGCGCTGCGAGGTCGCCCAGCATGTCCTTGAGAAGCTCAAGCCGGGCCAGACAGAAATGGCAATGGGTGGCCATGACACCATCCTGCCCGTTGTCGAGTCGCTGCACGAGCTCGCGACGACCGACACGTCAGTGGTAAAACGAGACTATGCCTGCCTCGTGCGCCAGGAAGGCGTGGTCCTGCTCTGGGCCCAGAGCATGGATGGCCTGATGCAGCATGCCAGCCAGATGGAGGACACCCTCATGGGCTCTCTCTGGGGCGTGGCTATGCCGACACGAAGGATGATGCGCGGCATGGACTCCATGTCACCGAGACGCAGCGTGGCGCCTTCGTTGGCACCTTCGGACTATGCGCCCAGCCGGGACTTGAACTCGTTCGCAGTGCCCACCGTCCCGTCGACGTACCACTACACCTCAGATAAGGCCTTCATGGGGACCAACACCCCCCAAGTCGACGTCAAGACGCTGGACACGGATGAGATGTCGGTGCTGGATGCTGAGGACCAGGAGGCCTTGGGGCCCATCAAGCGGCCGTTCATCCTGACGCACAGTCTCATGATTGGTCTGGCGTCGTGTCTGATCATCGCCGCGCAGTCGGTCGAGGTCGGCCAGATCCTCCTCGAGGTCCACGCTCTGGGCCGCGAGGGGCTGAACCGCCTGGCCATGCTGGCCACGGTGCCCATTTTCCTCTTCTTTGGTCTCTTCTTCTTCACCATCCTGGTCGTGTGCGTCTTCCAGCTCGTCGGCCCCATCCAGGACATCAAGACGGGCAAGAGCAAGTTTTACTCGGCCGTCAAGCCCGACCGCAAGAAGCACCCCAACATCGAGTGGCCGCACATCACGATCCAGATGCCCGTCTACAAGGAGGGTCTCAAGGGTGTCATCCAGCCCACGGTCCGCTCACTGCTCCCGGCCATCGCACACTACGAGCAGATGGGCGGCAGCGCCAACATCTTTGTGTGCGAGGACGGCATGCAGGTCGTCTCGCCCGAGATCGCCCAGCTGCGCAAGGACTTTTATGAGGCCAACGGTATTGGCTGGGTTGCCCGCCCGCCGCACAACAAGGACGGCTTTGTGCGAGCCGGTCGCTTCAAGAAGGCCTCCAACATGAACTACGCGCTCGACTTCACTCTCCGCCTCGAAGAGGAGCTGACGGCACGCATCACTGCCCGCCGTCACGAGCTGGGCTGGGCCGACGACGACTTTGAGCACCAGCTGGACCTCGACGAGGAGGACCGGCTGTACGACGACGCCATGGCCAAGATCCTCGCCGACGACCAGGGCAAGACTTGGGCCGAGGGCAACGTGCGCATGGGTGACATTATCCTCATCGTCGACTCGGACACTCAGGTGCCCGTCGACTGCCTGCACCTCGCCGCTCTCGAGATGGAAGAATCCCCCGAGGTGGCCATCATCCAGCACGCTTCGGGCGTCATGCAGGTGACGCACTCTTGGTTCGAGAACGCCATCACCTACTTCACGAACCTGGTGTACAAGGCCATCGCCTTCTCGGTCGGCAACGGCGACATGGCTGCCTTTGTTGGCCACAACGCCTTTCTGCGCTGGAAGGCCCTGCAGTCGATCCGCTTCAAGTCGGACGATGGCACCCGTGACCTGTTCTGGTCCGAGTCGCACGTGTCCGAGGATTTCGACGTCGCGCTGCGCCTGCAGACCAACGGCTTCATTGTGCGCTTGGCCACGTACCACAACGGCGACTTCAAGGAGGGTGTCTCGCTGACCATCTTCGACGAGCTGCTGCGTTGGGAAAAGTACGCCTACGGCTGCTCAGAGTTGCTGTTCAACCCGATCCACAAGTGGATTTACAAGGGCATCTTCACGCCCATGGTGTGGAAGATTCTCACCTCCAACATCAAGACGACGGCCAAGTTCACCATCTTCGGCTACATTGGCACCTACTACGCCATCGCCTCGGCCTTCCCGCTCAGTCTGCTCAACTACTTTGTCATCGGCTGGTATGCCACCGAGGTCGACCAGGTCTACGTCGACAGCTGGCGCCTCTTCCCCGCCCTCGTCGCCATGTTCCAGGTCATCTCGCCCATCTGCTACGCCATCTACCGGCATCGTGTCGGCGATGCCAACTTCTTCCGGGCCTACTGGGAGGGTCTGAAGTGGAATGCTTTCTTCAGTAAGTCTACTCCTCTTCAACTATCTACTTCTTCATTGCCCTGTTCGTTTCTTCCCAGCAGCTGGTTGCTAACGTGATGTGTGTTTCAAACAGTCGTCTTCTTTGGCGGTCTATCCTGGCATCTCAGCTACGCCCTGCTTGCGCATCTCTTCTCGCTGCCAATCGAGTGGGCGTCGACCGCAAAGGAGATCGAGGCTGGCGGCTTCTTCGTCAGCATCGAGAACGTGTGGAAGACCTACAAGTGGGTCATCATGTTCAACGTGCCGCTGTGCGTCGGCATGGTCTATCTCGGCCAGTTCGCTCCGTACGATTGGTAAGTTTGACAACTCTTTTTTGTTTGCTCATCCCTGCGCCCCGTTGATTATACCTTGCTAACAAGCCCGGATTTCCAGGACAATCAACACCTTTGTCGCCATTGTGCCCCTCTCGACACAGCTGGCGGGCCATCTCCTGCTCCCTCTGCTCAGCATCCTATAGACTTTTGATAATTGTTTCACGTTCCTTCCCAGACTGGCGTAGAATGGTGCAAAGACAAATCTGTTTTCGCAGAAAAGACATAGCGCGGGAAATAAGCCGCGCGTTTGATGACATCTCCTAATTACATAATCTTGTCCACACCTAGCTGTAATGTATAGACCTAGGATATATCTAATGGCTCTCGGTGTCAGAGCCCTACCTGCATTTATACCTGTGTTAGATGATAAATCCGAGAACTCGTCGCCAAGAAGCTAAAAAAACGGTTTGCGTGGGTGCAAGATCCTGACCCGTGGTGAGGGCTCACGACTTGACTGTGCTGTTTCGTGTGCTGAGCATCGTATGCGTTTGGTCCATAGGGTGGTGACATGAGGGCAATGATAGTGTTCTGGTTGTGCGAGTAGCGCCCGCGGAACTGCAGACATTGTACGATTTGCCTGTTGACTAGATGTGAAGAGGTGATTGAAGGAGCATACGACCTGAGGGTATAGAACTTTTCAAACCAAGTCGTCCTCCCTAGATGCGTGATCTGCAGAGACAAACCAGATTGGCAAAAGATGCCCAAGCTCATCCCAGGACCCATCACGTGCACATTGAAAGTCCTATACGTATCGGCATTTGCACTCTGCTTTTGGTTTTTTGGGTTTTTATTTTTCTTCAAGTTTGAGTAGGCGAGGAGAATTACTTGTAGTCAAATTGACAGGCGCCTGGTATGATAATTACATATTATGAACACATCAGATCCGTGCCGTTGTTAAGAAGAAGTAGGAGAAATATGTGCTGTCGAAACTCGCTCGCTCGCTCAGACTGAGTTGCTTATTCAAAGCACACCCCACCAGCACCTATCCCAACCCCCCATCATTGATCACAGCCCATATCATTGTGGCGGGCGCTTAGAGGGTGCGCTTAATGGCAGTGTACCAGCCGCTGGCGACGAAGTTGCCATCCTTGGAAGCCTTGAGGTAGCAGTACTTGGCCACGTCGTAGACGACGTCGACGCAGGTGGACTCGCCGGAGCAGAAGGCAATGCAGTCCTCGAGGGTGGCGGCGTAGCGCTTGGGGTTCACGGCAACGTCCCGGCCGTAGTACTGGCCGCGGCAGAAAATGTCGTAGGTGAAGCCGCCGCTGGTGAAGACGGCGCCGTTGGACGAGTTGTCGGCGCAGTTGAGCGGGCGGTTGACGGCGGCGCCCTTGACCACCGAGGTCCAGCCGCCGGCGCCGGTGATGGACATGGTGGTCTTCTGGAAGCAGTAACCGGCCTGCCAGGCGGCGGCTACGCACGTCGCCGAGGCCTCGCACTGCGCGGCGCAGTCCTCGATCGTCGCGGCGGCCTTGTAGCCATTGGCCACGTCTCCGCCGTACACGGTTTTGTCGCCTGGACGATGGTTAGCACAGGGCAGGGGCAGAGCGTGGAAGTTGGTTTGTGTGCATGCTTACACTGGAGCGTGTAGTAGTGGCCGCCGGAGATAAAGCTGGCACCATTGTTGGCCGGGCAGGCCAGGCCGCGAGGGACAAGAGGGGCGGGGACAGGGTTGGCGAAGGCGGCGGCGGCGAGGCCAAGGACGACAGCGGTGATTTGGACCATTGTGGCGGTGTTGAGTTGAAAGAGTGACGAGGGATTAGATTAAGAGTTGCGTGAGTGTCTTGGGAGTGAGGGGACTGAGGAGCGGAAGTGAGAGCAATGCAGAGCAGAAACAAGCGCAGTTATATATTGATGTGACACATGAGACCGTCGGGTATCGTGATCGCGCAGCTGAGGCTGTTTGACGATGCTTGGGCCCTTCATTCCCACCCAGCTAGCCACGAGCAACGCCAGACTCCACATGAGCTGGACGTGGAAATTGCCGGCGCTGCTGTTGCCGCGCTACCCCAAGATCTTCCGTCGGGGCCTGGCCAGTCCCGACTCCAAGGGTTCTTGGGTAGATCTGGATCGATCGTTCGAGATCTGCACGGATCCCCTAGAGTGATCGTCCCAGAGCCGCATTGTGGTGATCGACCAAGCACATGATCTTCACAGCTGTAGTTCTCGGATGGTGTAGACAACCAGCATCTCAATAGTACCAATCACCTACGTACGTCGGAGTGGCATAGCCGAGTGTGATGTCTATGCATCAGTATCATGTGCACAAGAACCGTAGACCCGGGCCACGACTATGGATCTTGAGAGAAGGGGCACCCAACTGACCCGGTTTTGCGGCCAGAGTGCCCCTGAACCGTATTGAAGAGAATGCCATAGTCAGGAACGTGGTTTACTGTGCAAATAGCCGAGGGCCTAGACCGCGCGTATTGGTCCCTGGCATGGGGAGATGAGGTGGCGTCATTAGTCTGCGCCCTGAATTACATCAGCTGCGCTGTCAGAGCCGAGTTGCTTGCATTGCGGGGTACGTCAAACCGGACTAGCAATATCGATAGCTTCACGATGTTAGCGCGAGGAGCGCGAGGTTTGCTTGTCCACGATTGGCCGCTTCCCGAATGTGACATCGGCCGCCTCTTCCCGCTTCTTCACTATGCGCCGTCAGTTCCCCTTAACCCACATAAAAAAGCATCTCATGATCTGATTTGGTCGGCGCCGAAAAGAGACAACGGGTGACCACGTGCGCCCCCAAGCCCGGGGCCAGATTCGCGCCCGCCTCGGAGATGACCGTGTGCAAATCTAGCCCTTCAGCTCGCCTTCAGTTGCCAGCAAGCACTCGGCACCCGAAGGGTCTTATGTCGGGTGCCTGCCGTGGATATGAAAGGACATGTTCCTCCCCGAAGTGTGGGCTCACAAGGACCAGTCGGACTTTTCTTTCCCGAGCCGGGCGACTTCTTCCTTGTACTCGCGATTAAGCTTGACTGTATGCACGATAACCGGTGATAAGCTCCGAGTCCGGTCTTCTCGGCAAACCTGGCATCGCCATTAGCCTGTCTGGATACTCGGCAAGGTGATGCTTTGCCTCGGGCCGAAAACATGGAAACCACTCGGCCATCGCAGATCTATGTCCGATTGATGACAGTGAAACATAGAAACATAAGCTTGTCGGCACCAGTAATGGGTCTCGCTATACTGCTGATCGACTGTCTGTTATAATAACCCTTCTAGTCGAACAGCGTGCTATTATGATCCCGCCTCCAGCTGCGTGGGCCGCTCCGGTGATCTTGTACAGATGCTTAAAGCACGAGAGACTATCCGTCACGATCATGCCAAGCGGCACATATTCTTGTGAATCGATGAGAAGCAGTGCTGCGTTGCCCATGGGGATTCGTCTCGGAGTTTGGGGGCTTGGGGTGATTTGTGGTTTTCCACGAAAGAAAAGGCCGATAATGATGAACGGCAAGAAGAACTCGACTTCGTCTCGTTGATTATGATGGTGACGATGATAGACTGTTTCTCATTGCAGAGGTGTGCGACAGAGCGAGGCATTATCTAAGTCAGAAAGGGTTGCGGTCACGGATGTGCGCTTCTCTGCCGGTTGCCTCTTCGTTCAATGTTCCAAAAACATGCTGTGAACATCGCCTATCAACACAGAGGCACCATAACCGATCAAGCCCCAGGAACAGGAATGAATAGCAACTGAGAGACCATGCCGGGGAATGGAGAAGCCGCAAAGGACAAAGTAGTATCTCTCTGGCAACCTTGACAAAATCACATCATAGACCCTGTTGGGGATGAGGTTATGCGAGATCCGTGCACTGCCACCGAAAAATAATCAAGGCAGTTCGAACAATCATAAGTGAATGATCATGCAACGCCTCTCGACAGAGAGACTGGGAGTGTTCCATGAATGATGTTGGACCTCGCAATATCACCTGAGGGCAACATGCATGGTTATTCATATAACGTTGTATACTTTGAAGACTCAGAACTATATGCCGCCCCCTGTTCTCCTGCCCACTCAAGTTTGTGGACAAGAGGCCGCGACGGAGATATCTGTGCAAGACATGTCGGTCGGAGCAGCCGCCCCAGGCAGGTGTAGGTAGAAGCGGCCATTTCGGCATATGGCGGCGACGAGCGGCTGGCCTCCGTTGACCCCTTCCACAGTGCATTGCAAGTTGTAAGCGGGAGCTGGGCCGAGGGCGCAGTTGACTGGGGATATCTGCTGCCCGGCGTAGCTGTAGCCTTGTTGAACAGACTTGAAGGCGGGCTCGAAATAGGCCGGGTGTGCGGACGAGTAGATGACGACCGGCTGGAAGTCGTTGGCGTAGAAGTTGGTAATCTGGCCACTGGCATCCACGGTGAAGCGGCTACTGCCTTGGAAGGCCATGAGGAAGAGGCCCTCGCCAATGCTATTGACGTAACCCAGGCCATACCGTCCACCCACGGATGGTGTGAAGAGGAGATTGAAGCCGCCGCCGGTGCATTGCGGGGGGGCGATGGCAGTGACGGTCGCGGTCGGGGTCACGACGATTGTCTGTAGCGAGGTGGCCGTGTTGGCAACGGTTG
The DNA here is from genome assembly GCF_020744255.1 of Microdochium trichocladiopsis. Taxonomy (NCBI): domain Eukaryota; kingdom Fungi; phylum Ascomycota; class Sordariomycetes; order Xylariales; family Microdochiaceae; genus Microdochium; species Microdochium trichocladiopsis. Next base: position 2,792,696 of record NW_025763548.1, read on the forward strand.
AAAAGGTGTTTGTGACGGTCGCGAGCTGCGTGATGCTGGTGGTGACCGTGATGGTGGTGAAGAAGGTCACTGAGCTGGTCTGCGTCAACACCTGCGTGTTGGTCTGGAAGTCCGGGCTTTGGGTAATGGTCTGCAGGGACGTGACTGTGACGGCCGAGGCCGTCTGGGTGACGGTCGTGGGCCGAACACCGATGCAGCTGCAGGCGCTAACATAAGCGGTATCGTCACAGACGCCATAGGCACTGCCACCGCGCTTGACTGGTGGCTGAGAAGAGTTTGGGGCACCAGGCGTGACGGTTATAGTGACGGTGGAGTCCGCGGTGGCCGTGACAGTTGCGACAACGGTCGAGGTGAGCGCCACGGTCTGGATGTCCGTCACGGTGCTGACAAAGTCGGAGGTAGCCAGCGAGGTGAGCGTTTCCAGATCGGTGTCCGATTGTACCTGGGTGAGCGTAATGTCGGACGTGATAGTACTTCGGGCGGTACTGGTCAAGGCAACAGTCGCGGTGGGCGTTACTGTGACTGTCTCGACAAGCCTGGACGAGCACGAGTCCTTGGCGCCGCGCGCAGCCAGGACAGCCCTGCCGCAGGCATCTCTGCCGCAGCAGGCGGCTGCCAAGACATCACCAAGCAGGCCAATCGCGACGATGGCGACGAGGCCCTGGGTCAAACGCATGTTGTAAACGAGTGTATGGTGGTAGTGCTTAACGAGTGTGGCGGTTTAAATCTGCAACGACTGATTGATGCTTCCACAGTCTTAGGCAAAGGGGCATGGCGCCATAAGAAGCACCTGCACACACATCGTGGAACCTACGGTCACGAATCTCTTGCCCTTTCTTAGCGCTTCAGTAACGGCTCCTGAACGAAAATGTTGCTTTTCCCTCAGCTTGAGATGGGGAGATTGCCTGCCTGGTGAAGACGTGAGCTAGCTGAGCTGACTAGCCGGCGATTGGCCAGCAACGTCAATAGCGGAATTGTGGCTTGGCCGGCGGAAGATGATCGGGTTTGTACCGAAAGCGAGACGCACCGGTTCGACTCGATTGCACGGCGACACCTCCATTGATCATCTCTGCTTCTAAAAGAACTCACTAGCAGCGTTACAGCTGCGGCTCAGATGGATTATAGCCATGTTTGCCGTGAATGTAAGCTGCTGCATAAGGTATAAAAGCCTGTACTGAAATGTATAGACCTGCCTGCCAAATCCCTGCACTACGTGGATTGTACTTGGCTGCAGTGCTGCTTGTGACGGGAGAAGCAAGAGGATTATTCACCGATAGGTTTAGGTGCTTTCCATTTCCCCCTTCTGCCTGACATCGCAAGTCCCCGTGCATCGTCTGTGCGGTCAATCCACTCACGCTCGCGTAGACGGGAAGTACCGCGGCTTTTTCGTTATTCCCGGAGACCTTATGCACTAGACGATCTAGCCGCCGGATCGTACGAGTTACTGAAAATGGCATGAACCCCATCCGAAAATAGCTCATGCACACGCAACCAAGTCGGTATGGGAACTATTGTCGATTATTGTCTCGTACGATATTATGCAGCTGTTTATGCCAGGCCATGCTCGCTTACTCGGTCAAATTGGCGGTTTGATGTCATAATGTTTGTGCAAGACGAGATGGCTCGACTATCTGACGACGCCTGGCGGGAGCGATGAAATTAGTCTACTGCTGTCCTGTTATTTGCGATTCAATGTCTTAGGTCGGTTGATGGTGAGTTTTAGTATTCTCGATATGGCCTTATTCTGGCGCATATGTCACTTGACTTTAACCAGTCGGCCCCGAAAATGCGATCAGCAATACTTGAGCTTTCTGTCGCAGCGGCTCGATTGAAGCTGAACTTTGTTGTCATCGATCCGTCATGTGCAATCTAAAAGTGAAAGGGAATCACAGACACCTCGACACGAGGAATTCGCCGTTTCGACCAAGCCAGAAACCTCAGCATTCATCGTCCAACCATCGACAAAACACCATTCTGGACTCGGTAGTTACCCTCCCACATGTAACGCGATCCTGTGCCACTGTTTCCGCTCTGTCCAGACCACGAACTGGCATACAGTATTAGCATATGAGAGACAAACCACGAAATTGCTTCTCGAACAGAAAACAACTTACTGCCAGACCAGGTATCCAGCCCCATTACTGGAGGCGCCTCCGGGGCCTACGAGGCCTGCAAAATCAGGAGACTGTAGGAGTGGCACTGCCGCCTTCGTGTATGGTCCCTTCACAGATGTGGCTGTGGCATAAGACACATCGTACCATTTTGTCGAGTAACAGTTGGAGCTGAAGAACAAGATGTACAGGCCGCCCTCGTAGACGATCTGAGGTGCTTCGATGAGGGGTCCGTCGTACTGGCTACGATCGAGGATCTGGGTGGGCTGACCAATTTTGGTGAAACCGTCTAGACCAACCTTACAGCCAGTGATTTTCACGTTAGTGGACAGATCTCTTGAGCGTGTTTTGCTGCTACAAGAATGCACAGCGGGCTGAAATTTCGCAGCATAAAACTCACCTGTTGCAGCATGATGGGTGTTGATTGAGGCTGCTGTCCATTGCTTGGCTCATTACCACAAGGGCCACCAGATGGTCCTACAGCGTTGCCGTCGATCTTGTATGTCACCCAGCGTGTGTTTGTCTTTGGGTCGTAAAACCCGGCCGCGTCAATGGAACCGCCTTGGGCCGGCCAGCATCCCAGAGGATCGGGAAGTCCTGTGAACGGGCCGCGCACAGACTTGGCCATGGCTACACCAACACATCGCCTGCCTTGCCCTTCAGGGTGGTCATTCCTGCTTGGAGCACTGTAGTACATGGCCCAGGAGTTGTCACCAATCCTCTGTACATCCGGGGCCCAAATGTTGCCGTTGGCCGCCCAGGCGCCAAGATTCGGAAATGCGTCGATGTCCAAAATGTCCCACTTCAATGTGGCATCGTTTCTTTTGGCCATCTGCACGCTGTATTTGCCGTTTGCGGTTGAGAATGAATAATAGCTGCAGTCGATGGGATCATAGACGAGAGACGGATCGGCAAAATTGTGCTCGAGCACCAACGCAGGTCGCTGTCGGTTCGGTACTGCACATTGTCCGGCCGCAAGCAGGACGTTGTTGGAAGTGTCTAAAATGTGGCATCCGTCCAGTCAGCGATGGCTCCAGCTTCATATTATGAACGATCGAGGAGCAAGCCAAGTGTTGAGCTGCATATTCCGGGCTGAAAAGACAAGTACATACCAGCGCCTCCATTGCTTGTTGGGGATCCGCTGACGCCCATCAATTGAGTCGCCACTGCGACCGCGGAAATTCCAGAACCGAAGAGCTTCATGATTTCGATGTTGGAAAAAGGTCTCAATTGTTGCGCTGAATAAGAACGACGAGTGCTGTGAGCTACCAGCCTCGGGATCTTGGCTTATAACGCGAAACTAGATTGCCAGCCCTGCCATTTGTATAACCATGGGACTCACTGCAGAGCCTACATTCATGAGTACATGAACAGTATGACATGGTTATGGGGAGGATGCGCATGAAATGCTACCAGATTCAGTAAGGTTGCTGACCGTAGGATTGCATCACCTAGGGTGCATGCAACCATGCTACGTTCCATGCAATCCTCCTGCACTAAAAATAAATTTGTGTGCTGCTTATACAATTGACGTCATCCCGGTCGTGATAGCCTCTACGTATCATGCGAGCGTCGCTTATGTTGATGAATGCGGTAAAAGACCACATGTTCCGCCGCGGAAGCCCCTGTATAAATGTGTCCTGCGCTGCGGAGATCTACTTCTGGCACAGTTACTGAATTCAAACCGCTGTGGGAAGCAAATTCCTGCAGGCGGGCATACATTGTGGAAACTCTATCAGGCATACCTCGCGTAATCTAGCACGTGAAAATCGTGTCCTCGCCTCCCCATGGTTCCCTTCCTGGCCAGGCCCAGCTCCGCGTCATCGTGACACTCCGAGATGCTACTCCTCATGGTTGCAGGTGGCGCCGCGAACTACGGTACCAGAATCATGCTTGCACGGATTTCGTTCCGTCCGCTCCTGCGCTCGCCCTTGAGCGGACCAAACACTAGGGCGTTGTCACGAGCGAGGTGCCCATAACAAGGATACCCTCCATCGCGCACGCCCCGCAGGCAATATCGGAGGACCCCTCTTCTTCAAGGCTCTTGAAGAAACAACGTATGATGTAGTCTTCGGGCTTTTCTAACCTTGTATGCACTTTGTAAGAGTTCAGCACCAGGCATTGATCCGCCAGGATTCAATGACAGCACGTTTCTCGCGTGCGACTCGAACATGAAACCTCATTGGTGAAGGCGAGTGTTTCAACGAGGGCGCAGCTGGTGGCCACGTTGTTTTAAACTCTAGCTCATGAACAGCTCTCAGCTCTCCCTCTTATTAGCAGGTGACGCGACCAACAGTCTTATGTCAGCTGTGGCTAATTCATTGCTACAGGAAGGAAATTCTTGCTTGAGCAGCACACTCGTAACCTGTGCTCGCGTGCGGGAGAGCCTGACGCCGGTCACTCAAGCATCGTCCGTGGACTCGCATAACGCGAAGTGTAGAGATTCAGAGGTTCAAAAATTGGAAGGCTACGCCTAGCTAGCTCTAGAGAAGGGCGTGTCATGGACGTAATAAAGTTCACTGGGGCGACTCAGTACCATATATGGCAAAGGTACTGCATCAAGAACATCGTCAAGGGTTGAGTGTGCCTTCAGCCCTCACCTCTACTGTATCATTGCCTAGTACCGCATGGCACGTCACGCGCTGCGCTCTTTGCAGCTACATGTTAGATGCTAATAACACATAAGAGATATTGAAGAGAGAGATCTGGCTTCTCAGTATCTCTTCAGCCTTTGGTCTGAATGTGAGAAATGGCACGGCTGGCTAGTCTAGCTACCAAAGGATAAGTTACAGATAGCAACTTGGTTCCTTACGTAGTAGAGAGTTTCCAAGTATGGGGGTTAGTGGATGCAGTACACAATATAGCTAAACTTTTCACAGTCCTATCTTAATCAGAATAGGTTCACGAGAGGACAAAGACAACGTCAAATATACAAAACACTAGCAGGGACAGGTAGCGTTCTACATCCACTCGGCAGCACCAGATGATGCATAGCATTTGAAGCGCTTACCACGCTCAGCCATTTCAAAGTACCGCCAAGCCCCGCGGGGACAGCATCACCTACGCGATTACAAATCAAGTAGTGTCCAAATAGAGTAGCAGAGATATCTATAGAATTCGCGCGTGTATGTCGGGATATGATAATAGCAAGTCGCCACATCGGGCGTCAGACCATCCCAAAAACGGCCTTGCATGCCGTGAGACTGCCGAGAAAAGACCCTTCGGAATATTGTTGCCCTCGAGTCAAGAGGCAGGGACACCCTGGACGGTGAGAACCTTATATTCTGTGAATATCCGGTCTTGCCGGCGCCGTTGAACTGCTCTGGGGGCACGCGAGTAATGGCCATTGCTTTCGCATAAGATGAGGGTGCTCGAGCCCGGAGATTTCATCACTGGTCGAGTCTGGGGTGTGTTGCCCATCATGGGGAAAGTTTGATTTGAGTCGGCGATCGCACACAATTATTGACCGTCTCCACTGAATAGAGTCTGTACCTGCTTCTTCATGTCTCGCATTTCAAGACACACATGGCGACAGATAGGCACAATGACTAGTGTAGAACTCTCCAGAACAACAGTCAAGACACGAAAGTTCCCGTACCTGCCAAGCCAATCTTCCAGGCACCGGAGCAAGCCCAAGCCCTTGAGGACCTGGCAACATTGAGTTTTCTCGAAACACTGGGCGGCGGCCATGCCGAGAATTCATGGCTTTCGGGCCTTGCATGACATCTCTCGGAACGAGTACAACACGCTATGCTGCGCTTTGATGTGCGTATTGCGGAAGCGATGCAGCTTGGACCACTCTAATCTCGTGCCATGACACTGCTAGAAGGCATTGATGGCGATGTTTGTGCTTCCGAGCCACTACTAGACGAGAATGCTAATCTGGGGTCACCGATGGTCGTATAACCGGGCTCGAGGACTTGTTCCACCATCCCAGCCGTCGCTGACGTCTCAAGTTGTAGCCACTGCCAAGGTCAAAGTGCATGGAGCATCGTGACCATTTCACCAGAGTCCTCCACGGGAAAAAATGATCGATGACGCTCCGTGGAGGGCGAAGTGGAGGTCGAAAAAAACGGAATTACTGACACCAACGCAAGCGAATGCGGTTGCTCCGGGCGCCCGAACCGCTAACGGACTGCCAAGGCCAGCTAACTTGGTGGTTCCAAGGATGTGCAAACTTAAGCGTGTCCAGGTCGAGACTGTCGAGGCCTAACCACCATGTTCGCCTAGAATGACCCATTCGAAGTGTCACAAAGTGGCCGACGAGTCAGGCAGACACCGGAGCAGTAATTAGTCACACAAGCCAAGCAGACAAGCAGGAGAGGCAAGTGTCGGATCGGGTCGCGAGCCTTGCCTTATCGTATAGAGTTTTGGTCTAGCCCCCCAAGGTGGGCAGATCCAGGGGAGGGGTCCCTGCCGCTCAACCCTTCTAGAACTCCACATCATATGCCTGACCCTTTTGCGGTTCTACCATGCCGAGGCCTGCCCAAAGAGGACATCACTAAGCGCCAATATCCACCTTCATCGGGTGACTGACTGAGCCTGCTTTGCGTCATGGGTGCAAAAATGCAGCGCGTGCTCTGCCAAGCTGTACGCAAGGAAGTTCAAATGCCATGTGTTTGGATACTGTTATGAAGCTCGTGACAGTATTGCAGCGCCGCCCAGACCCAGAAGGCCAGTCCGCCAATGTTGGCGCAGCCGGGTACGAGAGCCACACGGAACTCGGCATGAGAGCGCTCGCCGCGCCACCCCCGCTCTCGAGTCTGGACCCCTGGCCGACTCAGCACTTTAATTCTCCAGCGCTCGGGTTGCCCGCGCTCGGGTTGCCCGCGCGCGGGTGGGAGAGTCAGCCAAAAAAGACCGCACGATCGACGTGATCCACCCGGATGTTGGCGGTTGTTGCGTTGTCAATGCGGGCGGCGGCGAGGATGATCCGACGACCGTGATCATCTCGCACAGCTGGCCTGTCGAGATTGCGGTCTGCAAGAAAAAGCACTTGGTATCTTCGCACAATGCTTGGCGGTCTTAGTCCTGAGGAGACCACGCCGACTCTGGCAATGATGAGCAACCAAGCGGGTGCGCGATCGCATCGGATCCGCGATCGAAATGGGACCACCGAGGAACAGCCCGGTGGTTTATGTGCTTTCCTGATGGCGATTGTTCTGCACTACGATGCTACGGACAATGGGTTTGTACGTTGCAGTTCGTGCATCAGCATGCTACCATGTCTCGTTCACTCTGGACAGCTGACAATGCCAATGTTACACATTCAGAGGGGCATGGTGGTGCCTGCCTGCCTGCCGCAGCATGACTTAAGGGGCCTGTACGAGCATGGGGATGGGCGGACCTGGCGCGCGTTGGGGCAGGCAAACTTGACTTTCAACCCCAGCCCGTCCGTACCTTTGTCCGGAGGTTTCCATTAGCTCAGCACGTTGTTCTAACGTCATGGCACGCTCGCTCACCGTGCCGGGACCTCTCCGTACCATCCGTGCCGGCTTGTCGAGCCGCGATGCTGTCGCAAGGAACCCTGTGCAGGCGTTTCAGTGAGGTGCCGGGTTGAAGCTCGACAAGATTGACAAGAAGAAGCGGGACCTTTGCTCGTATGGACATATCCAGAGACAACACGCACAATGGCGTGAGGCGAGGGGGCAGCCGATGGAAAGGGGCAGCAGGGCCGGGACGACACGGGCCGGGGCTTGGGTGGGACCAGCTACTCAGGCATAAGGATGCCCTGGCAGCCCACGGGCCAGTCGTGGTCGTACAAACACGAGCTGGCACGAAAATCGAGGGAATCAACGCTGGCACGGTTCGAGCGTGTTCTGTATGACTGCAAAGCGAGTCACCCGAGCAAGACGGGCAGGACTGCAAGCAAGCACTCGGTGTCTCGCCCACTCATTTCGTGAGATGCGTCATAGGGCTGGCCGATGTCCCGAGATGTGCTGAAATGTAATCCTGGTTCCCGGCTGAGCCGCCAGCTTTGACTACAGACCAGGTATATTGGCACAGCTCTATGCAGCGTCACGTCTGCCGAGCCGACCTGCTGGAGAAGTAGGCTATGGCGAAAAACCAGTGCGCATCTGCAGAGCACACTCCCAAGCGGATGTGAGGGAAATGACGCATGGTGCAGTGTGCAAGGAGCACCGGCACGTTCGGGTATTACTGCACCAGCAATTGCACCGATGCGCTAAGAGAGCACCGCAAGAACAGTTTCAACGCCTGTCCTGGAAGACAAGATCGTGGCAGCCTTGCCCCATCGGCGGAATTGTCTCAACAGCGTCCCACGGGGCCGGAGAACCAAGAGTCCTGATGGTATGGTGCTGGCAGTGAGTGCAGCTTTCGCAACGCTAGGAACAGGCATGTCTCATGACAAGCTCAAGTAAAACAGGCACCAGATGCGTGGTGCCCGTTGGCCAAGGGCCCTGAGCTTCGGCTCCCAAACCCTTCTTGCAGCTTGGAAAGCAAATTAATACGACTCAGGACGTCTTGGCGATGCCGTACGGGCGGACTTTCAGTAACCAAAACGCACTCGCGCTCTGTCCAATAGGCCACCTAAACGATGTGTACGGGGCACAGTTGTATACGGCTCTTGGCGCGTCTGGGGCTTGCGGCTAGGGACCTTTCGGAGCATGGGCAAGGGCTCACCCCTGGGCCTGCGGCCCTTGTCAGTATTGGCATCGTGCCCCGCCTCCCTCTCAGCGCATAAAGACAAGTTGCATTGGTCAAGTTGGGATGGATTTTTGCTGGACTTGAATTGGGGCATCCGTTGTCCTGAGCTTTCCTCAGACGTCAATGAATGGACAGGGCTTCGCACAAAAAACAGCGTGGGTGCTGGATCCACAACCGTGCGCAAGCGTACTCCGGAGCAGACAGCTAGATACCCGCTGGCGAGTCTCGAAGCGACGTATTAACCGGGGCTGGATCAGGCGCTCAGCTGAAGGGGAAAAGAACTGGCACGTCGGCGCCTCATCCGCAGCTGCTTAAGTATGGCGGGTCCCTGACCGCTGGGCCCGGGTCACTTCCGAAGGAACAATAGAGATGGCAATAACTAAACGCCGGACCGGCTGTGGCGCGGCCATGTCGTCTCGTACATGGTCAGGGACCTATCAACAGCTCCTTTCCGCTCCCCCTCTCGTCATAACAACATGGACTGCTGATCCGTGGGCGGGGTGCTCTGAGTCGACCGTAGCTCTTGGCAAGCTCGTCTTGCCAGCTGAATCTGTATGCTCCAGGCAGGCTAGGGCAGTTAGCGTTGTGCCGATGAGGGCAAGGTTCAGTCATTTCCTAGCCTGGTTAGCCACTGCATCGACGGTGCCACTGCGTCCCATTGTTGTTGATAGGCTAGACCAAGATCCCCAGCCGCCTGTGCGTTCAAAAGTGCACGAAAACTGCAGGATGATGCCACACCCCGTCGGCTTCCCACAAAAGCCATGCATGGCTGGGCGAGGCTCCTCTCCGACCACCCACTTCTGGCCGGGGCTCCCAGTACCGGACGCTGCCTGCATGAGGCGACAAGGGTGGTTGGCTTTCGGGTTGGGAGAGTCGGCCGTCGGCTACGGCGGAGATGGGAGGACGAGAAGCAGTGTATATCAACAACGGCCGCCCGCTGCCAGAGGAGCGCCTCTATTGTGCTATTCCACCCAGCCGTGAAGCCTCAACATCAAAGGGAGAGTCAACTCTTGATCTTCACTCCTCGTGGCCAGTATCTACCTACCACAGTCAGTCGTTACACAACAACCAATATTCAAGATGCACTTCAGCACCAGCAACATCCTTTCCAGCCTCCTGCTCGTGAGCAGTGCCGTTGCCACTCCCGTCGCCATCCTCGAGGACCGGGACATTGAGGGCCGCGCAGTCCCCGTCGGCCAGGCCATCTTCAAGTGCACAGTCCCCGGCACCATTGCCCTCACTTTCGACGATGGCCCATACGCCTACACCCAGAAGTGCCTGAACCTTCTCAAGGACGCTGGCATGCGTGCCACCTTCTTCGTCAACGGTCAGAATGTCGTACGTACAACCCAATGGCCAACCAGTCGTGACTGTGGCATCAGTAACTGACCAATATAAACATCACCAGGACACCATCACCAACCGTGCTCCTGCCATCCAGCGCATCATGACCGAGGGCCACCAGCTCGGTTCGCACACGTACGTCCCCACTACTCTGCACGGCAGCATCTGAGCCATGCAAGTTGCTGAAATTGACTTTGCCCCAACAGATGGAGCCACCCCTACCTCACCCAGCTCAACGAGGCCCAGGTCCGCACCCAGATGCTCCAGCTTGAGAACACCCTGCTCCAGATGACTGGCAAGATCCCCACCTACATGCGCCCTCCTTACTTCGACTACAACCAGCAGACGCTCAACATCATGGGCTCTCTCGGCTACAAGGTCATCCACGCCAGCATCGACACCCTCGACTGGCAGTGGCACGAGCCGAACAACTTCCAGCAGGCCGTCGAGAAGTTCCGCACCGAGCTCAACGCCGGCGGCTCCATCTCGCTGACCCACGACATCCACTACGGCACCGTCAACTACATCCTGCCCGAGCTCATCAAGATCGTCAAGAACCGCGGCCTCCGCGCCGTCACGGTCGGCGAGTGCCTCGGCGACCCGGTCGCCAACTGGTACCGCGGCGCCCGCACCAGCACTCCTCCCCCGGCCCAGAACCCGCCTTCCAATGGCGGCGGCAACATCGGCCCCGGCGGTGCCTGCGGTGGCAACAACCGCTACAACTGCGCCTCGGGCCAGTGCTGCAGCCAGTACGGCTACTGCGGAACCACCACCGAGTACTGCGGTGCTGGCTGCCAGCCTCTCTTCGGCCGCTGCAACTAATAAGCATGCTGCACTCGGTCGGAGACGATCCCGTTTTCAAGGAGAATGGACAAAATGCATATAGTCGTGGCTAAAAACATACAACGGAGCATCGCATTGCGTTCAGCATGCCTTGCGTCGGGTTGAGAAGGACTCAGGACATATACCCCCTCTTGGATATACTCGCTAGACTTTCTTATCATCATAATACCATAATGCTAAGTGCACATACAACAACGATGCAGTACCCACGGCTTTTTTCCCCCGTCACGTAATGCACATTTCTCAGGCACGGGCACGTTGCATTGGTTCGTTCGGTCGGTCGGCGCGCACTCCACACCTGGTCTTACCGTGGCGTAGACAACCTCAAAGTCCGTGCATGCAACGCCTCGACGCAAGGGCGGCTCCTTCAGCCCTACGACGGGTCCCACTAAGATCTGAGATCTTGTCAAGTCGGCTGGCGCTCAAGTATGGCGTCAGAACCCCGAGAGTGGATGGCGAGGCAGGGGTGAGACCCCGAGATCTGAGCAAAGTTGCCAGGTATGGCAAGATTGCCTAGATTGATTCGTGAGGTCCCCGAGGCCCGCCTCCTGGATGTGCGGGGCCAGGGATGGACAGCTGTAACCCGACGACATTGTGTCAGTGCGTAAGCGCGATGCTGTGCCATACTGTTCTGTCCTTCAAGATGTTCTTATGCCATTGCAAGAATACTGTGGAAAGGCAAACCGTGATGTTGGCACGGCTTTGTGTATTGCCTGGTTTAGTGTTGTGAATGCTGGTGAACGCTCACTGATTTGTTCCTGGTCGAGAAACACCCGAAACATGGACTTCCTGCACAGCTACGGTCATGTGCTACATTGCGCCATCCTCTGAGCGGCTTTCGTTGTCTGCTCTAGATGCTAGCGCTTTCGGAGCTGATGCATCGAGGTGGCCTGGTGATTTGAGTCGATTTCCATCCTGGCTCGGGGAGCGTGCCGCGTGGTATCGAGCGCGTATTGGCCAAGCGGAAGGCACATGAGACTGGCGCAGAACGCCATGTTCGTTGGACAAACTGGGAAACGGACAAATGTTGACTTCTACCATCATGTCCATCACCTGATGTCCAAAGAAAGCCCATATCATGCAGCAATGACCTGCTCTTGGTTTTGCCCAGCATCGTGTTCCTGCCACCTCGACTTATCACGAGCGAATATAGCCATTTGTGACCTTGCAGCCTCGAGTACGACGGGGATGACTAGGATCAACAGGCACAGAATCAGAGGAAATCGGAGTTGGTGTGTCGCGTTCTGAATAGGTGCGTTGGCGACATAGCTAACCCAGGCCTGCACTCAAATGCAAGATGTTAGTACTGAACACATCCAAACTGTGGGTACAAAGGATTTCAGGCCGCGGACATTGAGCTCGTCATGGCAGAAAATCTTTGCCCGGTCCACAGACAGTCGGTACAGAGCGGATACTCACGGTAGCGCACGAGAGGACAACCTGCAATCCGAACCATTGCACCTCGTTTCCCTTTGGCATTAGCTCAGAGTAAAGTACCCGAAACGAGGAGTTGACAATGGCACCAGAAACGACCAAAATGAGGTTTTGAACGTAGAATTCCCAGCGATGCTTTTCGTGGAGAACCGGAGTTTGCCACGCGGTTAGTCAAATCTTTTTCATAGTCAATTATGGGGAGGGTATTAGAGACCAGACTCACCTTGAAGCCAAATCCTACTGACTCGGAAAGTCCGATGCAGCCCCAGATCGGGATTACGAGCGCCAGGGCATAGCCGACAATCAGCCATGCTTCCAGACGAAGGACCGGCCGCCACGACTGTACGCCGAAAAATAGCCACTGTGCTAGTAGAGACATCAAATTGCCCGCCAACGAGTACATCGAGTATTCCAGCGTATCTGGAAGGATCTCGACAAAGTACAGCTGCGAGGTCACCGACCTAAGGGCAAACGTGGTATCGACGTAGATTGTGTAGGAGAGAAGCAGAATCGCCATGTTCTTGCGGGCGAGCAAGTCCTTCAAGGGCACAACGAGCTCTAGCCATAATGCCTTGCCATGCTTTGGGGGCTTGGCCGCGACTTGTGGCAGCCCTAGGTACAACACGACCGATCCTGCGATGGTGACGAACCCGACGATTGTGGTCACAAGCAGACCGGCAGTCTGAGCAGCCGTAGTCGGCAAAGTCCGTGCGAGAATTATGACAACGACGAGAGAAAGGATGCCGCCGGCTGACACTGCGATATCCCCCATGATGGACATTTTGAAGCCGTGCCACCGTGCTGTTGACAGTGTCTTCCAGGGAGCAGGAGACGGCGCGGATATTGTGGGTTCAGGCAATATCTTGCCAAAACTCTGGTCATTCATCGCCCCCCCATTGCATGTAGTATCCCGATCAACTGGTGCGATTATTCGAGCGTTCTCCTCGGCGGTCCGCATACAGTGCGGTATGAATATGTTGAACCCCACGATTATGGTGTAGCTGAGGACGGCGAAGACGACGTAAAGCGCCAACAAGGCGTCGAAGTCGGAAGCGGTTGAAACCCGCAGCCAGTGGACTGGCGTGCATACTGCTCCGTATAAAATAGCCATGATGGACACCAGCAGGGCCTTATTCTCTGTCACAGCCGCGATAGGAGGCTCCACGTTAGCCAAGGATCTCCGCCGCCTCCTAGACACCGAATTACTTACTCCAGAAGTCGGCATATGCAGTCACAAGAACAGCACATGCGCCTCCAACCGCGAAGCCAATGGCATTCAGGTAGAGGAGGACAGAGTTGAGATCAACCAGTTGGCTGCCCAAAGGCACGAGACAGAAGTCGAGGCATGACCCACCGTTGCCATCGCTGCCAATGGTGAAGCCTGTCACCTGGACCTGATACACCACATATGTGCCAAACACGGCAAACGGGATGCCGACTAGGCCAAGTCCAAACGTATAGGCATAAAGCGCCGTGTTTTCTTCGCGGAAGCGGAATATTCTGAGTGGCATGGCGGATATAGTGAGAACGATGGTTGCCGGTTGATATAGTGAAGCAACCTGCCAGGTTTCAGCCAGCACGCATGGCTTTCTACAACGGCAACATGCTGCTGATTGGCTTCATACATGTATACTCTGATAAAATATTTGCCGTGTGCGTACTTTGAACTAATTTGGCTCCTTCATAGGTATAGACCGGTTTGAGCAGGTTTGAGGGGCTTTTCTGTCCAGGGGTCCGGGTGTTGTGAGAGAGATCCACCATACCATGCCACAGGATTCTGCATCGTGGCAAAGAGGAAAAGCAGTTATTTGCTCTTTATTGCGCAGCCACCTCTGATATTACTCAGCCAACGGGGAAAAAATGACCCTCGGTACTCTGCCCCGAGGTGGCACTACGCCGCCGCCTACATGCGGTGCGTTGCGATATAAAACTAAACACGAATGAGTGCACATGGCGCATGTCGCTGTTGGTATTTCCAAAGGCTTGAGGCTAGTGACTAACACGCTCTAAACACTATACACGAATCTGTCCCATAACTATGGCAGCCACGTAAAATGGGACAAATGCCATAAGAGACCGCTCGTACGTGTTCCGGTCTGCATTGCTCCCAGTCGCAGTCTGCGATGATGATGAGGCTCCTGTTTGAGATGCTGATGATACTTCGGTCTGAGATGAGTCTTCTGTCTCCGATGGTGTTGAGGCTTCTGTCTGCGATGGCGTCGCTGGTTGTGTAGCTCCCTCCGTGTTGGGTGCGGTGGATGACTGTGACGGTTCATGGCTCGTCGAAATTGCTGTTTGTTGCGATGTCATTCTGGATGAGGATGGGGTTGTTGTTTCCGATGTCGGGCCTGTCGTTGAATCGATTGGCGAGAGGGTGTGTTGTGTACTGGAAGATTCTGTCAGCGATTGTGTCTCTAGTGGCGATGCGCTCGACGTTGGTTGTGTAGAAGATGTTGCAGAAGACCCTGTTGATGCCTCTGGAGCTGAGACCGTTGCAGACCTTGATGTTGCCACGACCGTCACCGCTGGCCCTGCTTCTCCGCCGAGTGCCAGACCACGCATATAGTCATAAACGGTGCCATTCGCAGCTGGCACGCCAGCCGAAAGAGAACCAGGCGCCAAGAAATCACTGGTCGCATCATACGCCACTGTTCCGGGACACAGGGGGAAGAACACTGGCCACATGGCCGTGTACCCCAGCACGCTCTGTTGTGATATCCAGTATTCGACGAAAGCGGCGCGACGGGTTGCGTTCCACTCTCGCATGAACACGCACGGCTCTGACGAGAGCCCGTCCTGCGGATTGCAATGTATATGCCCCAGCAGAACCGTGCCCGTCCCTGTATCCGAGATATATGCCTTCGTAGCGCTCAACTTGGCCATGTCGATCCCGTATCCGAAGCCTGTCGAGTCGTCCGGGCCGTCGACGAACGCGACTACGTTGGCTCCAGTCGGCACAATCCAGCTCTCGCCCTCGGCTCCCCCGCCAATGTTACCGCCGACCGTCTGCCCCTTGTTTGCTGCGTATTCATTGATCGCCGCGATCAAGTCTGGTCGCTTCCGATGGGCAGCCGAGTAGTAGTCGAACCACCATCCGTTTGGGTGGAGAATATTGTCGATTTGCGTCATCTGTGCAACCAAGGCGTCCGCGTCAGGGTAGGCCTTTTGGCTCCCACTCTTGCCGGGATTCAGATTCAGCTCGACGTCGAACTTGGCATTAGGCGATTCGGCAAGAACGGCCGCGCGGATCGTGTTGAAGTCGCTAATCTGGAGCCGCGACATAGTCAGGACCGCGCACGACCAGAGCTCTGCGTCTTGCCCTTACGAACCATGTTGTCAGTCAGATCCATACCATACCGCAGCCGCAGAATCGAAGAGACATAGGTTGGCCTCATTCCTGCGATCGCGGCAGCCACTGCACTGATATCCACGCGATTGATGTTGCGCTCGTCGCCGTCCGAGATCGTGCCCTCCGCGTCCGTGCTAGCTGCTGCCAACGTATACTGCTGATACTGCCATACCCGGGTCATGAGCGGTCGCCGAAATATTTCGGTGAGGTCGGCAGTGGCTGTGCCGCTCGCTTTGCCCATGAGACTCAGCAATATTGTCGCAACAACGGTCACTCGCAGTGTCGTAATCATGGCCGGCCACCGAAAGCATAAGACACTGATACTTGAGAAGTGCCCTTTCTACCGGTATAGGGATCTGTGAAGCTCAGTACGCCTAGCAATCGGGAGAGATGTGTAACTCATCATCGTCACGCGGCCACAGCTGCGCAAGGTGAGGCGAGCTGGTAGACCAAACCGAGTCAGAGACAGTAGCAGTGCTGCATACGTCATGGCACGGGATAGTCGCTACCTCAATGCGGCTGCGGCCACAACGGCTCAGGCTTGCACGTCCAAAGTGCCGGATTCGCAACGTGTCTCACTCGAGCCGATAATCAGGCTTTCACTTAGCCGTGTGCGGCCCAATCCCACATATGAGCAGATTAAAGGTCCAAAATCTTGCTTTCGGTTTCATGCTCGGGCTAGGTTCGAGGGCAAGGCATGCCAACGTTCGTGCAGGTCGCGTTGTTTATATCGTTACGGTAGGCTAACACGGGAAGCAATTGTGTTCCTGCTGACGGTCCCTTATTCATGGCAGGCACTGCTGCAGGCTTGGATTTGAAAGTTGCAAAAGTAAGTGCTAGCAGCTGGAAACCACATACTCGGCCAAAGCCCGTCCGGTATAGACATCGCATTTTCGACAGGGCGACCCAGGCAGATGTGTCAGGAGAAGACTTGGCTCCAGACGTTGAACCACAGCACGTCATGTTGCTCTGAACGGGTGATGCACGTGGAGCACGTACCCCATCAGAGTAAAGGACGGCGTAATCAAACCGCATCTGGGCTGTCGAATTTCAGCGCCTGCTCGGAGCAAAACCTGCGGGATTTAGTATTACGCAGGTCCGGAGCTGCGCTCTCGCGTCGGCTGGGACCTGACCTGGCGCCAGGTCAAGATCTGCATCAGCCTCCCTGCCGCGTTTCCTTGTCGAGAATGCCAAGATAGCGGACAGGCCGCTTGATGGTCCAGGTGTCACGCCTCGCTCAAGAGCTAACCCAGTCTGGACAAAAACACGAGGAACTTTGCGGCGATTGCTTTTTATGAATCGCTCTTATCGGCCGCCCAGGCTCCAATGGCGGATCGTCATGCAGCACTGACAGCTTCACGTATCGTGTCGGTGAGTTCCTCCGAAGTTTGATGGTAGTGGCCACGGCTCTCCATGGCTAAGCGATTCGAATCACTGCAACAACACCCCATCTCATTCGATGGGTCCAGTCCCAGCCGAGAAGCAGAAGCCTAGCAAGGACGAACATGGACAGGAGTTGATCACCGCCAGCGCGGGCGCATTTATGGAGTGCCAAGCACTAGATTGGTGAAAGCATTTGCCGCATCCGTTGATGGTGAAAAATGAGGCTCGTGGCTGAATGTTGGCAAGTCGGCATTATCCACAGGGTCGAGCCCAAATATCCCCGCGTGGCGGCGACTCTCGCTTCAGATTTACAGTATGGTGCACACATTCTGCTGATTTGCTAGTCTTCGGAAGCCCGGAACGACCCCACGTACGCTGCGTAATCAGTGAGGAGGTTGCAGATCCGGAGACCAAGTGGAGAGCTTGGGCCTGCAATGCGCGAGTCGTGGACACGGGTTGACGCTTGCTGGCAAGCGATCCTAGCGGAGCCCATACCCAAGGTATGTTCCGGGAAATAGAGTTCAATGGCTTGGCCAGCCCGCAAGTGGTCCCCGATCTTCCACAGCGCTGGGTACTCAATTGTGCGTCCTTCAAGATTTTGAGCATTGTCACATCAGGTGAGGGGGAGAATGGTCGACACGCCCAGATTGCCTGTACTGTGAAACGAGGGAGCGTCCTCCCGCCGCCCTGCATTCCAGGCGCATCGTTGCCGGAAAAAAAAATTGATTGCATGGCGGCTGGCCAGCGCTTTGAGATTAGGTTCACCTTGGTGTAGTCCAGCCCAGCCCCCAAGGCCAGGCTCGCGTGTGCTAGCCAGGATCCCGGACCAGATGATGCGGACATGTGCTTACCTTCGTGGCCCCTACCCCACGTCCGGCGAAATCCGTCCGCTGTTGTGGAAGGTAATATATGGGGAGCACTGCTCGCCAGCCCATACATGCAGCTGCCGTAGCTGGTCCACTCTTGCTGACTTCTGACAGGACCCCGTGAAATGTCACCAGGCGAAACCGCAGTTTTGCGAGGCTCTTCCTCCACGGTGCTCGCTTGTCGAAACCGTGCCGTCGAGGCGTCTCGCTCCAGACAGCCAGGATGGTGTCTCCAGTGGCGGTGATTGTGAGTCTGTCTGCACACCATCCACGGGTAGTATTTGACGCGACTCCCGCTGACTACGCACTTCTCCCCAGGCGGCGGAATGGACCCTGGTCACACTGGCTTACGTCTTTCTTGGCCTGCGGTTGACCGTGAGGATCACACAGCGACAGACAAGCCTCATCTGGTCCGAAGTATGGCTTGTTCTGGGCGCGCTATGGCTGTTGGGACTGGTCATCTGCGACACACTCACGTTTGAGGCCGGCGCGATGTCAGATTTCAACACGGTCACCGTTCACATCCTGCAGGTTCGTCAATTGACTTGTCTCTGGCCAGGATGCATCCAAGCCTCTCTCCATCAAAACTGGGTACTTACGCTGCCTCGCTAGGTCCGGTTCGCGACCAACTACCTCTTTGACGCTGGGCTGTACTTTCCGAAGATGAGCATGCTCACGATCTACTTCCACATCATGCCGCGACATGAGAGGCTACTGCGCTGGGCACTGTACTGTGTGGCTGTCTTCACGGTCAGCTCCTTTGCCGTCACCATCTTCATGGACACGTTCCTGTGCGGGGCGGATCCATCGGTCAACTGGTCAACCGAGCCCGGCGCATGCTCATCATTCTCTTCAGAGCTGTTGTTCCGTCTGAACTGGTCGCTGTGCTTTAGCACAGAGGCAATGCGTGCGTTCCGCCAATCATTCCCCTTGATCACTCACTTGTCACGAAAGCTCGTCTGCTAACACATCATGAACAACAACAGTGTTCCTGCTTCCGATGCCGCTCCTCCGAACCCTTCGCACAGCCAAACGCAAAGAACTCGCAGGCCTCATATTCCTCTTCAGCCTTGGCATAATCACACTCGGCGTCAGCTCCGGCCGGTTCGCGACCATGATCACGCTCGGGAATGACATAAGCCTGTGTACGTCCCAGCCTCCAATCAAGAAGAAAACGCGAAGGACCCCTGCCGACCGCTTGCCATCAAGATGCTCGACAGTCAACCCCCCGCCCCCCTCTCTCCTGATATTGGGCTTCTCATGCTAACGTAATATCCTAACTCGTCCGATACAGACATATGGGCCACTGCCGAATTCTCCATCAGCCAGATCATCGTCTCCTCCATGGCGCTGCGACCACTCATGAAGCGCGTCTGGCGCAGCATGTCGTCGACCATCACCCCCAAGCCGCGCTCGAGGACCAGCGGCGGTCACGTACGGTTCCACAGCCACAGCAACAGCAACCCGAGTCGGGGGCAGCACGACAAGGACAGCCACAATGGTCACGGCAGATCAAGGGGCGGCAGCATCAGCCATGTATTTCGGAAACACGCGGCATCTCAGGCTCAGAGTGGCGGCGGGACGAGCGGAAGTGGTGGGTCGACGAGTGGCCGCGGCGGGAGCACCCTGGATACCTGGCAGCTCACGAACATCAGCGAGGTGGAACTCCAGCGGTACGATCATGTAGGGAGGGAGAATGTCAGTCACACGGCAATGTGCTGGAGCAATGCTGGAGAGGCTGTCGGCGAGCGGCCCTTGGACGATCTCGAGACTGGTGAGGTTGACCCACAAGGCCTTAGGCAACCCGGAGGAGCGGAACATAAGGATACCGGGTCGAGGATACAACAGCGGTCCAGCATCAGTATAGACCTTGTTTAGTATCACGACGGTTAATGTTCCACTGCCGGTCAGTCTGCCATGAGTGGCCGCATCTCGTGGCGTGACGAGTTCTCTGTAATGTTGCCTACGTGGGGCTTTGTGGTGCCATGACGGTAGACCTTCCGTTGTTGATGGAATGAGAGATGAGACAAAAAGGTGAGGAATCTCAACGATGTTGGTGTCAAGAAGACGGTAAAGCTGTCCCCTAGCCTCTGGGTGGCCAGTGACTTTCTAGTCATACCACTGACTGGCCTCATGAGCAACAGCAAACTGTACCAAGCACAGTTTCAAGTGAATCTGTGGATCTCTTTCACATAGCACCAATCGGAACGAGTCGGCTGCATGACACATCCCCTTAAAGCATGTGGCTGCCAGCCACAATCTGAGGTAAGCACCAGTGGAGGATATCGTGGACCACACAATTCCAAAAGTCCCAAGGGCCCTGAAGCCTGTTGATAGCTCAAAGACTGAGATGGCCGGTTCGATTCCAAATCGTAATGCAAAGAGCTGGTGCCAAGGCGTTGGGTGCAACGTCACGGTTGAATTCGCTTACAGGCTATTGGGTTGTTGATAAGGCAACGGAACAGCGTTCTCCCCCTAACAGCTCCTGGGCGACTGTTGAGCACGATATTCGCCGACCACCAAGCCCGCGAATAGTGTACAGATGTGGCTGGCACTGTTCCGTGACGGAGGGTCGAGGTAGACTTGTCAGGTCCCTCGATCACGGTCGAATCGTCAGTGTGTCGATGAAAGAATGCGTAGAATGCCTCCCACGGGTCCACGTGTCGTACTTTCGAGAGAGAGTGCGGGTGCGAGGGCGATCAATTTTGAAACAGGCATCCAGATGCAGTCAGCGTGGCATGGGTCCTTGCCACCAGGATGAATATCAAGTCACGACCCCGATCTGGGCTCAATCAGCGCCCGCCCTTCAGTGGCTCGGTCTGGGTGGAGCCGATGCTCGCGCTCGCAGGCGACGGGGGACTAGTCTAGTACTGCATGCTCACGCCCTAGGGCTGCGCCGTCGTCGGTCAGCGGGACTGTGCCGCTGTCAGCATGGAGAACCGAGTGCGACGCCCCCGCCTCCTGCCCTGTTTGTGGCAGGCTATTGGCCAGATTGTACGCCCGAATGCGAACCACTTCAGAGTCATAGGGCTGGTGGTGTCAAGCCTAGCCTGGTGCGAATGCGACCATTGTCTTGATGAAGGGCTCTGGGAGTGTCTACAAGTGCTGACGGTGCCTTATACGCCATGATGCCTATAACAATGTCATTCTCGTCCGTTGAACAGGGTGCCCAAGTCGTGACTCCATCAGCATACAAACGCCACGCCGGCAACGATAACAAACTGTCACAAATACTAGTCCGCAGCCCAAACATCGTCAGCCACGAACAGAACCAAACGATATAAGCAAGTAAAGGTCTGTTCCCACGCACACTCAAGAACAACAGCTTGAACATCATCAACGTATCGCCCCTCGTCCAAAGCCCCCCAGGTGCCAACTTCCACCACACCACACTACGTCCGCTAAAGCGACCTGACACACGGGAATCCCACACAAACATACCACGACCAGGAGACAACATGGTTTACCCAGTGATTGTTGTTGGCGGCGGCCCCGTTGGCCTCGTCGCCGCCCACGCCCTGTCCCGTGCTGGTGTTGACTTCCTCCTCCTCGAGGGCCGCCCCGATATCGTCTTCCACGCCGGCTCCGACCTTGTCCTTACCAATTCAGGCATGCGGGTCCTCAACCAGCTCGCCCTCCTCGAACCCCTCGACAAAGTGAGCACAGATCTCGACGTGATGCAGCGCGTTGATCACCAGGGCCGCAACATTGGCGATATCGACTTTCTCGCGTACCAGAAAGAATTGTAAGTCACCCAGTATTCTGCTCGTTTCGCCGTGTCCGAGCACGGCCAACTAACCATGAGTTTCTTCCTCCAGCTTCGGCTTGGCTCCCCGCGTCCTCAGCCGCCATGACATAAGCGCGGTCTTCTACGACAGTCTACCTGGATCTATAAAATCCCGCCTCCTACCCAACAAGCGCGTGGCCAGCCTTGCGAGTAACGCCAACGGCGATGGCGTCGTCGTCACCTGCCGGGATGGCAGCGTGTACGAGGCATCCCTCGTCATCGGGGCCGACGGCGCCCACAGCATCGTTCGCCAGCAGATGCGCGAGCTCGCCGTCCAGCACAACGCCACCCTCCCTGCCGACTCCATGCCTGCGCCCGTCAACGACGAGCAGCCCTTTCTGACAACCTTCCGCTGCCTGTGGCTGCGGTTCCCCTCCGTCTCGGCTATTCCAGTCGGCACGACGAGCGAGACCCACGGGCCCATCGCGACAACGCAGCTCTTTGCCGCCGAAGACACCACCGTCTTGGCTCTCTACGAGCGCCTCGACACCCCGACCCGTGACCGCATCCACTACACCCAGGCCGACCAGGACAGCGTGGCCGCCCGCTGGGGCAACCTCCTCGCGGCCAAGGGCAGCGACATGACCATCGCGCAGGCTTGGGCGGCACGCACCGAGAGCGGCCTCGTGAACCTCGAGGAAGGCGTCGTCGAGAACTGGAGCTTCGACGGGCGCGTCGTGCTCACGGGGGACGCTGCGCATAAGTTCACCCCGAGCACAGGGGCCGGGTGCAACAACGGCATCGTCGACATTGTCGCGCTCGTCAACGAGCTGTACCCCATCCTCCCCTCGTCTGCCTCGCCGGACCGCCCCATGCCCGGCAAGCACGAGGTCGCCTCCGCCCTGCAGCGATATCAGAGCAAGCGCCACGGCGCGGTTACCGCTGGGTGTGCCTACTCCGGGCAGGTCACCAAGAGCTCATCCTGGGCTGACTGGCAGAGCTGGCTCGTGGACCGTTACGTCTTACAGTTCAAGTTCGTGCAGCGGAGACTGGCGCTCATGGGCGCCACGAGGGATACTGCCAAGACGCCAGTCTTCAGCTTCATCGAGGGCGTGGACCGCAAGGGTGGCAGCGTCCCATGGATCAAGCAAATGAAGGCCCCGACTGTGGTGAAGGTTTGAACACGGCACATGGGTGCAGTTGGGTTGGCTCGAAACGATATATGGTTTTTAATGGTTTATGCGCTTCCAGCGGGTGTTACATTAGACAGTGTTTTCAATAGCGAGCTTGATCCTTTCCATGTAGACATATTGACACCAACATTACTATCTTTCGTACCATGACTGGTCATAGGGAGTTATTAAGATTGAGCTTCACTAGTCTTCGCAAAAAATTTGAATTATGCCTTTGAATATATCCACAGTCACGATATAGAACGGCGTGTGGCACCATCCAGATGTCCTACGGCCTGGATATGCCTGTTTCTTGCCTCTTCGCAAATTAAGGGCAAGTCATATATTTATTTTGATCATCAATGCGAATCTGTGAAAGGGGTAAACAGCTGGAAGGGGGAACTTCCACCACGAGAGCGAATCAAGACACTGCATCACTGCAGGGTGAATGAAACGGCTTCTTCGTGTGTGTGATTTGGGAGGTCGCGGTCAGACACGAGCGGCACAGAGGTCACAACACGGCTGCATGCTGAACGTGGGTGTGCAGTACCGACACGCAAGCTGAATACGTAACCTACCTATACAACCCCAAATCAACGTAAATCATTTCCAGTCGCAGCCGTCCGTAGCCCGAATTTGTCGCCTGCGGGCAACAGCCAAGCTTTCCCAGCAGGACCAGGATGATTTGTCCCCCTTGCAGGCTGAGACTGACGAGGTATTGGAAACGGATACGGCAATGGAGACAACGCCTGCGCAACGGGCAGTCCCGGCTCGGCAAGCAAGATCTAGAATGCCGCAAAGGGGCCGAAAGATGGCGACGAGCGCTGCTCGTGCTGTCTGTGGGCCGATGGCTTTGGCTACCGGGTCAACGGATGCATGTCGCTCATGGGTTGGTGCTGGTAGGGGTCTGGGTCTGCCCCCAGACCATCGGCGCCCCGCTGGGAGAAAATCAAAAATTGTCAAATTGGTCTTGTACTGACCTTGACAGATGAACGGCGAGACATCTGAGAGCCTTTGTCGAGGACGAGCGTCGAGTCCAGTGGCTTTCACATCGCTGCGAAGAGACATGTGTAGGTCAAACATTTGCCCAGCTCCTTCCACGTGCAGGATCAATCCCAAGCCACGCACTCCTGGTACGACGGACATATCAGGAGGGCATCGGACATCCCAGGACGGCAGCGGACATACCAAGAGGGCAACGGACATACCTGAAGTACATGACTGGAACAGACAAGCATTGAGCCGACCCAGGACCGCCCGAGGTTGGTTGGTCGACCAGGATGATTACGGTCCAACACGGCATTGCTGCCCCGATTACCGGAGCGCTTGCCAAGGCAGGCGTTGCATGCTTTCGAAAGCAGGAGGGAAGTTAGCCTACCACCGCAGGGCTGTGGTACATATGTGACGGACAGATGTAACCCCCACCACTTCTTCCCGATTCCGACGACCAACGGCGAAGCACTCTCGGCTACTTAGTTAGCAAGCGGGTTAAGCACAAGCATTCACTCCAAAGATGCGATTCCGGAACCGGAGCAAAGCTGAGCTGACGACGACAAAAGAGGGAGGGAGGGTCTTGAGCACGGGCTGGGACAGGGGTTCACACCAAGATTCACCGGTGCGTGACCCCACAAGGCCGCCGCGCGATGTGTCAATTGCGCGCAATCTGATCATCTGATAAAAATTTTTATCACAAGCGCCATGCCGGAAAGAGGACCGCCTCGCGGGTGTGGGGTGGGACGGGTGGGACAGCCGCCTTCGTGGACGGGGGGCCCCCTGAGCTTTGCTGGTGGTGACACGGCGGGAAAATGCAGTCGCATAACTGAAGGGGCTTGGATGCAATGTCAGGCATCTATGTAGCAACTTTGTGTCTCCCAGGTGAAGATTGCCCCATATCCAGGCTGGGACTCGGCTGCTGCCATCACTTCATTATGGCGTTCATCAACCCGGAACAGGGAGGGGTCCACGACTTCGCTGGCAAGTGGTCCGCATCGACGCCACAAGTGCTCGATAGCGCCAGCAAGGTGTCACAGCTGCGGCACGGAGCGATCCAGAGCAAGCAGCGATGACGGTTTCTGTGATTCTGGGGATCCTGTGCATGTGCTCCAGCTAGATGACTTCGCTCAGCACACGAAACACCCTGTTGTCCGGCCCGAGGCTCGATCCTGTAGTCCGCTCATGGTGGATTCACCAAGCAGTCGAAGATGGCTCGGCCGACACTCTTGAACAAGATATTGTGGCCGACCTCCATGGGTCCGCTGGGCCTTACGATGGAGCTTGCTCTAATGAGCAGCTGAAGCCACCAAGGGTGCAGATCCATGCAGCGGTGGGCAATAAGCGGGCGGGTGGGACGAGGTCGCCACAGCAAAGTTATCAGATCCGTCGCGATCATGCACGGGCTACCGCACTATGTGTGTGGCACATGCCATAATTAATCCCTCGACCGAGTCAGGCAGAGCGAGCCGATGGGACACGGCTGAATGGAGCGTGGCACACACGTGCGGTGACGGACGCGGCTGGCTGCGTTCCATTCACTCGTCAATGGAGAGGGGCCGCCAGGGGCCAGGGGTTGTCATGGAGCTAGGCCCAGGCTGGCTGGTCGTTCGCCTCCTTTGATCAAATCTTATCAATCTGATCAGCAGCAGCAGGACCGAATCGGCCCTGGTCCGCCGAGGCGCCCGCATAAATACCACCTCGTCCTGCAGACCCTGCCCACTCGTGGCGATCTCCCTTCTCCTCTCCTCTCCAGCCAAGCCTGCCTCTTGCCCGCAGCTGACTTCTCGTCCCCTTCCCGCTGCTCTGAGGTTGTTCCAAGCAGGATCATTCCTGAAGACCAACAACTTCAATCACAATGGCTGTCACCGATGCCACAAGCGACCCGCGCCCGGTCGACCAGGAGAAAGGTCCTCAGGGCGCCAACGAGATTCACACCGATACCCACGCCCACTCCATTTCGGACTCGGACGATGATGCTGGCACTCGCAAGCAGAAGGGTGTCGAGGCTGTCCAGGCCGTCACCCACGTCTGGACACGCAAGATGATGTGGCTGACCTTTGTCCTGTGAGTATTTTTTTGTTCATTTGTTTATCGCAGCGAGATCTGGCGACCGAGCACTGGGATCAGACCTCATGGCAGCACGCTAACTTGGCTATTATCCCCGCCACAGTCTGTGGTTCCTGTGCTTCGCTGCCAACCTCCTGAGCTCCATCGAGGGCGCACTATCTCCCTACATCACCTCGTACTTCGAAGAGCACGGACTTCTCGCTGCCATCAGCGTCACAAGCCGGATCGTCAGTGGTGTTTTCGCCCTGGCCGTCGGCAAATACATCAACCTTCGAGGCCGTATGGAAGGCTTTATCTTCGGCATCAGCCTTATTATTATGGGCATGATTATGAAGGCGGCCTGCCAGAACATCGAGACCTACGGTGCCGCCCAGGTCTTTTATTGGGTCGGCCATGTCAATACTCTGTACATTGTCGACGTCTTCGTTGCTGATATCACCACCCTGCGTAACCGTATGCTCATCTTCTCGCTCAATTCGTTCTCATCGCTCATCACAACCTTTGCTGGCCCGCCGATCGCCAGTGCCTTCTACAATGAGCTCAACTTCCGCTGGGCATTCATCGTTTTCGTCATCGTCCTTGTCGTCTTCGCTCTTCCCGTCATCGCTATCCTATGGTTGAACGAGCGCAAGGCCAAGAAAGCTGGTATCCTGCGCGCGAAATCTGGCCGCACCGTGGCCGAGAGCGCCAAGTACTATGCCATTAAGTTTGACAGTGAGTGGTTCAGTTCTTCACCCTTTTGCATTATTTTTGCTAACGCCAATGGTTTCTTTTCTCACAGTCCCTGGTATGCTGCTTCTTTGCGGTGGCTGGTCCATGATGCTCCTCCCTTTCAGTCTCGTCGACACCATTGCTGCTGGTGACTGGGCCAATTCCACCATTATCGGCCTCATCGTAGGCGGTGCCGCTACCTTGGCCGTATTTGGCGTGTGGGAGAGATTCGCGCCCGTCCAGTTCTTCCCCTTCAAGCTGATGCAGGACCGCACCGTTGTCGGCGCTCTTTGCGTCTACCTCATCATCTTCCTCAGCACTTTGTAAGTCCTCCCGCGAAGAGCACAGCGTTAATCCCCAAAACAGGACACAAGCTGACAGTAGGGTATCGCATAGCATCTGGGACGCATACTACAGCTCGTACCTTCAGGTTGTCCACGGCCTCGACATCATCACGGCCAACTACGTCCTCAACGCCTACTCGCTCACCTCGTACGTCATGAGTCCGCTGATTGCGCTCGTCGTGCGTTACACCGGCGAGGTCAAGTGGACCGGCATGGCTGGCGTCCCCATCTACATCCTCGGCACTGGCCTCCTTGTCTACTTCCGTACTCCAGATTCCTACGTCGGCTACCTCGCCATGTGCCAGATCCTCGTCGGCTTCTCAACCGGCGTCCTGGTGCTCACCTCGCAGCTCGCGCTCATGTACTCGATCAGCCAGGCCGATGTCGCCATCGGTCTTGCGCTGTATTCCTTGTTCGGCTCCATCGGCTCCTCCGCGGGCTTCGCCGTCGCCGGTGGCATGTGGACCAACATCCTCCCGTACAAGATTGCCGAGTTCCTCCCCGAGTCCGCCAAGGACCAGGCCGCAACGATCTATGGCAGCATCGAGGTTCAGCTGTCCGAGCCCATCGGCAGCCCGATTCGCGACGCAGTCATTGCCGCGTACGGCGATGTCATGCACAAGATGGTCATCGCCGGCGTCTGCCTCATTCCCCTACTTGTCGCGGCCGTCATCATCTGGCGCGGCAAGAACGTCAAGGAGGTCCAGGAGAAAGAGAGAGCTCAGCGCGGAAACATCTTTTAAAGGTGCTTCTTCTGATCCCATGACGCTGTCCTTTGGGACAGTGCTTTTGTGAGAAATCCTTGACTTGGGAGGGCGGTCGGGAATGGTCGTGGCATATATGTAGCTCACGATGCCTCCTGCGTCTCCTGGTACTTGAATCCACCCAGGTCAGGGTTGTTGTACGGGCCTGGCCAACGCGCACCCGACAAAGCGCAAACATAAAAAGTAATTAATGAGTCTTCGCGTCTTTGTTGAGGACAAACAATACAATGATACCCTCCTTGATATCGTCGGAGCTGCTGCCCGTTATGTGTGTGCTCTGCTGCTTCACTCAATTAGCGCCCCTCGTATGCGTCCAGGGCAATGTGCCCACTACTCGTTCTCATCAAGCCACGTTCGGCGAGCCGTCAGACTACCTAGACGTGCCCCAGGAGTCCTGTCACAGGTCAGCAGACACAGTCAAGCCGGAAGATTAGGCAGTGGTCTGCCCCTTGGCCGGCAAGCTCTGGGATCGGTGGATGCTAGGTAAATTCAATTGAGTGCTGAGAGGGGTGAGACAGGTGGGAGAGCTCTGTTAGCTCAGCATCACTGTAGCTAAAGCTATTGTGATCTTACTTTGCCTAAGTAATCAGGGCTAAGATAGTCCTGCCAGATAGCTGGCTGCATGCACGGCCACGATTGAGACTCAATTGAAAGTTTGCTCTTCAGCCTTCAAACGAGGCTGTGATGAGTGGACTAGCAATCGCCGCCACCTCCCCGACATACACGCATCAAGGGGAACCAAAGAAAAAAAACAAGAGCTAGCGTCGACCCGAGAAATGTGATCTGCTGACAGCGGCTTTAATGGCAGCTCGGTGCCGAAGGTAATGGCCAGCAGTCTGTGGATCGAGCGGGCAAGCGGATGACGATGATGGTGACGAGGCACAACACTGACTGATGCTCATGGGCGTGCACGGCACTTACCGATGCGCCAAGGAAGCGGCAGTAATTATTTAAGATCCAGTGGCTGTTGCGGGCTTTTCGGGCGTGCATTGCCCCTGTGTGCGTGCGCGCGGCTCCAAGCAGAAGACTACTTCGAATGGTAACGCCAGTCCTCGTCAGTCATCGCTTTCGTGTACATGTACAGCCACAATTGCACGCGCCAAGACAATATGTTCGTGTTGGAAATCGCGCAGCAAATGACCTTCAGCTCCCAGGGACCACCTGACAGGTGGGCTTCGTCCCAGAACATTTGTCTTCGCACACAAGCCCAGCGGACTTCCGTGGCTCAAGGGTCATCACAAGACGGCCAGGCTGCACGCGGGACCTGTCGCCCGGATCCCCAACTATCCGGGCCTCACTACTTGAGATGAAGGGCTTGGCGATTCCCCGCGCTCTGGGGCATTGTGGCTATGCCTGCGCTTAAAACCCCCCGACGATCTGCCAGCACGCGCCAATCGCACCTGCTTGTTGTCTTGATTGGGCGCCTTGGCTTCTCCACATTCCTAGCCGGGCAGCTCTCGAGCCGGCTCGTCGGACTGCTTGGCCCACGGCATCTGCGGTGTCTTGGCCCGCAGCGTCTTGACAGGGCCCGTGGATGAGGAAACAAGATGACAGCCGTTTGGCCTCATTTGGGTCCTGTCGGTCTTGGCTGCGTTGGCTGAGCTCCGATCCAGCTAAGCTCGAGTTGATCGCATCAGCCAAGGGAGACAGCCACGGTTGACCCAGGGTATGCCGGCACATCGCTCGGACTAGTTGGGCACCTTGTCTCACTCACCATCACAAATACACACTCGGCCAAGCTCTTGAAACATGCCCAACGCCGAAGCTAGATATGCGCCATATCGTGAGCCAAGGACTTTTGATATTACAACGCGCTCACGAGGATTCCTTGGCGCGCTGCGGCCACAGTCGGCGACGATGGATACTTTCCGACCTGATGATGGGTATAAGAAGATGCCCTGCACCGCAAACTCTACTACACTCGAAACATCTAGACAGCAGAGAGCTCCATCACTTCTCCAGTAATACTTCTCCCCACTCCACGCCTACCATAACACCTACATAAAACACTCTCACACATCCAAGATGCACATCTCCAGCACCCTCGTCACCGCCCTCCTGGCCATCGGCGCCTCTGCGGCGCCTGCCACGCGCGACCTGGGCATCGACAGCCTGCCCGCAAACTCGCACGAGTCGCGCACGCTGATCAACAAGATCCTCTACAAGAAGACCTGGAGCCCCTTCGACTTCACCTCGACCTCTGAGGTCGTCGCCACGCCCGAGCAGGTCGTCAACACCACCAACTTCTTCACCGGCGGCTTGCCCGGCGCCAAGGGCTACTACAAGTTCGGCCTCAACTCGGACGAGGACATCATCTGCTACAACATCACCCTCGTCGGCTTCCGCGGCGAGTACCAGTCCCCGGCCAGGACGGCGACGCACATCCACCAGAGCCCTCCCGGCCGCAGCGGGCCCCCGCGCATCGCGTTCCCCAACCCGGAGCCCGTGGGCGGCGAGGACAGCAACGTCCGCCGCAGCATCGGCTGCCTGAAGGGCCCCTTTGAGACTGGCGTCATGCCCGATGGCGTGGACACGGGCGCAGGCTTCACCATCAAGATGCTCGAGGACGACCCCAAGGCGTTCAACGCCGATGTGCACTCGTCCGAGGCGGTTCCCGGTGCCGTCCGCGGCCAGTTTGGCGACAAGAAGAAGTGCTGAGTATGAGCACTTCGACGGAGCTTTGTTATAATGGAATTCGTTCAGGGGATCATATCGCTGAGGAGGACAAGATTTCTACTCCTGGCTCCTCTTCCCTGTCAGCAAGATGGGAAGAGAGGTAATTGTAATGACTTAATTCTAGTAACTATTGGATCTCGAGTGCTTTCAAATTCCCCCGCGAACCTTTCAACAGGGCCAATGAGTGACATTTTCCGATGGTATTATGAGACCATTATTTGCGAGAGGTTCGATGTCGTAAGAGGCTCTCCGCCACTGGCGATCGACGTCCTTGGAAACATATATCCATGGCCGGGCAACATTATTATGGTGGATGTAGAACGAGTTGAAGCTCTTCACGCTTTGTTCTTGGAAGCAACAGGTCATGACTCCTTGTCTACCAAACCACATCCGCTTACGTGATCACACGTCCTGAGTGTAGCTGTCTATCGATCTGACGTCTAGTATGTGTATCGGAATTTCCTGTTCTGAATATCGGTCAAGTCTTCCGCATCTGCATCAGAATGCCCAGCTCCGCTCTCGGTTGTGGCTGTCTCTTGCGCACTCGAATCGCGCCTGCGATTCTCTGCGACGCACAACAAGTAGTAGAGGATACCGGCCACCGCCATGAGGGCAAACGCGAATATCATGGCGCCAATACCCAGCTGATAGCGTGGAGCTTGAGTCGACAGAAAGAGTTGGGGGCCGACAATGTTTCCGACAGCTGCGGACCAGGCATGGAAATGTCAGCATGTGCGTGACGGATGTGGTCCTGTGTCCTGGAAAAATAACTTACCGTAGACGATAGCCACCGAGACACCCATGAAGCTCTTCTTCGTGGCACCAGCAGTGTTGGACGACTGCAGGCTCAACATGAAGACCCACGGGACATTGTAGAAGCCCATGATGTACACACCCGCGAGGGACGCGTTCCTGCTCGCCACGGGGTCGAGCGAGTGCACCATGACCGCGCCGGCGAGGCCGACAACAGCCGAAGCGGCCCAGAATATGCATCGGAGGTTGGGGACAAAGTAGGAGATGCCGGTCAGTACCGCGCCGCTCACCATTGCCACGGCAGCCTGGGGAGTTGCCATGAGCGTCGTCTTGGTTGGAGTGAACCCGTAGCCGGAGATGATGAGCGGGTTGAAGTTGGTGATGCCTGCATTGGCAATGGCGTAGCCAAACACGCAGGCCCAGACACAGTAGCACTTTGGATCACGGAAAGCTTCCCAGATCTGCTTGAAATTAAATCTCTGTCCGGCGGCAGGGTCAGTATATTTTCAGGGCTGGACCTGATAAGGGGAATGAGGCGTGGAAAAGCTCGGGTTACGCTTACCTTGCGGACATCTGTACCGGTCTGATTGGAGGCCAGGCGGGCAATGGCCAGCTTTCTCTCCTCCTCGTTGAAGAACCACGCCTGGGACGGAGAATCTGGCAGTGCAACGAACAACACGAAACCAAAAAGCACAGTCACTGCTCCGTAAATCAAAAAGATGTACTGCATGCAATTTTGTCAGTCGCCGCGGTACGCGAGGGGTAGGCCATATGCCTGCAGGCAACTGGCAGACTCACCTTCCAGACGGAGAGGGAACCCTTGATGCCGCCAATGGCGTAAGACAAGATGCCACCAAATACACCAGCAAAGGTATTATACCAGAAGGCGGTGCGCAGCGGCTGCTCCTCGCGGCGGTACCACATGGCGTTGATGACGAGCATGCACGGCAGGAGCGCAGCTTCAAAGACACCCAAGAAGAAGCGGATCGTGGCCAGGCCGGCAAAGTTGTGGCACACGGCCATCAGGCACAACGCCACTCCCCAGAGCACAATGCAGACCCCGATGAACTTGCCAATGGGCACCTTGGTGATCAGCCACACGCTTGGTAGCTCCATTCCAAGGTAGCCGAAATAGAAGACCGAGCCGAGCCAGCTGTAGTCCTGGCCCTGGAGATGGTTGTCTTCCTTGAGGCCGAAGAGGGCGGCGTATCCGAGAGCGTTCTGTTGTAGAGCCGCCATGTCAGTGAAGACTTCACGAGAACTCTAAGGCCTGGGGGGCAGCAGAGAGGTCCGCTGATGAGAGTCTTGACTCACCTTGTCCAAGAAGGCCAGAGTCATGCAGACAATGGCGAGGGGCATGATGACGAGGTCCGTCTTGAGGAGGATGTGGCGGTTCTGGGCAGCGGTGAGCTCCACAGCGTCGTCTGGCGCAGCCATTTGGCTCGACGGTGTCCGCTCAAGGTCGTGCACCTTGGATTTGTCTGACATATTGGGCCTTGTCGCTGTTGTCGTAGTTACTTGAGTTGGGCCCCGAGGTTGACGTAGTGACCAGGCAGCTGGACTCCTGGCTCAGAAGACAATGCAGGCTACCATTTTGTGCGACCGGGGCTCCTTGCAAGTGAGGGCAACGCCTTGTTCTTATCTCTTGGACTCAGAAGAACAGTGGACAGGCTATTTGCCAGCTTCGGAGCCGATCATACCGACCGTATGCGTGTTGGGCGAGCTTATCTCGACGACTGCCACCAAGCGGGAACTCTGGGCCGGGGACAAAGAGTGGATTCGGCAAGGGACCTCGGGCGCCACCGAGCGTGACGTGCTTGCAATGAGTGTGGCGTGCTGGCAGTCCTCGGCACAGTCCATAGACACAATTGATACAGTATTGCCCTCACCATCACGCCCACCTGTGTGTCCCCGTGGTGGCTTCGATCGAGCTATTCTCTTACCCTCGGCACCGTCCGTCCACAAGGCAATTGACCCCCATGGCCACATCGAGCTTTGACAACCTACAGGTCGTGCCCTCGCTCTCGCGGGCGTGCAGCCGTTGCCATGCTCGCAAGGTCAAGGTAAGCGGTCCACCTGCTTTCCATTATGGCCTCGCGTGCAGCAGGCGACAATGCTGATCGTTCCTTGATGGTATCACCCAGTGCGACCTTAGGGTGCCCCGGTGCACGGCCTGCGAGAAACAGAATGACGAGTGCAACATCACCGAGTGCGTCGCCTACTCGCACAGCACAGTACAAACCCTCCTTGACGAGCTGCATCGGCTCCGGGGCCGCCTCGATGTGGCCGAAAGCCGGGGCCCGCGAGAACAATCCATGACCGAGCAGCAGGTTCGCTCAGAGGCAGAGGAGCTGGGTGTGCTTGCTGTCGGTGGCCCCAGGCGTCATGATATGCGTGCCTCTTATGGTAGGTTGTTAGACAGGCATGGGCCAGATAAGTTGAACGACTAACAGGCACTGGTGTAGTTGGAAGTGCAACGGGCACAACGTTTGCTCGCATCTTCTTCAAGCAGCTCGGCCTGTCCCCCTTACCACGCTCGGGTGACTTTGATGCGGCTTTCGAGCACAACGTCACTTGTCAATACGCATCTCTGCCGCCGGAGAAGATCGCCATCCATCTCATGCGCACCTTCATCGCACAAGTCCACACCTTCTGGCCAGTGCTGCAGCTGCCATCGTTAAGAAAAGTGTTCAAGGCTATTTACCATAGTCCCTCTAGATCCAGCACCCGTGACAAGTTCAAGGTCTTCATGGTGATGGCTCTGGCGTCAGCGTTGTGTGCTGACGACAAGGCGTACCAGTCAATGGCCGATCTCAACAGCTCTTCCGCATACTTTCAGACTGCCGTGAGACTGTTCTCAAGTATCGCGGATGGTCCACGCGATCTCGAGACACTGCAATGTCTGCTGCTGATTGGCCTCTGGATGCTTGAAGCCGGCTGGGACACTCATGTCGACGACATTTGGCATCACAGTCGCTACATCATGTCTGTAGCCATCGAGCTTGGCATACATCGCCGAGTTCCCGGATGGGACGTCAGCCAAGACGACTTGGAAACACGCAACCGGGTTTGGTGGTGTACCTATAACCTGGAGCGCTGCGTGGCCGTCATCAATGGCCGGGTGCTCTCAATCCGCGAACATGCCATTGACGCCCCCCAGCCAACTACAGTGGGAGATGACAGGCTAATGCCAGCCGAGGCGCACTTTGCGCCGGCCTATTCCAGAGTCGGATCCGAATTATTTCTCTTGGCCATCCGACTCAGGCGCATCGGTGGGCGCATCCTGGAGTCTGTCTACATTGCCAGGGGACCTGACGGGCGAGCGCCCCTGACGTCGTTCAAGCAAATCTGTGACGAGTTTGACAGCCTACGAAAGAGCCTGGACGGGTGGAAGCAGAGCTTCGACGCACTCGATATCAAGGAAACGCGCGAACACTCAGAGCTCAAGATTGAATATTGCCAGTTGCTGCTGATCATGCATCGGCCGTCGCCCACCTTTATGATCCCCTCTGCCGAGATGATCGGTGTCTGTTCCAAAGCCGTATCCAGTATAGTGCGCCACTGGCGGAAACTTCTATCCCAATATGGGGTTTCGGCAGTGTCCAGATGCTCTCGCCAGCTGCATTCCATGTTGATGGTCGGCCTCGCAGGCCTCTATTGCGACTGGTAAGTCTCAAGCGCGTCGGCCTCCATCATGACGCGTAAGAACGGCAGCGCTAACATCTGGCGTGTATCTTCAAACCTGGTAGGCAGTCGACAAAAGTGCTAAGCGCACGATCAAACTTACTGTATCGCCATGGGACTGATGTGGACATGTGCGTCGACCTCATAGAGCGGAGCCTTGCCCAGCTACGACCATTGGACAAGTCCTTCGTGAGGTGTCGAGATTTGCTGCAAGCGGCGAGATCCAGAGTCTATGGGGCAAACCTCAACACTGTGCTTAACGCGCATCCGGAGCCGCCAGAGCCAGACATGGGCCCAGACACTGGCCTTTCCAACCTCTCTGAGCCGCTTGGTTTCTATGCCGGCGGTCCGGATAGTAGCCTCAACCCTGGCCACGGCATGGAGTCTTATTTCAATCAGATCTCTGGCTATTTCGACAGCACACTCGTAGGGCTCGACGAGAATCTGACGATCTGGCATGACGCGTTCTTAGACGAGATACGAACAAATAGGCTTGCAGGAGACTGAATTCGAAATTCACTGCTTCCGTGCTCTCAGTCGCGGCTGAACAGAGAATGGTCTGATCGATGGCTTTTACTAGTGTTTGCACAGTGGCATGTTGATTCTGATGTTGCATGCTGTCGCATAGCTGCCAGCACATCAGTCATACGATCGAGACAGCACGCGTGCTCGCAGGATACGTGAGATTGTAGAACACGCAATGTAGGGACACGATAGCGTGATGGACAAGCCCCATAAGAACGAGCTACGCGTGGTGGCTTGACTCGCTACGCTCCACTGAGGGCCATTCGTCCCGAAAGTGGGGATATCTCC
Organism: Microdochium trichocladiopsis; assembly: GCF_020744255.1. NCBI lineage: Eukaryota > Fungi > Ascomycota > Sordariomycetes > Xylariales > Microdochiaceae > Microdochium > Microdochium trichocladiopsis. The sequence continues at coordinate 2,828,396 of NW_025763548.1, forward strand.
TTCGTTCGCCTCGGGGCCCCGAAGATAAGCTCGGTAGCGTCCGAGACGTGTGGTGCCAGTCTTCGCCAGCGGCATCAATGGGGTAGGCGGGCCGGCTACAGGCACTTCATACGACATCTGCGGGCTGATACACTCACTCTTTTGAATGTCCTTGATGTCGCCCATTTGCTACATTCTCATTTCATAATATTTATTTCCAGGGAGAACGACGTGCGCCCAGCCAGAAGTATTAGCCGCCATGACAGCACACGATATGTCTGCAAGCAAGAACGGTACGCCGCCTCCGGCGACCAGCCATACAGTCGTGTATAACCAGAAGAACTTGTCCATCCGGGTAAGTCTTGGCCTCATGTTCGACATGAAATGGACAGTCCAAGACTGACATTATTGCAGATTGGCATGCGGGATGGCGTCACGGGTGAATTCAAGCTCGTGCCAAGGGAGCAGGCAGTAGTGTCAGTGTTTGACTCCAATTTCTTGGTGGGCGACGGGATATGGGTAAGTATTCTTCCCGCTGTCATGTCGAGAACAGCTACAACGCAGGGAGAGTGACACATGGTACAACGTCGAAACCTAACGATCACCACCACAGGAGGGCATCCGCGCGGTCCGAGGCCGCGTGCAGTTCGCACGCGATCATATTAACCGCCTCTTCCAGTCGGCTAAGGCCATGTACATGGAGCTCGGCCTGACAAAGGGCCAGCTTCTCGGCCTGATTCACCAGACCCTCGATGCCAACGACATGGCCGACGAGCCGCACGTGCACATCCGGCTGGTGGTGTCCCGGGGCCTGAAGAGCACACCCTACCAGAACCCGCACGTCAACATTGGCCTGCCCCTGATTGTCATCATCCCCGAGATCAAGGCCGTCGACACCGCCGCGAAGGCCCGCGGGCTGAAGCTCGGGACGACCTGGGTGCGCCGCGGGCCGCCGGACGTCAAGGACGAGGCGTGGAACCACATCTCCAAGGCCACGGACGTGCAGGCGTGCATCAGCGCCAACATGATGGGCGTCGACGAGGCGCTGATGCTGGACCTGCGGGGCTTCGTCAAGACGTGCAACTCAGTCAACTTCTTCATCGTCCGCAACGGGTGCGAGGTCTGGGCGCCGACCAAGGACAACCAGATGCAAGGGATCACGCGGCAGAAGACCATTGACGTGTGCCGGGCCGCGGGGCTGACGGTGCGGGAGCTGGACTTTACCTTGACCGAGGTGTACGGCGCTGACGAGGCGTTCTGTACCGGAACGTTTCCCTCGCAGCTGCATGTCACGAATGTGGATGGACGGGTGATTGGCGATGGGAAGAGGGGGAGGGTTACGGAGTTTATCCAAAAGCTATATGCTGAAGAGGTGGAGAGAGATACAGGCAGGACCAGGGACGAGATTATAGCCGAGGTCGAGGCGCCGAGGGACATGAGCCGATTGGAGGCCCTCCTGGCCAAGGCTGGGACCTCGGATGAGACAAACTAGAGGATCATCTACGAAAAAGCGGCTGCTTACAATCGAAACTCCGTCAAAATCTTTCTATTGGAGTCCAAGGTTGGGCAGGGCTGCACACAGCAGGATCTGCATCGTGGAACCTCCTGGTGCTTGCATATTGCTTTCAGTGGAGTGACGTGAGATGCTCGGTTTTGCTTCATTGTGAATGGCCAGCTGTGGCGAGCGCAAAATATGACGTCTGCCGAAAGAGGCAGGAGAACTGGACAAACCTGGAGAGGACGATTGCGACCGAGAAACGGGTCTCTAAACAAGCATTCCAAGCTTTGCCATCCCGGTCGCCAAAATGCAGCTCCTCTCCCAGTGCTACCTGAAGCCTATGTACTATGCCTGGGCTTTTTAGTATAAAACTGTGGCATCTCAACCTATGTGAACCTTGGCTTTGGGGACACAATGGTAGGCAACTGAACGACGCTTTCAAGATGATTCGCGCAATAGTGGGCAGCACACTCGTGTCAATGGCGTTGGGCCAATTCCTCACACCACCGACGACACTGACACAAACCATGGGGGCCGCAGGGATCCCAGTCCGCTACAAGCAAGTACCAGCCGGAATCTGCGAGCTCGACCCTGACGTCAAGAGCTACTCCGGATACAGCGACGTAGGGGAGGATCAGCATATCTTCTGGTGGTTCTTCGAAGCTCGCAATCAGAATCCGAGTGACGCACCTCTCACCGTCTACATCAGTGGCGGGCCTGGGACCACGTCCATGGTTGGCCTGTTTGAAGAGGTCGGGCCGTGCACAATCAATCCCGAGGGCAACGTTGTCAACAATCCGAACTCTTGGTCTAATGCAAGCAACCTGCTCTTCGTCGACCAGCCAAACTTCACCGGCTTCTCCTATGGAACCCCTGTTCCGGCCTACTGGACCCCGACTGGCGACTTCACCATGCTCCCGGGGCCAGTCTGCCCAGACTATGCACCTCCAGGCTCATGCGGCACGTACTCTCTGCCAAACATCACTTCGACTGCCAACTCCACCGAGAACGCCGCTCCAGCATTCTGGAAGACGCTGCAGGGATTCATGGGCGCCTTCCCCCAGTACTCGCAGAACGGGTACCACTTTGCCTCGGAGAGCTACGGAGGCCACTACGGCCCCGTGTTTAACGCCTATATCGAGAAGCAGAACGACCTGGCGGCCCCCGGCACCCTGCACATCGATGTCAAATCCGTGCTCATCGGCAACGGGTGGTACGACCCGGTGATCCACTACCAGGCATACTACAACTTCACCGTGTGGCCGGGGAACACGTACGACTACGCGCCCTTCAACGCCTCGGTAGAGGCGCGGTTCTACAACGCCCTCTACGGCCCGGGCAACTGCCTGGACGGGCTAGCGGAGTGCAAGCGCACGGGGGACGACGCGGTGTGCAAGCATGCGGACGCGTTCTGCTACAACAACGTCGAGCGTATCCTCGGCGACGTCGCGGGGCGGGACGAGTACGACATGCGCGAGCTCGTGCCAGACCCGTTCCCGCACGGATACTGGCAGAGCTACATCAACACGCCCAAGGTGCAGGAGACGCTGGGCGTCTTTGTCAACTCTACCGGCAAGAGCCCCAGGCTCGTCCTCGAGGCGTTCACCAACACCGGAGACGACGGGCGGGACGTCGGCGCCATCGAGGCCCTGCGGTTCCTGGTGGGACGCAACATCACGGTCGCCCTGTACGCCGGCGATGCAGATTACAACTGCAACTGGCTCGGCGGGGAGGTCGTTGCTGACAAGGTGGGCGCGCCGGGGTTTGCGGGCGCGGGCTACGTCGATGTCGTTACCAGTGACGGTGTCATGCACGCGCAGACCAAGCAGGCGGGCAGCTTCAGCTTCACCAGGGTGTTTCTGGCTGGCCATGAGGTGCCTTTCTACCAGCCACTCACGGCGTTCGAAATGTTTGCACGGGTGATTGGCGCGAAGGATGTTGCCACGGGACGGGTGGATGTGGATCCTGCGTATAGAACCATCGGCCCGGCGAAGTCGACGTATCGCGAGGGGAATGCTACTGTGCAGTGGGAGGTCGTGCCGGAGAATGCTACGTATGACGTTGTCACGGGACAGCCGGGACCTGCATGGGGTTCCTTGAAGTTCCACCGAGGACGCAGTGTCTGAGCACGAGGGGTGTATTGCCGTCCATAAGACGATGCCTTTCGTGTGAGATATCTAAGTCTTGTAGCTGCGAAACACAGAATGATCATCATGACTGGTGACAGATTTATAGAAAGAGCCCTGGCCTCGACCTGATGCAACCATTCTGTCGTGGTATCTAGAATGCATGCTTTGTGCTTCCCTGGCAGTACTGTACTGAAAGAAGATGCAGGCAAGGGAAACAAACGAAGGTGATAAAGTAAAGGAAACTTCTGGCAGACAGAATCTTTCCTTCAGATATCATTGGTTATAGGGCCTCCTTTGGAGTGGTCTTCGATATGTATGCGCTTCTCCGTGTCTACTTGCCTCGATGCCAAGCATTCCCGCCATGGGAACATGGTCGGCTGCCCAAATCAGTCCTAGAAGAAAAGGAGATAGGGCTTCTTTGTATGAGCTCCTCGTTTCAGGCAGTCTCCCCAGCACACTTTTGGATATGGCTTCGAATCTGAAGAGCTGCCTCTGCTGGAGACAGTTGCGTGATGTCGAGGGTCAGACTCGAGCAGCCCTCGAAGCGAAATAACTCGTTGTTGGAGAGAATGTCCTTCAAGATAGCCTTGCTGGTCAGCTTGGTTGTTTTGCTCCCCACTCTCTCCGCGCTGGACACTCGCTTAAGGTTTTCGTGTTTGTCGCAGCTCAGGTACACCGGTATAAAGTCTCTGCCAGCGGTCTCTGCAGCAAGCTTATATTCAGTGGCAACTGCTCTGCCCAGATCATTGTCTGATTGACAATCTGTCTCGGCATGATGTTTAGTACTCGGACTCATGATCTGGGATTTCGGGAAATGACAAATGTTGTGTGCAATCACCCGTCGTCGCTAGCCCATACCTGTAAACACAATCGTGTGGTCTTTGGCATCATCCGCTGTGACATGGCGAGCGAATACAGCTTCGCGCTGGGCACGGCGTTCACGCTGGTAGTCGGGGTGGTCTCTGGAGAATTTGGCCTCTACTGGGTCGATCATCTTGTGGTTGTCGATCAGTATGATGTGCTCGTCGATTGCTTGCAGAGCTGTTGCGATCGTCAGCTTGCCCACGCCGGGAAACCCGTTGATCCAAACAAGCGGGGCACCCATCTCGCACGCATCGAGTTGCGAGCGGCTTGTTGTCGAGAGAGATAGCTCAGCGCCGGGAGCGATAGGCGCTGAAGGGCAATGGCATAAGAGCATAGCATTACCATCATCAGGGATGGTCGGGCTGTTGCACATCTGCAGCCGTAAGGAAGCAAGTGAGTGGGGAGGGCCCGAGACCGCATCGCAGCATGACTCAGGAAGCCAGGCAATTGAATCACAGTAGACAGTCAAGGTTTAGCTGGGCCTGGCCGAAGCCTACAACCGGCACCAAGACTGTGCTTCTTAATAGCAATGTGAATCAAACACGTCGCATCTGCTTCACGTGACATGAATGTCAGAGTACGATGTGCATAAAGTAATGAAAGCCATGTCTTTTACAGTTGTCACTGAAAGGCCTGCCGCTTCAGCCTCGCATCCCCGACTTGCATCGCCTCTCCACTCTGTCTCAGGCAACTTTCGCGGGTTGCTTGTGTATCGTGCAGGGTACAATTGCCAGGTTGCCGCACGTGCAGATGCCCAGACTTCAGCCGCACCAAGGCACACCGCAAGGCGTCTGCCGATGGCCATGCAAAACAAAGTACACGAGTGGCCTCCCAAAACGCGAGATCTTCCGAGATTCTTCAGAGCTCGTTATCTGTTCTGTTTATGATGAACATAGACGTGGGTGCAAGCCGTTCTGCGCTTCCAAAACTTGGCAGAGGATAATATCATACATGCTCAAATGCGATGCCCCGTGCGCCATGACCGCGTACCAATATCGCCCCCTCTCTGGTCCTACATCGATCCGCATCATCCTCCTCAAGCCCGCTCTTCTCGACAGCCAGCCGCTTGAGCTTGAGCTCTACGAAGCACCTCTGAGTGGTCCTGGCTCACTCGCGTACGAAGCGCTGTCATACACCTGGGGTGAAAGACATGGCAGCATCCCGATCCGCTGCGGGGGGTTACGCCAGACGATCCTGGTGACGCCCAACTGCGAAGCCGCACTCCGACATCTCCGGTACAAGCTCAGCGTCCGCCAGCTATGGGTCGACGCCATTTGCATAGACCAGACCAGCGTGGCAGAAAAGAATCAGCAGGTCCCCTTGATGGGCAAGATATACAGCCAGGCGACGCGAACGGTCATATGGCTAGGGGTGGGAGGTCCGGGCGACGCTGGCACGTTGTCCCGTGCAAAGACGGTCGCCAACTTTGCGCATTTCCGGACAATGCCGGGGTACTGTGCGCTCAGTGACACCGAGAAAGCCTGGGCGCAGAAGCTGTTGCGTATGTCAATCCCCTCCGCACAGTGGATGATCTCCATCTTGGCAATCCAATTGAGCTGTGACTTTGCTAACGCTTCTTGCGACATGGTGTTTGCTCCCCAGCGGTGAGTGAGATTGAGCGCATCGGACGCATCTGCCAGAGCAACTGGTTTCAGAGGATCTGGACCGTGCAAGAATATCTCCTCGCTGAGCATGCCATATTCATGGTTGGCCGAGCCGAGTGTCCAATCTCGCAGCTGTACACGTACTTCATCATTGGCGAAGCTCTGCAGGATTCCGACTCGCACGAGCGCCGGCTGTTCCGCATGCGCAGCCTCATGATGGAAGAGATGTACGAGGTGAGGGATCACGACGACAACAGCGATGTCGAACCGAGCGCACACGACCACCCGGGTGAGAGTAGACTCATCCGGGAGACCAGAAACCGGGGGAGCAAGGATAAGAAGAAGAAAGAGAGATACGGAAAGCACTGGTTCTCTCACACCATGCGCTTCAACGACATGCCCCCAGGGGGAGGATTGCACAACATGTTGTCTCGCGCGCTGCAGATGGCGTCTATGAGCGATGCCACCGACGCGCGGGACAAGGTGTATGGTATGCTGGCCTTCATCGACATGTTGTGCGATGACATGTACGTCCCGGATGTCGACTACGCCAAGTCTCTCGTCGAGGTCTACGAGGAGTTTGCAGTCTGCATGATCCGCAGCGGCGGCACGTTGTGGCCGTTGGAGCACATTTCTGGTTCTGCCATGTCTCAGGATGCCTGCGCTTGGCCTTCCTGGGTGCCTGATTTGCGCGAAGCTAGGCTGATTGCCAGTCCACGCACATGGTGTAGCGGACTGTCGCGAACACCTGCATTGGATGAGGACGAAAGTTGGGCGCAGGCCCACGAGCAAAATTGCCGAGGGATCCTCAGGGTCAGCGGCCGACGGATGACTAGAGTCTTGGAGACCTTTTGCCGAATGCCAGAAATCCCAATTTCCAAGAGCGGGGATGACGATGTCGAGTACGACAATGCGCGCCTCGAGTGCCTTTCAGAATGGTCAGCGCATGTCTTGAAGCTTGACATTGAGACCCAACGGGACCAATCGGTATACAGAGAACACAGTGAGACTTACTTGGGCGTCTTGGAGCGTTTAACTCCATTCCTGGCCTATCTCAGAGACCGTCACGAACCAGGCAGGAGCACGCCCGACACAAAAGACAGCTCGATAAAGGCACAACAACAGAGACAGCCCAGAGTCCGCGACCTACTACGGAAGATGATGGTTCCCAGTGAAACCGTATACCGTGGAAATCGTGGAAAATTGGATCAGAGGCGATTTGACGACCTGTACGATGGTTCGACCCTGTTTCTGACAGAATGTGGGCTGCTGGGGCTCTGCCGCGGCAATGTCCAAGCTGGAGATGAAATGTTCCAGCTTGCGGGTGGTGCCTACCCGTTCATTCTTCGCAGAGACAAGCGCAGCCGTCCGATGCAGTATCGACTGATAGGGGTTGCTTCAGTCGACCGCGGCGAGCGCGCAAGAAGAGAAGGATTTTGGTACGAGGACATATCAGAGCCGGCACTCGATGCCATCGTATTGGTCTGATTTTATGTCGGGAGGGGATTTGGCCGCACTAGACGCGGCAGTGCAATATGACTCAGTCTTGCTGTTGCGTATGAGTATAACGGTTCGAGATGATGTGAGCATCCAGCCTCTAGCTAGAGCATATACGACGACTTTGAATACGACACGAAGGACGGGTCACGTGCAGAGCACTGCTAGCTTGCGATCTAGTCATAGTATGTCGCGACAAAAATAAATGTTGAGCACAGCATCAAGGCGCTCCGCCACCCGGAAAATACTTGCCTAGCTCCGGCATTGACTTTCGTGCGCCGCCACCACTGTCAGCGGGCCGACTCGAATTGAGTTCAGGGCTGACGGCAATTCGTATTCCTCCGCTTGAACCATCGAACAATGTCCCAGAAAGTCTCGCTAGGCTTTTCATTTACCGGTCGCGGAAGTCTGAGGCAGGCAACACGACATGCAGTCGTGCGAAGTTGAGTTACGTAAAGCAATACACTGCGTGGTCCACCACGCCTCGTGGCTAGATTCACTGCCGATGGCGACGTAGAGGATGCTGGACAAGTAAACAATACCCTTAGTCCTCGAGCTGCAGCCACATATCTATCTGTTTCTGCGCAGATTCGATTTTTTTCGTGGTGGCAAGGGCCGGAGCAAGTCAAGTGAGCTTCTTTGAGCAGCAATTCACTGGGTCTGCTGCGTTGAGGCCTCCAGATTCTGTGGTCTCCATGAGGGGCATGATGAGCCGCCAAGCACCACCTATGTATAGAGCAGCGCGATCTATATAAACAGAGCCCTGTTGACCCAGTGCCTGTAAGCTTGTGACCATGCTCTTTTTCGAGGGTCCTAGGAAGGAATGCCTGGGGCACAGGTCCATCTCATCGTTCTGATTGATGCCTCTGGCCACCGTCTGACATGGCTGGCCAAAGCGTAATTAGATGCCTCGCACCAAAACAACCCCAAAATAACGAGCGACGGGTCTGCTCGTACAGGTGGTGCCTGACGACGAATGAAACGGCAATGCGCCAGAGTACGACCGTGTCTGCACCTCCACCTAATTATGGAGTGACGCGTCAATCAGAATTCGTCATGCAGGACACGCCGAGATACGTAAGCACCAGCAGGGAAATCCGCACAGACGCCTCATCCAATAAGAGATTAGGGGGCAGCCGCCTGCAGTGGTGCCATTGGCCGCGCCCCCGGGCAGGCAAGTCGGCTCGTGCCTTGCAGAAGCACTAATTTGACCTAGTCGCGCGAGCTGGCGCCATCTCCAGAAGCTTGTTAGCTCAGAGCCTGGGGAATGAATAGCGCACAGGCGGGCCAGCCTCCGCTGGCCCATGTGACGGATCATAGATCCCTGCCTAGCTTGAGCCTGAGGCTGTCGCGGTCCAGAACCAAGCCTCAACAACGGCCTCCAGCGGTCTGGCTTGAAAAGGCGCCCTTCCGCCGGTCGCGGGGTGCCCAGGCGATACTGTTTCTCACGAGCACAACAGCATGCACGGCTAATCGAAAGCTCATCGTGGGGCAGAGTCACCCACCAGCATGGCCACGACAACAACCATATCGACGGCTGCGCTGCCGTCCGAGACGCCAACTCAGCTACTGGGCCACGCACTCCCAATGGGCGGGATCAAGATCGTCCACGTCCAGAACCAAGCCATATCGACCTTGCTGCCGTATGGAGCCATCATCTTGGTCTCGATGCTGGCGGGCATCGTGCTCATCGCCATCGCCCTCGAACGCTGGGTGCTCCGCCGCATCTACCCACGCGTCTATGCCGAGCTCGAGCAGGACAAAGGCAAAGACCGCCAGAGAAGGTCCTTCGTATATCACCACATTGCTCTCGCACTCATGATACCGATATTTTTCGTCGGCCTGGAACCTGGAGCAGCTTTCCTGTTTGGAAGCTCTGACCTCTCCGACGTTGCCTTCAACAGCCGCCCCATGCGGCACGGCACCATCGGCGATGTCCTCTTTGTTCTCTTCCACCTGTACTCGGCCTACTTCCTCTTCGAGCTGGCCTTCCGCACCCGCTTCGCCAGCCCCATCAACGTGGCTCATCACCTCGGTCTCCTTCTCATCTCGCAGATCGCCCTCGTCCTCTCCCTCGACCTCAAGCGCCACCCAGAGGCCACGATCGAGTTCTACATGTGTCTGGTCTGGGGGGCTTTCGACATCGTCGCCGAGATCCCCATGCACGTGGTCATGATCATCTGGCGTATATATCGGGACACGAACCCGCGGATGCTCTCATGGCTGGGCTTCGGGCTCGCAGCGTGGGCCGTGGCCATGGCCTGCGCCGAGACGGGCATCACGATATACCTCCTGCAGAAGTCGTGGGACCGCTGGAGCACCGACTGGAGGATCGTCACGCCCATCATCTTTTCGTTGTGGATCTGCGCGCAGCTACACGGGGCGAGGATATTCTTCTCCATGGCGCTTTCCGAGAGGCGCAAGACGAAAGGTCGGGAGTCTTCCCTGGGGTCTTCGTGGCATCAAAGCAGTGCCGTTTGAGACTACACATGGTCCCGGATATAAAAATTAGAAGCGTTGTTTAATAATCAGTAGATATGACTTACGACTTATGACTCACTTTTGGCCCCAATCGTGGTTTCTCGCGATGGTACTTGACACTGATGTAAGAGCGAGATCATGCTTGGGACATATATGGGGCTAAGAGAGGTGGAGACACGGGCTGGCTTTATCTAAAGCAGGATGGACTCACCCAGAAATGGCGCGTCAAATCAAACACACCGCCCGTATCGTTTCCGCTTGTAGCTCAAAACACCCCCCAGTGAGAAGCAAGAAGCTTTTCTCTTGGTCGGCATTCCTCGTGTCCGAGGTGGTATCTTGGCCTTCCTCTTGGAGATGAGCCATGCTCCACTGATAAGCCATCAGGTAGCTGCATGACAGCTTCTTATTGCTCAGGCTGTAAAAGATAACTGGTCCAGAGGTCTAGAAGTACAAAGGCTCAGAAGGGCTGAGGCACATATGGGTGGGGCTGAGGTTCGAATAGGTGTATGGAGCGGAGGTGTGGTGGAACCCGAGTAGGAAGCCCGCAGGCTTCATTGTCCAGGTGCAGAAAGGAACGGACGGAATCACAGCGACAGAGTTGGCAAGAACTAACTTCTTTGATATTCCTTATCTTTACACCCGCTCGGTTGAACTTGTGATCACACCAGTTGTCGGATCACCAAATATATGGAAAGGCTCTCTTCTCAGCTGGTGTCCCAAAGATATTGCCATGTAATCTGTTCGACACATTATCAGGGCATGGTTTGGGCTACCAGTCGTTCTTGTGGGCATGTATCTGGCACCTTAGCGCTCGAGAAGCTCTTCTACGACGAAACTGGGCAGTCTTGGCCAAGAGAGTGCTGGAACTAGCTCCAAGGTCGATACGAGTCTGGCTGCAGAGGATCGCCACCTGTTGGCTAGGTCCGAAGCGATGATACCCCAGATTTCGACGGTTAGCGGGATAGGCTTCAGGCTTTACAGGCGGCAGGCCTGACCAGGGGGTGGATCGAAACTCGTCTAAAGATCCTTTTACTGGCTAGGGCGACTGTGTACTCTACTTCTAGGTTGTGATTTATGCGCAGTCTTCGAAGCCTGTGACGACAGCGCAAAGTCAGGTGGCGTGGCCGCCCTCAGGGGGCAAGGGGCTTGGCCTTGTACATTCATGCTCGATGGTCCGGTCACGAGATGCTCTACAGATGAGGCATTAATGCTCAGCCCGACTGGTAGTTGGTGCTTTTTCGATCCTTTGTACACAGACATGTGTCATCTCACCGCCAGGAAAGCGTGATGCTGATGTTGCTGCTAATGTACAAGCAGCCTGAAAGTTTGTTTGAGACGGCGTCAACGGGAGAGACACATCATGAGGCCATTCTGTATCGCCCATGGAGGGCCTGCCGTTGTTGTGCGAATCCACCTTGCCCAATGACTGAGGCCGGCCTCCACCGAGCGAACGTATGCGACATTCTCTATTCTCTATTCGCGCGCTATGTAGTAGTCACAAGCCTCCAGGAGGATCTTTTGTGGATCACGAGAACATCAAGATAAAACCTCTGCTGTGGCATTGAGCGGTATTGTAGTGATGGAATCCGTGTCGTTCCGCGGCGGGACGGGCTCAACTGCTCCTTGATGTGGCTCCCAGCGTTCTATGCTAGTTCTTCTCGACCTCATGAAGTTGAGAATGCCGAGAAATCCCGCATTAATTGGCCCGTATTTTGCTCGATCTCCAAGCCACGGCTTGCGGTATGGGCATGCCTTCCTCTATCACGGCGAGGGACGAAAGTTGTCAGTACATTGACCAGGGACAAGAGTATGTTCCGAGCTGCTGGTCACCAACCACGATATCGTTGCCAAGAAAGCACCCTAGTAAGTGCAATCATAATGGCGTAAACCTTGGAAATCGAGTTATGCGGGACGATTGCCCAATGACGCCTGGAACGAGGCGGCGATCGCTTTTCGTTGCTTTTCGGACAGGGCTCCATTCCCTAGCTGCAAAGTACGCGATTATGCGCCGGGGCAACCGCCATGGGTTTTAGCTCTTGTCTTATCACCAGGCAGCTGCACTTCACTGCTATGCCTGCAGCGACACGAACACAGACAAGTGCTGCAGATATTGGAAGACGTTGTTGCGAGCCCAACGCCACTGGCTATCGACTCCACCGCTTTGGAGCTAGCAAATGCAACGCATTGCACCACATTGAAAGCGTAGACTACCCCTGTCTGAGGTGGGCTCGTGCATAATTTACCAAGCCATTGGTCCCAAGGCGGCATGAGACGCAGTGACGGTGGCCCGTCGACGATCTGGCTGTCCCCGTGCTCGCTGATGGCGCCACTCCTGATATTAGGGGCTTCGCCGATGATCAGGACATGCTTCTCATACCAAAACTGCCAGATGCCATTAGGAGCTGATGGGCTCGGAACACTCAGCCAGCTGTATTCCACAAGACAAATGATTATGTCCAGAGCACCCAAACCTCATGGCTTCCAATCAGTTTCTGGCCTCTGACGATGCGAAAGTACCCTGGTGCAAGAAAGAAACCGTGGCGTAGTACCCAGTAAGCACCTGCCCAATCACCTTTGTCGAGAATATTGGAGCAACTTTAGCCAACCACCTGAACCACCCACCATCTACTTTGAGCACTACGGCAGGACACGGAATCTAAAATCTGGCATCTCAGCCCCGTTTACTCATGTACGTGCCTGATCTCCGCAAAGAGATGTGACCAGGCTTCGAAGCATTTTAGAGTTGAGGCTATCAGGTTGATCTCCGACAGAAGAATTCGATCCGATCTTCTAGAAGCATGCTCCAACAGGTTTGGGCTCCGATGGCTGCCGTTGCCAGCAGGATCTCTGATCGGACATTCCGAGTTGCATCTCGTGATACTTCTTTGTTCCATGGTTGGGCTGATATTGTTCTCCTGATTTGTATGCAAGACTCAGCGCTACGGGAGCAACGGCACCGACGTTTGAAATCAGTCATCGTGAAGGTGTGGTTGACTGGCAGCGCTCATGGGCATCCCGATATCGAGGAAGCAAGTACACTTTTCCACCCGGCATCTCCCGGATCGTCTCGCTATGTCCCCGATGGAAGCAGGCCAAAGACATTCTTTGCCAAACGCTGATTTGTCTGTGAGGAAGGGAGGACCCCCCCAGTGAGAGGCTGCCAGTCGGGCTGTAGGATTCCTTTCAGTGGGGTCAAACACTGCGGAGTGGTTGGCGCTTGTCCTGGAACTTGCCGTCAGCCTCGACAGAAGCTCGAAAATGGGTTCTCAGCTTGCCCTGCCGAGAAATCTGGTCATGGTACTTGTCCTCCGGTTAGTCAACCAGGCACAACTAAGTTGCAACCATGCAGGGGACAAATTAGCGCCCCCAGCTACGAGTCTTTGTCCCTGGCCCTGGTGCCCTCAACAACCCGCTTTTCCCCGCACCACCAACAGTGCCCGGCCTCCTGGTCTAGACTGCTCTGCAAGTGAGAGGGCGTTTGTGAGGTATTTTGTTCTCCGACCTCCACGCCAATCTCACGGATGGGACTTTGCGGGGTTGTGTGGGGGAGAGAGAGCGGAGGCGGGGAACTGGTCTTGTGATGTTGGACTGGCGCGAGTCACGCCAATGCATGCGGGACTTGGCGCTACGCAACAGTAACGACGCTATTCAAGGGTCCTGTTGTTGAGAGTTCGGCGCTTGATGCCAAAGAGGCATGGCTCCGGTCTTGGGGGCAGTGAGTCCAGCCTGTTTTGCCCTTTCTCCGAGACTAGCCAAGTATCTGCCTAGCTTCTGCCAAGTGTAGCACGACGGCGCCCAGCCCGGACGCCCCAGACATTGTCGTGAGCGTCTTTGGGCGGGAGCGGCTGATTCAGGATCATAAGGAACCGAGTTAATGTATGAGCCAAGGCCTGGGGGGCCAATTAGCTTATGGCTTGGAGATACGGCCAAGCCACGGTGGACCTCCAAGACTCGTGCTGGCGCGAGGCCTAGAAGCCTTGGAAGACTCGGCGGGCGCGTGTCGCGGTGAGCACACCGAGCGCATGTCTTGGCTGGCAACCTTGGGGAGCTTGCTATCGCACTGGCTTCTCGCCTAACGTGAACATACTTCTTCCATGCGTCCAGATGTCTTTGATTCCAAGGCACACGGCAAGTGGTTAGCGGAAGGTACCACCAATCATACCGAGTCACTCTCAGGGTGGCTGGCTTTGCTTGGCATAATGGAAGTGCCCCTAGCGTGCTTCCAGTGTGCAGAGAGACGCCATCGTGGACTCGGATACCAGCTTTTTGTCCGAGGACAGATAGCACGAGCCCACCATCAAGGTTGGCCAAGTCCTTGAACCCGCCTGGTTCTCGCCAAGTGCATGTCATGGGTGTGATCGTCATCATGTAGTAGCCCCTTGGCAAAGACTACTTTTGGGTAGAATGGCCAAGACGCAGACGGTGAGAAACCGGGTGCCCCGCGCTTCCCCACGAGAACAACATGGTCTGTTCCCCGAGTGCTCCAGACTGTCTATTCTTGGCATGGGGAAAGCAGTTCCCCAAGGCTTTTATGGGGAAGGTGATGATCCGGGGCGTGGCGCCGTGACACCTATATATGTCTTGTCCCTCCCGTCACCATGATCAACCCTCTGTTTCAAGCAAGCGCGGCTGTGTCCTTGCTCACCAACAGGCTGTGAATCCTTCGCCATCTCCATTCTTCAACACTTTTCTTGAGCCTGAAACCTCAGTGTCTCTTTCACCGTCGCACTCATCAATATGGCGGCTCAGAACACCCAAGGCGATATCGCCGTTGAGAAGCACCCAAACAGGGGCCCAATGTTTGACGATGATATCTCCTCCGAGAAGGCAGTTCCCCGCGTGGAGCATGTCGATCGATTCGGTGCTCGTAAGTGGCTCATGGGCTGATTGCGGTGATGACTGGATGCTGATACTCCACACCAGACGAGAAGACCGACCCGAAGGAAATCGCCCTTGTCAAGAAGCTCGACCGCTGGATCATGGTACGTCAAAATCTCTACACACTTGGGAAAACAAATCTGACATTGCTCCTCCCCTAGCCCATGCTCTGGTCGATGTACTGGCTCAACTACCTTGATCGAAACGCGATCGCACTCGCCCGTATCAACTCACTCGAGGAAGACCTGAACCTCACGGACACGCAATACCAGACCTGCGTGTCCATCCTCTTCGTCGGGTATGTCGTATAACACACGTGGCTGGCTCGAAGCTCGAAACCGAAGGTTCTGACAATCTCTGCAGTTACATTCTTGGCCAAATCCCCTCCAACATGTTCCTCACCAGAACTCGCCCTTCTCGGTACATGGTAAGCTTGTGTATCCTACCACGAAAGTGACCCATGGCTAACAGTCTGTAGGGAGTTTGCATGGCTCTCTGGGCTGTTGTCAGCGCTCTTACTGCTCTTTCGAAGGACTACGTTGGTCTTTTGCTCACCCGCTTCTTCCTCGGTCTCACTGAGGCGCCTTGTACGTACCCCCATTGCGGGACTCGCCCTTTCCGCGAAGTGGACGACTCTTGGCTGACCTCTCACAAGACTACCCCGGTGCTGTCTACATCCTCTCCATCTTCTACAACCGCAAGGAGGTCGCAACACGCATTGCCATTCTTTACACGGGCAATGTCCTAGCGACTGCTTTCGCTGGTCTCATTGCTGCTGGTGTGTTCCATGGCATGGACGGCAGTCTCGGTACGTCGTGGACCCCCCCCCTCCCCGGCCCCACTTTTCTTGTTTCGTCTTTTTCCTCGAAATGCTGACACCTTGTTTTCAGGTCTTGCTGGCTGGCAGTGGCTCTTCATCCTCCAGGGAGCTGTTACCTTTGTTATTGCCATTGCAGGTAAGTGCTCATTGCCTGTGCTGAGATCGCCCGAAAACGCCCAAAAAACCCCCGCTGACGCTACCTACTACCACAGGATACTTCCTCCTCCCGGATTTTCCACACAACACCAAGTGGCTGACCCAGGAAGAGCGCGACTTAGCTTCCAATCGCATGGAGTTAGACGCCACAGAAAATGCCGGACAGACGTCTGTTATGGAAGGACTGAAGCAGGCGGCCAAGGATCCCGTGGTTTGGCTCTTCTGCCTCATGGCCCACCTGCATCTGGCGGCCAACGGCTTCAAGAACTTCTTCCCCTCTGTTGTCAAGACTCTCGGCATGAATGAGACGATGACGCTGGTCATGACCTGCCCTCCGTACCTCATTGCCGGCGCCGTCACCATTGCGGTGTCCTGGAGCTCGGGCAAGTTCAACGAGCGCACTTGGCACATCACAATCTCCAAGATCATCGCCACGGTTGGCTTCGCTGCCTCGGCGGCAACCCTCAACTTTGCCGGCCGCTATGTCTCCATGGTCATCTTCACCATTGGAACTTACGGCGTCAACTCCCTCATCCTCGGCTGGTGCGGCAGCGTCTGCGGCCAGACCAAGGAGAAGAAGGCAGCCGCCATCAGCATGGTCACGACCATCATGAACATCAGCTTCATCTGGACCCCGTACCTCTGGACCAAGGCCTCCGAGCCGCGCTACGTGCCTGCCATGTCCGCCTCGTGCGCTTTCAGTCTCGGCACCGCTGCCGTGGCCTGGATCGTCAAGGTCATCATGAAGAAGCGCAACGCCAAGCTCCGAGCCAGCGAGGACGAGCAGCTCAACTTCTACGTCTACTAAAGGGCCGGTGATTGGACTACGAAATCCGAAAGGCAATCGACGATGGGAAGGAGATGAGAGACAACTTGAGAGAAGTGGCAAAGAACACAGAACATGTCGCCTAGATTCAGAATGATTTGTCGTACTTGGAATTGTTTTCCTTGTCCCTCTTCGGTTCACTCGCATTCTGTAGCTAGAGGAATAGAGTTCTTCGTCTTGTATACCTCGGGGTTGTCAGCACGTTACTTGCGGGTGAGTGTCATGGAGAGGCACAAGTAATGACTTGATTGTGTGATATTGTACAGAAAGAATTCGAAGGAAGCACTGTGTCGCCGCCAACCACGACCTTGTCTATCTGTACAGGAGGGGCATTATGAACTTGCTGGTCTCGGCTGCTGCGCAATGCAATTCTGCACTCAGTTGTGCTTGTGCACAGCGTGGTGAAGAAGCCCTTCACTCCATTAAGCTATATGGCCCCAGATCTCGAGCTCACGCTTAAGCCCCAGGGCACTTGGGAATGCCAGCCTTGTCAATCGCCCCCTAGCAGTCGCTGCCGTCGGCGCAGCCGCGGTGGCACGCGCGGAAGTCCATGCGCGCATTGTGCTCGCCGTCGCCATCGAGCACCGTGTTGACAGTCTCCCAGTCCTCGCGGCTGATCTCCCTCTCCGTCCCGCTGCAGGTGCCGGAGTTGCCAGAGAACAGCTTCTTGTATGTGACTTCTTTTCCAGTGATCTTGATGCTGCGCACAACGACTTGTAGGCCGCACTTGATGCCACCGGCAGGGCAGTTGGCCGTTGTAGTGATGCCCGTCGCATCGGACTCGGAGAAACTGTGTGGCGAAGCGGTGATGTTAAGTCATTTGGGTTTTCAGGGCCAATATTTGGGAGCAGGAAGTGAGCTTACGAGACGTCCCAGCTCAGGCCGGACACTGCGGACCAGATCTTCTTGAAGTCCATGCTGCCTCCAGAATTGCCCCCTATGGACCACGACATTGTCTTTGTGTCTTGGAGGAACAACCCCATTAGTTTGTGTCCATCAAGTGGTGCAGCCATGTCGCAGAGGACATCAGAAAAAAGTCACAGACTTACGGGTGGCCGAGTTGGCGATCGAGCAGGTGTTGATGTTATCCGAGATGTATCCATGACCAGATACAATCTCGGCCGGCTCGTCATACTCATCGCCGTGGTTGATGTCGACGTACTCCTTCCGAATGCAGCCTTCATCATTCTGAGGCGCGGGAAGCGCAAAACCAGAGGCAGACAGCATAGCCATGGCGGCAAGGAACTGAGTGAACTGCATCTTGATAGATGATGTCGCTTTAACAAGCTTTGTGTGAAGATTGGTTCTGAGTGAAGTAAATTTCAATGGATAAGTATGCAACCTGGTGATTGGGATGGCTTGATAATGATCGAACTGCTCTGGTGATTTCGAAATCACGTTCTTCGATGTTGAACGCCCGCTTCCTTTATACTTTTACGGCGGCTTTGTTAGTCTACTTCTATCAACAGCAGCCCCGGACATCTTTCGATGATACTTCGATGATCTCCACTTACATCGACCTCGGTGGAGACGTTGTTCTATTTCTAGGGCACATGTTGTTCTCCAGGTTTTGAAAAGAAGTTTTCGGTTAAAGATCAGCACGCGTCAGATCCATCCCGGTTGCCCCGGTTTGCCGCCTCACCTCAGCCTCGCTTGTGCGGATCGACGCACTTCATCCCCATCTGCAGCCGCGCATCACTTTTGCGAAAGGGAAGAAAGCTGAATACGGCAGACGCATAGAAATCCTCGGTCTGGTTCGAAAGTTGCAGGTTCGGAACTTCCCCCGGGATACGCGGGTGACGCATTCATGTCTCATACGGAGTTTGGAGCCTCTCATGCTTCCAAGTTGGATGTCCAACGCTTTCCGAGGGGGAAATCTTTTGTGAATCCATGTATTTGTTAGGGATACACTCGAAGCTTCCACTCAGCTCATCCGAATCCACTTGATTGTTGTGCATTGATCGCGTCTGCGGCACGCGCACCTTGTGAATCTCTGTGGGATTTGCCAAGACGACCAGGGCGATGTCGCAAGTCTGACAGAGTACGACCCAGTGGCGTAGCACACAGCACACAGCACCACAGTGCCCCTGACTCTACTACGTCATATGAGCCTTGTCTTTTTGCTCTGCGACAGGAGGCATCTCAAACAATGGACTTCAGTGGCGACGACCCAAGGCAAGCCATACGTCTGCCGAGCTGAGCCCTGCGTAAGGTGCTGGTGTCGTGATCCCGGAGCTGCAGCCAACCATGTCCATATCTTTTCTTAGCCTGCGACTGGAATATCCTTCCAAGACAAGTACCACTTCAGGGATAGGCTGTTTGTCTTGGCCGACAGACATGACTTTCAAGCTCTGCTGACATAACACTCAATCCCATGCCGGACTCCAAAAATAGTCATGAAGTTCGAATTTGATCGGCACTGCGACGTATGCCGAGACAAATTGATAGGTCAACCACGTTTGTGA
The DNA here is from genome assembly GCF_020744255.1 of Microdochium trichocladiopsis. Lineage (NCBI taxonomy): Eukaryota > Fungi > Ascomycota > Sordariomycetes > Xylariales > Microdochiaceae > Microdochium > Microdochium trichocladiopsis. The sequence goes on from NW_025763548.1 coordinate 2,847,593, forward strand.
GATCTCGCAATTGTAGACGCGACATGACTATGATGCTATCCGCGCAACTCATCAGGCCGCTCAAACGGATCTTGACACTCGGGCCCGTGCATGGAGTACCAAGAAGAGCTATCATAAGATTTAGGTTCACTGGTAGTCTTGTTTTGCCCTTCGCGAAGTCGTCAACATCGTGAGGCAATTGCACAAAAGACTGGATGGTTGTGGTGATTAACTTGCGAGGGCTAGGACGACCTATGTGCAACATCTGTGACCATTGAACGCTATTACCCCGTCCAACTTCCAGCTCAAGTGTCAATGCGGAAGCGACGGCATCATTAGAGGGCGTAAGCGGGCACCGCAGGCTCGGTGGTGACACGCTTCGGGTATAGTAGCCAGGAGGCGACTGCGATCGGTCCAATAGCTGTTTTCGCACAAGGAAGATATTAGAACCAGGTTCATCGCGCGAGGTTGGCAAGTGCTGAGAGCAAAATGACAGGCAGGAACCGGCCGACCACGTAGCGGACAGCGCGTCAGGGAGGGAGTTCTTACATGTAGTGCCGACCACGTCGGCCAGGGTCAAACCATCAGCAGCAAGTTTGGAACACTCGCCAGTCCAGTTTGGGATGCGTGAGATGTCGGCAGGTCCGTCATGCGTAAGGGCGTCCTTGATGAGGGCCTGCAGAGCCGCACCCCACAGCGGGCTGACGTGGTCGCTGAGCAGCGAGGCCGGACTGTCCAGTGGGCAGACTTTCTGCAGCTCGACGTTGACGACGCCCGCGGCGGGACGGCTGCTGTCCTGGAGGAGATAACCGGAGGCGCCGGTGCCGTGTTGTGGTTGAACGATCTCGTCGGTAGCCGTGTAGATCGTGGTTGTCGGGACGAAGGCGGCGGCGCTGCGCTGGCGGAAGGACTGGATAAAGTTTGATGTGTACGTCTGCTGAGAGAGCGACGGGGTACAGGAGAGTAGGCCGAGCGACGGGCACATCGCCTCGATGATGGCACTCCCATGATAGTCGGGGGAAACGGCAATGTAGTCGCTAACAAGGGCCCGGGTTGACGGCCAGTAGGTCAGTGCCCACTGGGTGTTGAGGTTGCCTTGGGAGAGGGCAACCACGGACACATTTCGTGAAGTGATACCCGAGATATAATTGATAGCGTAAGCGACGAACTCCTGCAAAGAGTCATTAGTACTCACGACATCCAGTTGAGGTCGCCGAGGATGGTATCGAGCTTCTCATGCGGAAACAACGAGGCAGCCCTGCTGAACAACTTACCGAGTTCCACGGGACCTCTTCCAAGAGCCAACCAGGCACATTCAGCCATACCGGATCCGCATACTCCTGCTGTGGCAGCAGCTTGCCGAGGTTGTTGTAGTAGGTGAAGCCACCCTTGGTGCCGGTCGCTGGGACAAGAATCACCGGAGGCTTCTTGCCGTAGGTAAAGGTCGAAGGGATATATATGGCACCTCGAAGCTTTTCCTCCGTGATCGAGTAGGGTACGTCGCCAGCGGCAGCGGGGTAGACCGGGCTAGCGGGCTCCCGGTTGATGTTGTTTTCGCTGTTGACACCCGCGGAATACTGGTTCATCACGGTGGCAAGGTTGCTCGGGCCAAGTCCGCTAAGAACCAGCTGCACCGTGCTCTCCAGCAGAGTTGCCGGCTTGACACCGCCGATTTTGGTGAGAATTGTAACGACATCTTGAATGGACGAGGGCTTCGAAAGGGGCTGAATGTCTCCCAGCTGGGCGAGCAGCGCGGAGCCGGTGACGCCCACGTCATTGAGCTGCTGCTCTATTTTGCCAATGGTGTTTTTGAGCTGGCCGGTCAGACCGCCGACAAGGCCGCCAGTCACGCCGCCAAGCAGGCCGCCGACGAGACCAGGAGCCGCAGCGGCGGTGCAGCCGAGAATAAGGGCTGGGACAATGGCGATGCGCATCTTTCTTCAAAGGAGTGTACTGCCCAAGGCGGGCTTGAGGTGGTCGAAGACGACTACAGCAAGCTTCTGGGGCTTTTCCAGTCATTTATGCCATGTCTGCTCCGTCCTTCAGCTCCACATTGCACGACTCATACCTCGCAGCCCGCACGGACGGGGACCGGGAGTGAGTTGACGTGCGCCAGAGGGATCGGCATCTCACAAATCCCCCATTCGCCAGGTGGACCTCGATTAATTTGCGCTAGTCTCCTTGATGGACAGGGCAATTTAGCGCTACAGAAAACCCGCGCGATTGTGGATCAAGTGAGCCGGCCATCTGTATCCGCTATCTGGCGGGAATCGCCACAGTTTAAGAGGCTAGGGACACCAAGTCAAATACTGTACAGATCCTTTCCCCACTAACACTGCTCATTCGGTACATTTTGGCTTGATTTGGCCGTGCAATGTCGCTGACGCTACGGATTTCAGTCATGATCATCCTGAAGGGAAGTGGGATTCACGACCGGGAGGGGATCTGTCTGCCATTACGTGCGAAGCATTATGATGGCACTGAAAGAGAAGCAACAGCTCTGACCTGGCTGGGTCATCAAATGATGGCCGATGCAGCTAGGATATCAACTCGATGCGCATTCTCTCTGAATGCCTTGAAATGTTGAACAATTGAGACCGCTCGATCGAGACGTAGACGCCACCATTCATACGTAGGAAGGGGTGGTTATATAGCTTGAGAATGGCATGTAGTAGTTGTTCTCAAGCAGGGGCAAGGCGGGAGAGTTTAGTAATCAGCCGAATAGTTTCCCCGCGGACCAAGCGTACAAAGCCTTTATATGTAGGGGCGACTTGCCGACGGCTCTGGTCTTCGGGGAAGTTGGGTAAAAACTGTCTGGATGAGGGTGGCACCGAGGTCTATACGAGCTTAGGGAATGTGTTTGCGTCCGGTGGACAGGGAGTGTGGCACAATAATTTGCATGGGGTATGCTTTAATATCACTACTGTGAGTCTTCTGAACCAGTATTATGGGTGTTGTGCAGGATGATACTCACACCGTCTTTTGCCGTCAACCGCAACACTAGTCATGGCCATTACGACTCTAAGTTTGGCTGGAACGTCCTCAAGTGAGTCGACGGATGGCTAGTGGTTGTTTGTATGAGATGAGCAATTCTCAGAGCCAGAAAGGTCTAAGCTTGGGTCGTTTCTAAAGGGATACTAGCAAATTAACGTTCATTTCAGCTAAGATTTTGGATTGCTCGTTGGTGTTGAACAGAGCAGAACTTCTCTTCGCTCTCTTCGCAGTTCTGCGGCCTCGAGCTGTCATGAGACTGCAACGTGGCGAGATCATGAGTGAGGCATTTCCGATTCGTGATTTCACGACCTGACCCATTCCATCTCCCACATCATGCTACCTTCCACGGCGCTGCTACCATGACGATTCTCCTATCACTCACCCCATCAACTCCGGGAACCTTGCCAACCACAACAGCCCTGAAATGTGTATACGCCTCATCCCAACTCCCTTCAACCCACATATACTGCTTGTCCACAGGTATCTCCCCTGTCACCGGGTCCCTAAACTCCTCCTCGACATCATGCACCGCCACCGCAGCAAGGTACGTCGCAAGCACATTCCAGTGCGCATCACCCCCGAGCATCCGGCCCCAGATATCCATGGCCCGCGCCCGGAAGCCGCGGTGCCGAGCCTGGTGTGCGATCTGCATCACCGCAGACATCACCCCGTCGTAGGCCACGCCTTGGTCGCGGAGGCTTGTAGCGGCAGCGGTGGCGCTGCTGCTGAGGCGCAATTGCTCGGATACCATGTCGACGACCGCCTCGCACTGGTCGAGCAACTCGCGTGTCGATGACTCATGGTGGTGGTTGTGACTGCTGTCATCGTCGGGGTCCCATGATTTGCCAGTAATGTCGAACGCCGTGCGGAGGGAGTAGCAGGTCGCGTGTATGGCGACGGCAGCCTTGCTGTAGGCGATGTACGCGTTACTGTAGGAAGTGGCAGTGGCGGCGGGACCGGGGGTCTTGCAGGCTGCTAGACGCGCGCGGACAGCGACCTGCCATGAGGCCACGAGGTCGAGTAGTGCGCGCTGTTCGTGACGGTGCGCTACTACAAAGGGGTAGACGTCGAAGGCTGCGTTCCCAGGAGTAGAAATCACGCCGTCTTGTTGTTGTTGTTGCTGCTGGGTGATAAGCATCCGTGCTTGGAGGCGGAAATACCAGACACACACAACAGCGAGGCACCTCTTCCACAGCAGTACAAAGCTCTCTGAGGTCTCTTCGGGACTTGGAGGTGTTGCACTGTTGGGGACAGGAAGGTTGAGCGCAAGAATGACCTCCCTTGCCTTGGGATATAGCGCGGAGCACGCTGCGTTGAGGATAGTCTTGAGAACCAGCTCCGTTCCCGCTTCCCAGACGCCCTCGTCGTCGATTGCGGCTGCTATCAGGGACATGCTGTCAACGTCGTCGTCGCTGGTGGTGGTTGGTGCGGGAACAACAATCCCACGCATGATCCTATTCCCGAGTAGCGATACACTCCGGGCGGCAATCTGGTCTGCTGCGTCGGTGTTGCCCTGGAGCAGCTCGAATTGGCTCAGCAGCACCGTCGCAATCAGAATCGAGCGGGGGGTGTGCTTCTTGTCCTGTGCCTCGGTAAGAAGTCGTCGGAACGCATTGATGGCCTTGGCGTAGTGCACCAGAGCCTGGTAGTAATGATTCAGCACCGTCCTGCCTGTACTCCCCTCTTTCGCGAGTAGGCCGACCTGTGACTTGTATAGCGGGACAGAAATGTTCCACTGCTGCGCCTGGACGCGGCCGAGGGCGCCCAGGGCGAGCATGGCGTTCCGCACGCACTCGTCGCGCAGGCTCTCGCGGAGGACGGTGCGGCACCAGAACTCGCTCTGCTGATAGTGCAGGTGTGGGACGACCAGGTAGCGGAAGCTATCAAAGTACTGCGCCTCCCAGGGCCGGATGGTTGTGCTGGGTGGGTGGGGAGACAGGTGGGAGGGTCGTGCTCTGTGATGGGCATGTGTCAACGCAGCAGGTTGCAGAATACGCGGTTGAGTCGCTTTGTTCGTCACAGGAGACGGCTTGGCGGGCCTCGTGTTGCGGGCTGTTCTCCTTGGCGCTGTCCCCTTGTTGAGGTGCGGTGTCGGTTGGTAATGGCATGTTGTTCCACGTTTCTGGCACCGGGCGCAGGAGGGCTTCTGCTCGTCGCATTTGAGATGTGAGGCCTTGCATCCTCGACAGCCTGTGCGACCAAAGGGCGTCTCTCAGCACCAAATTACGGACTGGGAGGGAGGACCTCGCTGTGGCTCAGTCGAGCACAGCTTGCATAATAGTCACTCACCAGTCTTGACTTTCGGCGTGCTTAGCCGCTTGCCGGCTGCGTGGCTATTGTGGAAGTCCTGCTCTTGCTGATGCTGCAGCCATAACTCAGACACTATCATTGTCGCCATGGGCCGTTGTGCTGTGTCCTTTGCCTGTGAAACCAGATTTCAGGGCGGGCAGAGGATACGCGAGCGCTGAGTCCGGTGATGGGAAAAGTTGAGCGGGGAGACGATCTTGCCATTCGTGCTGATGACTTCCCCTCGGCACCCTGGTCGAATATGCAAGATCGTAACTGATTGCACGAATCAGGGTGCGGATCGGGCGACTGGGGTAGAGGTACTTACTTCAGCCCCGTACATCAACGACGAGGTTTGGCGTAAGCGTTGGCGGTATTAGTCGTTATTGAAGCTGCACACATTTGATGGTGTTCAATGTGATTCGCGATGATGCAGACACGTTGCGCACAACACAGTTGCTCCCTGAATATAGCTATTCCATAAGTCGTCGATTCGTTTCATAGACTACTGCTCAACATGTTACTGGAACTGGCCGGCGACACCGCCATGCGGTCGATCTGTAAAATACCATTGGGTAAGGAGGGCGCCGTATTCGAAAATACTCTTACCTGGACTTGCATCCTTTGAGGCCTTTAAGCTTATGTTCTCACGTCCACACCGGAAAATAATGCTCATGCAAGGCGAGCTCAAATCACAAGTTTAAAGACACATACCCCCCGAATCGGGCCTTGTTTGAGCCAACGTGGATCCACGCACCGAACGAGTCTTCACCAATGTCACCTCACCGTCCCCCACTGGCATAACCACAATCCTCCTTTCAACCCGCCCATCCTCTTCGGCCTCTATCACCGCCTTGGACCTTAGATGCGCCCCCAGCCCATCCCAATGCGAGTGCTCCCTGCTCACACATCGGCTTCACAAGTGCATCGCCCGACGGCGAAGCGCGGGGTTGCGATTCTGCGGCGCGATCTGGCTCACGATTGGCAGGGCGGGCTCGTGCATCACGCTCTGGTCGCAAAGGACGAGCGGGGGCGGCGATACTCGCGACCCGCTAGGTTCTGCTGCCGCCGATGATGATGAAGCCGACGGCGATGCCGAGGAGACCATGCTGGTCGTAAGCCTCTTCCTGCCACTCGCTGCATTCGCGACAATGACCCGCCGAAGGATCCAAGACGGTACAGATCGAGTATTATGCCCCGTGTATCGCGATGGGCGATTCTGCTGTACATTTCGTGCTCTTCCGGGCCGGAGCATGTCCGCTGGCGCGCTTGAATAGTCGTCTGCCATTTCCCTTGGAAGTCTTGGATCTCCGCTGCTTCGCGCTGGTGGCTTGTTTGGAAGCGTGTGGTGTCGAAGTTGACGTGTGAGAGTGGGAGTGGGAGTTTGAGTGGGCGTGGTATTGCTCCTGTGCGCGCAGTATGCGTGTCTGCATGCGGTAGGACCACAGCGCGACGGTCGTCAGGCAGCGCGTCCATTGCGCTGCGAAGATTACTTGACTCGCGGTGATGGACGGGGGTGAAGGGCCGCGGAGCAAGGGGATGTCGAGATCGAGGAGGACTTGGCGAGACTTTGGGGTGTAGGGCGGAGTATGGTCTTCAGGACGAGATCTCACTCGGTCTGGCAGAGACCTTCGCCGTTGATGCTGGCTGCTGCTAGAAAGCGGGGGAATCGGGGATCAGTGTTGTCGTTGGCGCTGCTGGAGGTGCTTGTTGACGGTAGCGGTGATTCTTTTTGCAGCCCAGACCAGACTGCCGCCGAAGATCTCGTCGCACAGAACCGCCAGAAAAGGTGCGCCACTTCTTATATTGTCCTAGCCCAGTCCAGCACTCACGCGTCGTGTCCATCATATCGAGGGACCCCTCTGACAGGCCCAAGAGCTGTACGAGCCACATAGAGAATTTCTCGGATAGCCGCGGCCGTCTTGCTGTTCATGTCACGTCCGCTGTCTGGGATATCTCCTAATTCCCCAACTATACCCCCCAGCCGCGTGCTTACCGCATCCTGCCAGTTCGCGAGAAGGTCCACGAACCCACGGTGCTCCATAATATACCTGGCCCACATACTGCGAACGATAGCCCTCAGCTCTCGCCCCTGTCGGAAAAAGCTTAGCGGACACCGACATGGCGTGTGCCTGTAGCCATAGGCAGGAACCACAGCAGGTGGACAGGGATCCGTAGACACCGCCAGTCAGCTGGCTTGGCCCAGAGTCGTACTCATGCCTAGTTTGATGCAACTTATAATAAGCGACTGCTCGCCTTCGACTCAGCAGTCGAGCCACAGTCGCCTTACGAGGCGGTCCATGAAACAATCGAGCATCGCATATCGCTTGCGAAGATTCCAAGGTGCTTGAGTCACCCTCCTCTGAACGGTGTCAGATACGAAGCGGCACGTGCCTTCATTGAGCGGACCAGGTCGCCCATCCTTGCGTGCCAGATACAGGCACAGACATACTCATATCGTCGGAATGTTGAAGCTATGGTTGAGCACTGCCCAGGGTAACTTTGCCCTATTCCATGCCTTGGAGCCGGATGGTACAGAAAACTGGTATTGAGGAGTTCGCAATGCCAGGCTTCCTGGCATGCCCATCGAGTAGGGCTAGGCAGGGCAGGAGATCATCGAAACCCATACTATATTTGGAAGAGACGCCGGAAGCTCGCTCGACAACATCCGAAGGCAGTGACATACCGAAACGGCAGCTTAGCTTCAATTGGAAGGTGCGGGACGCTCGTAAGTTGTTGTGGGGATTATCTCTTGGCAAGTAAGCAGGTTGGCCGATGCCTGGGTCTACACGCGTATAACCTATCAATCCGGACGCAGGGACCAATCGAGGTGGCCAGGGATCGCGTTTGAGACGACGTTGCCTAAAGCCATTGTCCCTGTTGCCTCCACCGTGAGCATACGTACCTTCTACGCACAAACGTGTATTTATAGAGGAAGGCGGCTTTTCTCAACCCGCCCATCGTGCCTGGATGTCCCAGAATCACACGCGCCTGACTTCTTGTGCATTGCTTCCTGAACGGCCGATACCTCGGATTCAGTGACATCATGGCTTTCGACCCTTTTCGTTCCAAGAACCTAATCTACCGGGCGGTTGAAGACAATCCCGAGGATGAAGCCTTCCTCCACTCAATCCAGCTTGACACAGTGTCCTTGTCAGGCAACACCATCCATCTCTTGGTTCCCCAGGGCAAGGCCCATACCAAAAAGCTCTCGGACATCCTCAGGAACAACGCCTTGATCGCGGTCATGATTTGCCTACCTCCAGCCACTGACAGTGGCAATGAGTCCGGAGCTACGGCCACACCGATTGGAATCATTGCGCTTAGCAAATCGCATCCCAATGGAGTTCAAAGTACGTCTGGTTCGGCTGGATCAACCGATTCTATCGTACTTGCATACTAATGCTGTGAGACCAGACCGCAATGCGGGCATCGCCATTAGCATCTACAAGGATTTCCAGAACAAAGGGTACGGCTCGGAGGCAATCCGCTGGATTCTCGGATACGCATTCGTCATGGCGGGGATGCACAGCGTCAGCATTGAGACAGTCAGTTTCAACGAACGCGCCATCTACCTGTACAAAAAGTTGGGCTTTGTCCCGGAGGGCCGACGCCGACAGCAGGTCTGGTTCCGCGGGGCTTGGCACGACTTTGTGGAGTTGGGGATGCTCGAGAGCGAGTACCGGGAGATGCAGGAGAAGGAAGGCAAGTCGTGGGCGGAGGATACGACTCTATAGAAACTAAATGTTTAAAGTCGCATCAATGCTGGATTAAAGATTTTGTAAACAGGCGTAGATTTGGCTTCTTTTCGTTTGTCCCAAGCAACGCATCGCTACCGGAAACACCAACTCGCCAGGCGCCTTCGTTAGTGCACACGTATCTATAATCGTGTAATGAGAGATCCCTCAACCAATCAAGTAACAGCATCAGTGGTTTAGTGGTAAAATCCATCGTTGCCATCGATGGGCCCCGTGTTCGATTCACGGCTGATGCATTCACTTGGCTGCTCCGACTTGGAGCGGGCCTTTCCTTTTGGAGCTTTTGTTGAATACTGCTCCCTTTTTTTTCGGGTCTAATCTGGGTCCTGCCAAATTGGTGCGGAGTGTTGCGCCGTCAGGGCACCCCTGACCATGAACCCTTGGACATGCCCAGGTGGGCCAATGACTTCTACGGGTGCGGCGCACCGCTGCATGATTCAAGTATCGTTGTGCAGCATAGGTTCTGCCGCAATATGGTTCTCCACCTGGGCGGAGGTGATGGGACCACGAGACTATCCTAAGATCCGGTTCTATCTTTACACTTGAGGAGATGGGAACCAAACCACACTTTGATTGTTGGGGGATTTCGGACTATATCATTTGTTTCATGACTGCTTACTCGATCGCGACCCCTTCATCAACATTGCCAACCATACATATCCCTGTCATGAACAAATGTGCCGCAGAATGCCATGGAGACCTCGAGGGCATTGACACAGGCTAGTTCAACGTCGGGTAGAGCGAAAACCAGTTTACAGTTTCGGCATGGATAACGAGATTCAGAACTTCGATTCATGTATCTGAGGTCATCGACACAGGTATAACCTCCCGGCTTACAGATGATAGTTTCTGCTCAGAATCCAGCCCATCCGGCAACCTGCTGAACCTTGGGAACCATTTAGGTAAGATCGGGGTTTGCCGGAAAGTAGGTGCCTCTAGGGAGGGAGTCAATGGCCTCCCGGTCAATGGCATCGATACTCGCGTATCCGGACACGTTCATCAGGATGTCGAACTCGGCAAGAAGGCTCTTCATGACATGGCGGACGCCTTCCTCTCCAGCTGCGCCGAGTGCCCAGACCCAGAGGCGGCCAACGAAGACAAACTTGGCCCCGAGGGCGAGCGCCTTGAAGATGTCGGCTGCGCCGCGGACTCCCGAGTCGAACATGATGACTGTCTTGTCCCCCACTGCCTTGACTACCTTTTCGAGCGCGTCCAGGCTGCCAATGGCACCGTCCACCTGCCGTCCGGCATGGTTGGACACGATGATGCCGTCGACTCCCATTTCCACGGCCTTTCTCGCGTCGGCGACGTTCTGTATGCCCTTGATACAGAATGGTTTGCCTCCCGAGATGCGCTTCCACTGCTTGATCAGACCCGGGAGTTCGTCCCAGGTGCGGGCGTGGCCGTGCCATATGTTCTCGTCGATCCACTTGGCCCCGACCTCCTTGGGGTTCTTGGCCGGGTCCAGCCCTGCCTCTTTGACCCGCTGGAGGAACGCTGGATCGTTGAGGCCGAGATCGCCAGCCCCGTGTTCGTGGTAAAAGGCGTAGTTACCCATGGCCACATCATCGTGGCGCCAGCCCAGCTGCCATGTGTCTGTCGTCAGTATGCAGGCTGAGTAGCCAGCCTTGTGAGCCCGTTCCAGCATGGACGTGGCGACTTTGTCGTCCGGACTCCAGTACAGCTGGAAGTATCGAGGGCCGTTGCCGTTTGCCTTGGCTGTCTCCTCGATGCTATAGCTCCCAGCAGAGGAGAGACAGTACGGGATGTTGAGCTCGGCAGCCACCTTCGCGGGCGATAGCTCTCCCGTGGGATGGTAGATGCGATTGATGCCGATCGGAGCGAAACCGACAGGTGCTGACATGCGTTGGCCGAAGAGCGTGGTCACCGTGTCCCTGGAGTTGGTGTCCACCAGCGTTCTGGGAATGATCTGGTGGCGATAGAATGCCATCCTGTTCGCGTAGTGCGTCCATGACTGGCCAGCGTTGCAGGACGAGTAGAGCCAGCCGGCCTCGCTGAGCCTCTCCTCGGCAAGCTTCTTGAGCTTGTCAGGACTTGTGTTCAAGGGTGGGTGGCGGCCCTCGTTTGGCGCCCAGAACATCTCCCGTTGCAGCAGACCCCATTGGGGCGTTTCCCGAGCCTTGATGTTTGGATTATGTGCGTCACTCATGATGTGTGTAGTGCAAAAGCTTGGCAAAGGGAAGTTGGAACAGTGGAGTTGCAGGTCTTTGCATGGCATTATATGTGTTACCTCGCTTGTCATGACATCAGCTACTTCCAAAATTTGGAGATGATCCCAACGGGTTACTGATGACATGCCTATGACTGCAATTAGTGGCACCAACGTCATATGATGTGATTGGTCAGCTTATTCCTCCGGGACTGTACAGAAATAGGCTTTGCAGCCTTGGGTCCTGAATCTGTGTCTATTTCACTGCCAGGATCACTTTTAAAACGAAAAGATGCAAGAAAATTGGTTGGCTCAACGTGACTGTGGTTGCCTCGAGATGCAAGGCTGATGCAGGTGTCTCCTAGCAGCCGAGCCTGCCTTTCGGAATGGCCGAGACGGCCCATCATTGGCTCAGGATTTTCCACAGTTCCCATCGCCTAGTAGGGTCGAATCTCGTCTGCAGGTAAGGGTCAGCCGTTTGCCAATTTCTATCTGCCGTTCACAGTACCAACCGAATCGACGTGGAGATGGCATATAGTTTTGGACAAACCAGCAAAGATCGCGACCAATGCGACGAACACGATCCATCTTGGAGGACTTGGCCCTCTCTTTACGGTTCACACAGTAACGTTTTCACTGACGGTATGCGCAGGCAAGCGGACCGATGACTATGCAAGTGTTCAAATTTATGCTATCGTGACGCTACCAAATTCCACCTCCGCGACTGCTTCTCCCTGCATGACGCCTTGTACATAGGCCTCACCTAGGAGCACCCAGTGGTCGTCATGATGCTCTGCGATTTGCTGTAGCCGTTCCTGCACTTCAGCCAGCCTCATGTCCAGCTGTGGCCTGACTGCCCTCCATGTCTGGTAATAGTCGTCGGACGTATCCTCGTGTGATAATCTTTCCTTGATCCTAGCCTCTTCTCTCGCCAGATCATCCCTTTCCCGAGCGAATACGAATGGAACAGTGCTATTGGGCAACAGCAATACACTGTCGCCTTCATCAACCCAGCGTGGTCCCAGCATGATATACCCACGCTTGGTCAGACAGATCCTGCGCCAAGTAAGCATTTCGAAACAAGCTTGTTCAAAGGCATGACATTCGTCTGAGACAACCCGGCGGTATGCTTCCTCAGGGGCCAAGGTGAACAAGTAAGCCACGTCATTCCAACTGTCAAGTAAGTCGTTGGCGCTCATCTTTCCTCGCTCCAGCAAGGTACCAGGAACACTGCTGATTGACTTAATATCAAAAGGCCTCTTCTCCCGAAGTTCCATGAGCCTCTTATTACGGGACTCGCTTCGTTCAGCTCTGGCGCGCTCCACATCCTGTTCTCTGAGCACCAAAACACTTTCTTTCGGCCAGTTGAGGTCTGGAAAGGCGGATTTGAGTGCCTCGAGCTCGGCGGTGATTTCTCTCACTGCGTCCAAGCCTGCATCGATGGCATTGCGCTTTGCTCTCCATTTGTTAGCCATGGTGTTGTCTTCCAGCGTGGTCTGCAGGTAGTCAATATCGTGTCCACGCTTTTTGGCTTCTACTTCCAATCGCTGCTGGGCGTTCTGATCCTCGGCAATCTGGCGCTGCTTGCCGGCAATGACCTTTTGTACCTTGGACGTGATTGATTCGCAAAGCAGCGTTCCGGCTTGCGCCGGCGTTACTTGCTGCCCGGCGATTTGCCCAGCAACCATGGTGCACGCGACAAGTTCCAAGAAGGACAGGGAGGATGCGCTTCCTTCTGGCGAATGATGAGAGTTGTTGTCGTATTTGCCCTGCTCGACGGAGTCGCCGGATCGCCTTTCACTGCCCGAGAAGCGTGGTAGAAACCGCATAAGCTTCCTGAGCTCCGCGTATGCGGGAGGGATGTCTATTTCAAATTCGACCGAGGCGATTTCATCGAAAGTTGCAGCATCAACTTGGAGTATCTTGCAGTTTGCCGAGATCCGGGGGCCGGTAAAAACAGTTCTCAAGTTGGTATGGGATCTCGACATTGAGCTAGACGTGCAAGCTGCGAATGGGCTGTTCACAGTGGACGGGACCAAATCTGCCAACAGAGCAGACTGCAGCTTGTTAGTCAGATCAGCCAAACCGTGTCACTAGAATGCGCCACGAGAACGAGGCAAATAGTGATGAGGTAACAGGCTGTTTAATCTCACGGGGGGTATGCAGGAGATGACTGACCGTCCATGAACCCAGCGCGGGAACCCAGGAAGGTAGGCCAGAAAATGCTTCCGGCTCGTGGGGCTGCGGTTCGAAAGCCGCTCTGAACTGGTGCTTATCGCGAAGGCGCGATGCAACTCTAAGCAGATCTTCCAGAGTAGCATGTGTCAAGATGCAGGCAGCAGCATTGACGAATACCTCCACATCTTGAACCGAATAGTTTGGGACGAGTGCCGGCCAGAGCGCTCGAGTCATGGGGCCTTGGCTATCAAGAGATCCCTGGTGTGATATCTCAATGGGTAGATTGAGCGACGCTGAAGCATCCGTTGTCTCCTCGCCCCTGACAGGGAGGGTTGGTGCGATTTGTAACCGCTGATCAATGGACAAGCAGTCTTCTTGAACCAGAGACAGCCCGGCAAAGACGTAGTCCTTCCCAACGGACGCCAAACGCCCTTTACACGCTTGAAACCACTGAAGGAGAGTCCACTTGTTGCCTCTGGCAAACTCTTCACGGGCCTTAAGCGTTGTTGGAAGAAAACGCATGTGGCTACTAAGGATCCGCTCCAAGGGCTTCTGCCAGTCGGACCAGAGGGCAGCCTCGCCACGACCGCGGCCATCCAGATACCACTCACACGAGAACAATAAGGTCTCAAGGCCAATCTCGTGCTTGCCGTGTAAATACGTGATATTCCTGGCAAGGCAAAGCTCTTGGACGACCCACACGCGCTTCATCCAAGACCTGTTAGCCAGATGGAAGGCCGTTGAGGCAGCGCACAACAGCTTCCAGTCATCGGCTGCGCTTTCCCCGATGCTGACCCTGGACCTGTCCCATGGATACGGTGGCATTGGCTTGTCTGCTCGAGCCATCTCCTGAAGGGCCTTCAGTCCTCTTTCAGCCGCCCAGGAAATGAGCCCCAGCCAGACAACGACAAGTTGGGCAGACTGATAGATGCGACCCATGATTTGGATCTGAGCTGTCAGTTCCGTTAGATCGCTGTACATCTAGTTAACTAGGTCTCCAGGTAATGAAAATATTCGTCAGGGCTCAAAATCAAGCATGCAACCACACCTTTGATTCATACATATAGCATCAATCCAGAGCCACACGCCAGGCATGGTCCTGTGCAGCCGTTTAAGTGCCTCGAACAGGTTTTCAAACACCATCATCCTATGTCCGTTGCAAGTCACCTTGCGTGACGCCACGAGGTCTTCGTCGGGGTCCTTGGCTTCGAGATACAGCGGCTCATCTTTCAGTGTTTGCTTGGAAATTGACGCCAAAATCCTGGTGAAGGCGCCGAGTGTTGACCGCTGTTGACGCCACGTGTACGACAACGCTGTGAATTGTGGGTTGCGGTCCAGCTCTGCTATGTGCATGACGAACTGTACATTGTTGTCGTCATCCTCGTCGTCGTCGTCGTCGTCGTCGTCGTGTGCATCCCCGCTGACCGGCTTCCCCAACCGTGCAGCCTTTTCCATCTTCTTGGAAGGTGCAAGCTTGATGAGGCGGATGCTTGTAGGCGTAGGCAGTGGCTCGTACGGGAAGGGGTCGACAGCCTTCCATTCCTGTCAAGAAGGTGTCAAATGAGCTAGAGCGCACACCAGACAGAACAGATCTTGTTCGGGCTGCCTTGCATGATGTTCCGAGGGAGTGTAGGTTACTCGGTCCCCCGCAGCTGGAATTGACTTGCCTGGATCTCCCTCTCAACGTTTTGCACAATCTTCAACTGCTTGAAAGAGTCCGTTACGGAGTCTGCGGTTTTGAGCAGCGCGCTTCTGGCGCTCCTGAACCGTTCCATGGCTGTTCAAGGCCAAAAAGGTCCGGCTAATGACCAAACGGATCATAGGTTGGTGGTGTTGTCGCAAGGACGATTTCCGGCTTGCCTACCCCGCCCAGCCTGGGAGGTGAGATTGCCAGGCAGACACCTGAACCTAGTACTGGTAGCCAATGAGCGCAACGGCGCGGACTGCGGGGATGGTACAAAATCAGCTCATGTTATGAGTCAGCCAGGTGCTTGTCTAAATGTCTAGGCCGGAATGAAAATGGCTCGTGTGGCAATGCGTAAAAGGTCTTGCCTTGCGGCCTGCCAGATGTGGCCTGGGAGAGGTCGTGAACGCATGGTGTCTTCACGTTACTGCTTTCACTCTATTTTTGCCCAGCTTCTGGCACGTAGGCGCAGGATTGTGTAGTCTTGAAACATGGAAGGCGAGCACATCAACACATAAGCGGGTCCTGTGCCGCTTTCAGCATCCCATTTCCGGAGCAGGATATTTATTCAGAGTATCAAATGCTTAGCTATTCTCAGGAAGGCTCATGACCGGCTTGGCCATCCACACACATAATGCGCACACGCGCGCACACACTTTCTCACACCTCGGCCTCCTCCACGACAGCACCGATCTTCTCGTCCCTGACCACCGCCCTAGCCCCGACAGCGCGGGTGTAGTTGGCATGCGCCTGCTTCGCGAAGACGGAGACGTCCGGGCCAAACAGCAAATCCATGTCCTCGAGCTGGACGCCCTTGGTCTCGGGCACAAACAGCCAGGCAAACACGATGGCGACGACGGTGCACGCGCCAAAGAAGAGGAACGTGCCGTAGCTGATGCCCAGGATCATGTAGGGCAGGGAGTAGACGACCATGAACTGCGTGAGCCACTGGAAGCAGATGGTGACGGTCATGCCGAGCGTGCGGATGCGCGTGGGGAGCACCTCGGAGGTGAAGAGCCAGGGGATCCCGTTCCAGGAGCACCCGTAGAAGAAGGCGTAGATGTAGACCATGGCGACGGCCGTGTTGGCGCCCGCGTCCCGCGGAGGGGTCGACACGAACGAGTTGCTCACTTTGCTGTAGACGCCCAGGTAGAACATGGCCAGGCCCGCGAAGATGCCGCCAAAGATGAGCAGCGGGCGGCGGCCGAAGCGGTCGACCAGGATGGCGGCGTATACGATGGTCGCAAACATCTTGATGATGCCAAAGATTCCCGTGGCGAGCAGGCCTGTGGAAGTGCCCGTGTACCCGATGGATTGAAAGATGGACGGCGAGTAATAGTTGACAGCGTTGATGCCCGTCAGGTTCTGCAGGAGCACCATGGCGAATGCGATGACGAGCCGGTTGCGGATGCCCTTCTGCGTGAGCTCGCGTGCCATTTGCCCGTAGGTGCGCCGCCCGCCGTGGGCTGTGGCCTCGACCTCGTGAGTGATGGCCGTCTCAATGACGGACAGCTCGCGGAGGACATATGGGTGGTCTTCGGGCAGGTGGCGAATCCATGAAAGAGACTTGGCTGCCTCGGCCATGCGGCCCTTTGACGCATACCAGCGAGGGGACTCGGGCATGGGGGCCAGCGAGATGAGGAGGAGGCCCGCGGGCACAAACTGCACGGCAACGGGGATGTGCCATTGCTCGTCCGTGTCGCCTGGGATGTTCTGGTTGACGCCGTAGTTGACCCAGAAGCCAAAGACGAGGGCAACCTGCAACATGATCTCGAAGACGCCGACAAGCCGGCCGCGGATCAGCGCGGGGGAGCACTCGGAGACATAGATGGGAAGGATCATGGCCGAGGCGCCGACGCCCAGACCGGTGAGCGCGCGGCCCGCGTACAGGCAACCAAGATTGCCAGCCAACTGCAGTCCCGCGCCGACCATGAAGACCACAGCCGAGATGAGCATAGAGATCTTGCGGCCCCAGCGCTCGGCGAGAAAGAAACCAATGGCGCAGCCGAAGAAGGCGCCGCCTTGGAAGGTCGAGACACTGGAGAAGATCGACCACGTTAGTGCCCAATTGTGGTCTAAGGTCTTGGTGAAAGGGGAGAGATAGCTCACATATTGGAGGACAATGCCGCTCTGGCCTGCTTGCTGACGTTGGTAAGACCATAGGCGGCCTGGAAGGACGGCAGGCTCATGGTGCCACCAATAAAGGCCGAGTCATAACTGCAGGCAGATAGGTCGTTAGTCTCCAGCTTGTTAAAGGGCCGATACAGGTGAGAAGGGATGTTGGAGGTATACATATACGTACCCGTACATGGCAGATGCCCACGAGGCGGCAAAGGCCAGGAGATATGGTCGATGGCCATAGACCTCCTTAGGGGCCTCTTCGCCCGGGCGCTCCTTGAGCTCGAATGGG
The DNA here is from genome assembly GCF_020744255.1 of Microdochium trichocladiopsis. Lineage (NCBI taxonomy): Eukaryota > Fungi > Ascomycota > Sordariomycetes > Xylariales > Microdochiaceae > Microdochium > Microdochium trichocladiopsis. The sequence continues at coordinate 2,865,052 of NW_025763548.1, forward strand.
TTTCTCATGTCGTGTGCGGGATGGAGAGCAGGCGAGCCAATAGAGATGGGCAAGGAGAGCCAGGAAAAGGACAAGAAGTGCCTAAGTGATGCACCACGAGAAACAGTCGGTCCGGGATGGCCGCGGGAGGGTTTTATGCGGAACGGAGCCAGGGAGGAAGCAAGAGAAGTGGAGTTGCGGCTGCTCCTTCTTTTGATGGTTCCCGGTCGTCGGGTCAAGCTCCCGACAGGGGGGTGTCGTTCCCCATGGGCAAAAGGCGGAGAGAGGGCGGAGAGTGCGTGGAGCCTTCCAGGGACTCAAGTTAACCGCAGTCACACCTCTGCCACAGTAGACCGTCAGACTCGTGTGGCGCTGCCAAACACGGGACACATGAGTCGCTACGGCACCGACGCACGCTTCGGCCGTAGTTCCGACGTCCTATGGCGGCCCCGGATCCACCTCGTCCCCCCGCGTATACCCCGGGACTTTGATTGAGGCACACAGCAAGCGGCACGATGGACTCAAGGGCAAAAGCTGGAGTGCTTTGAAGCAGAGGCGCATAGGCCGGTCGGCTGAAACTTTGAACCCCCTGATCGAACATGGAACTCTTCTCAACCTTCGAAGTCTGCACGAGGTTGAATCCTATCTAGCAGGAGAAAGGATCCTCAGGTGAAGCCAGATGGAGACTTGGACAAAGCGAGAGTAAATGGATGGGGAAATGCGGGGAAGTGTGCTGGCCATCATGACCATGTGGCTTGTCCCGGATAAGCAATCTGCCACGGGGCAACCAAGACAGTACCCCGTCCCGACATGCAAAGCAGGGATGGGCCGAGGGACATTCAAGCTCAACCTGGCAAGCTGGCCAAGCTGGAGCTCAGCTGTTGCTGTTGCGGGGACCACCAGCTGATTCCGTGTCTGCGGCACAGCGGAATTAGCTGGCTTGGCAACCAAGTGTCCAGGGATTTCCTCCAGCTGTGCTCCTGGCGATGACTGGATGCTGCTAAACGTTCTCCCGTGCCGTATGGTAATGAAAGCGTAGATCAAGCTGAGCTCCTCGGTGGATATTGGGGACCATGCCACGGCGATTTGCCCGGTGGACATCAACCCAGGTATATGCATCCAAGTTGTGGCATTCGACTTTCGGCACGCCCAGTGCCGCCACTGTGGGGTCCCCGGTTCCATGCTCCTCATTCTCCGGTTTCGGGAGCCTACGGATCAGTCATGGCTCGCCGACACAAACCGTCACGCAGGACCCTTCTTCCAATCTCCGGCACTTTTTGAGATCTCGTCAGTCTTTCTAGTCACACAAGAAGCAAGACAAGAATCAACAATATGGCGCCGAATCTACCACCCATCCCGTCCTTCGACGACCTTCCCCTCGACAAGTCCGGCCCACCAGGTAATGCGTGGGGCCTCTACGGCCCGGACGACGAGCTCGGCCGGCTGAACCTTCTGACACCGGAGACCACGGCCGCGGCAGCCGCCGAGATCAGGGAGGGCCTGCGCATCCGGCTCGACTGGCCGCTCGACAAGCCCTCGTACCCGACGTTCGAGCGGCGGCGCTTCGAGCACCGCGTGCTGGAACAGGGCCCCCAGGTTATGAACGACGACGTCATCCACATCAACACCCAGAGCAGCACCCAGTGGGATGGCTTCCGGCATTTTGGTGCGTTAGCTGGGCCGTAACAGTGATGGGAGATGATGAGTTTTCTGATAAATCGGCTGCTGATTCTTTTTCTTTCTTTTCGGGGTGCAGCGTTTCAGAAGTCAGGCAAGTTCTTCATGAACCACACGCGGGCCGACTTTGCACAAGGGAGCACAAAGCTGGGCATTGACGGTAAGAAGACGTCAAGTCCCCTGTTTCTTGTTGAAGAAAACTTCGAGACTTTATGCCTCTGCTCCTGCTGACTGGAACCAATGCCATCCATTTCTTAAGCCTGGGCGCAAAAGAAAGGAGGCATAATCGGCCGCGGCGTCCTGATCGACTGGTTCTCCTGGGCCCAGCGCAACGACATCCACCTGGACCCCTTCCAGTCGGGCGCCGTCGAGATGTCCCACATACGCGCCATCATTGCCGAGCAGGACCTCTCCTTCAAGCAGGGCGACATACTCTTCATCCGCGTCGGGTTCACGGCCAAGTACAACTCCCTCACCCCGCAGGAGCAGCAAGGGTTCCCCGACAGGCAGCCCGGCGGCCTGCTGGGGCTCGAGGCGACCATGGACTCGCTGCGATGGGTCTGGGAGTCCGGGTTCGCGGCGGTGGCGTCGGACTCGCCCAGCTTCGAGCGCGGGCCCACCAACGGGCCGTATAATGATCCGGACGTGAGTTTTCATCAGTGGGGGCTTGCCGGGTGGGGACTGCCGTTGGGAGAGATGTTTGATCTGGAGGAGCTGGCCGAGGCGTGTCGCGAGAGGGGCAGATGGACGTTCTTTGTGTGTTCGCTGCCTATGAGGGTAAGTACTCTTTTCTCTTTTTCTTGTTCTCTTGGGCTATATTTCCGTGCCCACAAGTAGCCGTGATCTTGATACGTGATCCAGACCGTACCAAGCAGCTGGCCGTCGTGATTCAATGGCCTGCCAACTTATACGACATACTGATTCTTCATGATGATTTAGATCCCAGAAGGCGTCGCCTCGCCGGGGAACTGCGTGGCAATTCTATAGGGTCCCGATATTTCAAAGCTTGGTCAAGGCCGAAGGTCATTTCTAGCAACGGCATAACTCGATATGGGGCTTGTCATAAGATATTCCACCTGGCATATTTCCAAATCCCATTCATCGCAATCATCTGATCCACGTGCATTAACACACATCCACCACTTAAAGAACTGTCCCGGAAAGACAGGGAAAAGAGCCCAAGAATCTGCTTGAATAGATATCGAAAACATGTGATTTCAAGGCTTCAGTCCAGTCTTGTATTCATGTCATCTAGGGTTCCCTTTCCCCCCCTTTACGCTCTGCCTAACTCCATAAAGCTCTCCATTCGCGTCTCGCCATCCACAAAATTGCTACGGGCGAGGGCTAGTGAGTGGTGCTGGACGGGGAGGGGAGTGGCATGGCTGAAAATGTAAAGGCGCCTAAGCAGAGTAGGTGAACTCGACGCGCACGGGGTTGTGGTCAGACAGCCTGTTGCCGTCGGCCTGGAGGAAGATGTCGCCCTCGTAGTCAAAGGCCGTGGTGTCGAGCTTGACGGTGGTGCCGGAGCGGTACCTGTTGCTCGCGTGACGGACGATGAATCAACCTTCTTGGAGGGGAAGGAGGAGGAGGAGGAGCGGAGCAGTAAAAAGAAACCAAAGACTTACAGGATCTTGTCGACAATCTCGCACGCGTTGTTCGGGGCGGGGACGGGGCAGGGGTTAGCCGCGGCTCCCTCGGTCGGGTACACGCCGCCCTTAATGCGCTCTACCCACGAGTCCTTGAAGCCCGCGTCCCGGAGCTTGGTGATGCTCCGGCCCGAGTTGGTGTACCGGTCGTTTGTGTCTCCGGCGATGATGACGGCCCGGCCGGCCGAGTTGGCGTTGATGTAGACGAGGATCTGGTCGATGCCCGCGGAGCGGGCCGCAAAGTCGCCGCTGTTGCCGCTGTATGAAGGGCGGGGGGAGATGGAGAGTCAACACGCGAGTCTTTTTCTAAACCAAGGAATATGCCTGACGGGAGAGCTCGTGGGTTGCAGAGGAAAAAATAAGAAATGGAAGAGACCAGACGAGAACTCACCCAGCATCCGCGTGCAGATTGTATAAATCGACTTCGACGCCGCTGGCAATCTGCGTGCGCATCATGGTGAAGCCTTTAGGAGTCAGGCAGTCGGCCTCGTTGAGGTCGCACTTGTCCCACTTGACGCGGTTCAAGGTGGTGTAGGGGAAGTTGAGGAGCGAGTTGAGCCCGGAGCCCCAGGGGACGGTGCCCGTGGTCGGCGTGCGGTACGGGTGGTCGTCGGTCGCGTAGATGTAGGCGTGGTACGCAAAGTCCTCCTGCACGTGGATGATGTCGTAGTCGTACTCGGCAAAGAGGCGGCCGATCGAGTTGGCGTTGGTGCCCTTGTCGCCGGGGACGCCGTTGCCGGAGAGGAAGGCCGGAAGGCCGGCGACGTTGTACGTCAAGAAGCTGAACTTGCCAGTCGTCCGGGCCGAGATGGGGACCACCAGGCATGAGAGAAGGGCGAGCAGCTTGGCCGCCGAAGCGGGTGAGGTGGTGAACGAAGGCATCGTGAAGAGTGAATGTGAACACGATGTGGGCAGAAAGCGCTATATGAGAAGCTAGCAAAAGTCTCAGTCCAGGCTGTCGTATTGTCCGTTAGTGATGTCGGTGACCAAGCCAGAACAACACTGCACCAGGAAGGAAGGCGGCTGTCTCGCCATCTTGTAGTCAAGGCCGCCCAGTCTCCGGGCACGTACACTTGCACAGTTAATCATCGACCCGCTGGAAATGCACGTGGAGACGACAATGGTCCCTGGGCATGAAGACTGCTCGATCACCAGGGCAGGACAGATCCGGGGCTGGATCGACAAGTAGCCAGGGGCGGACCAGGGGACTTTGCGGTCCCTTTGCAGGCTAGAGTATAATGAAGCTGGGCATAATCTGCAAGCTGGGGCCGGCTGGTTGTCATCGTGCAGTCAACACGCCAACAAAAGTCCTGTAGAAAGCAGCGATCGGCCCATCCCATTTGGGCAGTCCCCTTGGCAACTTGCATTGACCACGCTTTCACATGAAAGCCCAGTGGGCGCGACCTTCTGGATTGGGGAGCTTGGGGTCGTAGTCGATTCCCTGGAGGAGTCGGCCAAGGAGCTCTGGGGCGCCATTGCCGAGAGCCACGGGCATGCTGAAGCTCCGATGATTGGGGCAGTGTGACCCCTGCTCAGGGCAAGTGGAGGCATCATCATGGGCCTGGGCAGATCATTGCCCTCCACGCTCATAGACTCAAAGGCGCCGTTGTGGGGGAGGGGCTTCACTTGATCTAGTTCAGGGAAACGCCGCTGTGGCCGGCATATACAAGGGCTGTTGGCATGGTCTCAGGCATTAACGCTTGTGGTTGGGGCACAAGTCGTGATGGCTGCAGGGGCGGCTGTCGTTGGACATTTCTTACGCGAGTGTTTGCAATCTGCTATCAGACAACTGGCTGCATCGCGAGCTAGGGGTTTCCCTTGGCACTTCAGGCACGTCCATCGTCGACAGGTAACTCTGGGTGGTACTACTTGTCGCATTGGAATGAAACAGTCTTCATCATTGCTCTGTTAGCCAAGCTTGGTGTCAAGGGTCAGTTCTGCAGGCGCCGCCTCCGCTGTTCCTCGAGCCTCCGCTTGCCCTCGTCGGAAAACTGGTCCACAATATTCCTCCAGTCCCGAGTCACTGCCAGGTCGAGCGCGGTGCGCAGCTTGCTGTCCTCTCGGCGCGGGTCCAGGCCCAGCTCCAGCAGCTTCGCAAAGATGTCTCCAACATCCTGTGACTGCCTGTAGTCCCCATAGTGGTTCTCGCACGGCTCTTGACCCGCGACAGCATGCAGCATCGTCAGTCCCTCATCCGTCACCGCCTCGAGGTCGGCGCTCGCGTGGAGAAAGACAGGCAACGCGTCGCAATGGGAGATGACCTCCGTCTTGGTGTCTCCAGCCTTCCAGGAGGCCGCCAGGAACACAAACAAGGGCGTCTCTCCACGCTTGTTGCGAGCATCGATGGATGCACCGAGAGACAACAGCCTCTCGAACAAAGCTCTCGCCGGCTCGGCTTGCGCCTTGGGTCCTACTAGGGCGCTGGCGAGAACATGCAGAACCCCGTCGCCGTTCCTGTCTGGCGCTAGGCGTGCTGCCCCCTTTTCAATCAGACGCATTGCCGCCCAGGTTTGTCGCGACCTCAGGCAGTGATACAACGGCGTACGGCCATCGTCGTCCTTGTGCTCCAGCGTCGAAACGCCGACTTTCTCAATCAGTCTTTCAAAGATTTCCTTATGCTTGTCTTCAAATGGTCGTGCCATGGTGCACATCCAGTGAAGGGGGGTCCGGCCTCGCTCGTCTGTGGCGCAGACTTGCGCACCGACATCAAGGAGCAGGTTGGCAGCTTCGATGTGGACCGTGATAGGTGGTTCCGTGGCCGCATAGCAAGTATGATGGCGTGGCTTGCGTGGCATACATGCCGACGTCAGCAGCGTGCGGCCCTCAGAGCCTTTGCGCTCAAGATCAAAGCTCGCCAGGACTTTCGAGAATGGCCTCAACAGTCCATCGTCCTCAACTATCCGGTGAAGTACAGTACTTCCGTCTCCATACGTCTTGGTCGCATCGCCTCCATGATCAAGTAAGGCCCCAACGGTGTCCGCCTTGCGCAAATCCCACTCTTCTCGAAGGGTGTATGAGTTCTCGGAGAGGATCTGAATTGCGGCATCATGCATTATGTACCTGGGCTCGTCAGGTCGCGCAACGGCCACATCTTCATCGGGTTCATGGTTCTCGCAGATCCAAGTATCGTTCGCTGCCGTCAAGGTATTTGCGTCAGCGCCGGCACGCAGCAAGGTCTGTACCAGCTCTGTGTCGAGGCTCGCACTCGCTTTGGCCAAAGCTCCAGGTGCCCGGCTCAAGTCCGCGCCATGCTCAAGCAACGCACGCGTGACACCAATGTGATTCGACATCGCGAGCGCGGCTTGACCGCTCCGAGGGTCTGCCGAGTTCACATCGGCGCCGTGCTTCAGTAGAAGGCGGACGGTCTCTTCCCTCCAGAAGCCGCAGGGGTGCTCGCCACTGATGGCAACGAGTAGCGGCGACAGCCCACCGCTGTTTGTCGCGTGGATGTCTGCCCCTCCACGGTCCAATAGATACTCGAGAGCCTCGACCTGCCAGAAATACTGACCACTGGCGAGAATGTGTAACGGCGTTGCTTTCTTGAGTTTGTAAGCAAACCCGCGAACATGGGAGTAGGCGTTCACGTCAAGCCCAACCTCATCAACAAGTATCTTGATGGCGGCCAAATTTGGCTTGGGCCGTTCACATGCCTCGCCCAGCAGGCTCGAAGGACCCCCGGAGTCATGGTCGTCGACATTGTCTGGGGTCTCTTTGGTGCCGTCTGTTGCATCCTCACCAACGCGAGTCGCTCTTGCTTTTTCTTTCTCCTCTTCTCTCATTTTCTGGCGGCGTGCACATGCCTGCTCATCAACGGTTCTCAACTCTTCTCGGAAGTGCTTGAGTAACTGTATCTGACCCTCGGCAATCATGTGGTGGTAGCTGGTGTCATCGCCAAAGCTACTGAGAGCGAGGAGGTCCCCACCGACACGTGCGAACTCCTTAACGACTGCTTGATGTCCTTCTCTTAAGTGCATGCGAACCTTGTGTGGTATCCCGGTGCTGTCGGTGATCTGCTGTAGTACTCGCACCGCGTCTTGGGTCTCCATGTCATCGTGGCGAACGCTACCCGCTTGCAATTGCCTGAGATGGGCCATTGCAGTAATGAAGTTGGCATATCCAGTCTCCCGCGCCACGTCCTCTGCTGTCCGACCAACCGTGCCATTGATATCTTCGCGTGCATCAAGATCGGCCCCAGCCTCAAATAGCGCCGCGATGATCTCAGGCGCCGCGTCATCAGAAGATTGGCAGCGTCCCGGCTGATGCGGCCGAAAGGCTTCGTATTCGTCCCCGCCAGGAAGACTTGCCTTCTCTCCAGCAGTTTTCATGGACACACGAAACTCGGCGCCCCATCGACTCTCTGCGACCACATGCAGCGGGGTTCGGCCCCGATTGTCGCGTGCCGAAGGATCAGCACCATGCCGAAGCAGTAAATAGACGCTATCAGAGCAACCGCTCTGGCACGCCAAGTGTAAAGGTGTCTGTCCACTGTTTGCATCATTGTCGCGAAGGTCGAGGAACTCATGCAGGCTGCCGCGCTCTGCAAGTGCGGCTAGCAACACCGCTATCGAGCCTGGCTGTCGTGTCGTGCAAGCCACATGCAAAGGAGACATACAATTCTTCGTGAGTAGGGTAGGGTCAGCTCCAGCCTTCAAGAGCTTTCCAACATTGTACTCGGAGACGGACGAGGCCAGGTGGAGTGCCGTTCGCCCACCAAGGTCCTGTGTGTTGATGTCGGGGCTGCCAAAAATTGTGTTTCTCAGCACAAGCTCGATCCAGGTATTGCCTCCCTCGTAGACGTGAGGATTGTCTCGGTCTCTCAAAGCAGCGAAGTGCAACGGTGTGCGCCCAGTGGCGGTCGCCTGGTCGGGGGGAAGACCGAGTCCGGCCAAGAGATTGATGATGTCGAAAGTCTGCTGTTGCACACTGCAGTTCTCCAGAACATAGTGGATCAGCGTCAAGCCTTCTCGGGACTTGATTCTAGGATCGACTCCCGCATCGAGTAGTGCACGCACCCATTCGAGTGAAAGTTGACGTTGAATCGCAACGTGGAGCAAGGTCTCGTGGTTGTTGTTGACGACCCTAGGGTCGGCTCCGAGACTCCGCAACACCTCAAAGACCTTGATCCTGTCCTGTGATCCATTAACGAGGTTGAATAGCACAGTCTGGCCATTGGCTCCTCTGGCGTTGAGGTCAAGTCCCTCTTGTATCAGGAACTCGAGAAGTGCTTTCTCGGGTCTCTCCATGTTGAGCACGAAAAGTGGTGTCTGGCCTTTTTTGTTAGCAGCTGCCAAGTCGGCCCCGGCGGAAAGCAACGTTCTGAGCAGCGAGGTGTTTGATTCTTTGAAATTGTCGAAGCATCGGAAGATGTTATGCAATATCGTATTGCCAGCTTCGTCTGCTATGTTTGTATCAGCACCGTGATCGATCAGTTTCTGAACAATGCCAGCGTCAAGGCCGCCCTGTGCTCCTCGGAGGATAAGGCTTAAAAGCGGTGTCCTGCCCTTGTTCGCCCTTGCGTTGACATCGGCACCGTGCTCAACCAAGAGGTCGACAATGGCGGGCCAGCGCGTGTTGACATAGAACAGGGGGGTTTCCCCATCGAGTGTCCTGGAGTTTGGATTTGCTCCCGCACGGAGCAACAGCCCGGCGATTGTGAGCTCCGTGCGGCCTTTGATACTGTAGTCGGACCACATGCCATCATGCCGTCTTTGTACTGCGTAGTGTAGGGCTGTCATGTTCTTTGGTGGATAGGAAAAGCGACCGTCGCCGTCGGTCGTGGCGTTAATGTCCACGCCATGATCCAGCAGCAGCTGGAAGCATTCTTCAGCATTCTCTACGTCACCTTCATCGAAGAGGTGAAGATTCCTGTCGTATCCTGCGAATGCATGCAAGGGAGTTGGTCCTCGAGGATACGCGTCATCCAGGGTGATAGGCCCGCTCTTCGAGTATGACGGCTGTCCGAAGCATCTCTTATTTGGGTCGGCGCCTAGTTTGAGTAGTACTCGCATTCTCTCGCCATCGTGATCGGCTGCAGCATTGAAAAGAAGGGTCGAGCCTTCAAGGAAGCAGTCCACTTGGGCATGCCCTGTTTCAAGGATGGCTTCGAGGCTCTCTACATCGCTGACCCAATGCAAACAAGTATTTGCGTCTATAGGCGAAATCAATGGAAGGAAGAGGCGAACGATTTCAAACTTCCCTCCTTTCATGGCGCACTGTAAAGCGGTCTGTCCCGTGTCATCTTGTTGGAAATGATACATGTTGTAGGGAGTGTACGTGGTCTTCCGTATCATGGGGCTCACGCCGTGGTCGAGCAGCAGCTTGGCCACTCCTGCATGCCCATTGCTAGCTGCGTGATGCAATGGCGATAGGCCGATACCATCAACGACGTAAGGATCAGCGCCCATGCGCAGCAGAGTGGCGGCCACCTCCGAGATCCCTTGCTTCGCCGCCCAGCACAGTGGCGTCAAGCCTGCACCATCGCGAGAGCCGGCCCATGATGGCTGCTTGGCGATGAGATGCAGGGCATATTCTGCCAGGCCTTCCTTGATGGCCAGGTGCAACGTGTTGAACGACCGGTACGTGGGCCCATGCCACCACTGGTTTTTGGAATATCCAAGGATGGCGAAAGCTGGAAGACCAGGTGCGAGCCGCGCGTCGAGAGCATCCAAAACTTCAGCTTCATACGGTCGGCCCTGGTGCAGGTGGTGTTTGAGATTGTCGATGGCATATTTCAACAAAGGGTGTTCGAGCTGCAAGGCTTGATAAGCCTTTGTGCGACGATGGTATCTGGCCTCCCTGTCTTCATAGCGCTCGTAGTCATCGTCGTCGGCATCCTGAAGTGTAGAATCTTCAGCCGCAGCGCCAATCGTGCACCCATGAAGATACTGCAAGGACAGAACCACTAGCATAGAGTGCCCAGTCTTTTCGTCAAGCACAGGGAATGCGCCCGGTGTTTGTTGCCGGTCTTTGTTGCGAAGGAACTCGGTAAATGAATGATGTATGACGCTTACACTTTCGTCTTCCAGGATCTCCAGCAGCCGGCCACAACTTGCACGGATCAGACGCTTGCCTTCCTTCAAATCGTCATCTCCACGCATGCGAGCAATCAGGGCTCCTAGCTCGATCAGCCGCAGAGGTCGCGATGCGTGAATGACACAGCTCAGAATCTTTGCCTGTTGTTCTCTGGCCACGGCACTTCTGCGGGCGTGTTCTGTGAGGAGCTGTTCGTACACCTCAATGAGGCTTCGTGGCGAAGTCTCTAGCCGCTCGGGCAGCTCGTCCTCTGTGATGAGGCCGTCTCGAAGACTCTGTGTGAGGTGTTCGGTCATGAGGCGTGCGTGGAGGAACAAGCCTTTGGCTCGCTCGCAGATGGTATCCCTGACGCGGTCTTCTGTCTCCGGGCTGAGGGACGGCTCGAGAGTGCTCATGCTTACTGTCACGTATCTGGCAACATCCGGATACAGCAGGGAGCTATCGAGCTTGTCGCGCAGGACAAAAGGACTCTTGAGAGCGTCTTCGATCTTTGGAATCGGGCGACTGGTGAGGAGCAGCAGGACCCCGGCTGCATCGCTGCCGACGAGGCTGGTGAGCTGTGCTACAAGGCCAAAATCCTCCTCATCCATCTCGTCCAAGGCATCTACCACGCAGAAGACCCTAGGCAATTGGCCTATGGAACGAGCGACCAGTTGCCAAAGCTCCTCGTGCTCAGTACCAGCGACGCCCCGTGTCGTGCTGAGACTCTCCATGGCATCGACCAGCGCTGGGCTGTAGGGCAACAACTGGGCAGCAAAGTCGCGGATCAGATACCTAGCGCTGTGGTTCTTTTCGACGATCTGGCGGAAGAAGAAGAAGAGGACGGGCGCGGCTGGCTCAGACTGTTGAAGGTGGCGGATGGTGCTGGCGGCAAGAACCGACTTGCCGCTGCCGGCGACACCTTTGAGATGGAGACAGGGGGTGGCGGTTGGCTGAGGCGACGACCACATGCGGAAGTGGTCTGACTGAAGCATCCAGGAGCCCGTGCCTGGCACGTGGGCGTGGAGATGCTTCATGTACTCATTGCCAGGCGAGAGGTAGTCGGTGGGCTGGAGCCATTGCCGGAGCGCCGTGATGCGCTCTGTGTGGGTGCGGCCGGTGCCCGAGGGGGCGGGGACAGCATCGCGCAAGACGATATCGAAGTCGGCAGCTGGCTCGGCGACCTCGCTGGCGCCGAGGTCCAGGAGAGCGTCTTGGTGCATGGTTTTGGACTGGCGTCGGTCGTGTGAGTCGGGCACAGGCCCGATTGCACAGCGTCTTGGGAACGTGGATGACCTCGATGCCGGCGGAGTGGCAATTGATGTGCGACGAGTACGTGCTACGGGCTAGGGCAGCGTCCTCTTCAGTAGGGTTCCCACACATCTATACACCAGTCCGTGCTGAGTGTGTGAGCATCACAGTCGTGGCCCACGGCACTGTTGACGAGCGGCCGTTTGTGATGGCTGCTGTCGCTGAGGGTGACTCATGCCGGTGATGGGCTCTCGTCTCTGTGCCCTGTGGCGTGGTGATGGATAGCGCTGTGCATACAAGGCATTGTAGGGTCCAGGGCCAGCGGGGCGCAGGCTGCCAGATGGGGCAAAGTGCTGCAAAGATGCACTTTCAGAGCCGGTGTCGTCGCCTGCATCGTCTCGTATTCCTTCGGGAGCTGATTTGTGGTAGAGTTGATGGAGATCTGGTTGTAGGCAGAGCAGCTTGGAGTCGAAATCCAAAGTTGGAGGGGAGGGGGTGTTGACAAACACGTGCCAGGCGTGGCAGAGGAACAGCATTTCAAGGAAGGAACAACCCGCACCACGCCAGTGTCCATCTCCAAGCCACGCGGTGCTGGGCTCGTCCACGACATCATCATTATCATCATCAGTGACCTCAGACTGACTTTGCATGAAATCAAGCTACGGGGTATCGACATTCCATCACCTAAGTCCTTTTTTTTTGGACACCGCCCAGAGCCAGCCCTCCTCACCTGTTAAAGGCCGCTGCCACCCTGCTCTGGCCCTGTGCCGTCAGCGCCGCATAGCCCACCGCGCCCACTGCGACCGCCAGCACGCTCGACGACAGCAGCTTCCCCCAAGAGCCTCCACTGCCTGCCCGCTCCTCGTCCTCGAGCGTGGCCCCGCGCTTCCAGCCCTTGCCGCCCTTGGTCGCGATCCAGCTCAGGTACTTGTCGTCGTACGGCGAGTACGTGAACCCCATGAGTCGGTCGATCCAGCTGGGCGGGTGTGCCACGGCGCGGCGGTGCACAAAAGCGTCGACCCCGTGGCGGCCGTGGTACGCGCCCGAGCCAGAGTCGCCGACGCCGCCAAACGGCGCAGACGGCATCCCCGCGTGGAACAGCACGTTGTTGATGGTCACGCCGCCCGACAGCGTCCGGTCCAGCACCGAGTCGATGACCTGCTGGTCCCGCCCAAAGATGTAGAGCGCCAGCGGCTCGGGCAGCCGGTTGATGGCCGCCACAGCCTCGTCGACCGACGCCCGGACCACGGGGCAGATGGGCCCAAAGAGCTCCTCGGACAGCAGGCTGTCGTCCATGGTCACGTTGTCGACAATGGTCGGGTGGAAGAAGAGGCTCTTGGGGTCGCTCACGCCCGTGTACGCCACCTTGCCCGACGTCTTGTCCAGCAGCCCCTGCAGCCGACCGTAGTTGCGGTCGTTGATGACGCGGCACATCATGTTGCTTCCCTTGCTCAGGTACTGCCCGTTCCAGTACTTCATGCGCTCCACCAGCTGGTCTGCAATCTCGGGCTCGGCAAACACGTGGTTGACGCTCACGCAGATCTGCCCGGCATTCTGGAACTTGGCATACGTGATGCGCTTGGCGGCCAGCTCAATGTCGGCGCTCTTGGTCACGATGCCGGGGCCCTGGCCGCCCAGCTCGAGGACCGTCGGCGTCAGGTGCTTGGCGGCGGCGGCGGCCACAAACTTGGCCACCGTGGTCGAGCCGGTGAAGAAGATGTGGTTGAAGCGCTTCTCGAGGATATATGCCGTCTCCTGGGCCCCGCCCGTGACGATGCGGACGGCCTGCGGGTCCATGTACTTGGGAACGAGCTCGGCGAGCAGGTTCTGTGAAGCGGCCGGCAGCTCGGACGGCTTGAGCATGACACAGCAGCCTGTGAAACCCACGAACGTCAGCTCCCAACCAATTTTTACCATCAGGTCCACTCAATCTCCCACGGGTCTTGATATCACGCAAACTCACCTGCCGTGATGGCGGCAATCATGGGCTGCAGCACCAAGGCGAAGGGGAAGTTCCAGGCGCCAATGATGAGCGCCACGCCGAGGGGATCCTTGCGGATCCTGCCTCCGGTAAAGTAGCGGGCGAGGAAGCCGGCGTCGAGAGCCTCGTCGGCGGTCCACTCGTCCATGTGCTGGAGGTGGGAGAGCACGTCGCCCTTGACGACCCCGATGTCGCCGAGCGTGGTCTCGAAGCGGTGGCGGTTGAGGTCCGTCTTCATGGCCTCGACGATGCGCTCCTCGTTGTCGGCAACGAGGAACCACAGCTGCTTGAGCTGCCACCGGCGCCAGGCGAGCGACTTTGTGCGGCCCGTGGCGAAAGTCGCAAAGAGGGTTTTGTGCGACTCGTCGACGGCCTCGCGGGAGGTGTATGCCGATGTCGTTATTGACGACATTGCTGTGGTCCTTGTTGTGTGAATCTATCGTGTCTATGTGAGGGGTTGTTGTTTAAGTGTGACAAAGTTACCGGCGGCAGACTTGGAGCCCGGATGTATTAGTGTCTTGTTCCAAAAGGACTTGCGACCAAAGTTCTTGTGAATCCGGACTTAAAAGATGTGTGCCTCTACAGATATGCAACGACGTTGGAGAATGACAACCAAGAGAGATGGACCCTGAAACGGCGCAGCCCTGATCTTTAAGAACAAAATAATAATAAAACAGCGGACATCAACCCGCCGAGATGGTCCGTCTAGCTCGGCGCCTCTTCTCTCCACCTTTTCGAAGATCAGGATGCACCAGCCAGCCAGCGCCGCCCATCACTTGGCGGCTGTGGGGGATCGGATATGCCGGGCCCCGGGGGTGACGCCAGCCAGTCAATCCACCCTTGCATGCGACACCTACATCCGATTGCGTCTATAGGTGTACGGGTATACGATCTGGGCCGGGACTTGACGTAGGCATGCCGCGACTGCTCCAGTGGGCCGAGCCGGCGCGATCGCTTCTGCTGAGCGGCGCCCCTGGGCACAGAGTCGGATCTTGTAGTCTCGTGAGATTTCACCCCCATGCACACACGACGCCAGCAGTGCCAGATTCTCTCGGTCCTTTTGCCTTTTGAGTCTAGGTGTGGTGCCCGAAAAGTGCACACGCAAAGAGTGCCATGAGGCTTCTCCTCGGTGGGGGACAACGGACAAGCACAACTCAGCAGACAGGGCAGCCCCAAGACAGGAGTCACCCTCTTTGGAAGTGACAGACACGGTCGAGGCATGCACTTGGCTGTCTTGGGAAGTATGTTGCGAGCCCACACCTAGAGACCCAAGAGAGAGACAGGGACCAGACAGCCCGCCCTGCAGTCCTTCTGTACCTTTACCAGTAGGGCGGCGGCGGCAGGTGGATGGATGGATCGCGCTAGTTGGTCGTTCGAAAGAGGTAAGTAGCGTAAGTGTACGTACTTCCAAGGTTGCCATGCATGCACCTCCGCAGAAGCTTCTCTCTCTGCCTTTCAAGCTCCCCCCCCAAAGACCCTGTATGTAGATTGAGTTTCGGGCCACTGTCCCGCCCGGCGAATGACACAAACAGTAGCTAATAGCTGTCGGTTCGTTTCTGCAACAGGTCCGGCGCAGGCCCCCTTTTGCGAAAACGAATGCGAGGGGGAACACGGCTGCACTGCACGGCATAGCGCGGGCACTTGCACCGGGGGGGACACGGCGAACGGCGGACAACTCAAATCGGACCACAGGCCGCAGTTCTTTCTTGCCCTCGTTCCCTTTATCTCTCATCACCGATGGATTTCTCCCTTTTGTTTTTCCTTCTGTCTTCTGGAGATTGACTCCTCGGCGCATCGACCGCCGCCGACTTACCCGCACGCACACATTCTCTGGTCCGGACTTTTGTCTGTCCATGGGTACCTGTTCTCCCTGTGCTTACACATTTCGTTGGAGCCAGGCAATCGGGGGAGGGGGAAGTTGGTATGTTAGAGGGAATCGCGAAGGCCAAGTCATTTCACCGGAATAGCAGACTTGAGATTACGTGTAAGTAAGCAAGTCAAGGCTCCAAGAGTTTCAAAAAGTTATCGCCAGACAGCTTCAGAAAAGCGTCAAAAGAGCAAGGAACAACACGCGCCCAACACAACCCGTCCAAAAGTTACCCGGGGCGAGATAAGAAATCGTCCTGAACCCATGGCGCACGCCCTCTTGCTTATAAGAACATTTAGCTGGACCACGTAGACATGAAAAGAGTCACTGTAACATCCCCATCACCCGCATCCTCCTCCTCTTGTTTCCTTTGTCTTTTCATGGACATCGCCCATTGTCTTCTTTTTTTTCCTCTTTCATGGCCATCGCTTCTCTTTTTCCGCATGCGTGTACTTTGAGTATTTCGGTGTGTGTGTACGTGTACGTGTTCATTTTCCCCTCCGAAAAGCCAGAAACCAAAGGAGAGAAGACACCAATGCCCGGCCAACCACAGAAAACTAAAACCCAAGCGTCTCTCTCCTCTTGCCTCTCTGTCTTTACCTCATCCCCTTCCGCTCTTCCCTCCTGATGTTTGCTGCCGACATGCACATAAATCCGGTATCAAGAGCTACTCTATTCGAAACCCACAGACTGTTTCCACAGTTGTAATCACGACTTTTTCGTTCCCCTGCCCCCTGCCGAACTAATCACAACCACCCCTTTGTGCAACCCCAAGAAACCCCAAGATTACTACCTAAGTAGGTTGAGGCCAAAGTATTTAAATGTATTTTGATTTTCATTAACCAGACACTGTGCCTTCTTCATCTTGGGCTTCCTATTCCTGCTTCTCGCTCGACGCTTTGCGCTTTCCTCTGGAGGGGAAATATAAAAACAAAAAAATGCTGTACAACAATAATTGCAAATAATCTCTATATCTGGCGCCCTTTCTGTGCCTCCAAAGTCCATCTATTTAGCCATGAGGACGGCAGCATTCTTCATTCGTCCCGCGCTTACCACCCATCCTCTGACCTACTGGTGCGGTGGCTGCCGCCGGCCCCCTTCTTGCCACCTCCTTCTCCCTTGAGATCGTCCACAAACCCCACAAACTCGCGGTTGACATCGCACACCCGCGCAAACTCGAGCAGCAGCCGCCAGGTATACAGCACCATGTCCTCCCGCCGCAGCGCCTTGGCGCTCCACTCGGTCCCCTGCTCCGCGAGGAACTGTGCCGCGCTGTCCCCGTTCTCGTCCCGCGTGAAGTAGTCGAGCACCCCGTACAGGTCCTGGAGCGTGTTGTCCAGCGGGACAAAGTGCAGCCACGGCACGAGGCGGTCGTCGTGCCACTCGGCGTACACGGTGGCCTTGAGCGGGAGCGACGTGGACGACACGAGGCCCCGGAACCGCGCCGAGAAGCTGTTGCCGTCGACGTCCGGGATGAACTTGATCTTGTACTGCTCGGCCATCGGGATCGACTTGACCACGCTGTACCAGGGGTCCAGGTACTCGCACTGGTCTTTGGGGAAGCACAGCAGCTCGACGAAGCCCGCGTCCGCAAACTCGGCCAGCCAGCTGCCGACCTCGCCCTCGCGGCGCTTGGGGAAGTCGTACTTCTGCATCGAGGGCATCTCAAACGTCGGGGCCCGGGTCATGGCGGCGCCGCCGCCGCCCCCTGCAGCCATAGCCTCGCCCTCGAGGCCCGACACCGTGGTTCCGTTGAGCATCTGCACGAGCCGGTGGCGCTGGAAGTGCGACCAGTTCTCTGCCTTGTGCCTACCGCCGGATCCGACGCCGCGCCACACGATGCCGTCCTTCTTGTCGGCCCAGGGAGGACCGTGCGCCTTGCCGCCAGAGTAGAATGGGTCGTCGGTGATGTACATGGCCCCGGGGATGATGATCTCGTTGTTATTCGGCAGCTTGGACCCACCGAAGAGGGGTATGAGCTCCTTGCTCGTGGCGATCGACAGCGGCTCGATGAACGTTCCGTGCATTTCCCGCAGGTGCGGCTGTGTGCACACGTCCATGGACGCGGTGAAGTTCTTGATATATCCGAAGTACTGGTACGGCGGCTTGTACTTTTCGGGGAATTTGGGGTAGTCGGTCAGGTTGGCGACCTGGGGCAGCTCGCGCGCGGGCGAGGTCGGGTCGCACGTTGCCCGCGTCATGTCCCAGTACTGGTTGTCGTGCAGCCACTGCGGGTCGTAGGGCTGCAGCTCGACGACCTGGGCGTCGACCTTGAACAGGCCCGTGTACTCGGTCATGACCTGGTCCACTGGCGGCATCGACCGCGTCTCGCCTTCCTTTTTCACAAATCCCGTAATCTCCTCCCAGGGCACGAGCAGCCGCGACTCATCCATCATGTTGATCGGCATGTCCACGTCGGGCAGGTACGGCGCGGCATCGGCGACGAGACCCGTCCACAGCTGCAGCCAGGGGACGAGCCCTTCGGTATTGCCGTGCCCTTCAGCATGGCCGTTGCGCACCTTGATGACGTGGTGCCAGGTGGCGGCGCGCTCGGCAGTGGTCTTTGGGTCGAGCGCCCAGAATGGCCGCAGGTCGGCATAGATGCGGTCGAAGAAGGACTCGACGATGAGGGCGTCGTGCTTTACGGCGTAGTCGTACCAGGCGTTGAAGCCCGGGGGCGGGTGGCGGCCGCGGCGCTCGCGGTACTGTGCGGCAGCGTCGGCGAGGTCCTTGGGCTGGCGGCCCAGGACGGCGGCATGGTGGTTGCGGGCCTCGGTGATGAGGGTCTCGATGGGGTGTGTCGCGTTCTTTGGGGAAAAGTAGTCAAAGTAGTGTGCCTTTGCGGAGCTGAGGAGGCCGGCGGCGGAGTGGGAGAGGGAGAAGAGGTAGAGGAGGACGACGAGGATGGCGGCGATGCCGCCGTAGCGGAGGAGGATGGCCGAGGAGCAGTAGCGGCTGCCGGGGAGGCTGGCGAGGCGGTGCGAGAGCAGCATGGCGTGGTGGTCGTGGTGGTAGCGTCTCGCGGAGCTGCAGGGCAAAAAGGCGAGGTCACCTCGAGGACGCTGTCTTCATGGCGGGTGGCAAGACGCTGGTGGAGGAGTCGCTGGTGTCGTCGTTGGCGTCGTAGACGTCGTCCGTCGTCCGTCGCAAGGATGGATTCGAGGACGTGGCGCAGAGAGCAGGCAATGAGGCCCTAGCAGCAACCAACAGTAGCGGATTGTAATCAGAGAAGCCTCGCCTGTCGCCTGCGGAATTCGGGTCGTGCGTCTCTCGTGTGCCGTGCCCGTGTCTCTTGTCTTCGTGTTGTCGTCGTCGTCGTCGTCGTGGCCGCCGTCTATGGTGTCCAATTCATGTGGGATTGGGGCAGAGAGGAACAAGAGAGCACCATTGTCATCAAATGTCTGGCTGTGGAGGCGTTGCCTTGGCGGGTCACTCCAGGGGTCGCAGCAGGAGGCAGGAGACACAGCGAGAGGCAGGCACCACCAGAACGCCTTGTGGGGCCAGGCCGCCGTCAAACAAACCTGAAGGGCCCACGGCCATGCACCAATGCACCAATGCACCAATGCACCAACCAACCAACCAACCAACCAACCAACCAACCAACCAACCAACACGAGCAAGCTTGCAAGACCGCTGGCCTGAGGCTGCCATTGGCCAGCCCATACGGCCAAAGACATGATGAACCTCCTCGGACCAGCTTCATGCTCGTGTTCACGGGGCCACAAGTACCAGGCAGCATTCCTCGCCCTGTGTCCGACCCGTGCTCGCGCTTCTCTTCACACACATATCACATTCAGAGAGAGAGAACAAGCTGGCCTTGCGCAACAAAGAGAATTATTGGAATTTGGTCATAAGTCATTCACCCATCATTATTCTAGTCCCTCCCTGGGCGCTACACAAAAGCAGCTCGCCCGGCCTCTCCGACTACCTAATGCATCGTGCAGCCCCAGACCTCCTCATCTGGCCATCTGGCTAAGACAACGCAGCTGACACGTGCAAGAGGCGTGTGTCCAACAAATATCAAGAAATTATAAATCAGAGTGGACAGGATCTGACAAGAGCAACACCCGGCGGCGATAGTTGCGGCCGTGTGCTCGAAAAGTTTATACAACGTAGAACCGATGGCGGTTCCGAGTCGAGATGGTCGGCTTCTGCGCCAAAAAGACTCATCAGGGTATCAGTGCTGGGCAACTCATCGGTCTGGTGGCCATCCTCGCCATGGGCTGCCGTCATCGACGTAGTAGCAGCAGCACCATCATGCGACCTTCACGTCTCTGTTCTCAAGACAGCGGCGTCAGCACCAGCACTACCCACTGCGCCGCGCCGCTTCCGTCGTGCAGTGGCGACCAGTGCGTCATGACCCGGTCAAGCTTGGCCGACTTGGCCAGCCGGCGCTCTAGCCGGTCCAGCGCCTCCGTCGTCGCCGCCGCCGCCATCCCCCGGCTGCTCTCCCGGTCCGACGTCACCGGCCGCCCGCCCACCGTGCTCCGCCGCCCGCTCGACACCTTGGGCTTGTCAACCAGGATCTCTGTGCTCGTCGACTTGCCAAACTGGATCCGCTCCCTGATTGTCGCCTTGAACGACTTGGTGATAGACGGCGACCCTGCGTGCTCCGTCAGCACGTCAAAAATGCCGCTCTGGGAGACGTCCGATCGTAGCCCCAGCAGGTCTACCGCCGCCTCCGAATAGAAGATAATGGGCAGCTTGAGGCTCTGCTTCTTCCGCCCGCTGCCGCTCGGCGTCGGCATCCGCGGCACTGCCAGGTTGCTCCGAAGCTGGCCCGCCGTCGCACAGCTTAGCACCATATAGTACGAGTACGCCGTCGGAAAGATGGAGATGCCGCCACTCGACTGGTATCGCGAGCTCGAGAACCGCCCGTTGCGCGGCTGCCGGTGCCCGTGGCTCGGGATGAACTCGTACGGGTCGTGGTTGCTCGTCAGCGGTGTCGACGCGGTGGAGTTCTTGCGGAAGGGCGACATGAACCGGGTCCGCGACTTGCGCTTATCCGCACCGCGGCCACGCAGCATCGACTCGGTCTCACCCTTGCAGCCGCTGCCCTTGTGGTGGCTGTTCTCCACGGCCGTCTGCTGGCTGCCGGGGCTCCCAAACGACACTCCAGAGTCGGCTGATGGGTTCTTGCCCCAGTTGAGCACGCGCAAGACGTCCTTGCGGGAATTGACTGACTCGGAGACGTTGATCTGAGCACCCAGCCAGTACCGTAGCCGACCGAGGTTGTCCCGAAGCGGCATCAGGAATAGAAGGTTCCAAAAGGGCTCGCCATCCTTGCGGTAGTTGAGCAGGAGCTCGACAGTTTCCTCCTCGCCCTCCAGCGCCGCCTGGATCTTTGCGACCACAAGCTGATCCGTCGCGGGGCCCTGGAGAAAGCCACAGCTCTTGGATACCATTTCACTGACGCCGTAGCCAGTCAGCCGTGCAAAGACCTCGGACGCAGCCACAATCGATTTTGTCGGATCTGTCGCATCCACAAGGCAGAAGCTCTCGCCCAGGCCAGGATATTCGAGCTTGACTGACGCGAGAGAGTGGCTGGAAGTGGCAAGGGCGTTGGCCGTACAGTATGCAAACTGCGACTTGACGAAGCCGGGAAAGATGTCCTTGGCGGTGCGCGTCTCGATATAGGTCCTGGCCTCGTGGAAGACGCCCTCCACGCTGGGCAGGACGGAGCGGGCAATCCGCTTGAGGTCGGTGTTGAGTGCGCGGTTGACCAGCGGCGGCAAGTTGATGGGCTTCGCCGCACCCATCGCTGTGAACGACGTCGATATTGCAGTCAGGACCGACGCAACCTCGTCCGTCGTCTGTGTGAAATCCTTGACCTGCAAACCAAAACAAAGAAGAGCCCTTGTCAGTCAGGGCAGATAAAATAACAGAGCCTACGATCGGCACCTACACGCATGAGGAACTCGATGTTCTCTTCGCATCCTTGATCCTCGCAGTAGTTGAGAAAGTGCTGACTCGTGCTCGAGTTCTCTAGCATCATGGAGAATATGTCCTTTGAAAGGATATCCACAAACGGTGGGAAGACATCGTAGGTATGTGTCGTGAATGCCACACTCCGTGGTGAAAGCTCCGGCAGCTCGTCATAGGTGCTTGGGAGTCGTTCGCTCAGAGTCGAGGTGCGCCCCGAGGGGTTGAACGACTTCGGCCTGGAAGACTTGCTCGCGCCGTAATCTACATACTGCTTGAAGGCAGCCTCGTTGGTGTGGTGGGCAAGACCCGAATTGCTCCGCAGACGGAGCGAGAGGCGGTCGACACTCGCTATGGAACCCCTCGTTGAAGGCTGTGGTGACGCGATCCGGGGTGTTGGTGGCAGCGCATTCAATGAGTTGACGTTGGTTGGCATGATGGGGAGATGAAAGCGTCCATCCATTCCACTCAGCGAGGCACAGCGCCCTTGATCCATTGTTGCGTACGATAGTGCCTTCCAAGCGTTTCGGTGTCAGGGGAGCATCTTGCGGGAGCACCAACCCCCAAGTAGAGTCTCAGTTTAGGTCGTCCAGCCACGGACCACGAAGCAAACACAACTTTCAGCGAACAACGAGGAAACAAACAAAGGTCGCCAAGTCGCCCCAGGATGCACCGGGAAAACCCAGCACCCTACTGCAGACGAGGAGCCAAGGGGCCTTTTGTTGTTCTAGCATCCCCGCGGTTGTTCGTGCTCTACAGCCACTGCCAGCAGAACCAGACTAGTGCCGCTAGCTCCTGACTCGTATATTGTCAAAAGCGCACGCCCGTGGACGCCGCCGCGCTACCGATCCAAGGTGCTATGGCCAGTGGATCTGATCTTGCATGCCTATGGAGCAGGCACACTCTGTCTTGCGCCCGATAACCTGGCGTTCTCGAGCGTCATTTCGCCTGTCGTGTTAGCTCGCCTGCCCAGTGGACCCCGGTGGAGGGTGCACTCCCGCGCGCTCAATGAGAAACGAGCTAAAGCACCAAGGGTCGCCCGTGTAAGATCATGATCGTAGAGCTCTGGTGTGGTATCGTATCTTTCAGGTCCGGCCTGGTGACCTGACCCCATTCAAAGGCCCCAGCAGCCAGGCTTGAGCATGACAGAGGGCTGAGGACCAGGGTGCCTGGGGAGGGGGCTCGAACAGGCGCCAATGATTGACGCTCTTGCAGACCATCTCTCGCCGCTCGCCGGACATGCTGCCGTGAGGCTGAGGTTTGCGCATGCAACCAACAAGCTGCAATAATGAAGCTTCTTTGTTGCAATGCCCAAGGTGGGTGGCTAGCTGGCTAGTCGTGCTTGTGGCAAAGCTAACGAAAAGCCGAACGCCTGTTTGGTGCGCATGATGCTAGGCGACAACGCGCGCTGGGAGAGCCAGTATTGCTTTTTTTTTTTAAGTATCTTTGCTAGCAATGTGGACCGCACAAGTGGGAGATCTCACGATGTCTCCCACCTGAGTTGGTAGTCCAAGCACATCCATGGTCGATCAGCGAGTCATCGTGGTCTGGGGAGTGGACCGGAACCCTGACGATCTACAGATCCCCGGGAGGGCGCTAGCGGTTCTGGCATGGCACTAGCGCCACCCAGAAGGCCAACACGTGTGGTAGTGTTGAGCCCCTGAGCATGCTCCGTGCGCGGGCTGGCTGCGGAGGTTGCCCTCAGTCGGGAAGAAGGCTTAAGCGGGCGTTACTCTTGCTGGCTAGCCCCGCCGACGGCGACATCCAGCAGTTCGCATGGAAGGCGCCAAAGCCCGGGCTAAATGATGGCAGTATGACTAGCATGGCGACATCCCGATGACACTCAGGGGTTCGGTAAGTTCAGAGTCGCGTTCTAGAATCCCTTCCGTTGGGCGGCGACTTTCTGCAGCGTGGAAAAAGGAAAACCGTGACGGTGCCAGTTCGATCCTCACAAGACATGCATGTTGGTGCATGCATCGACCATACCGATGCCTGACAGCCTTGTCAGGGCGGACTGACATAAAAATTATTGTTTGCCTGTCCTGTCTGTTGCTTTGGCCCGCTTTCTATCGTAGATCTCCTTCTCCTTATCCATCCGCCACTGGCAGGTCTCGGCGAACTCGCAATAGCCACATTTGTATGTTTCCTCAATGGGCACGCCTTCCGGCTCTCGCCGACCGTGCCACCACTGCATGTTCTTTGCGATGTAATTGTCAAGAGCTCCCGTGTCGGCCATAAAGGTTGTTGACCCAACGACCCGACCATCTTCCCGATGTCTATATTGGACACAGAGAAGGTCTGCAACGTTGCTCGCGCCCTGGGGGAATGTGAGGCTGATCTCTTCGAGCAACAGCGGGACGAGCTGGCTGAGGCAGCGGTACTTGATAAAGTCTGTCGCAATGGACAGGGGTGGTGCGAGAGCAGGGGTTGCATCAAGGCTGGGCCGGGCATCCTGACGATCCTCCGGAGCTTCAGACCCGTCACTATCTGAATCGGCATCGTCGAAGATGTCGTCGTGCAGGCTGCCTATTTGGGCCATGAACGTGTCTGAGAACCTGACCTCGGCCTCCAGGCCATAACGAGCCATGACGGCGGGCAGATCCAGCTTGCCGGCTGCCATCTCACAAAGCATACGGTGGTAGAGAAAGAGCTGTATTTTGGTGGGGCGCAACGCTGCTCCGGTGGGGAGCTTTGTTGACCCACGGGTTTTGGCGTCCAGAAGGTATACCTGCCGGTGATGAGAGCCGAGATATTTGGAGATTGGGGTTTGCTTTTTACCAGATCTGTCCACAGGTGCTGGGGAGCGTGCGTCGCCTGTTAGTGGCTCGACCTCATCCACAGGACAAGCGAAGCTGAGCTCGTCAATGGCACCGTTGACAAGCTGCCCGTCGATGGTGCCCCAGACCTCGAACTCTCTGGTCATGCCAGTGTCCCGGAGGGTGCGTAGCCCTTGAATAACATTCCACATGCGGAGTGCAAAGGCTTCCTCTTTCCGGGCTACTGAGACACGGACGGCCGTATGTACTTGGTCCTCGAGCTTCTGGTGGACAGCGGAGCCGCCGCGCATGGCCGCGGTGCGAGTTTTACGGCCACCTGGAAGCCGCGTGAGTACGTAGGCGTATTGGAGTTCACACCAGGCACCAGAGGAGAGGTCCGTCACCGTCAGAGGCTTTCTGGGGAAGGACCGGAAGCGCTCCAAGGGCGACCTTGCTGCTAATTGCTCTGGGTTTTCCGGTTGGGCATCTACTTCAGCCTGGGTTTGCCTCGAGGTAAACTCGCCGTGCAGGCCGGGTGGTGAGCGGCTCACTAGGCGCTGGAAGTCAGTCAGACACGCCGAGTGGGATCGTGGGTGACACTCCAGGAACGAGATGTATGCAGGGCAGTACTTACGATCCGGGAGCTGGACGAGCTCCGGCGGCGTGCGATGCCATGACCTGGTCGGGTACGGGCCGTGGGCTCTCTTGCGCAGGCTGTAAGAGCTCTTTGCAAGATATGCGTCTGGGAGAGCGGGAGACGGGTCCAGGGCAGCAGGCACAACCTCGAGTACTGGTGCATCGCTTGGGGAGGCGAGCACGGGGGCCGGGCTCTCTGTAGCGGCACGGACAGCGTGGAGGCTCTCGAGGAGGCTGTTGACGATGTCGGCCTCGCCGTCGGAGAAGTCGGACCCGTAGTCACTGTCGTTGCAGTTGGCTGGGACGTTTGAGGAGACCATGGCCGACTTGAGAAGGGAGGGATGTAGGCTCGGGGGCAGAGTGTGCGGATCATGCATTACTCATGATGGCAGAGAGAGGCAAGCTGGCCGTGGAGCGCGATGGGAAGCGGGGAGGTGGTGTGTGGTGGCCGCCAGACAGGCGCGTCGGCACGTGACCGCAGGCAGGCAGGCACTTGACAACAAGCAAAGACGGCATGAGGCAACCATGCACCACCACCTTGAAAGAAACGGGAGAGCAAGGCCTTGGCTGTGTGTTGTCTGCAGTCCGTCATGGATGATCGAGGACTGACCTCAGCTCAGCGATGTGGAGAGCGCTCTAGGGCTGTAACTGCCAGGGTGAGTTGCTGCCTGCAGGAGGAGCAGGCACGCCCCACGGTGGCTCTCTCCCACACTTGGGCGGCGCTTCAAGGTCAGCACGCGGTGTGCCGCTCCTCGTGTCCGGTCGAGTCAGGGGAAACCACACAAGCCTCGCTCGTGCGGCATACGCTCATCCAGTCGAGGGCTCATTCGTTCGTTCAAGGGCAAGGCAAACATGGCGGCTGGCGAACCCTGGGTCTTCAGCTCGTAACTGCTCAGCCTCCACGGCTGGCAGGTGGTGGGACAGAGGGCGCAACGTCTGTGCGAGCACGGCCGCCCTCTCTCTCGCATGCGGACAGCACAGAACAGTACAGATCGCAACTCGCTCATCATCGACAGGCAGCAGACAAAGGCGTCCCTCATATAAGGACAGCCTCTGGACTTGTTTCTTGCCAGCGTCAAGCATTCCAGACACCGGCACGGCACCCCGAATGTCGAGACACAAGACACGCTTCCAACATCCCCCACACGTCGGTGCCACAGCAATCATCTTCACCACACGTCAAAGCAACTTTGAGACGACCTCTTGACATTCTCAGCCATCATGCGAGGCTTCCTGCAAAGCAAAGAGAGGGTTGGACAGACCAGGCCTGTCGTCAGCAAAGCAGCCAGCGCCAGCCACGGCTCCAGACAGTCGGCTGCCAACACCACTGATGGCCACCACCACCAAGCATCATTCCACGACCTGCCGCCCGAGATCCACCTGGCCATCAGCAGGTACCTCATCTACCCGGATGCGCTCTCTCTCAAGCACACGTGCCGGTACCTGTATCTGCTGGTGGACACTGGGGTGCGGCTCAAGATTGACTGGCTGATCGAGCGGCGCAGCCTGCACCTCGAGTGTCCCAACGACCGGCGGTGCGACCTGGGCTCCGACCTCAAGTTCTGCCGGGGCTCGGTGCGCCTGCTGATGCAGCGGCGACGGGAGCACCTCGAGTGCGAGTCGCGGCCGGGGCTCGGCTGCCTGGTGTACGGCACGCCGGCGTGCACACACCGGCGGCGGCTCAGTGAGCGGTGGAAGCAATGGCTGCGGGCGACGCTGACGGTCGAGGTGTGGTGGATTGTGGTCGCCGTGGGCGTTGTGCTGGTGGCGTGGTGTCTGTCGCCCTTGATTCTCGCGACGTAGCGGCAGGCTCTGTACTTGAAGTATATTACCTTGGTACCTACCTAGGTGTCTGGCTGGCATGGAGCTGTGCCCCAGCACCACCTTGTTGATAGTAATGATGATGATACCCATGAGCCGAGTGCTTGTTGCGCCAGGCAGGCGACGCGGGAGAAGTGATGGGCTGGACGAGAGCGAGGGTCCTCCCGGGCGGGCCGGCGCACGGCTGCTGCTGCTGCTGCTGCTGCTGCTGCTGCTCCGGCTGCGGATGTGCTGGCCCGGCACTGCGACGACCCCTCCATTGATGCTGCAGACTGTCCCTGGCCCTGGCAGGCAGGCACGCAGGCACGCCGGCGCTGACGAGACACCTCTTCGACAACACTCGTTCACTTTCCACTCCTGAAGACGACGACGGCCTCCTCCTCGACTCTTGCTCCTCTCCGCCCTCGGCGCATTCCTCTGTCCAGATCCAGCAGCAGCAGCCACCCCTTCCTCCTCCTTCCTCCTTCCTGCCATCGCCTCGCCATGACCTCGCCAGACGACCCGGCCTCGGCCCCCGGCGGCGCCCCGCCCATTCTCAACGGCACAACCTCCTCCTCCTCCTCCTCCGTCGCCGCCGTCCCGCCATCGCACAGCCTCGAGGCCCTCTGCCACGCCCTCCACGCCAGGGTCGAGGCCCTCCTGGGCACACCCACCCAGGACCCCATCCTGCGCGACGTCCAGGCCCAGGTCCGCATCGCCAACGACGTCGTCGACGACGCTCTCCGCCGCTATCAGCCGAACGAGCTCTCCCTCTCCTATAACGGCGGCAAGGACTGCCTCGTCCTGCTCCTCCTCCTCCTCGCCCGCCTGCCCGCGCACTTCTCTTCACCCTCGGCTCCCAGCGCGTTCCCGACATCCCTACAAGCGCTCTACATCCGGCCCCCGCAGCCTTTCCCCGAGGTCGACGCCTTTGTCGCCTCGTCGACAAAAGACTACCACCTCGACCTCGCCACCAGCGACAAGCCCATGAAGCCCGCCCTCGCAGACTACCTCGCCGACAAGCCCAACATCAAGGCCGTCTTCGTCGGCACCCGCCGCACCGACCCCCACGGCGGCAAGCTCACCTTCTTCGACGAGACGGACCGCGACTGGCCGCGCTTCATGCGGATACACCCGGTCATTGACTGGCATTACCGCGAGATCTGGGGCGTAAGTTTCCCGAGCGAGCTCTCCCCCTTGTTCTCCCTTTTCACTTGACCTTCTGCGCGGCGCGGCCATCCTCACACTGCCCACCTCGTTGCAAACACAGAAAGGCGCTCTGCTAACATGTTGCCCAAACGGCGTGTAGTTCATCCGCGCCCTCCAGGTCCCCTACTGCCCACTCTACGACATGGGCTACACCTCGCTCGGCGGCACCGACGACACCCTGCCCAACCCGGCGCTCAAGGCGCACGAGGGCAAGCCCACAAACACCGGGTTCCGGCCGGCATATGAGCTCATGGACGACGATGAGGAGCGTCTGGGTAGGGAATGAGCCGTGATGGGCTTGCCCTGGACAGTGAAGAAGAAGAAGAAGAAGAAGAAGAAGAAGAAGAAGAGGGACGCGAGGAAGACGACGTCAAGAAGCGGGTTACTGGTTTTCAAAGAAGGCTCGGAAAGAGAGAAGGGGGGGAATAGAGGATGAAGCCAGGCGGGGGACGTGGATACGGATCCTTCGCGGGCCGTGCCTTGCATGGGAGTGGGAAGAAAACAGCTTGCGCAAGGTGTAGTTGTCGCCCAGCTGGCAGAAACGTTTCTTGGATGGTTCAAACGCCCGAATACACACAGCCAGGATGCTGCCAGAGGTCATTGCAAAGGCTTCACATGTCCGTCAAGAACGATGGGCCCATCCTGGACGGTGGCGGCGACGGCACGGGCGTCGACAAATATAGCAAGGGTGACTGCCCAACTACACGAGATGGCGCTTCGGACGGCTCGCGTACCTCCCTCCCGTCCCCGGCACCCCGGCGTGGATTACGAGATAGAGGAGGATTCCCACGGCACGATAAAGCGACAATTCAAATTCATGTGGGCTCATTTTGCAAAGGGGGCAGATTTCAGGGGCATCGTGGTGTTGGTCATCATCTTGGATGTATAGACTACATATCCATACATACATACTACACTTAGCAGGCGTACAAGGCGTACAACAATAAGATATTCTTCATCTTCAGTAGCGAAAAAACATTTACAAATGCGGAGGGGAAGGTTTTCTTTGAAAATACTCATCGAAGCTGAAGATGTGTGGGGCCTTCGCAATGAGTGGAGAGAGTGAAGGGATGCCATAGGCGTCCCAGGCTTCATACATATTTTCTTCTCCTTCTCTTTCTCCCCCGCTTCCTTTGGAAGGAGTTGTACGATTATATGGGATTATCCAGCCAATTCGCAAGCCAGATCTTGCATCGTTATTTATCAACCACGGGCGAGGGGGGGGTATTCTTTGCAGTAAACAACAAGGCAAGATGGGGATTTGACCAAAACACAATCTATTTATTTCTATGTTAAAAGGAAAATACAATACGAAAAAGAAAAAAACAGAATAAAGGATCCGGTGATGAGGAATGATGATTGTTTCATGCAGAATGTGCCATTCGTTTGTCTCGGTTTGAAGTTTTACAGGACAAAGAGAAATAAAGTAGAAAAACATTCCAGTCCTCGAAGACGGAGAGCTCGAAACCAGGCACGCTCGTCCACAAGGCGCCGGGCTTGGATCAAACTCACAGCAAATATGCTCGCCATCGCACAGGACTGAGCTCAACTCTACAGTCTCAGTCCAATTTAATGCTCGTGCACACAAGAAGCATGCAGCAAGCAAGCGCGTTGGTCACATCCATTCACGACAGCGGGGGTCCTGACAAGTAATGAAACGAAGACAAACGAAGACAAACGAAGACAAACGAAGAAAAAGGTAGTCATATCTTTTGTTTGGCTCATCTTGAAAGAAATAGTACACAACGCGCGCAGCCTAAAGCTTTGCTTCCACCAACGAACTACCCGCTCGCTCCCCTTGAAGCGGCTCACGAGAACCACCCTTTCTTCTTCTCCTCTGAGCCTCTGGCCTCTTTTCCTGTGTAGGAGTAGTGGGTGCTTTCCCGCATGTCCTCTTCGTGCCAACCCCGCCTGCCCTCCTGCTGTCCAGGTCTCTCGCCGTACAGCTTCAGCCGGTAGAAGCACGTGTGGTCGGCCCCGTAGTTGTCTAGCGCGCGCACGACGACGTGGTTGGTCACGGCGCCCATGCGGCTCAGCTCGTCCGAGATCTTGAACACCTGCACGCCGTGGTCGCTCAGGGCGCCGCCGCTGCCGCCGGCCTGCTGGTACGTGAAGTGCCCGATCTTCTGGAAGCCCTCGTTGAGGACCTTCTCCGCCGGCGTGCTGGGGAACTGGGTCCGCGAGAAAACCTCGACCTCGTGCCGCAGGTTCATCTCCTCGATGTAGGCCCACACCTCAATGGTGCGCGGTGTGGCACCTGGGTTGAGCGTGGCGCCGGGGAGGATGTGCTCTACGACGAGATGCTGGGGCACGATGTCGCGGCTGAGGAGGACGCTGATGGCGTTCTGTGCCGGCTTGCTGGAGTCGGCGCTCGGTTGGTGGTGTCGGCTCTCTGGCAACGGCGCGGCGCAGAAGCACTCGTTTTCGTCGGTCCAAGCCTTCAAGACGGCGCTCGCTGGCTGGGGCTTGTATCCGTCGCGATCCATGTACTTCTTGGACTTGAATGCACTGGACGGAGGCGTCCATGCTTTCGATGTCAGGCCGGGGTCGATGACGGCACCGCTACCTTGGCTGAAGAAGTTGACCTGGTTGTAGAGCTCGGAAGCGGCATGTCCACGGATTTGGCCATTGGCGATCGCATCGAGACCGCCCTGGTTGACCAGGCTCTCAATGGTGGCTGAAATCATGGACTGCACGTCCCACCTCGTCATACCGCCCGGCGGCGTCTGGCTTCCAATCTTGTCCAAGTCCTTCTGCAGTGCGGAGAGACGGCTGTTTACCGCCACAAGCTCGTGCTGGATCTCCTGTTTGTACGCCAACACTTCCTTCTCCAACAGCGTGATGAACTCGTCACGCTGCACTGCGGTGCCCTTGACCGTATCTGCAAGCAGGTCGCGCAAGGCTGCGTCGTTGCGTTCTTGCCAGCTTTCCCAGGACTTCGATAGCCTATTGTCCACCACTTTCTCAAGGTCTTCTGTTGTAACTCCAGAGCCTGCGGGATTCTTGATGGACCCCAACACCTCGTCTGCCTCAAATCGAGACTTGACTGCCCGCCATAAAGTGTCCGAGATCTCTGGCGAGCTTTGCTTGGCATTCTCCAAGGTGACGATAAGATCGTCCGCTTTGATCTTGTCCCTAAGAGCGTGCCAGAAGTCTTGCGTTATCTCCGGCTTGCCGGCCTTGTTGGTGGAAATGTAGATCTTTTCGGGAAGTCTCGACTTCAGACTTTCAACGGTCTTTCTGATGGAGGCATCGTCGCCAACCAGCTGCGCAATCTTCGAGTCATGCTGTCTGAGCCGGCTCCAGATGTGGCCCAAGTCTCCGTCAGAAAGAATCTGCTGCACAGGGGTCGGGAGGACCTCGGCGATGCTATGCTTGAAATTCGTCAATGTGCTCAGCTCGGCGTCCGCTGGGGCGATCGCCGCTTGCAAGAACATCAGAAGCAAAGATGAAGCCAGCCCGACCAAGAGGAACACGCCAAAAACAGACAGCAAGGACCCCAGCCTGCCAGACCATATCGAATATTGGCGGAGTACCCGATCTGAAAAGGTTGGGACGGATGGAGACATTGGAGTGGACCCCCGAGACCGGGGACGCTGCTCCTGTCTACTGGGCACCTCTCCCAAGGACACTGGTGAGCGTGGTATCGTTCCACTGCGTGCTTGGCTTCCCAAAGTGTCCTTTTCGGAGGGTGCCTGAATCGCAGTAGCCCCTTCATTTCGTGTCACATGACGTTCTTCTGATTGGCGGGGTGCAGGAGACTTCGCTGTCGGCCTCGCTATCCGCTCCGCCAACACTGGCAATGTCTTGCAAAGCCGGCGAGCCGCAGCGCGACTTCTTCCTGTTTGCGTGATGTAGGTGACTACCTCTTCCGTTTCTTCACGAGAGAGGTCGTCCAGTGGGTGGTGTATGTCTTCAGCGCGCGGGCTTGACTGGCCCCTGCGCCCCATGACAATCCTCATCACTTCCTTGAGCTCATCATCCGCCAACGCGCTCTCCGACTGCGATGGTTTACTGTCGGCGTTGTTCGTGTTGATCCCGTTCTGCTGTTGCTCGGGCGCTTCAGCAGCCGAGACAGGCCTGGATAGTTGTGGCAGCGGTGCGTTGTGGCGCAAAGATGCTGTGGTCTTTCTCAGGCTTGACCTCACGAAAGGCAGAGTCGAGCGCGAGAAGGCGCTGGGCAGCCAATTTCTAGGTGACAGGCCATTGCTCATCGGCCTATTTTCTGGAACCGAGGGCATCGCCTTCGTTGGCTCCTTGACCGGCGTGTGTAGGGTGGCATCCTCGAAGAGGCCGCTCTCGTGATTGAAGCTTCTTGAAGAGTCCAGGCGAGCGGGCGATTCTGGCGAGATCTGCATCTGACTGGCGGGTACTGGCGGTGGCAGCATCTGGCCCTGCGAAGGGAGAATTCCGTTCTGTGGCGGGCTGGGATTTTGGTCGTCTGGGCTTTCAGGCTCGTCAAGCATCAGAGGGTCACTAAGCTCCTGGCTGTCCTCGGCGGCGTCCGCAGCGTCATTCTGGACAACATCCTCGACAGGCTCGGTCTCACGCGCAGCCTCCTTCCTCGTCTCATCAATGGCGTCGTTCAGGTTCTGTTGCGCAATGTACTTGCCCGGCTTTCCGCGCAACTGCTCCTGGAAGCGCCGGTCTTCTTCGTCCTCGTCATCAAACCCGGCGCGGACGCCTGTCCCTCGTCGTTTGGACGCCGACTCCAGGCCGATGAAGGAGTTGTTGCCGTACGAGTTGTCAAACCTGGACTGCATGTCTGGAGTGTCTGCGCCTTTTGGCTCACGCAGGACGACATGCTGTACTGCATCTGGGGACCTAGCACGGCGTGTGGTGCCCCGTCTTGCCCGCAATGATGCGGACTGTCTTGGGGTGGCCGCAAAGTCATATGGGCTCTCGGGTGAGCCTTGGACTCCATTAGCTGCGGGCGTGGGCAGCCGCGCGCTGGTCGCCCGTGTTGTCCTTCGCGTTGACATTTTATAGTCTGGCAGGGATGCTGGTACAGAGCCCTTGTGAAGCGAGGTTGAAATCAAAAGTAATCAAATCTCTGTCGTCGTCGTGAAGATCATGTGAGGCACAAGTACAACGTCGACGGAGAGAGCTGAGCAAAACCGCGTGTAAAGGGCGATTTGGAGAGGGGCGGCGGCGTGATTTTGCAAGACGCGCTGTATGAAGGCCAACGGGGGCTCCAGCTTGCAGGTTGAAAATGCGATAATCCAATTTCTTTGTTGCTGTGTGTGGTGGCGTGAATGCGACTGAATGGGGCCTTCCAATCTGTCGCAAAGGCTGTGCTTTTCTTTTGTTTGCGCTTGCTGTACTGCTTGATGCGGCTTGCTGTAAAGTGACGGCTACATAGACCACTTTGCACCGCCTTTTGTGAATGGGCGTGCGTATTCGTGACCAAAGGAGAGCAAGCAGCTTCGGCGCGCAAGTGAAGTGAGCTGAGATTGCGCGCGCAAGACCAGGCGATGAGGCAGTGGAGCTCAATGAAATGGCGAGTCGCAAAGCAGCCAGCAACAATCAGACTCCCAAGCACCGGCGCAAGCGGGAAGGCAACAGCGAGACGAACAAAGAGAAAGACAAAAGTCGCGAAAGCAGCCCGGGCTCTGCGACAGGGGCAAGCTGTCGAGATCAAGGCGGCCAGCCGGGAGGGCCGTGGCGGAGAGAGCTCTGCGGATCGTGGGGATGGAGAGACTGCTTGCCTGTGCTGGCGCGCGCTGGCGCCTCGCAAAATGAGGGTCAAAGTTGCGTCGCGGGAGGCAGAGGTCGCGCGCATCACAGTGGGGCGCCAAAGAGTGAGTGCACATTTGATGTGGACCCCGTTGGGCGGATGGTTGGGCGGAAGGCGCGAACGGCTCTCCAGGGCCCACTTTGCGCTGTCCTCATTGAGACAACTCACTCACCAATCTGGCGGTGACAGGCCTTGCACTCCATACCCAGCCTCCTACATAGGCCAAGTACACGCACCTGAAGTACATTAGGTACCACGGTACAGCCCTGGAGACCTTCCCAAGGCCACTTCCCTCAAGGTCGAGGTACCTCTGGGCCATGCATCACATCATGGCCACCAAGCTGCATGTTTCTGGACATTGCTTCTCTCCCAAAAGGCATCATGGACTGCATCTCGAGGACGGCCGCCGGACGTCTGTCTGTGTCCCAAGTCATCATCTTGTTCTGTCGACCCGCTCAAATCGACCTTGAACCCGGACGTGCCTCGTGGAAGCCCTCGAAGCACTCACAGTGGCGCCGGTGACAGCATGCCGCACCGCGTGGCATCTGCGTCAGAGTTGCAGACATGGCCGCAGCGGAACAGTTTGCTCTGGCGGTGAAGAACCATGCCCCCGGTTCCATGCCTGAGATGGATGTGCGTGCTCCTGCAGCCGTGCTCTCCTTTCTCCATGTCGTCCCACAACCAGTGCTGCCGTTCGCAGATGGCGAGCTGCCGCATGGCATTTGAGACACCGCCAGGTGCTCGGCACGGCTGTCTTCTGGAACAATAAAAGCCGTCGACTTCGCTAGCCCGACGAGGCGACGGGCGGGTGGAAAACAAGACCATTCATCTTAGAGTTATGATTACGCCCTGGGTCGACCCACCGTGCCGGGTGGACCCCTTTTCCCTTTTCCCCCTGACCTGACGGCTCACTGCTTGCCTGCTTGCTCCAGAGGGGTAAATACGGCTGTAGGTGGCATGGCGCTCAAGCTGGAGGGGCTCGCGGTGGTGGCCGGTTCAGGGAGGGGCAGCCAGGCGCGCAGCCAACAGGCTCGCATTGTCCTGCACACGTTGCCGCCACGACGTCGCACTCCTCAGAGTCTGCCACTGCTGTGTGCTGCTGCCATGGCGATCACTCAAGGTGGTGCGGCAGGGTGGTGTGCTCCCCCCGTCTGCTAAACCTCCTCGGCGCCGTGTCCGTGTCCACCTCGCAGCCAGCTTCTCGCTTCTTGTTTCCCTCTTCCTCCCAACCTCTACCCCTCAACCTCAGATTTTGCACAAGCCTCACCCATTGCAATCGCCCATCATGCCTGTCGGAACCGTCCTCGTCACTGGGTATGCTTCGCCAGACCCCAGCACCGGCAACAATGCCTTGTTGTCCAGCAAGACCCCTCGCTAACACCCCTGAACCCCCTCCAGTGGCACGGGCTACATCGGCTCCTTCACCTCGCTCGCCCTGCTCGAGAATGGCTACGATGTCGTCATTGTCGATAGTCTCTACAACTCGTCCGAGGTCGCCCTCGACCGCATCGAGCTCCTCTGCGGCCGCCGCCCCAAGTTCCACAAGGCCGACCTGACGGACGAGATGGCTCTCGACAAGGTCTTTGACGAGAACCCGGCGATTGACAGCGTCATCCACTTCGCCGCGCTCAAGGCCGTCGGCGAGTCTGGCCAGATCCCTCTCGACTACTACCGCGTCAACGTCAGCGGCACTGTCAACCTTCTCAACTCGATGAAGAGGCACAACGTCCCCAACATTGTCTTCTCCTCCTCGGCCACCGTCTACGGCGACGCCACGCGCTTCGAGAACATGATCCCCATCCCCGAGCACTGCCCCAAGGGCCCCACCAACACCTACGGCCACACCAAGGCCTTTGTCGAGCAGATCATCGAGGACTTCATCAACTCGGAGCGCCAGAACGCCCAGAAGGCCGAGAAGCCGTACGAGCAGTGGAACGGCGCCAACCTGCGCTACTTCAACCCTTGCGGCGCCCACCCCAGCGGCATCATGGGCGAGGACCCCCAGGGAGTCCCTTACAACCTGCTCCCCCTCCTCGGCCAGGTCGCTACCGGCCAGCGCGAGAAGCTGCTGGTGTTTGGTGACGGTAAGAATCACTACAAGCTCCGAGTGCCTTTGGCGGACACGCGCGCCACTGAGGAATCAAACCCGCTGACTTGGCTTTGTGCGCAGACTACGCCTCCCGCGACGGCACCGCCATCCGTGACTACATCCACGTGCTGGACCTCGCCCGCGGACACTTGGTTGCCCTCAACTACCTGCGCGAGAAGAAGCCCGGCGTCACCGCGTGGAACCTGGGCTCCGGCCGCGGCAGCACCGTCTTTGAGATTGTCAAGGCCTTCAGCAAGGCTGTCGGTCGCGACCTGCCCTACGAGGTTGTGCCCCGGCGACAGGGCGACGTGCTCGACCTGACGGCCAACCCGACACGGGCCAACAACGAGCTCAACTGGAAGACGGAACTGAGCGTGGAGCAGGCCTGCAACGACCTGTGGCGGTGGGTGTCCAACAACCCTCAGGGCTACCGCCAGGAGCCCCCGGCGGAGCTCCTTGCTTCCATCAAGACCCCCTCGTCGTAAAGAAGAGATTTTGAGCTGGAAGCGGATGAGCAGTTGTCGTAGAGAGAGCCCACGTGGTGACCATAGATATGCATACAAAAATCCGAAAGCATAGATCCCCCAAGTATTTGACAAGCATTAGGATCTGGGTGATTGCCTTATCGGTCTCTGAGCAAGGCCTGCCTCAGTCTGCATCGGATATCCCTGCTTGACGTAGCATTGATTGAGAACACAAATGATAGTGTGTGCAGAAGGACTGGGGCCGACTATCGGGTCAACTGTCCTTGCACGCACGACTGAACTGGCAGGCTGGACACGGCATTTTCTGGAAGCCTTTGGGTTCATCCCGAAAGTTGCTGCAGCTCAGTCGTCGTCAGCTTGGTGGGCGGTGCATAAAGTACGTACACACGTACGTGCGTCGACGGCAGTGCCCAGGCACCATCGCACTGGTCGAAGACGGTCCTGCCAGGGGTGGATGGGATGGGATGGGATGGGATGGGATGGGATGGCTCCTTTAGACTCCGCACCCTATTAATTACTGGCCACTGGGATCTCTGGGGAACGGACGGCATGAGCGTTTGAATGTGGAGAGAGTGTGCTCTCAGTGGGGGTTCAGGCACATGAGCGTGATCCCCTGGGTGTGGCATGGGCTGGGCATGGGCATGGTCAGTGTTTATCAACGTTTGCACTTGATAGGAGCTGTTTTTAACTTGTTTCTACCGGTGAAGAAATGACGTGCCGCCGCTGCCGCCCGGGGCATTTTGCGCACGAGCAAGAAACAAAGACGCGGGAGAAAAAGGAAGGTCTTTTGCTTTTGCGGCGCGCCAGCACCCGCCCGCCCGCGCAAGCCACCCCATCGCGCCAACACTACACTACCCGTAGACTGTGTGTGTGTGCCGGACCAGGGGGGGTGTCATCCCGCTGCTGCGCGGAATTGGGCAGTGCAAATTAGCTCCTGTTACGAGCAGGCTTGCGAAGATCACTTGCATCCTGTGACGCCGAATCGGGCGGCTGCGCTGCGCACGCCGCCAGGCTGCCGCGTTCTTCGGCCTGGGGTCAGTTCCTGCCTTTAAAGTTTATGGCATGGCCCGGCGGGTGAGCCGTTGGAATTAATTAGCTAACTGACATGGCCCGACGGGTGGTCCAGGGAGAGCAGAGCAGAGCTAGGAATCCATATCGACTTTGATCTCTTTCGACTTCACATCATTAATCTAGAGAAGAAGAAGGAGCGACATTAAGCGTACGTACCCAGGTCGATCCTGAGATTACGAGACGCGCACCTGCCCCCGGATCCTACCACATCGACACCGTGACTCAGGAAGCCCTCTCTCCCTCTCGACAGACAACCGTTGGAAGCGTGGAAGCTCGCGCGTCGCCCAGACACGGCACGTTGGGATTACCGCAATCTTGTGAGCACAGTCCCCCGCCTCTCGTTTGTCGTATGTTGGTGTTGGTGTTGGCCCCAGGCTAGCTGCAGCATGCCGTCCGTCCATGCCTTTCGCTCTCGCTCTTCGCTGCGTGTCGTCGTCCATATTATCATCATGCCCCAGCCACTGACTGATTCTCTGCTAGCCGCATCTCCTAGCATTCTAATCATCAAGAAGCACCACCTCGCGGTACCCGCCCACCTCGCGACCCGGCTCAGAGTTGCATTCGTTTCAGAAACCCAACCAGCCACGCTGCGACGTCTGTCGGCGCTCAAAAAAATTATCCGCCAGGCGGCAGAGACTCACGTGCCCTTCTGCTTGCACTCGTCGTCGCGTCATTCATCACGGAGTACCCAGACTCCAAACGCCTTGACTGCGCACAGATCGCTGATCTGCAGCCCCGCGACCACCTCACGGAGCCGGCCAGAGTCATGCCGTCTCGCTAAGAGGGCTTCGCCGCCAGAGTCCTGCCTCCCGTGCTGCCATCCGGGCCTCCCCCAGCCGCCCGCCCGCGCCTGTCGCAGCATCCAGCGAAGCGTGCGCAGCGAGCCGGCATCCTGCATTCTGCTGCGCAACACGGCTGCTTAGCATGCAAAGCCTGCCTCGCCTTGGCTCTCTACCGCCGTAGCAGCAGCAGCAATGACGCTGGCCGTGCCCGGTCCGGCGCTCCGCCTGAGCCCCGTTCCGGCCAGCCCGGGCTTCGGCAGCCACAACAACAACAACAACGGCGGCGGCGGCCACAGCGTCGACGACCGCTATCGCCGTCTCCTCCAGCTGTCGCACCAATGGGGCATCGGCTTCACCAAGCCCCCGCCTTCGCCCCTGCCCAGGCCCGAGGGCGTGCCTTCGCACCGCACCCCGCAAGACGACACTTTGGCTGAGGAGCTGCTGAAGCGGCAGCGCATGGTCGAGTCGCATGCCGACCACCAGTCCAGGGGCAGCATCTCGCGCGCCTTCACCACCAAGAAGAAGGGCTGGGAGTACAAGGAGATCTACAATGCCCTCGTCGCCCACGTCGCCGATCGCGGCTCCCCAGGTGTCGCAGAGGCCCTCGTCGCCAAGCTGCAGATGGTCGGCGGCAACCTCAACCTCCAGCAGAACAAGAGCCGGTCCGGCCTGCTTAGCCGGAGGAAGAGCCTGGACTTGGCTGAGCGCAGCCAGATCCTACAGATGGCAGTCAAGAACTGCCAGCTCGAGCTTGTCGAGGTCCTTCTGCCCTACGCCGACACCCTGAGCTTGGACACGTCGCTCCCCATCGCCATACGAGCGCAGCATGAGCCCATCACGGCCTTGCTCGTGCGGTATGGCGCTGGCGCTGCGCAGACGGCCGACGGCCAAGACGCCTTCCGTCAGGCATGCGCCGTGGGTGGACAAGCTGGGATCATCGGGCACATCCTCTCTTCCGATGGCCGACCGCCGGTCTCTTGGGTGTCGCAATGCATGGTGGAAGCTGCCAGGGCTGGCTGTGCCGAGACGGTTGCGCAGCTTAGCCAATCGACAGCAGACGGTAGCCATGATGGCGCTGCGGCGCTAAAGACGGCGGTGGCCATGGGCCGAAGAGACATTGCGCTTGCCATTGCGCTGGGCAATCGGCCACCGATCCAGCCTGGGCTCAATGAAGCTTTCCAGCAGCTATTGGACCATCAGACAATCTCACCCAACGAGAAGATGGCCATGGTCGAGGTTCTCCTCTGCATAGGGGCCAACGGCGATCCCGTGGCATCATATCTGGCTTCGGCCTGTGAGAATGAGCTGTACGAGATGGTCGGTCTTCTGGTCGCTTATGGGGCGTCACTCGACTACGCGGATGCCAAAGCTGCCAAGAGGGCTGTTTCCAAGGGCAATCTGGACTTGCTTCAGGTGATGTTGGGAGGCAGCTCAAGGCTGGAGGCGGCGCAAGCATCAACATGCCTGGAGCTACTGCCAAAGAATGTCGGCCCGGAAGACAGGCTGTCCTTTCTCAAGCTGCTCTTGAAGGAGGGAGCAGTGGGACCACAGCTCGACGAGACCTTGGTGGAATGCGTCGAGGCAGATGATCTTGATTCCGTGCTGCTTCTTGTCGACCCAGACTCCCTCACTCCAGAAGGGATGCCTGCACGTGCTCACGGCATGCCTTCAGCAAACCACAAAGGGGGCTTGGGTTTGCAGATTGCCCTGTCAAAACCCAATGTTGACATCGCCAAGGCCATCTTGGACAACAATGCTCCATCACCTGACGTCCTTGCACACATCTTTCTG
Organism: Microdochium trichocladiopsis; assembly: GCF_020744255.1. Taxonomy (NCBI): domain Eukaryota; kingdom Fungi; phylum Ascomycota; class Sordariomycetes; order Xylariales; family Microdochiaceae; genus Microdochium; species Microdochium trichocladiopsis. Next base: position 2,904,742 of record NW_025763548.1, read on the forward strand.
ACAACACAACAACTTCCGCCGCCGGCACGACACGAGATCACCGAGCTGTTCCTCAAGGCTGGTCTCTCTGGACCTACTGTGCAATCCGCACTGGAGAGCGCGATCATGCAGACTCCACCACATCGCGATGACAAGCTTCTTGGTATCCTGCTCAGAGCCTGCGCAGGAGACGCCGCTGTCAATGATGGACGAGCTATCAATGCTGCAATCGCACAGCAGGACGTGGGCCTCCTTGAAAGCTTGCTGGGCGCAGGACCTCCGCCAGCCGTCATAGCATCTGCAGTCCTCAAGGCTGTGGCCACGGACAAGAGCGAAATACGGTACCAGATGGTAGACCTTCTGCTTCGTGCTGGCGCTGCGCACGGTGGGCCCGCGGTAGCATCGGCGGCGGCGTCCGTCATCCTAAAGCAACCCACCGACAAGGCATTGCTGAAGCTGCTACTACAGAGCGGCATGGACATCAACAACAACGAAGGGAGCGTGGTTCTCCATGCCGTGGAAAACCCAGACTTCGAGGTCTTCAAGATGGTGTTTGACCATACTCAACCTTCCCAGGCGACACTGGAGCATGCCGTGCGGCGGTTTCACAAGGTTCCTGCCTCAAGTCTCAAGAGCGAAAAGCTGGTTATCCTACTTCCACTTGTGCAAAATCGTGAAGTAATTGCGCAGCTGCTGATCAGTGACCTGCGGGCAGTGGTCAACATGCCAGCCAAGGAGAGGAATCTGGCTTCTGTCCAAACACTGTTGGCGAATGGCGCCGATGTCAATTACAAGCATGGCGAGGCCCTTCATGTGGCTGTCGCGGCCAAGAGCGAGCCGCTGTTTGATCTTCTGCTGTCAGTGAAGCCAGACGCGAAATCAATGGCGTTCACGATGCCCGTCGCGCTGCGCATTCGGGAGCCGACGGAACGGCTGGCGTTTGCAAAGAAGATTCTGGACCGGGGCATACCACCAAGCGAAGTCAACCGTGCCTTGGTGTTCGCGGTCAAGACGTATCGCGATGACATCCCCCTCATCGAAGCCATGCTGGCTGTGGCTGACACGCAAGACGGCACAGTCCTTCTCGAGGCCATCAAATCGGAGCAGGGCGATGTAGTGGAGCTGATCCTCGCACAGAAGAAATTCTCCCAGGACATCCTGAACATGGGCTTCTCCCAGGCAGTCACTGGTCGGAACAGGAGAACACGCAGTCTCTCTTGCAACAGTTTGCTGAAAGCCGGTGCTTCAGGGGAAGTCGTCTCCGACGCGTTGCTCGCCGCTGCGTCTGACGGCGACGTCGATCTGGGCACCATCCTGGTCCAGAACGGCGGCAGTGTCGAGCACAGAAATGGCCAGGCCATTATTGCGGCGTGCAAGTCCGGCTCGACTGATGTGCTACAGATGCTGCTAGCTGGCGACCAAGAGGTCCCCCAGGCTATCTTGCAGCAGTGTTTCCAGGCTGCGACGGAGATTGGCGATCTAAAAAAACGCGAGGAAATCTTCCAGGTGCTGTTGGAGCTGGGTGTCACTGGCGAAGTCGTTCACGCACAACTTATCTCCGCTGCGAGATATGGCGAGCTGGGCACCGACCTTCTCGTACTACTGCTCAAATATGGCGCGAGCCCGGACTACAACGATGGTGAGGCTGTCGAGAAGGCTGCCAGGACTGCCTCACTGGCTAATCTCAAGATCCTGTTGGGTCTTGCTGAGAACCCTGCCGTGACGCAGAAGAAGCCATCGTCGCACACGTTGGTGCGCGCTCTGGACGCTAGCTGGGACCTCAACCCAAAGACGAGACTCACGGTAGTGCAGTGGATTTTCGAGGCAGGGAAGCCTGTTCCAAGCGCCGTGCATGCTGCACTGGGCCGCGCTGTTAATGAGGAGGAGCCTGACGCGGACCTCATTCACGTCCTGGTCAACAACCGGGCGTCTCCCGTGGTCAATGATTGCAGGACCCTGATCGATGGAGCCAAGATCCTGCCGGTGCCCGCATTCGCATCTCTCATGGAGGCGAGGGTCTCTCCTGCTGATGCGTCGCTCGCGTTCGGCAGTGTTTTCGGGCCTGACAATGTCGCATCATGGCTGACCGAACGCGGTTATGGAGTTGCCAAACTTCTGCTTGAGCATGGCGCCAAGGGGCCCGAGGTCAATTCTGCTCTTGCTGGCTGTGTTGGCGCTCGGGAAAACGACACGGCAGATCTCGTGCTCAAATTCCTCGAGGTCCTGCTGCATGGTGGTGCGGATGTCAACTACAACGACGGCGAAACCCTCCGGATGGCTGCGCGAGCCGGCGACGCTGGCATACTGCGACGACTCTTGCAGGAGAAGCCAAATTCAGAAACCCTGACCTGGGCGTTCCCCAGCGTTTTCGATGCGGAGGTCAACGAGAATGAGGTGGGCAAGCTCATCACCCTATTTACCGAGTACAGCGATGGCAAGCATCAGCTTGATGTCATGTCGGTGCCGCCAGGATCCCAGCCGGTGCTGTACCGCGCCTTGTCGCAGTTTCCACGGTCAACCAAGATTCTTGGCGCTCTGCTTGACGCTGGTTACTACCACGAACAGATGATCAACTACCAGGTGCTGCCGCAAGTTGATGAGGAGGAGCCGGTGACGCTGCTGATGTGGGCCCTGCTTCAGCCGCAGAAGAAGATCAGCAGTGCAGTGATTCAGCTGCTGATTGAGCGCGGAGGTGAGTTCTTGTGACAAGTGACGAGTAACAAGTGACAAAAGAAGTGGGATGTGGCATTTATGCTTCTTGCTGACCATGAGAAACAGCCAATGTACAATTCGAGACCCGTGTCTCCCACATCACCCCACTGATGATCGCCATCCAAGAACGTCGGCAGGACATTGTCAAGTCACTACTCCTCGCAGGTGCTGAAGTCGACACTGCCGACTTCGTTGGCAATTCGCCTCTTTCCATGGCATCTGCAATCGGCGGGGATTTATCAATACAGATCATGTCGAACCTTTTGGCGGCAGGGGCGTCCAAGAACGACGGCTCGCTGCACAACGCGGCAAGAGACTTGAATCTGCAAGCGATCCAGGTCCTCATGGAGTACGAGCACGACCCGGACTTTCCAAGCCCGATACACGGTGGCAGAAGTGCCCTTGGGGAGCTATGTCGACACGCTGCCGACAACGGCCCCATCGCTGGAGCACGAGAGAAGGCAATGGAGAGGGCAATCGAGTTTCTGCTCAAGAATGATACAGACATCACCCTGCAGATTGAAGGCAAGACTGTGCTTCATCTGGCGCTCGAGTCTGCTGATCCTTTGACCACGACCAAAGTACTATTGCGAGCCGGCATGTGGAAGCATGTCAACAAGCCATTCAACCAGTACTCCGACGGGACCTTCATATACTCGCCGACCATGTACGTCCAGCGCGTCCTCCCGGACTCGGAGTTCAAGGCGCCACTCACCACGCTGCTCCGCAACAACCGCGGCACAGATGTCTACTACGCGGTCCAAGGCCCGCAGCCCGACGACGCTGTCGGCATGCCCACCCATATCCAAGTTGAAGAACAGGAACGTCGCGCTCGCGTGGAGCGCCACCGCAAGGAAGCCGAGGAGCACCTGCTCGCAGTGCAGCGGAGCAAGGAGCTGGCGGCTGTACAACAACAAATCTGGGCAGACCAGGCGGAGCTTGAAGACGCACGCAAGAAGCGCGCCCACCAGAGCGACATGTCTGCCATCATGGAGCGGGCGCGTGTGGAAGAGGACAACTTCAACGCCCTACTCCGGCAGCAGCGGATGAAGCAGAACGTCGAGATGAGCCACCAGCAGGCCCTGACGCGGGCGTCGATCCAGCGCGTCAAGGAGGTCGGCGAAGTCGAGGCGGGTCTCGAGACCAAGAACCAGGCGCGCATGCTCGCGTGGGAGCGCGACATGGGCAACGAGCGCGTGGGCAATGCCAGCCAGCTCAGCAGCATCCGCCTGCGCGAGCGCGAGGAGGTGGAGAAGTTCGACAAGGCCGCCGACAACCGCACCAAGGACCGGCTCAAGGAGCAGAAGAAGCTTGTCGACAGCCAGAACCAGCTCGCCGGCACGCTTGGGAGCAACGGCGTGCATGGCAGGAGGCAGATTGGATACGTCATGGGCGAGCTGGGTCCCGACTGAAAGTCCAGTTTGTGGCTTTGCGTCCCGGCTGCTTTGAGAGGACATGATGGTGTGTGTGTGTGTGTACGACCCATGGGAAAGGAGTTAAAGGATGCTGGATAAACGGCATCAGTGCGATTTTGCGGTATATTCTTTGTACGAAACTGTTGTATTTAAGACTTTGATGTAATTACTTTGACTACAATACCTACTATTGTGCGGCACAAGATCAAATCACAATGGTGCGACTCGGTGATTTGGGGACCGGTTGTTCCATGAAGCGTTCCGCTGAATGAGTGATAATCGAGGCCTTTGATCTTCGACACAAGCATCACAATGTGACATGGCGCAAGGCTTCCTCGGACCGGCACACGGATGCCATGGCGAGGCGGGGGAACGGCCCAATCGCACACCTACCTGCCTGCTCAACGCCGAGCGACGCGTAAAGACCTCGAGAGGCTCCGGAAGATGTAAGGCACACAGAGAAAGAGGGTCGTGTCTATGGCCACCCCTGCTCTGCGCTTCATGTCCAATTGACAGGCTGGCGGCAGCTGCTGAAAGATCAGGAGACGAACAGAGTTCACGGGAGAGGCGCCATTACCTTGCAGCAAGGGACGCCGTGTCCGCATCACCTGCGTATCGACCTCGCCCTTGATGAATTTGGAACATGACTCGAGGCATACTTAAGGCTGCGGAGCGCATTGAGATACGCCTGGCAAGGCTTTCTGATGCATCAGGCAGAGTATCCCACAGACAACAGCGACCAACACGCTCAGCCGCTCGGCCCGGTCTCATGCAGCCGTCATGCAGCCCCAAAGGCGCGCGCGTAGGCTAGCCCTTCGTCTTTGTTGGTTGATGCTTGCTCGAGTAGCAATGCCACAATCGCCGCGCGCCGCCGCTTAGGATCCCTTGATTCCCACCCTCTTTTCTCTCTCTTATTCTGGGGCCGGTGTTGTGCTGATGAATTGCCTCGTGCATACTTGACCAAGGCCTTGTCCAGTTTCTACTTGAATCCTATTTGCAAATCGGCTTTCTCGAAAGGCACCCGACGTCCCTCGCACGACGACTTTCCCGAGCTCCCAGATTCTCGGACGGCACGATGCGTCTCTTAAATGCAGAATCCATGACACTTGAAGAGTTCTTCGATGAACAATTGCCCGAGTATGCGATCCTGTCACATACTTGGGACAAGGGCGAGGTCACCTTTCAGGCCTTCCAACAGAAGGAGGGTCTCAGTAGCCATGCAGGCTATCACAAAATTACGGAGTCATGTCGACTAGCCCAAGCCCGCGGCTATAAGTATGTAAGTGGACGTGTAGGATGCTGTTGTGTTGGTTATTCGCTTACAATGGCATGGGTGCGAGCAGGTGTGGATTGACACATGCTGCATCGACAAGTCCAGCAGCGCGGAGCTCAGCGAGGCAATTAACTCGATGTTCCGATGGTACGAGAATGCGTGCGTCTGCTTTGTGTACCTAGCAGACGTGCCATCGTGGGAGAAGGACAACATCCATGCTGCAAACTCCGCGTTCCGACGGAGCAGGTGGCACTTTCGTGGTTGGACGCTCCAAGAACTACTCGCCCCCAAGATGCATGTCTTCTTTGGCTCAGACTGGGGGATTCTGTTCAACTTCAGTGCATACGGGTGGCGGGACGTTTTCAACTCCTTTACAGAGCATCAACCCCTCCTCAACCTCCACAAACTCCACACACTGATGGGCGAGATCACCGGCATCGACTTTAGCATTCCGTGGCGGAGCGCAAGCGTCGCAAAAAGGCTGAGCTGGGCTTCTTCGCGAACAACTACAAGAAAGGAGGATATTGCTTACTGCCTGCTGGGACTCTTTGACGTTCATCTGCCACTGCTTTACGGCGAAGGGGAAAATGCTTTCAAGCGGCTTCTTGTCAAGATTGTCGAGCAGGACAACGGCCACGACATACTTTCTGCTGGGTATGGAATCGCACTCAGAAATATGCCTCGAAAGGAGTCATTGCGGCATCACCTTCTCCCACAGTCTCCGCTTCTTTACGGAGCTTGTTCGAGTGTCTCAGGAAGATCGAGACCGGGCCAACACCGCACCGCGCATTTTGCCTTCACGAATGCTGGCCTGCTCATCGAATTACCGCTCGTCAAAATACTGGGAACAAACATCGAATTGGCCATCCTTGACTGCACAACGGATGGTGGATCTCGCCTAATCGCCTTGCCGCTGCGCCTGCACAAAATGCCGAACGAATTCGAACTGGTCCCCAGCCTCGGTCCAGTCGACATGCCCACGTGGATCACCGATGCATCCAAAGTGCACAAGATCTACATTCGGACGAGAGAAAAGACTTTCCCACCCCACACATCCAAGCTTTCCCGGACCTGGCTCGATCTTCGCCAGCTCGCAGAGCATGGTTGGACGGTGACTTCTGTTTACCCACCGTGGGAATTCATTCAACAGACGGCGGACGACGTGTTTGATATCAGATCGCGGAAGTCAGACAGCATAATTATACTCTCCGCGGGGACGGCAATGCCCAAGCTCGCACTACTCGTTGGGAAAAGCCTAAGGGGTCATAAGAGAGGCGTACCAGAGAGCTGCATGTTCACGCTCACGCGGTCGTGTAGCGCACTCCAGTTCCTCCTGGATTCCACTTGGAATGAATGTTTACAAGAAAATAAGGCCGAACCCGGTGGTGGACTTCTAGGCTTGCGCTTGACGACGAACTCCGGAGGAGAGGTGCCACATCGCAAGACCATCGTAACCTGGACGAAAGAGATCGAAATAGCGGCACCACAAGCTGCGAGTTCTCAAGGGTCTGTTAATTCCTTGTCAGTGATGTACCTGGGAAGCGCTCGTGACGGGGTTGTTCGAGTGACGCCCTTTGATGAGAATGGCACTCAAGTGTCATTTTGCGAGTTCTCAAAAGCACGAAAACCTGGGACAATAGCAGGTGACGAAGTTCCCCGGCGTTTTGGGAAACAACAGATCAGGGCAGGAAGGAGAGGGATGAAATCGCGGCGGCGGCAGGCCGGTAATTCGAACAGGAACCCGAGCCAAGGCACATCCGAGCCGGACGAGGACTCGAGGCGATTTGTATGCAGTATGGACGATCTTTGTGGATGCGGGAGGACACAAGAGTCGAACGATGAGGCGTTCGCAAATAGCCAGGAGAACCTTCTGATATACCCCGGATGCAGGCTTGCAGGAATCACTACGCAACATCTGTAATATACTGAATTCATGGCGGGACGACTTGCCTTAGTGGGAACGTTCTTCCCTAGGGCATGCCGTCAAACGGAAAAGTGACTTGTTAGTGGAAGTCGTCAGTAAACATCCTATCCGAGAAGCTCAAAACAACATTTTGGGCCAAAAAATGTGCAAAAAGAGCATTGATTATCCAAATAAAACCCAATACAAGCAGACTATGCCCAAGCCAGGACCGAATATTCATTTTCTTTGATCTTACATTCTCCTCATTCTCTAAATCGGCAATCACGCTAGACTTGACGCTGAATTCCAACCAAAAATGACGGCTAATTCGTCCTTGTGCAAAGAGAATGCCACGCACGAAAAAAGCCACATTGGGAGGCTTCTCACGCAATATCAAAACGCAGAACCGGCCTAAATTGCCTTTGGCAAGGAGACCTTGGAGAACGAGAAGCTGAGATCTAGCCAAGAAACACAAGACAGCAGTAAGACATGAGCCACTCAGACTTTATATCCGTAAAAGCTGCAACCAAGGGTGACATTCTCCTGTAAACTAGTCTAATATTAAGAAACGACAGAACATCACTGCGTAATCCCATGCCAGTCATATTGTTTTCTCGTAGTGACCCCTCCACAATTTCCATCACATGAATGTAAGTAGCACAATAAACCCCTTTCTTTTCCAATCAATCAAGGACCGCCATTTGAGAGCCACAGGAACTGCAGGCCTGAGACGTCATGACAATCCATATAGGGCCTTTTGGTGCTCTTGCCCAGTGCTTGAACATTGCTTCCTGCAGTATCATGCAGGTGACAGTGGCCAAACTTCGCATCAAACCACCACTAAGCAATAACTTTTGGATGTCCGTGACAAGAGGACCTCTATCCGCAAACCCCACAGTGATTGATGGTGGTGGTGTTGTTTGACAGATACGAAATCAGAGGCCGGCCGGGGTCTGGCAGAGGACAGCCTGGCCGAGAACGGGGAGGACACAGCAGCGGGCGCGCTGGCCAATCTTGGCGCAAGTCTCGCCAAACTGCTTGGCCGAGGTCAGAGCCTTGGGGGGAGTGTCGCAGTCGAGGTCGGCGACCCCGAGGACGTCGGTGGCGCAGCACTGGGCGGAATCGTAGAGGCCCGAGCACGGGTCGTAGCTGCCGCCGCTGGGCGAGGGAAGAGGAGTGTACTTGGGCGGGCGAGCGTCGGTGGGAGCCGCCAGGACGGAGCTGGCGGCGAGGAGGATGGAGGCGATGGCGAAAGAGGTCTTCATCTTGGAAGTTGATGTTGTGGAGAGCCGTGAAGCAGATTTGGGAGGAGGATGAGTGCTTGGGAAGGCGATGAGCTGTATGTTGCTGTTGTTGGTGATGGAGAGGAAATAAGACATGCAGAGAGGGCGAGGAAAATCGGAACATTTATACTTGAGAGGGCTCTTCTTTCAACGAAGCGGACAATGACGCCCCTTTTCGCAAACATCTGAGCTCGCGAAGAGCCTGAATAGTAATCGGCATGGCCGAGCGGCCCGTCCTCGGCCGCGGGAGATCGCGCCTGTCAATACAAAGGCTCGGCACTAACACAGTGTAGTTCAAGGCGGGCTTGCAGGCACGGCTCGTTGCGTTGCAGAATCCTGCTCTTCTCGTGAGGAGTAGATGCAGCTTCAGGGATTTACGACTTCTTCATCAGGCATCCATGCAGCCGAGCTGAAGAGATGGGGGCGTGCGCCGCAGCTCTTGGAGTACACAGTTAGTATTTTGATCACTTCAGTAGTTGTTCAATGCGACGGACTCTCGTGAGACCAGGATAGACACGCACCTCAGGATGGGAGATCATTGCTCAAAATTCAACGCAAGTCGGATCTGAGAAGTACGTTCCCATTCGCCTTGCGTCCCCCAGCAACGCGCGAGACACCACAGTCAAAGGATGTCGCATTGCGTCGTCGGTGTGTTTTCGCCCTCCTGCTAGACTGATACCGCAAAGCTGTGTCTCCTTGCTCGGCAGCGACTAACGCAGAGGACAGAAAAGGAAACATCCAAGCGGCTCAACCAATAGAGCGCTCCATGGACAATAAGGCGCCAGGGCAAGTCCACTACAGGAGGGCCGTGCATATGACAAACTTTAAAACTTGTTATTCCGCGAGGTCCGTTGAAGGACGTCAGCTTGAGACTTGCCTTTGCTTTTGCAAAACGCCCGGAGCCAGAGGCTTGGGAAGCAAAAGCAAAAAGATCCGGAAAGTCGGCCACCTTATGAGACCCACCACACATTCGCCAGCCACCAACCGCCCCATCCGCCGACCCTTGGTGGCGGCCCTCGTAATGGCAGTTGGCATAAACAGGAGTGGCGCTAGTGCCGTGATTGTACTTGCAGCTGGGCAGCTCCACCCCATTACGGGAGGACATCAAGAGCAAAGAGCAAGTCAGCCACGTCGCTGGACCTGGCACAAACGACATATCTTGCGAGAGTCTTGGCTTGAAAGAACCATTCGTGTAGTCAGCCTCCAGGGCAGTAAAGAAACCAGATTTTGGGCATGATCAGCGCTGCCAAGTGGCCCCAACGAGCCAAACTCCGGCCGTTATGTGACAAGTCAGGGCAAACCAACAAGAAGTTGGCTAGCGTGCCGTGACCCAAGCCACTCCCATTCCCCCCAGTGCCGTTTTTTGTCCGCTTGACTAGCTAGCGAAAGCTCGGATGTCCAGGCTTAATGCACAACCACACTAGTAGACAATAAATGCACAACTTGCAGCCCAATCAGAGGACGATGATCGCTCCAAGGTCTATTCACTTCCAGCTTGCTTATCTAGCTCCTGTCACGAGTGCGCCAGCACGTCGGAAAGAGCTTGCTGGGCGAAGGATTCTCGAACAAGCCAGTCCGCTGGCTCAGCTAAGAGACCAAGAAAGATTGAGTATTTGGGACTTTGGAATCAACCTGTCCACCAGGCAGCCAGCGGCTTGATTCGTCTCATGTCCAATCCAATATTATGCGCTGCCGTTTCTTCAGGCGCTTGTGGGCCTGCGTTGCCACTCGAAAAGCCGGCTTGGCAGCTTTTTCGCCCCAGTCGTCCATGTGGTTTAGTTGGAACGTAGGCGGCAACAGCTGATTCAAGCTCATGTAGGACCTCAGAATTTTGCCAGCACATGGCATACAGTAGGGACCACGCTGCCAATGCTATTGTGACACTGTAGGCAGCTAGCGGGAGGCCCCGCCGCCCTCTGCACGTCAAAACAGCATCATGTTGCAGGTGGCGCAGGGGCCGCTGACCTCTTGTACCACATCACCCCACAGCGGGGAGTTGGTCCGTCGCTCCCTTTGATGCAGGCTGAATGCAAAGAAGGGCCAAGATGCGCCGCTGGGGCACTGTCTCCATTGGGTAGGACTGCATTGTGTGACAGGTCACACCATTGAAAGAGAGGGCTGATGCAGATCTTGCCCCGGAATGACGCCCTGGCAGTCTGCTCCAACCGTCTTTGATCAGCGGCGGCAGGTGGTTCCACGACGTTGAGCTGAAGCCAGCGTGTGGCTGACTGGTGAAGAGACTCAAAAAGACCTGGCAGGTCCACTTGAGATACACCGCTCCAACACGAGTCTCTCTTGACTCCGACACGCTACCCAAGTTGAGATGAATTTTCACGATGCGCTTTTTAAGCCACTGCCCAACCGCCAGGAAAGCAGGCTACTCGTAGACTATTAAGTAATAGCCCCGTTTCAAGGATGTAACACAGTAGTGGAAATCTATAATCAATTCTGAGCAAAGTTTCTTCCGCTCGTTCACCGACCACCGCTGGCCCGAGGTCATGGGGTGGGTGGGGAGTCCAGAAGCTCCAAGCCGTTCGCCGACGTCTTTGGCTGTGACTTCTGGCGGACTGACGGAGGCTGCCTCTGACGTGGAAAGAACTTTGTAGAACCCTTCACCCTTGCCCAGATAGTATCGTACCTGTATATCCATCGTGTATCGTCGTGAATTCTTGGTTGTGGAGAAAGTGGACTTGCTCAGTTTGCGCTCGTGGGCGGCGTTTTCCAGCCAGTAATGACTCGCAGTGACGTAAGACATTCGACTGCATGAAATCCTCCTGCAAAGTGTGCTGTAGTTTTGTACTCATTCGTGGTTGGTCGAATTATCCCTCAGCACATCTTTGTCTCCAACAAGCTGTACCTTGCCCTCGGTGATGAGAAAGTCCCACCCTCAAATCCATGTCTCCACTCTCACCTAGACTTCGTCCCAGAGACTGGCCAGAAGCTTCCTGGTTCTGACCCTCAAAGTGTCAGCTTTACAGTCAAGTATAATACACCCGCTTGCGAGCGAGGATGGCTTTGTTGCTTACCCAGTCCACGGCTCTCTGGCGTGTTGCACGGCGTGGTTCTGCACGAGTAAGAAGCGACTTTTGTCAGTGTTTCCGATATACAAAGGGTCGTGAGGGTTAGGGTTCCGCGGCTGTTTCGTGTAGGCACATACGTCGAGAAGCAATACGTCTCCAGGGCGCCATGTGACGAGCGCCCGAGTTTCGCTAGAATGTTCACGCGGATTAACAAAGTTTGATTCCTGATGGATGTCCAGCCGGGTGTAACAGTACTCACTGGATCACTGCCACGGCATAATCGAGGTATTCGCGCGGGATGAGAGACCCGTCGCCATACTAACCACAAGGAAAAAACACACAATTAGCGCTCGAACACCCTAGATTCCCAACGCCAACAACGGGTTGCTTACAAAAGCGGGGGGCTGGTATTGGCCGTCGTTGTTGATGTGCGGTGGGAGGAGCGAGCCGGCGGAGACGGCATTGAGGAAGCGGGAGACGACGTTGTTGAAGAAAGCCGGGTGCCCGGTCTGCTCGTGCTGGCGTACAGCTGATACGTTTTGTCAGCTATCAAATTGTTCCAGTTCCGTGATTGACAGCTGGACTCTTTCTGGCCGCGAGGATATAGCGTAGCCTCACCAGGTAGAACTTGCCAGACCCGCAGATCGCCTAGCGGGTTCTTGTCCGACTGGTTCTCCCACGTCCAGCTTGCGGTCGGCAGCCTGCGGATCTCACGCTCGATCTTTTTGCGGGCGGTCTCGGTGTCGTCGTCGTCCAGGACTTGGGGGCCATATGCTTGCAAGACGGACGTCCCAGGGGAGTCGGTCTGGTTCCGTGGCGCGTTGGGGTAGAACAGGTGATATTTGACACCCTGTCTCATATCGTAACTCATCAGCAAGGGACGATATTGCATGAATTGGGGCTTCAAACGCATGAACGTATGATATGTCGCTTATTCTCTCTTCTTGCCTCACCTTGCGCTCGATCTCTTCGATAAATTCGGGATACCGCTCCTTCAGCCGGCGGTACAGAATGATGGAGTTGTTGATGGGTGTTTCGCCTCCTGCACTTGGCATAAGCCTGTGACTCACATTGTCGCGCACGGTTGAATGCAGGTGCGCGAGGGAATCTTACATACCGCTCTCAGCAGCCGACACACAATAAAAGAACACATAGGCGGGATAGTGAGGGCTCAGACCGAACTCGTTGTGCGGATAGACAGGTTGAGTATTGGGGCCCTCGTTTGCAGTCGCCACGTTTCTTGCCAACAAGGTACGCCGCACAGGGTTGCCAATGTCCTCATGTGGCAGCCAGCCGAAACTGTGGGCGAAGTCTGAAAAGTCGTCCGGCGACGTAAGCCCAAGGTTGTTGAAGTAAATGGCGCCGTGGGCGTCCAACAACTTCCGGATGGTGCCGTTGGCAGCGAGGCCTCGGATCGTATCAGTCAGCTCGGCAGTGGATGTCCCGTCCTTGGATAGCTCCAGTGCCAGCGGAAAGGACACCTCTGGCTGGTACGGTGCAGACAAGGATCGGGCTGGCTTGTAAGCCACAGGGTTTGCGACGAGCGAAGCCATGTTTCTCGGTACAGGTCACCACAGGAGGAGGTAGTGCTCTGCGATAACACGGACACGAGCTGTGGCACAGAGCGAAGGCGCGAATCTGTACATTTAAGCTAATGGATGTGCTTCCGACGGCCTTGATCGGCATCTCATGCTGCATAATGTCTCGCCCGTCGGAACGAACTGCTCCCAAGGCCGATGCAACCGGACCCACACCACCACATGTCGCCATATGTCGCCATCCAGGGCTCCTAAGACGCGCTGCGATGGTGTGTCAGCCGTTCCCTCGTCTTCGAGCTATACCTGTAGATTGTATCAGGCTCAGGGATAAACGAACTCCCTGAGGCACGTAGAGAAACGTTTTAGTTGGAGATGATTGATGTGGCTCAGGGAACACTCTTTAGGGCCCATGGCTGGGATATGAGTATCAGACGGATATTCCACCAAGATTCATCATGATATCCTCAATGTATTGCACTGCCACCTGCCTATCGTCGCCAGGATATCTGTCCTCATCCAGGCACGATAGGCACGCCAGGACAACTCGGGTGTATTTTGCCCCCATTCGTGCTGGCAGTCTTGTCTCAGCCTGCTCTACAAGATAGTCTTTTAGCTTGAAAGCCAGCAGGTCGAGGAACCCTTGCCGCTCGGTTGATGTGGCCTTACTACCATCCTGACGAGCCGCATTCTTCTGTTCGAGCCACGCATTGAAATGATGGAATGACTTGCCGGCCATTGGGTGCACGCTGCGTCCGCCACTCTCCGGTGACGAGTACTCCACGAACGGCTCCCACAGTCCGACTTCGAGCAGACACACACCCAGGCTGTAGATGTCGTGCTGCATCCTGTACTTTTCAGCGGGGTTGTAGCCCTGACGCAGCGGGTGGCGGTATACGTTGCAGTCCCAGGTTAAGTCGCCATGCATCATTGTAGCCCCGGTAGCTGCACGGAACGCGTCGAAGCCCGCGAGGAAAGCGTGGCTGCTCAGACCACCACTACTACTTGCGCCATCGGGAGGCTCGAAGCATAGAAAGGACTCGGGTCGTATGTTCTTGTGGACAAAGTCAAATGTGTGCACGTAGGCCACCGACTTTGCCATTTCCCGGGCAATGCGCACCTTGCGGCCCAGCGAGATGTTTGCGTCCGAGTTGAGCAGCATCTGCCGCAGTGACTGCAGCACTTCCATGCCCTCTGGAAACCGGAACAACAGGGTGAAGTTGCTGATCTGGCGGTAGTTGCTAGGCGATGGACTGCGGGAAATGCTTCTCGAGGTGTTCAGGGGGGCGAGATGGTTGGCGCCAGCCGGTTGAGGTGGCGAGGAGCTGTCCAGGCTAGGAACACCCTGTTGCTGTGTTTGAGAGGCTGCGATCACGCCCTTGCAGTTGAGGAGCCCGAATGCAACAGGGTCAGCTTGGGAGAGCCTGGCAGCAAGCACGCGAACATCACGAGCCAGAGCCTTGACATCGGGATAAGGGCTGCAGTCGATGCTGTCGACGACATACCACTTCGAGTCCCCGGTCCGGCGCGCAATTTTCAGAGCCGAGTAAGGTATGTCCACTGTCTCCATCGGAAACGACGAGAGAAAACTCGGCGGCTTTGCATCAGATGATAGCGTGGTCCGGAGCCCTGAAGCAAGTGCCAGAGGATTGTTTGCCGCGCTAGGCGCTCCTCCAGGGGCCCGCTCGATCATTCCCGCGCTGGCTCTGGCTCGTCTGAGTTCGTTGTCAATCGTCGGGCTCGCGATGGTCATGATGAGAAACCAGCTTGGGTCGAATCGGGACTGCCACTCTTCCATGTCCGCAATGATACCGTCCAGTGCTTCCTTCTTCCAAACATACGCAGCCTTTTTCGCACGCCCGCCAAACACCAGGAATCCCGGCTTCGCATCCTCTCCCCTTTGAATTACGGAATTGAGCTGCGCGGATGCCTCGCGCAAGCATGTCGCGAGTTGTCTCATAAGGTCCCCGAACAGCCTTCGCAGATCGTCCTCAATGATTGCGGAGACGCGCCTCATGAATTCGACCTGGCTCCTGGAGCGGAACCAGCAGCTCCTGACCTTGAGGAGGCGAGCCTGGACTTCAGACTCGGCATTTTTCCAACAATCGCAGATCTCAATGAGCTTTGCGCCCACTCTTTTGCACTCGTTAGGCCCGTCTTTGGAAGGGGGAGCTTGGGAATGTGTGTGTACTCACTCGTAGCAAGTCTGAACGAGGCCGAATATCGACAACGGGTCCATCGTGAGCAGGTACGCGTGGCATGAGCTGCAAGTGTGGATGGAAGTCATGTACAACAACAGCTGCGGTGTCCAGATCAATTTTCAGGACGTGGAGGCCTACCGCTGAGCATGGGAGCCCTGCTAGCCGACACGGATTGGGGGCGGCAGTGCCTCGACCACAATAGACCCCGAGCAAAGGGTGTGCGGGCTGGGGAGAAGATTGGCTGGCCTGATGCAGCTGAGCCTGCGATGAGATACCTGCCGTCGAGCACAGCCAGTGTAAGTTTGCACGGCCGCCTCTCTGGCATTACGCAAGTGTGTGGACTGGCCAATAAGTCGACTCGGCGCGCTGTGGTGTCGCCATTGCCGCCCTTCCTCGGCCTTGTGATAGCACCACGTCGCTTCAGCGTCCTGCAGGCTAGCATGCAGTCTCACAGTTTAACTGCACACACACTCGCGACAAGGCTAAGTTTATAACACTCGAGGCTTCTACAGCCCGCCGAGGCTTTGCTGATTTTCCCGGTTCTTCAGTCCACCTCCTGGGCATTTCCTTGGGAGGTGATAGTCCAGGCGTCAGACAATCATGCCCGCCGATCATTCACTCGCAAACGTTCTTGAGGCGTGGAAGCTCGAGACCGAGTTTCAGCCCAATGGTGAGCATCACCACAAATCCGACGGGGGCGTAGACTGCTGGCAGCTGGTGAAGCACCTAGGAGGAGGCGCGTTTGGTAGTGTTTACAAACAACGATGTCGATCTGGTGCAGCTGCCAACACCGTCCGTGCTGTCAAGCATGTGTCGAAGCGCCATTCCAAGTTCTCAGAGAGAGAACTCATGGCCCTGATCACCTTTTCTGACATGCGCGTCCCCGAGGTATGGAAAATTGAGACTCCCTCGCAATGAAGACTGCTAGACTTGTCGAAGCCACTAACCAGTGTGACAATAGTACGCAAAACACTTCGTGTCCTGCCTGGGCTGGTTCGAGGATACCGAGCACCTGTACATTGCCATGGAGTTTATGGAACATGGAGACCTTCAACGCTACGTCAACCACACGATTCTCTCCGAACCAGAGGCAGCCCAGATTGTATCCCAGGTAGCAACGGGTTTGCAGTGCATGCATCGAAAAGGCTTTGTTCATAGGGACCTAAAGCCACTTGTACGCTATCAGGCCCGACTGCTTCCTCCAAAACAGCTTTCGCTCACAGGTGTCTTGTAGAACATCCTCGTCTCCCACCCCGGTCCCGTGTGGCATGTCAAGATTGCCGACTTTGGGCTGTCGAAGAATCTGAACGGTACGGCACTTGACACGCACGGAATCGGTACCCACGGCTACGTTGCACCGGAGCAGCTCGATGACGGAGCGGACAGCTACACTCCGGCAGTCGATATCTTCGCACTCGGCTGCGTCGCTTATTGCCTCCGCACAGGCAGGCCTCCATTTCAGTCTCCATGCCCACTCATGGAATATGCCCGAGACCCAAGGTGTTTCCCCATCGAGCCACTGGATGATTCGAGTGCCAAGTGCGCCAGATTCATACAGAGTGCTATGGCCGCGAAACCAGATGACAGGCCGAGTATCGAAATGGTGCTCGGCCACCCGTGGCTTGGAGAGGGTTCATCCAACAATCAGAGGTTATTGTCCCAGTTATAGTCCATTCCACCACAAACTGCTAATTGACCATAGACCATCACTGTCCAGTCCCGAGCCGTCATGGGGGCTGTCAGGGGCTGGTAGCTCAAGTCAGTGGGAGAACACATTCCCTTCCGCTCAAGCGACCGCGGCCATGAACCCCGAGCCCAGTCCTGCTACATCGCCGGCATCATCCGATCCATGGAAAGCTTCATCGTCTTCAACACCTAATCACGAAGCCGAACTTAGATTGGGACCTCAGTATTTCCAGCCGGATTATGCTGCGCCGCCGCTGACGCCTCCGGGCAGCCAACGACCTACCACAGGCTCCTCATACCAGCAGTGGCCTGTGCCGCCTTGGGCAGATAAGAGCAGCATAGTGACACCTGCTGACACACCACCTGACGTGGGGAGTCACCAGCAGCTTGCCAAACCTCCTGTGCCTGGTAAAAAGCTTGAGAGCTTCCCGCCAAAGGGATGCACTGGGTATCAACTACCACTCGAAAACTCAAACTTGCATCGAAACGGATATACGAAGCAACCTGCCCAGGCCGTGGGCGCGGAAAAGCAACAATTGGAGCAGAATCTCCGAAGTGCACCACCAGTCATAAAGGAAGATCATGCTGCTCACATGGCCGCTGTCCTGGACGACTACCAATCAAAGCCCGGTTCGACAGGATCAAGAAGGCAAGCTAAAACAGAGAAAAGCCTGACGGCCCTGGCGGTGCCGCCACCACCTCCTCGCCAGCGCGCTCGTCCGGCTGGAGCACGACCATGCGAGCACTGGGCCCCGCGAAAGTGTCAGAACCTGTCTAAGCAATGCTGCGAGTGCATGGATAGACGCCCAATCACTCCCGACGGGCGATACGCCAAACACGTGGACGGTTTGGGTGACTTTGATAACGGGAAGCGCTGGAATTACTACTGTCCGAACTGTAAGCGATATGGGGACAAACAATGGACAACCCCGAAACTGAACGACGTTGGTGTGCTGGGTCGCATATATAATGCCCTCATGACTAAAAAATCTTGACAGCCCGCGTTGTTTGTTGTAAAGTCTAAGGGCTGTTGTGCTCGATCACCACATTAACTTGTTCCCAGATAACCACAGCAAGATTGGATACGACTTCCTAAGTGCTACGTGATGATTCCCAATTGTCACCAGGAGCCCCTGGGGAGAGAATCAGGAAGGTAACCGCTGCACCACTAAGCAAGAGACCAGGAGGCAGAACCCCACGCTATCCTAGTGCTCATCAAAGCACCTGGGTAATCCTTATTTAAGCTCAAAGTGCAAGTTTCTTGGACGATAACAAGTACCTCGAGAGTGCGACGCTTCTCCGCCACAAGTAAACAACCCTCGAACACAGACGACGATGTTTAACCCCAGGGATTTCTCCACTATTTCGTACCTGGAGCCTAATAGGCTGAGGAGGTAACCCTGTGTAATATGGATAAACGCTTAAGTCCAAAGGCGAGCGGCTCCGGACCCCTTTGGAGCTAATATCGTCATCGGACCCCTGCAGCACGAATTATGCCGTTATCGTCGTCGCCCTCCCCGGGGGCATTTTTAGGGGACTAACTGCCGACCTCGGGCCCACGAGTCGGACTAGGATGGCTGACTTTTCTTCGATCCGCGCGAGGAACTCCACCTGGGGCTGGGCATTTAATCACGACGGTTGCTGCCCCTGCTGGGTGACTAAATTTCTTCCCAACTTCATTACCAACAGTGACCATCTGACTGCATAATCACCCTCTGGTGATCTTTCCAAGCATGGCTCCAACGGTCGAAGTTGCACCCAGCCACGGGCCGGAGGACGGCGGTCAAGTCGCGCCGCCAAAGCCCAGGTCGCGATGGGCACGCGTGTATCGCAGCCCGTTGTTCAATGTTATCGTCGTTGGCCTCATCTCTTTTACCCAGCCGGGCATCTGGAACGCCTTGAATAGTGAGTTGGCATTTGACTTTGCCGCGTCTTTGAGAGGGGACGCTGACAGGTTTTAGACACCGGTGCTGGTGGACAGCAGGAGCCGTACCTCGTGAATGGCGCCAACTCGTTGACGTTTGGGTAAGAATGGAAGAGAGATACTTGGCTGTGGCATCTATGGATCTAGCTGACACGCCGAGTAGCATCATGGCATTTGGGTGCTCTATCTTCTCCGTTGTCGCAAACAAGATTGGTCTGGTGCCGGTCCTCATCATTGGTACCCTGGGATACGCTCCGTAAGCACGAGCTGGGCCCATGCCCACCCTAATTTTGCCCGGCAGATGCTGATTCCTCAAATTCCCTGAACAGATACTCGGCTTCGCTGTACGTCAACAACCGTTACGGGGTGGAGTGGTTCGTGCTCTTTGGTGGTGTGACGTGCGGGATTGCAGCCTCGGCCCTCTGGGCGTCTGAGGGCGCAATTGCGCTTGGGTACGGCGGCATCAAGGATCGGGGCAAGTACACCGGCATCTGGCTGGGACTGCGCGAGCTCGGACAGCTTATCGGATCCTCGATCCAGCTGTCGCTCAACACCACCAACGAGCAGCGCGGCAAAGTCGGCTACGAGACGTACCTGATTCTCATCGCCCTGCAGTGCCTGGGCCTGCCGCTGGCCCTGCTCGTCTCGCCGCCGCACAAGGTCATCCGCTCTGACGGCGTGCCTGTGCCGGACCCCACGAAGAAGAAGGCCATCTTGGGCGAGACCAAGAAAATGTGGAAGCTGCTCTGCTCCAAGCAGTTCTTCCTGCTTATCCCCGTTCTTGTCGGCTTCAACTGGAATGGCACGTACCTCGGCATCTACATGACCAAATACTTCTCAGTACGCGCCAGGACCCTAGGCGCCCTGACCTCTGGCATAGCCGCCACCATCGCCAACATCTTTTGGGGCTGGTTCCTTGACCAGAGGCGCTGGAGCCGGCCCACGCTCGCAAAGGGGACCTGGGCCTTCTTCTCCGTGTTCATGCTGGCCTTGCTGAGTTGGCAAGTCTCCAACGAGAAGCTGTACTCGGAGGCGGTCCCCAAGATCACCATTGACTGGAGCAGTCCCGAGTTCGGGCGGGCCTTTGCCGTCCAGATGCTGCTGCGCTTCATGAACGAGTCGCACTACATGTTCGTCTACTGGCTCGTGGGCGCCTTCTTCGACGACCTCGAGACCCTGACGCTCGCCATCGGCTTGCTGCGCTCCTTTGAGTCGATCGGCTCCTGCGTCTCATTCGGCATCGGCGCGGCCAAAGTGGCGCCCATGGTCAACCTCATCATCGCCTTTGTCACGTTCTCCATCACCATCCCCACCACCACCGCTGCTGTCTTCTTGGTCCCGGAGCATCCCGTCGACGCTACTGCAGTTGCTGCCGAGGCCGCCGCCGTGAACAAGGCTGGAGACGGCGACGTTGAGTCGACCGACGACACGGCTCTTGCTCAGCCGATCCAGCTCGCCAAGACCTTGAGCTTGGCCGACGGTACCAAGCAAGTCTAGCATGGCCGCGCCAGAACTAGTATCACGCGAAGCTTTTAGGGACTAATGAGGACCCACACATCTAGATAGTAATTAGATTAGTCAGTGTGGCCATGGCTTTAAAAGTAGCAGTGGCCATCCCTTTATTTCATGTCGTTATACGATCCCGCTATGAACTGCAAAGCGGCGATTTGTTGCCTTTGCCTTGGTTCTCTTTCCCACTCGCCCTTCCAGCACCCTCGGTAGATTCGTAGCCCTTTGCTTCCCGCGCCGGCTCCTACTCCTCCCGCGCCCGAAATTCTGCAACAGCGACGCGAGGATGCCCGGCGCCGCCTTGGCCTCCTCCTTGTCGATCCGTTGGCCGTCCGCAAGGGTGTACGTGCGAAATGCGTCAAAGTTGTCCCACACCTCGACAGCGCCACCAGTTCTCCGCACATTCAAGAGGTCAATTATGTTGACCAGCGTGGCTTTCAGCGCCCTCTTGCACTCCGGGACAGACTCTCCTCGGGGGATGCGGACCTCATCGCAGAGCAGCTGGTATCCTTCTAGTAGTTGCTGCGGAGTGAGTTCATCATCACCACCCCCTGCCGCTGGCAGCGCCAGGGAGAAGAAGCTGAACTTGAGCTCCTCGCGCATGGCGATCGTGCGCTCCTTTGTGTACTCCTGAGAGCCGGGGACCCATTGCTGCGACGACGCGAGGCGTGCGAACTCGTCGTCGAAGGGCGCGTGGTCGTCAGGGGTGAAGTTGTCGAACTTGGCGAAGTGAGATTGAGATGCTGGTGGTGGTGGTGGTAACTGAGATGACGGCGGCGGGGAGGCCATGGTGACAGTTCGCGCGTTCCAAGTACAGTCTTGAAGAAGGACGCGCTGTGAGTTTGAAGGCAGTCGCGATTTGTCCCCTGCAGTTGGGGCCAGGGGCAAAACCCCCCAAGTATTTGCTTACTTAATCTCCCAGCAGGGTTCGTCCGGGACTTGGTGTCTCTGAATGCGGGCAGTGGAGGGATTGCTTTTTCTGCCTTTTGCGATGGGTCCAGTCTAGGAAACTCTGTTCAACTAAGCAAAAGTGCTTTTCTGTGTAACGCATTGATTGTAGCTCTTTATGTGTTTCAATGGAATCCCATCCCCATTCACTCGGCTATCAAATTCCTCTCTCCGACCTGCTTGGCCGTACTCTCGACTTCCGTGGTTTAGCGTGAACTTGAATACCTCGCTGAGCCAGGAGAAATAAATCCTCGGGCTCTTAGTTGCAGGTATGGATGTTGAAGGAGTCGCACGGCACATTGATGCCCCGTCGCCCAGACTGAGCACCTCGAGCTCGGTCTGTGAACTTGAGACGAGCGCCGATTCCCAGTGCGCAGATTTCTCAGCCCGGGGTGCTGCCTTTACCGGGTGTATTGCAGACCTGGATTGCACGAGCCCAGTCCGTCTTCAGGGCTTGTGATATTGTGATCCGCCGTTTTGCTACAGGATCGAGCATACAGTAGATTATGTTCCGGCAGTCCTGCTGTAAATACTGTTAATACATTGCAAACGAAAAGAAACCACTCGCAAGAAATGGGTGAACTTACTAACTCCAACACCTCTATAGGCGGATATCCTGCTGCCTCCTGGCGGCATTTTATGTACATGGCATAATATTGATCGTCCATCCTGGCAGTTGGCCAGAGCCGCCTTCCCACCCGCATCACCAAGTACGTAACTCCACAAGCCCAGATGTCGGCAGCCGGACCATTAAACTGGTCTTGAACGTGCTGTTCAGGGGCTTTATAATACTCTGAGCCTCTAGCGCCAGATACGAGGCCGTTCCGGCCGGGACCAGCACTGCTCGCGCCACTACTACCTAGTACACTAGGCTGGTCATCTCGCCGACAATGCTGGCTACAGCCAAAATCAGCAATCTTGAGACGTCCATCATACGTAATGAGCAGGTTCTCGGGCTTGATATCACAATGTGCAACCCCAGCAGAGACGTGGAGATATTCGACCCCCAGCATGAGCTGTTTGAACAGGCAATCGGCCTCAGCCATGCACAGCATATCTGGCGCCCTCGACCGCATCAGCTGGTACAGGTCCCCGGCTTCGCAGTACTCCATGACGACGCCGAGATTCCCATCATTTTCATCAGAGTCTGCGCTGTTGATTTCAATGAGTTCCCAGGTGCAGACTATGTTTGGATGCCGTAGCTTTGTTGCCAATTCAAACTCGCGTATAACGTTCTGCCGGTATAACTCCAGAGACTTGCCAGGACGCCGGCGAAACTGCTTGACCGCAACCAGTTCGTGCTTCTCGAGATTGGCGTCCGCGCTGTCTTTCTCTAAGCCTAATCCGCGATCTTCATTCTTCGATGAGTCGAGACTCGGACTTGGTGTGACTTGTGGTAGGGTCTCCGTTGAGAGTAGAGGGGCGTCTTTCGTGTCCCGATCTCGGTGCCACGCAGCTCGTTTGACAACACTGACGGTACCAAAGGCCTCCCGTCCGATTTGACGGCGGGTGGCCCTGTCACATCCCTCGAGCGTGGCGATGCTGCTGGCCTCCACGGAATTGAAGAGGTTCTCTCCCGAGCCGAAGTGGTGATGCTCGGGCTGGAAGCTTCGAAACTTTTGATTGGCCCGGGTCAGCAGGCTTCTGAACTTGTCGAGCCGGTTGTCGACCTGGGCCGGAGATGTGTAGCGGCTCTTCTTGACTCCTAGATCTGTGGTGGCACTATAGCTGTGACGATGGCCGCCTTGTGATGTACTGTCTATCACAAACTGTGGCCCAATTGGTGGCGCTCCTGCGACTGACGTCCTGTGAACTCGAGTCATACGTGCAACAACGCCAAAGCCAGACAAGCAGTGGGGGGCATACTTTCTACTAGCAAGCTTTAGACGGTGTCAGACTTGTTCGTCGCGTTTGAGGGGAGCGTCAGCCGACGATCAAAGAGGATCTCGCTTTCCGCGAGACTCGAAGTCCGAGACAGTCTACCCATAATATCTGCCTGAACATGGCTCACGCACACCGCCTGGCGATGACTCCGGGCGGCAGCTAATGCGGAAAGCCAAGAAATTACCTGCTTCGGTAGTGAGCACATGCACGAGCGGCATAAAACAGCCGTCTTTAGATCAGCTTGGCCGCAAGAACAAGCAGTGAGTTTTCAAGAACCCCCAACCGCTCGGCATGCTCCGGCCTCATTAGCCGGCTTCCTCTGGTCTTATTGGTGGATTTGCTGTTGACGTCTATTCGCCGCGGGACATGGTCCCGGCTCTATAGGATCTGATTGGCTACGTCCGGGAACGAGGGAGCGACCACATCGACGACTTCCATGACTGTCGGCGGGGTGTCAGCACAATAGAGTGACGGGCCGCCCCACTAGTCTGCTTACAAGCGTGATTTCGTGTCCCCGAGGCTCCGTGCTTCAGGGATCGGATAGGTTGCCTCTCCCGGGGAGCTGAACTGCCTGGCCTGAGGAGGGTCAGGTATTGAGGGAGTGGGAATGTTTTGCACGGCTGACGAGCATGCCCTCCATGGGTTACGTCCCAATCGACGCACTACCAAGGCCGGACTTCCGTACTTACGGCAATCAGTCATTCAAGTATGATCGGCACCATTGCTGCTGGTAGCCCAACAGTCGAGCTATCTCCTGCTTCCCCAGGCACGTCAATGTTTGCCAAACAATACATCTCCGCCGATAATTAGCTTGAAGTAAACAATATGAGCTGTAGAGCGACAAAATGCTCATATCCACATTGATGCACCGACTCGCCAGTGGCGTTGCCAGGGAGGATACCTGCCGCTGCCTTGCAGACCTTCATTCCAGCTAGCCCCCGAAGCCCCCCACCCAGCAATTTGCAACTTCCTTTAAAAGCCAGGATCAGGATAGGCCAGGTGATGTCCGATGCGATGAGCTTATTGTTGCACGCGACTGGGCTTAAATATTCAAGAGAGCTGCAGCACTCGCGTCTGTTTTCTTGCCTGATTGTTGCTTGTTCTCCGATGGGGGGAAGGACTGGCCCTCTGCACCCAGCGGCACACTCCTCACGCGTTTCCTCAATCACTGCCATTCCCTCATTCTTTTGGAAGCTCCCCAAGTGTGCCGATATGATGTGGTTAGTTCAAGCAGTACAGAGGCGTGCCAGCTTCATTGTAGTCCACTGTATGCCATCTCTGGTCTCTAGTTCACGCCTGGAGCGTTTGCAGCTTCGCTTTGCCTGAAGAGCTCTAAGCTAACCAGCGTCTCTGCGAAACAGACGCTTGGATCATCGTCTGCAGCCTCATGGGCCTAGTTGTCCTTGCGCCAGAAGGTAACATGGCCGCTGTCGATGCCTACTTCTTTGGCGCAAGTGCCTCAACAGAGTCTGGCTTGAACACGTACGTCCCTCGTCCCCACTTCAGATTTTTCAAACTGTATCATGAATTCGCGCGGACATCATACGAAGATTTGCTGATCCAGCTTGCAAGTGTTGATGTCAAAGAACTGCGCACCTACGAACAGGTCTTCCTCTATGTCGTCCCTACTATCACCAACCTCGGCATCATCAATGTCATGGTTGTTATTGTGAGGATACTGTGGTTTAAGAGAAAGTTCCGCGCAGCTTGTAAGGGGGCACTCCTTTTCCTACACAACATCGTCCGGCCTGAGAATGAGACCATTAGGTCTTGCTCAGCAGCTCGTGTATCCTGATCAGCCCTTACGATGCGCTGACCATTATTACAATACAAGCTCTCACGCTGATCCGGGCCGAACCGAAGGGTGTCGTCTTCGCACTTCGACGCACGGGCGACGGCATTGAGGCCCAAAATCAAGCTGTGCCGGCTTCAGAGGCGCGTAACAACGCAACAGGCGAGATGGATGTGTCGATAATGCGCAGTAATCCGTCGCAGGATCTCACTGTGCAAGTCGAGTCTTTGGAAGTTGATGGGACTGCCAACGGGACAGGCTTTCAAAGACAAGCAGCCACATCGAATGATGCTCATCATGTGCTCTATAACTCGCCTCCTCATGAGCGCGATGATGGTGAGTCATGCCTTTCCCGTTGCCTTTTGGCAAATGACCACCCACCACGCATAAAATCGTCTCCTCAAGAGCAGACTGACGCGCACTCGCTATTTAGGACGATCATTCGTGGAAACAGACTTCCATGGTAACGGTCCTCTGACTGGACGTAAGTTTGATCTCGATATGTTGACCTATCCAGCTGTGCCTTGCCAGCAATGCGGATGCTAGACGACTGACGTCTCAAACTGTGCCTGTAGAGGACCTGGAGAACGAGTATGACAGCGAGGAGATCAAGCAAGTACGACAAATCTACAAAGGGGAACCTTCAGAGCCTACGTACCAATTGAGCAGTCACAGTCGGAATCATCGACTGTCCAAAGAAAAGTCAATCGAGAATGTTGCCGGTTCCATGTTTGTGCAAGGCTCTCGACCCAAGGAGGGCAGGCGATCCGATGCCTCGCAATTCCCAAGACCCAACGATCTGCCGGGGCTATCCAAGCAGGTCACCATTGGGCGCAGCTCCAAATTCTACGACTTGAGTGAAGAGGACGAGGAAAGGCTTGGTGGCATCGAGTATGTCGCACTCAAACTACTGCTGAAGGTTGTTATTGGTAGGTGATTGCCAGTGATGTTTAGGATAAACTAGAGCTCACCCTTCATTACAGGATATTATATTGGTTTGCATCTTATTGGTGTCATAGGTCTGGTGCCGTGGATCCATACCGCGCCGGATCAATACAGGGAGTTCTTGGTCGAATGTGGCCAAGACTGGACTTGGTGGTATGTGAATTCTCCTCGCCTCAATCAGCTCAACACTGCAGAGTCCGCAATTGTGTCTGACTTATCCTTGTAGGGCTATTTATTCAACCCAGACCATGGTCAACAACCTGGGTTTCACCTTGACTCCTGACTCAATGATCTCATTTCGGGATGCTACATGGCCTATGCTCCTCATGACGTTCTTGGCATTCGCTGGCAACACCTTGTACCCCGTGATGCTTCGCTTCTGCATCTGGGTAATGTACAAAACCACTTCATCGAAGTCGCCCACCAAGGCCACGCTCAAGTTCCTCCTTGACCATCCTCGTCGATGTTACACCCTTCTGTTTCCAAGTCGTCCTACATGGATCCTCTTCGGTATCATCGCTGCCCTCAACATTGTCGATGTGATTCTTATCATCGTTCTGGACCTTGACAACCCCACCATCACAGACCTCCCGATGGGCCCCCGGATTCTTGCGGCGCTTTTTCAGGCCGCGTCGTCCCGCCACACGGGCACATCTACCATGAACCTGGCCGAGATAAACCCTGCTGTGCAGTTCAGCCTCGTCGTCATAATGTACATTGCCATCTTGCCCATAGCCATCAGCATCCGTGCGTCGAACACGTACGAGGAACAGTCCCTGGGCATCTACGCCGTTGAGCACCAAGCTCTCGATGAGACCCGCACTTCGAGCTACTTCATGATGCACGTCCGCAACCAGCTCAGCTTCGACCTCTGGTACATCTTTCTCGGTACATTTTGTCTCTGCATCGCTGAGTCTGGGAGGATCGCTGATAATTCAGAACCGGTATGTACCACTCTTCCGCGGATCTCTCTTCTATCTAGACCGCCATCCTCTTCACCGATGCGGCCCTTCGATTGAGATCTAAATGCGGGCATTGATTCCCCCGTTTTCTTCTCTCTCTGTAACCTTCCTCTGTCTTGTCATTCGTAGCATGTTAAAATCCAGTGAAGCTAACAGAGATTCGCCCAATCAGGCTTTCTCCGTCTTCTCCATCTTCTTCGAAGTAGTGTCCGCATAGTAAGCCCATCCCGCCCTGGTCCTGTCCTGAGCGGTCCGGTCATGTCATCTGTTACATTGATTTCATTTACCATCAACTCTTCCCTATGAATAACACATCTGACGCCGCTTTAATCTAGTGGCAACGTCGGGCTCTCCCTCGGCCACCCCAGCGTTTCGACCTCTCTCTGCGGCCTCTTCGGTGTCTTCGGCAAGCTCGTCATCTGCGCAATGATGATTCGCGGAAGGCACCGCTGTCTGCCATATAGCATCGACCGGGCCATCATGCTGCCGGGTGAGGCGCCACTTGTGAACAGAGAGCGGACCGGGGATGGACAGATGTCGGTGCGTCGCTCCTCGCTCGGCTCGTCCAGGATGTCATCACGCAGGGTCCCTGCCGCTGCCGAGGCCTTCGCACACCCGCGTCCGGAAAAGGTTAAGGCGCCGTGAAGGCACATGATGTAATATTGTGATGTCGAGCGTCTGCTTCACACCTAGGGAGGAAAATGACCGGCGTGGAGTGTACGTGAGCATGGAGCTACAAATATTGTGTCATCTCCACTCTACACACCAGCATCTCTCGGTTCGTTGATCCTCTCGGCAGATGTTGAAGATGATGATCAGTTGATTGGCACCTCGGATGGAGGACGCGTTTTCTTTCGCGAGATGCAGCCGGGAGCCTCAATCTTGATCTCCAGCACCACCACGAGCTGACATCCGAGGAATAGCCGTTACTTTGGTCCGCGAGTTTGAGTTTAGAGTCGAACCGTATGCACTGCGTGATCTAGCGGGGAAATTGAGCTGACTCGTGTCGAAGCACCGTTCACCAACTACATGGCAATTGATGTAGAAAGAACTCATTTTGAGAAGCTCAATCAGGAACCATGGGTGTCGGAACAAGCAGAGAGGAATTCATTCTCGCATTTGTCGATAGGACTATGTACAAAGAAGGGGGTGAGAGCGGGCCCCGAACGCGAGCAACACACGATCCATCCTAGTGAAAGGCCCTTGCCAAGATGCAGTGCCGAGTATTGCTGAACGATCTCCTTCAACACTTTCAAAATGGCTTGTACTGCGTGATGACAACATCAAAGGCAGCAGACAACTCGGCGATGAGCGCCTCGCCAATCTCGGCAAAGACGTCTGGCAGCTTGGACACCACGGCGGCGCTGAGGTCGAGGGTCGCCGACTTCTGCGTGAGCAGGCCCAGGTAGATGACGGGGCGGAGGAGTAGCTTGTCGAACTTGGGGCGGAGGGCGGCAAGCTCGTCGAGGACGGGTAGGGTGTTTGAGATGAGGTTGGCGGTGGTCTCGGAGACCTGCAGGGCCTCGTCCTCGGTGAGGTTGGCCGACTTCTTGATCTTGAGCGTGTTGATCTCGAGGGTAATGACGAGCTCGGCCGACCCGGCCACGATGGGCAGCGTGCCGAGTAGGTCGCCCTTCCAGGCGTCGAGCTTGGCCTTGGTCTCGGTCACGCTCTCGGAGACGTCGTTCAGCGCGGCCTGGATCGAAGCCAGGTCGGCGACGACGGTGGAGGCCAGAGCCGCCAATGCGACGAGGGAGAATCTCATGGTGGCAATTTGGGGAATGAGGCCTGAAAACGATGACTACTAGTAGTCGTAATATTGTTGAGAAGGTTCGGCTGGAAAGTTGATGCAGCTGATCTTGTAAAATGCTCTCCGTTCTTGAACAGAGGAAGGGAACCACGTTATATAATAGCGCTGGCGGTGACTGTTATTGCGTGCTGCTGGTCAGGATGTTGCACCACACGGAAGAAACCTAGACGGTGAGGTCTGGCCCTTGCCAACTGCTCTGCCTGTAACCTGTCACCTGCCCTGCAGAGAGGAAATGCACTCGGAAACCCATGATACTTTCGGCCGTGTACCCCGCGTGAGCGTAGCATTTGTGGCGGCGCCGGCCTAGCCGACTGTTACATTAAGCTTGTCGAAGGTGCACAGATGCTGGCGGCAAGGCGGGCGACCCGACTTGCAGCAGCCTGAACAAAAGGACCGAGCCGAAGCTGGAAGGGCTCGAAAGAGCAAGGCAGCATTACATTGCAGGCTGCTGGCGTGATGTGATCAAGCAAAAGATCCGGGGTAGACCCTGGCTTGCGCGGGGGAAGCAGACCGGGGGACTCGAGCACAAGATTTCAACATGTGAAGGAGGATTCCAGTTTCCCTTGTCTTCCGCCCAATGGGAAGCAGTCGCTCCTAAGCTTATTTAGAAGTGCTTCTTCTAAGTCACAGCAGCCCCGCCCTTCTCGTGGGGATAGTCAGGGGTTCCTAAGCACCTGTCCTGTCCTGCTGCTCGACTTGCCGCGGCATGGCTGTAGACGCTGCTCAAAAAGCTTGTCGAATTGCGGGGTAGATCCTTGTCCACGGTTCGTGATGCTTGCAACTGTCAAGGGTCATGTTTATTATCCGCTCGTGCTATCGAGGCCGCTTTTGAGCTGCGGTGAAGCTGGTGTCCGCCTGTACGTAGAGCTCTGGTCTCTTCTGCCCAGCAGCAGGTCCGATGACCTGCATCAATACAACTTTACGTGCGTTGTTCTATGGCAGAATTCGGGCGATTTTTGACGTCAGTGATGTCACACCCAGGCCTCGTTGAAAGCGATCGCGGGCTAGGAATTTATTAATCTCACGGTCGAGCTGTCATTTGTGTATCTACGACAGCTTTTGCTGCTCAATGGCCTCCACATCTCGCCTTGCCTGCTGACGTTTCTCCCACCTGCTGTGCAGCCAGTATCCCGTGGTCAGGAACGCCCAGCACCCAATCACGAAGAAAAAGTTGACGATGTAGCCCTTCTTCCACTGCGGAGCCTCGACCTGCGGGAAGACTAGGAGGGGGTAGAACGAGTTGATCGCGAACCCGAGTGTCTGTGGCAAGAAAGCGTAAGCAAACGAGTCACGAACGCACGCATTGGTCATCACTATTGGGGGTGTGACGAAGCTGTAATACTCACAATCATGCTGCCGTTGAAGAACGCGCGGGCCTCCGCGGAGTCCTTGAGCCAGACATTGACCGTCGGCACCAAGATTGGGGTGACGCACGCCGTTGTGCCAAATAGATAGAAGCACACGAACTTGAGCGCATTCGGGATGAACCAGACCATCATGCAGATATTGGCGAACGCCACGATCGCAATGACGATCTGGAAAATGGCCCAGGTCGGGTAGATCATGCACAGCCCCGTGGCGAGGATCGTTGATACCACCGATACCGCCTGCGCGCCGGTGGGCAGTGTGTTGATTTGCTGCACAGAGTAGGTGCCGTGCTTGGCGGCCTCGTCCTTGAGCCACAGCGCCATCTGGCCGTGCGGGTATGCGCCTGAGAGGAACAGGATGTATGCCATGACGCCGACGTACCAGTGCCAGTGACAAAAGATGCGGCGTAGCAGGGCCTTGCCGATCTTCTTGGGCTCCTCGACGCCAGCTTCCCTCATCCGCAGGCGGCCGAGCTCGAGCTCTTTCTCGGACATCCACCAGATCTTCTTGCTGGACGGCATTCCGGGGAAGATGAAGAACCCCATGATAGAGAGCGGGAGCGAGATGCAGCCGTCGATGATGAAGAGCCAGCGCCAACCTGCCATGCCGTGGACGCCATTCAGGTTGGTGTAAGCGGCTGCCTGTAGGTAGCCTCCAAACATGACGCCGATGTTGTTGGACCTGGGGAGATTTGAGTCAGCACCTGCGCCACGGAGGTGACATGATTGGATCTGGCAATGCCGGAGGCAAAAGAAAAGTAGTCCCTTACACATACCACAAGCCGGCTCGCTTGAAGAGCTCTTCCGGCTTGTACCACGATGCAAGAATGAAAAGGCTACCGGACGCCACAGGTGTTTCGAGGACTCCGAGGAGAAACCTAGTGCCATAGATCTGAGGGGCGCTTTGGAGCTGCGACTGAGCAAACGTCAAGGTACTCCACAGCACCTCACAAGTCGGCAGAAACCATCTCGTATATTTGGGTCTCGAGAGAAAGAGCATGGCTGGTATCTGAGTGATCACGTATCCGATGTTGTAGAACATGGGAAACATGGAATATCTGCCCAAAAGCTGGTCAGCACGACGGTGCCGTCGTAGTGGATGGCCATGGAGGCGATGGTAGAACTAACTCATTGCCATAGAGACTGAGCTCCTCCTTCATACCAGAGACATAGGCCGAGTTCACATTGCTCTGGTCGAGCCACTTGAGGAAGAAGGCGATGCTGGTGAAAGTCAAGAGGTATGCGTCCAGCTTGCGCAGGAATCTGCGTTCGTCGTCGGGGTAGTGCGAAGGATACCAGTCAAAGATGTACATCCAGGCGACCCAGAGCGACCGCTTCGGTGCCTCTTTGAGGTCACGAGCCTGAGGAGTTTCGGCACCCAGGGCATCTGAGGCAGTAGCGACATCGGCGCCCGCAAGACGCTTGGCTGCCGCCTCCTGAGGCTCGCCAGTAGGCCCGGCCGTTATCGTGGTGGTTGTCGCCATGATTGAGATCAGTGCGCAAGGCCTGGCAAAGCGTCCTTGTCATGACTTGAAGCTGGGAACGAGGGGAGCCGGGAAGGACACGGGGTTATAAGCAATTAAAAGTTTGCTAGGGGTGCCTGAAGCAGTAGAATCTGCGCAATGGGCTGCCGATGCAGACCAGGGAGATCTTGCCCAGAACCATTGCCTCTTACCAAAGGCTGTGGAACCTGGGGTCCCGCGAACGACGAAACCTGGGGTAACTCTGGGGCAGCAGCCGGATGGACACTGTAGGCTGGGGGCTGTTGTGGGCGCTGATTGGCTCGCGAGGAGATGTTGGTGCGTCGGGCATCGGGCCAAGTCAACTCCGCACAAAGTGCACAAGGTGGAGGACCGTCATGCCCATCATCAAGGCTGACCCCGGATCAGCAGCGGCCGAGGATGACGCGGGGATGCCCACGGCCCCTGGCTTCTCCTCCAGCATCGGGCCTCGCAGCAATCACGCGGCCGCCACTTGGCCCGATGCCCTCTACACATCCATCCCCATCCCCATCCCAGAAAACGGCAAGGGCTAAGGGTATTATCGGGGCATGGAGCCCGACATGATCGACCACGGCTGTCCGGGCACGCCTCCAGCAGCGACAGACCTGCCGTCCTGCCAAGGCTGCCGGCGGAGGAAATTGCGATGCTCCCGCGAGCAGCCTGTATGCACCCATTGCAGCAGACTCGGTACGTAGGCACCGCACCTCCCTGCTTCTGCACGGAATGGCTTGTGCTCACTCACCTGGTCCTCAGCCGTACAGTGTGTGTACGATACGAAAAAGAACAAGCCCGGCATCAGGCTTGGCGCAGTCGAGAGCCTCAATCGCCGTGTCGGCAAGTGTTGCCCTTGATGTATCAATGCCCTTGATTTTACATGTCGGTCAGACTGACCGTTTCCAGAGGCCCTCGAACATGCCGTCATCCAATTATCCAAGGGTCAGTGCCGCGGCGGGCATGGTGAGCTGGTTGACCACCATGCGATCCAGCGCCGCAACTCCTACACAGCCAATGCGCCCAACTCGCCCGGATCCGATGATGCTGCGTCATGTGTCGTGACTGCCTCTTCCACTTCGGATCCATTGCCGTCAGCGCGTTTAACTCGCCCCAAGCGTCGTTCAATCTCGCACGGAAGCATTCTCGAAGCCAGCCCGGGAGGATCTGCCTGCTCGGAGCAGCCTCGAAAGCGCCAACGACTGGATAACTACGGAACCCTTGACATTGATATTCTTCAGTCTCTAGAAGCGCTCAGAGAGACTGTCCCCGCCCTACCCGCCTCGGAAGTCATGCGAGATGTCGCTACAGCATATTTCAACCTCATCCAGCCATGGATACCTATTTTGCATAAGACTGGATTCTGGAGGCAGCTGCATGACCCAGACAGACAAGCAGCCATGGTCCCCGTTCTGCATGCTATGGTCGTGGCTGCTCTGAGACTGGTCGATAACATTGATCGACGAATCCCAGCGCCTGAAAGAAATGCCATGATTGAAGCCTCCAGAAATGCAGTCATGCTCGAAGCCATGAACAACTTGAGCGTGGAGAACCTCCAGGCCCTGTCTATCATCGCCTTCACTGACGTGAGTGTCTCAATGCGAAGGAGCTCTATCGTCTCGGCTGCATAGAGACAGAGATGTAGACGCTGACGGGCACGCAGATTGGCAATGGGGACACTCACAAGGCATGGTCCGTTGTGGGCTCCCTGACACGAACCGCAGAGTATCTCCAGCTCAGCATCGAGCCGGATCAGCGCGAGCATGAACCGCTTCTTCGCCCATTGTCCCTGCTGGCGCCCTGCCGAAATTGGACAGAGGAAGAGGAAAGACGGCGCGTCTTCTGGACCATCTTTTGCTTGGACAGGTAGGCATTTTCCTTGCGCTGGTTATAACTGATCACAATGCTGACATGAGTATGCCAGATTTTGTTCTGTTTCAACAGGGTACGCATTACATCTCCGTCCATATCGCAGGCTCATCACTGATATACAGTAGATGGAACATCAGCTTGACATCGGCCGATGTGCAGCGAAGGCTACCGGCCGATGGTGGCCTCTGGCACAAAGAGGACGCAGTTGTCACGCCATACTTTGGGATATGGGATCGATCCGCCGCCAAGATCGGCAACTCCATCGCGTTCATGCCGAGCCACTATGCATCGCCAGATCAAACGACTGGAGACAGCGCACATTCCGCGGTTCCTCCCACTGCCAGCACACACGGCGCAATTGACATGTCGACTGTGGGAGCGTTCGCATACCGCGTCGAGGCGACCGAGTCACTAAGTCGGATCACAACTTACTTTCTGCAACAGAAGATCAGTTTCAAGGATCGACAAGAGCTAAGCGACTGGCTTATTCGCTTCAAGGAGCTCGATCTAAGGCTTGTGCAGTAAGTTGCTTCCAACGTTCTTGTGCCGGCTTATTCGCATCAAGCTGACGTTGTCTGGCGAAGCTGGAAAATGTTTCTTCCCCAGAAGTGGAGAGACTCCAACATATCACGACAACCAGCTTTGATCAATATGGACCCAAACCTCACCCTGGCACACATCACGCACAACACCTCGATGATCCTTCTGCACCAAGCTATCGCTTTTCCACACCCCACGTGGGTCAGTCTGGCCCAACTCCCCAGCCTATCTAGCGCAGACACTTGCCAAGAGGCTGCAACCGAGACGTGCACCATCATGGAGAAGTACTTGAGGTATACCCCGAAGAACAGTCTGGCCTCCAGCCAATTCTCCTTCTGCGTTTTCATTAGTGCTCGGGTGCTGTTGGGTAAGTGATGAAGTATTCACTACTGGATCACTTTCATTAGCCGCTGGCTGTAACAGACGCCGGAACTTTATGCTGACTGTTTTATACAACAGTACGCTGGCGGCACTACCAGACCACGCTTGCGCCAGAGTTCTGGAAGCTCCTTGATGGCCTTGATGAGCTCGCACAGCGCTGGGCGGGGGCAAGCGTCACCCACGTGAAGTGCATCTCGGGCACGTATGCGAGGCAGTTGAGACACCTGCATGCCATGTGCCAAGCAGATCCGAACTTCACGATCGACGTCCTCGGCTACACAAATATGCTGCAGCTGCCATCGTCGCAGCCCGGTATTGCAACAGGCAATGGGCTTGCCGGGAACGAAACAGGCCCCAGAGCCCGTGTACGAGCAAGCCCACGCAAGAACAATAGACGACCGAATGAGGACATCGTGGCGCGGGATAAAGGCATGCAGAGAACTCATGGCAACGCATCAACAATAATGACAGAGTCATTGACAACACGGCCGGATGATCAAACTGCAGGCTTGCTGCCGGGAGTACAACTAACACCCACCCAGCATGATGACTTGTCTGCAATCTCCCATATGCTCATGGAAGAGCAGTTCCTCTCCATGGATCGGGTCATTAGCTTCGACGATATGATGTTCACAGCACAAACTGTCGATGAGGCTTTTTTGCCTTGGGCTTCGACAGGTTTGGGTCACAGTTGGCCACAATGATGAGGGTTCCAGCATGGCTCGCAAGGTGCAGCCTCAGCATATATAGAGTTTTTCTTGCCTCATAATTACAACAGCCCCATCTTGAGCAGCCTATTGCCAAATTCAATGAGGTAGTAGTCGCCATACACGAGCCCGTGATCCCAGTATACCTTGTGATCCTTTGAGTTGCGATTCGCCGTGGCGTTCTTGAGGATCGCGTCGAATCGCCGCTCCGCATGCACGTCTTCTGCCGTGACCATGTTCCCACTACCACCACCATTACCAACTACAAGCCTCGCCTTCTCCGGTGCGAGCGACAGATCCAGAGTATCCCGGACGATCGTGATGCTGAGATGGCGAAACCTCGCGCTCTCCTCGACCCGACCCGCTCCAGCGAGCAGCTGAGAGAGCAGCAGCATCCCATTGGCGGCGATGACGCCCGCGGATGAATCGCGCAGCGGACCACGACCCGTGTCTTCCAGCGGCGCGTCAAAGTCCCACAGCGGCACATGGCGCCCGATCGTCTCTCCCGGCCGCCGCGGTTCGGGCAGTTCGACCTCTGCCGGGGACGACTCGAGACGGCGGGCAAAGCACTCGGCGAGCCCGACCGCGGTGTCGAGGAACTCGGGCATCTTGGTCCACTGGTAGGTCTGCGCGTATCCGAGGATCGCCCAGGCCTGGCCCCTGGCCCAGGTCGAGGTCGCGCTGTACCCCTGCCCGGTGCGCTTCTCTTTGATCTCGCCGGTCTTTGGGTCGAAGTTGACGACGTGGATGGTGCTGTACAGCTGCTGCTGCTGCCGCGGTGGCGGCGTCGTTGTGCTGCTCCCAGCGCCGCCGTCCTGGTCCGTCTCGGGACGGAGATGCGTCCTCTGCAGCGTCCGCGCGTGCGCCACCGCGGCATCCCAGAGCTCCCGATCCCCCGTGTGCGCGGACGCGTAGAACAGCAGGTCGAGGTTGCACATGGAGTCGATGATGACGAGGAAGTCGTCGGTCAGCGAGTCGATCAGGACGTTCTGCTGGTGCAGCACGTCCCACGACCGGATCGCCCCGACTGTCTCGTTGTTGCGCGTGAACAGGGCCCTGGCGGCCGTGACGATCGCCTCGAGGGCGCGCGCCTGGCCTACGACCTCCCAGAGCACGCGCATCGACGGCTGGATCATGAAGGACATGTCGTGCGTGTCGGTGCGCTTGGCGGTCTCGTAGAGCGGCTGCGACCACTTGTCCCCGAGGCGCCACAGCTGAGAGAGCAGAGCCTGCTTGGTTTTTGTTGTTGTTCCTGGTAGTGTGTGAGGGAACTTGACGAGGCGCTCTGCGAGGGAGTAGATGGAGCCCGGGAAGAAGCCGCATGTCCAGAAATCGGCCTCGCGGAGGATATATTTGCCGGCGTTTGGGCCGTTTTGTAGGACGTACTCGGGATAGGCAGTCGGAGGATCCTGGATTAATGATGAGATGATGTAGTTGCTTACTAGGGGTCCGATGTAAGATCAATGGATAATGCTCACATTGTTCTTGAGGTCGTTTAGGGCAGTCTTGAGAATTTTGGCGACAATGTTCTCCTCGAACAGCTCATCGAGCGCTATCCCTGACACTTTGGCAGACATTTGGTCTGCTGCAAGCTTGGGCTTATTCTGAGCCGGCATTGTTGTTTCTACCACTGCTGCGGGTGCCATCTTGTCGACAGGCTGCGTGCGGGTCTTCGTGCGTGGTGATCGCGTTCTCGGCGAGAGATGTTATGAGCTGTAGGAGACGGGATTAGAATTGCTTTTGTGGGTTTTCCGCCCACGTCCAGCAGACACACAAGTCTAGACGATCTTTCCTTCTGAAGAAAACATCAAGCTCGTCATGCACTACGTTGCCCGAAGTCACCTGCCACGCGTCGCTCGTGGGCAGGAAACTCACCCGATGCATGCTAGTGGGGTCTGTCTCTTCAGAAGTGACACTGCTGCATGTCGCGACTGCTCCTTTGAGAATGGACATTCGGGGCATCTGGGCACCGAGGCCGATGTCCTCCAATCACAGGGGCTCGGAGGAGGCAATCCCCCGCCGCCCGCTGCCCGCTTGCCGTGATCGGCATGGGGAAGTCGGAAGTCAACGTGCGGGGAATCGATTTCGGAGACTTCTCCACACGGGCTATACTGCCGCCAGATCGTTGCCTCTGAGTCTGCCAGTACCTACCCATAAAGGATTCTTGAGCTCGCTGCGAGAAGATCTTAGTCAAGGCAGACTCATCTTCACTGGCCACAGCGTTGATTCCAACAACAGACCGACCATGCCTCCCCTTCCAGGATTCTCAGACAACCCCCTCCGCACCCGCTCTGACGTGATCCGCGCGACCCTTGCCTTCTTGAAGCCCCTTCTGCCGTACTTCTCCCCAGGCAAGGCCCGGATCCGAATCCCGTCTGCCACGGGAGCGCATTTCGACGACACTGCCGCCCAGCTCGAGGGCTTTGCCCGGCCGCTCTGGGCCGTCGGCGCGCTACTCCTCGGGCTCGAATCCACCACTGCACACAATCCGGCCCTGGCAAGTGAGATAGTGCAAACGATACAGCCATGGATCCTCGGCTTTGTCGCAGGGGCTGATCCCACCACGTACCCGACCGAGTACTGGGGCACCATCGAAGGGATAGACCAGCGGATGGTCGAGGCGGAGATCCTCTCCTTCGCGCTCCTCGCAGCGCCACAACAAATTTACGACCCGCTGTCGGAGAAGCAGAAGGAGAATGTGCGCAACTGGCTGAGGCAGCTGCACGACCAGCCCATGCCGCTCAACAACTGGCGCTGGTTCCGCGTGTTTGCCAACCTCGCCCTATTCAAGGTCTGCGGGGACCCGCTGGAGGGTCCGGTAAAGGAGCACATCGAGGCTGACTTGCAAATCCTTGATGGGTTTTATCGCGAGGACGGGTGGTCTGGCGACGGCCCTTGGTCGACTGCTGCGGAACAAGAGGCGGAGTCGGAGGCGATGAGCGGAGGTCCTGCGACTGACGGCCAGCCATCAGTCAAGAAGAGGAGGGATCTGTTCATGGGTGGGAGGAGGCACGCCGATTACTACTCGGGCAGCTTTGCGATCCAGTTCAGCCAGCTCCTCTTTACGCGCTTCGCCGGAGACGTGTGGCCTGAGCGTGCCGAGATGTATCGCGCGCAGGCGAGAGACTTTGGAAGAGGATTTTGGCGGTATTTTGATGCCGATGGTGAGTCTGATGTTTATTCTCCACTGCGACGGTGCATTTCCCACGCGTCTGCGTAGGTCACACGTGCTGTTCATTCTTGATCGCTACCATATTGTGGGAGGTTTCCAGAGGCTGACGAACGTGTGATCAGGTGCGGCCATCCCATTCGGCAGGTCTCTCACATACCGCTTCGCCTGCGGGGGTTTCTATGCCGCTCTGGCGCTCGCCAAAGTTGCAGATATGCCCGGCTCGGCCATAAGCCCTGGTGAGAGCAAGGGCTTCCTGCTCCGACATCTCCGGTGGTGGGCGCGCAACTCGGAGAATATCTTTCATGTCGACGGCACTTTCAATATTGGGTGGCTATATCCGTAAGTTCTTCACCCCGGATTTTCCACTGACGCCCTGGATGGAAAGCTGACATACATGCGGCCTGGCATGCAGTAACTACTACATGGCGGAGGACTACAACTCCCCGCAGTCTCCATACTGGGCACTCAAGTCGCTCATCGCCATCGGACTCCCTGAAGACGACCCGTTCTGGACCACCGAAGAGCTACCATACCCACAACTCAGCTCACGATGCGCACCTGCACGGCCAGACCCGGGTAACCACAGCAGCGGCGTCAGTGGGATCGCGTATCTCCCGGGCCCGCAGCAGATCCTATGCAACCATCCGTCCTCGAACCATCATTTTATGCTTACCCCGGGCCAGTTCGTCCCGTGGCCAATGAAGGCAACCCAGGCGAAATACTGCAAGTTCGCGTACTCTTCGGCATTCACATTCTCTGTCCCCACAGGCCCGCTTATACAACAGATCGCGCCGGATAACTGTCTCGGGCTGAGCCGCGACTGTGGGGAGAGCTGGGCCGTCAAGTGGAAGTGTGAAGAGGTGTGCGCTTCCACGATACGGCTTCCCACTGAGCCCTTGGGCGCCGGTGGCCCCGACCCAGAGGACGTCCCCATCGCGACGGTAAAGTGGTACCCCTGGCCGGCTGACCGGTGCGTGTCCGTCACCACGACCCTCGTCCCGCCGACGGACCGCTGGCCAGACTGGCATGTACGGGTGCACAGGATCGTCGTGCATGAGGACCTGGAGACACTCCATACCGTCGAGGGCGGGTTCGCGATCAACGACCGCCGCAAGGCTGATGGCCGGCCACTGTCTGCGTTTGAAGGCGATGAGGCCTTGTCAAAAGCGCTTGGACATGATTTGAAGCCCGAGTTTGGCGCCCTGGAGGGTGTATTCACAGACAAAGAGCGAAAATCGGTGTTAGTGGCCTCGTCGGCGGGTATGAGCGGTCTTGTCTCGCATTCGGCAGTCGTCACAAGTGCCGCGTCGTCATTTTCGTCGGCGTTGGCGCAGCTTGATACCGAGGTCTACGCTCTGAAGCCTGATTCCAATACCAACCTCGCCTGCCAGAGGACCTTGATTCCGGCAGTGGACCACAGCGCTGGTGTACGGCTTCCGAAGGGGACGGAGTTGCTGTTCGTACAGTCTTTCTTCGCGGTTTCTGCTGGAGTATACGGCAGAATGGAGAGTGTAGGCGGTGATCAGGGGACACTTGCACCAGATAGAAAAGCAGTTGGGGCCAGGTGGATGGATGCCCCTGACCCGGATGCGATTCTCGGAGCGCTTGCGCGGTCCTAAGAGGCATAGCCTACAAAACGCATGAGTATCGGCTGATTCGCATCAAAACAGATCAATTAGAAAGCGAGCACCTTCAGCTATCAAGATCCAGATGATCAGGATTGAAAATCTTTAAAATTTAGGAAAGTGGCCAACGATAGATGCTATCTAAATCTAGCGAAACCACAACTCCATCATAACTCGTCATATCAAGCAAAGCCCAGGCTCTATTGGCCTGGCCAGACATGATAGATAATGCGATTGCTTCCGAGAATACATTCTTGCATGCCTCCCCCCGCCCCTGGTTCAAAATGCGATTGATTGCTTGCTTGCTTGCTTGCCTTTGCGATGCGGCCCGTTTCCGACGCTTCAGAACTTGATGTCAAAAAAACACTATGTCCTCCCATGATGCAAGTCTACTTGGCGATTTACGCAAGTGGACGCCTCTGATATCGAACCTCTCCGATCCTACGATGCTCGGCGCATGATCAGGCGACACCACACGGGTGACTGATTCACCGCAGTTTGATCATGCGCGTGGCCCGCACGCGCTGGCCCTGGTCGCCCATGTATCGAGGCGTGTACAAACTGTCAAGAAGCAAGTAACACGTCAGCAACAATCTCATGGCCAGGCTAACCCGAACTGGGCAATGCCAAAAATCTAGTGTGCCGTGTCTGTTTGAGGGGTGGCAGTCCGTGGGGCCTTGCGTGGGCGGCATGGCGACGATAGCAGACCCCCACGTGGGACTTGCAAGAACACGGAGGTAGTCGGGGAGTCAGGCGGGATAAAAGGTCGCTCGTGCCCCGTCGCTTAGGGGACCGCCGCTTTTCCCCTCCATTGCCCCCTTTGCTATCGTCGTCCCCAAAAGATTTCCCGCTGTGAAGCGCTGGACAATGAAAGATCACTCAGGGGTAGACGTAGGACCCAGGACCCCCGTGGACGCACAAAGATCACCGATTCGGAAAATTTCTTACCTCCAAGTCAGATTGCCCAATGCCAAGTTCCGGCAACCCTCGATGTACTTGAGCACCTGGCGGTCTATGCTGTCGCCCCAGTACGGCAGAGCCACGAGGTGGGTGTACCAGCGACGGTAGCAGTCGTGCAGCATCTGGCCGACGCGATCGGCAGCCTCCTGGGTGGTCATGCCCTGGTCCTTGAGCAGGAACATGATGTTGGCAGTCTCGCCCGAGTCAATATCCTTCTTGAAGGAGCATATGTCGTTTTGCCTGCAACGGGGTATTCCTGTTAGCCTGGGGAGAATTCTATGGAGCCAGAGAAGGTCGCAGCCAGACAACGTGTGTGATGAATGCACACGCAGGGGTGTGAATCCTTCTCAATGGCACTCTGCAGGGAGCGATGTGACTTACAGCGTGACAAGGTCTACCGTGACCCTGGCAATCCCACTCAACGATGGATGGTCCACAACGTCATGTGGCAGGTCGATGCCCTCTGCTAATCTGGAAGAAAGGAAATGGCAAGGACACGGTCAGCGAAGTGATCGACAGGAGCAAATTTGCATGATCAGGCTTCCTCAGGCACGCCAGCCTTCAAAAGAGGACCTGGCAGCATGGCTACCAGGCTGGCACAGACATCCATCCACGTGGGTCGCGCCCGGCCAGAATTCTCCGTTGTTGTGGGCAGCAGTCGCTCGACTGGGCGATGCCCCCCGGCTGACGGTTCCCTGCCAGCAGCACAGAGAATCGCCGCCGTATGGCTATGCCGTCGGCAAACACAGATCTTCCCCGGGAGTCGAGTTGGACTGTATTCTCGAGACCGGAAACAGCCGACCCGAGAGCCCTGGCCGGCTCGCCCTCACGAACATGGTACGTGCACAAGACGCAGGCCGCACACGCCACCAGCCCAGACCGGATTCCGTCAAGATTGACACGAACAGGCATGCTCCTTTGCAAAAGGATTGCTAGGCTGGTGGGCCCACTTATAGGCCTGGACATCGACCTCTCGAGAATGTGCAAGCAGCGTGTTTCCCCCGTCATTCCACGGGTCGCGACGAAGAGACGGAATCACTTACTCCATGAGGCCCAAGCAGGGATAAGCGCCAACGCATCCTGCGCGGTACTCCATGTACTCCTCGATCGTCGGCGGCTTGGCCGCCTTGCCCTCCCTCTCTCCTGCAGCAGTCCTGGCCTGGACACCGACCTGCTGCAGCACGCCGACGGCATACGCGGTGAGCTGCCTCTTCCACCGGTACTTGAGCTGTGGCGGGGCGAGCTTCGAGAAGCGCTGCCAACATGACTGCAAGGCGT
Source organism: Microdochium trichocladiopsis (assembly GCF_020744255.1). Lineage (NCBI taxonomy): Eukaryota > Fungi > Ascomycota > Sordariomycetes > Xylariales > Microdochiaceae > Microdochium > Microdochium trichocladiopsis. The sequence continues at coordinate 2,946,918 of NW_025763548.1, forward strand.
GCCGCACGGGCTGCTGGACGGAGCACACTGGCGGGTGCAGGTCGTCGAGCACGGCGAGCGTCGCGATGACTTCCTCGGCGGCCTTGATGGGGTCTGAGGTGTAGGCTCCTTCGTCGAATGCTGTGAATCAATGCCGCACGGCAGGCGCTGTTAGTCGGAGCTACCTGAAAATTCCTTTGTCGGAGAGGGCAGCACGGGCGCTTCGCCGGCCCTGCTCCATTCACACAATGACGACAGACATGCGCTTTTTTGCATGGCGTTAAAGCAGGAATCGGACCCAGCTTCATGAGTCAAAGACCCAGAGACCCAAAGACCAAGGGGGGAAGCCACTTACGATCGTCAAACGCAAACACCCAACCGTTCCAGTCGTTCATGAGCTTGAGTACCTCCAAGTCCGCCCGCGGCGTGCAGATTGCGCTCATGTACGCGATGTCCAGCTTGGCCCATTTCCGGGCCTGTTTCTCGTCGAGCCCTAATGCCCTGTAGGGGGTGTTTCAAGAACGTGTTAATCCTTGTTTCCCGCCGTCATCTTTCATCAATGCGGAGAGAACCCTGGGCTTGTCTGGTCCCCGAACGACAAAGCCCAACGAACGCAGCAAGCACACTAGCTCGTCCCCTGGGTAAAGCTTACATTGCCTCAAGATGAGACAAAGCCCCCAAGCTAGAATATTCCTGCTCGCCGAGCAGTGCGATATTGCCAGGGATGGATGGATGAAGGAAGGAATCTGGCGCGCTGCGAATTCCGGGGCTGCTCACACGGGTCGGGGAACTCTCCCGGGACTCACCAGTGCAGGCAGGGGGGGACCCTTACAGACTAGTCGCCGCAACTAATGCGGGAGGCCTTGTTACAGCTCACAGACTGTTCTGGGAATGACGATTGGGCTAAGAAGAGTCAAGACTCACCTAGCGACCCAAGGATCCGACATGGCCTTGGACTCGTGGTAGTTGGGGTTGACGACCGGCTCGGCGGACATGATGGAGTAGAACAACGAGTCCGGGATCCGCAGCCATTCGGCGTCTGAAACTGCGTCATCGTCATCGCTGTGGCACCGGCAGTCATTGTTGTTGTCGTCGTCATGACAGCCAGGTTTGCTTTGCAGTCGGCAGCGGTCTCCATCCTCGGACGGCGGTAACGAGGACTCCGGGGTGGGCAGCTCGCCAGGCGGCGTGGTCTTGTGCGCGGGTGTCTTTGGCAGCAGCCCGTCCTGCAGGTGGGATTGCACCGCCACAATGGCTGGGTAGCAGTCCTTTGCCAGGACTGGGGGCTCCTTTACCAAATCCATCCTGCTTGACAGCTTCTGCCGTGCCGTGTCGATGAAACTCGCTGCTTCTATGGCCTGGGCACTTTTCGCCGGATCTGGCCAGTGGTTGCCGGGGGACCGCTTCCGAAGACTTGGCTGGCTGCCTTGCGTGGTATCTGCCTAGGCGATGGAAGGGTACACGGTACTCCCTGGCACACTAAGAACTGATGCTCTGCGGGAGAATAGCAGGTGGGGACGGGCGAGAAAGTAATAGTCAGTGCTGTAGGTCCGGGGAGAGAAGAGAGCGGCACGGATGGTCGTTATAGATGACCGCGGACAGCCCCCGGATCGTCCGACTTTAGTCACAAGCCACGACGACGGCCAACGAGGCCAAGCAACCTGCCGGATTGGCATCTGGAGAAAAAGTGGCAATGGTGGAATCTGCAGTAGTATTCTGTTGGTTGCTAAGCTCCTGGTTGCATGTTGGTGGTGCAGGCCCTGTCCCTGCTAAGCAATCTTCACCCACCTGCATCGCCTGCAACGGCGTCGTGCATGGGAGCTGTGGAGAGAGATATCGAGACTCCATCGACTGACTGACCAACTTTTTGTCAGAGTGCTGCGCAGGGTGGTGCCCCCCCCCCCGGTCCGAGTACGCAGTACGCAATACGCAATCAGGTTGAAACGGTACTAGGTCGACGCCAGAGGAGTCGGTCGAGAGTCTAAGCAACGTAGCGGGCCCGCTTTACGAGGCCAATCTGGAGTCGTTCTGCGGAGCAGCGCCTGGGGTCGGGGCGCGGGAGTTAGCTCGTGATAGTGAGGAAGTCCAGCTCCAAAGCACGCACTTATTCGACTGGGTGAGCGAAATTCGTTGTGCTTTGGGTGGGTTCGCAAGCTCCTCCTTACGTGGACATTTGATATCGTGTCTACGGGGCCGTGGACGGTGGGTGGGCTTTTCATCGGCCCAGTCTTCTCCCGCGATGGGTCCATCTCCGTACGCGAGTGTCAACCTCATTCAAGGCCCCTCTCCAGCGGCCCTGTTGTGGGCCGTGACGCCGAAAGTCAGGCTGTCAAACCAACATGTTGGTCCTTGATGCTTGATACGCTCCATCTTTGTCGTCTTCAAGGAACTTGTAACTGGGGCAAAGAAAGCATGAGAGGGTGGCCTGGCAGATAAAATCTGTCTCCATTGGTGGAAAACACAGCATCGTGAGCCCGCCGCAGCTTGAACAGGAAAATGAGACGAAAGGGCAGGTGTGGCCTTCCCCCGAGGATCTACCTCCACATGGCATCACGACGGCCGAAGATCAGACACGCGGCTTGCCGTCTTGTCGTGCTCGCCGTGGCAGGTTGTCCTGCAAAAGATCGAACCCTCTCGAACCTGAAAGTGCAGGGTAGAAGGCGCGGCTGAATAAGGGGCGTTGGAGGTGATGTTGGCCACGAGAGGCAAGATCCGTCAGCCTGGGCCGCAACCACACCAGGCGGCATGCAGTGAGACGGCAAAGGGTGCCAAGGACCCAAGAACCAGCACGACTGACAGGGGTCTCGAAGGGACCCGTCACACGACCGACCAGGGTCAAGATTGGCCCAAAATACTCGCCCGTCCCGCGCTGGCATGGCACGACACAAGGGTCGATCTTGGCCGAAAGGGGCTGATAACCACAGCTCGGAACGGCGTCAGGACCGGCATGCTACGCCAATCGCGATGGCGACGATGACCGAGTTGCGGTGGTTCCCCTTCGGGAATGCGTGGAGAATACACGAGTCAGGAACTTCCAGATCTCCAGGCTAGAACAGTGGACTGCGCGCCGCTGGCACACACACATACACGCGCACGAGATCGACGGCATTGCAGCCAGAGAAATGGACTGCCATGCTGCAGAATGTCCACGTCGCCCAGGCCACGAAATCACGACTCAGTGGCCAAGAACGGCTGTCTCATGCGCAGAGCTAGCTGGGGTTCTCCCAACGGCATGCTAACTCAGTTCGGCATAACTCGGCGGTGGTGGAGCGTCCCAAAGATTGCTTGCCAACAACCCCTGCACGCGTATGCCAGGGGTTAGAATTGTGCGGGAAGAAAAGGACTCGTCGTACTGATTGACGCTGCACCAGCCCAGCTCCAGCATCAGTCGGCGATGATGCGCTGCGTGAAAAGACACCAAGACTCCTCCCCTGTGTCAGCTCGGGCCTGTGGCTGACACGCCTGTTGCTAATGGCGTGGACTGTCTGCATACATACACATGTTGTCAGCGCGGCACGTGGTAAATGCCCAACACATTGTGCCCAGTACGCGTGGAATCCTGGCCGAAAGGACGGAAATGCCGACTGGATTCGAGCCAATGGCCCGATGCTGGCATCGGTAGGCAAGGCCCGATTCCAGGAGTCGTCTCATGGAAGGAATTCTTCTGAGCCCATTTGATGAGGAAAAGACCAGGATAGGCACCATGCACAGACCAGCAAGCATCAGGGGCTCGACAAGCCTCGCTTGAATAGTCTGCCGCTAGAGATGCTGGCGGCTGCGGAGCTCCAAGGGACGCCCCGGCCATGTCTTGGCTCTGGCTGCGGGACACTCTCCAACGGCGGGACTGGCAGGGGATCCCGGGCCGGATGGGGCATCGGGCTTGGCTGGTGGACTGCATTCGTGCGTGGTGTCTCTGAATTCTTTGGACGGAGTGGTGCTGTGCCTCTCAAGGCGGAGTGTTGAGCAAGCACTCTGACCACCAGCAGCGGTTCGGGACGCCCACGACTGTCCCGTCGTTTGAAAACCGCACGAATATGGAAAGCCCAAACTCTCCTACGAGCCTTAGAGCCCCTCTCTTGCAAGAGCTAAACTTTACTTTTCTGCCCTTTGCCTATTCCGCCCTGGCTTCTTGTACTGACGGGATCTAGCACATGGACGAAAACAGCTGTGCTCCGCAACTTTAACATTTGGATCCGCCCCTGAAAGTCCAGTGTCGTAACAGGTCCACAGCCCCAAGCCTCCTGCCGTAACTATACAACCAACAGCCACCGCAGTCAGCAGGGTCCTTTTCCTGCTACACACTCCTGCTCCCTCTGCTGCACCTTTGCTTCTTCGCACCTTCTGCACTCCTGCGGGCGGGCGGGGTTCCCAGGGCCTCTTGTCCTCAGCTTCCAGACAGACACAACCAACAGTTGTACGTACGCTCGGCACCGCCGTCTCGGCTGATCCGCAACTGGCCACTCCGTCTGCGGACCGTTGTAAGCAGCGCCGGAAAACAGACCCAGCCGGTCGCGCAAAACCCGCGCCGCGCTGACACCTCTCAATTCCACTCTCAACCACATCCAGCCAGACGCCCGCCCGGGCGCAGCACGGCGGCGAGCGTCGATAGGCCGGCCGTTCGTCCGTCCCACAGAGCCCTGGTCCGCGGAGAGGCGAGGCATGGCACAGAGTGTGCCGCCTAGGACCGACCAGCATCGGCTCGTGGAGGACCACCTGAACGGAGGAAAGCCCAACGGCCAAGAAACCAGCACCAGCATGCCGGCGCCCTCAGGCCCGCGGCCACGGCTGCACTACCGCAAGCTCGACTGGAGCAAGGCCGAGATGCGGTTCCTCGAGCTGCGGACGACTCCCCGTGGCTTGATCGAGGACCCCGTTGTGTGCCGGATGGTGCAGATCCCGCTCGACAACGACGTCGACTTCATCGCCATCTCGTCCCTGCTTGGGGACGGCGATGAGACGGAGAAGATCCAGATCAACAGCCAGACGGTGCCCATCCCCGCGCACATTGCGCAGGCCCTGCGGCACACCCGCGCCGTCTTTGCGCCACACACGCAGAGGAGCGGCAGCGCGGGCAGCGGCGGCAGCGGGAGCTCGCGGCCGCGGTGGCTGACGCAGCTGATGCGGCACTTTGGCAGCAAGAGCTCGCCTGGCGACGGCGAGCATGCCGAGCCGATACTGCGGATCTGGATCGACTGCCTCTGCATCAACCCCGAGGACCGGCGGGAGAGGGCACAGCAGCGAAGCATCATGGGCCGCGTGTACTGGAAGGCGCAGACGGTCGTGGGCTGGGTCGGGCTCAAGATCCCCCAGACCGACGCGGGCATTCGGCTCATTCGCGACTTTGACGACGCCATGCCCGCGTCCTTCCACGAGCCCGGCGACCGCGTCCTGCACCCGGAGCACTACTCGCCGCATCACGAATGGGCAAAGGCCGTCATCCACCACTTTGACGCCAGCGCCGTCGGAGCCATTGGCACCGCCGACTTCCTCAACCGCTCCTTCTTCAAGCGCCGCTGGATCATCGAGGAGATGGCCCTCGCTAAAGTGGCCACCTTCCTCATCGGCGACGCCATTGTCTCCTGGAACCAGCTGCTGCGGCTCAACCTCGCTATGGAGGAGTTCAAGGACTACCCATCCAACGTGTGCCCGGCGGAGACACGGCCCATGATCCACAACTTCCCGCTCGAGACGATCCACGCCCTGCTCGACGAGTTTGAGCGCCGCAAGGCCATGGAGAAGCTCGAAGGCCTCAACCGGTCCATGGCGCCCAGTTACGACAGCCGGGACACGGGGTCTACCTAAAAAGGCGGATAGTGGTGGTGGCAGCACGCATGAATAAAAAAAAAGTTTCAGAGCGGGGAGGGGCGTATTTTCTTCCATCATTCATTTTAAAAAAGCGAAACACGTTTTCAGACGTCCGACCGACCAGGTCCATGAGACTCATGCGCACGCAGATCAAAGGTCATGCTTTCCCATTCTCCTTTCTCCCTGTACAAAGATAGCACTCCTGTCCTGGTTCTTTATGGTCTGCACACACCCCCCCTCCTCACACCCCACTCTTTTTGGGGGGGGCTTTGTTCATTGATGACGCATCTGGCTTTATGTTCATTGAGTTTGGATAGACGTTTGGAGTGGCTCAGATACCCGAATAGAGGCCCTTATCGAAATACTTTCCGTCCTATACCTGAATGCGAAGAGTGCTCAACATCTGCTGTGCTGCTCAGTCACTCTACAACACCACGCTGCTCGTATGCTTCTAGACATGCGCCTCGTACCATCAAAACCACGTTTTTTTTGCCGTCCCAGCCGTCCGTGCGGCCGGGAACAGGTGGACCGCTCCACGCATGCAAGCCGCATGCAGCTCTGCCGCAAGGTTGCAGTATTATGCGCTGTCACCTGATCGCGCAGACGCGCGTTGATTTGGGGTTATGCCGGGCCGGCACTTGCCGCCCACACGAGAGAGAGAGAGAGAGACGGACTTAGGATATTGAAAAGTCCCTTATCCCAGAACATGGGGTTCTGTTCTGCAGCGACAAGGGCTGAGGATGCAGGGCGCCCGTCTTGGTGGTGCAGACATACGAGGTGCATGGGATTTCCATGCACCTGCCTGCCTGCACGGTAGCGCGCAAGGAAAGATACGAGCGTGTGCAGTCAACCAGCAGCACCGCCGGACGGGAACGGGGAGCCACACGAATTTCCATTGCGAAGTCGGAGCTGGATTGATCCGCTGGGGGGCGTCTGTGTGGATCGTGCTGCGGAGAACAGAGGGTTTGCTGGAGGACCGGGCAAGCGGCTCGCTTAAGACAACGATAGCTGACCGTTGAATAACTGACCGTTGGACAAGGATTCACGGTTCACGCCCGTCGTCCCAAGTCTGACGTCTGCGGCCTGCCCTCGCGTGTCAGGAGGCCCGGACCGTTCCCTGGTAGCACTGACTCTCCTGAAGCCTACTTTTGTGCCAGGATCGTATCAGCACTGCACCAGGAAAGCTTTTAGACCGAGGCAAGTTGGCTGACAGGCCAGCGCGTAAGGCGAGCAAGATAGCAAGATAGGCAGATCATCGCGCACAGAAATACTTGATAGACCATGCTCACGCCATGCTTAGCGGCCCACCCCGTCCAGGTGCGTTTTTTCTTGGTATCTATTGACTGGGCAGCCTACGATCCGCGCCACTAGACGGCAACATGATGCTCCCTGATTGGTAGTCCATGCCAGAGGAGCCGAACCTCTGCCGTCTCCCAATTGCTGTCTCTTACTTGTTCCGATGAATCTAGAAGCATTCGCGGGCCAAGACACGGGTAAAGTTGGCCCTGGGGAATAGTGAACGCAAAAGTGGCGAGTACCCCTGAAGGCACCCCCTGCACGGCCCTCTGCATGCAGTTAGCTATTCGTCATCTGTATTGTTCCCGTTCTTGCCAAGATCCCCGACACAGGCACGTGGCAACACTTTATTTGCATGCATATTCAGTCCAACATACTCAAGCTTGTCTTACAGACGGTGGCAATGCATGGGTGCATGCATATGTGCGACGCGTTCAACTCGTGCTCACCCCCCCCCCCTCCTTCCCCCACAGTTGGATCCCGCCGAGCATATGAGCCCGAGCTTCCGGGTTCGGCAGGCAATTCGGCCCTCGTGACCATCCCATACATATGAAAGTACAGAACACTGGCGGCCTCATGGAGTCTCAGTCTTGGAAGTGAAGATGGTTGATAATGTCGCTGATCAGGGCACTATATGAATTATTTCTTGGCCTGCAAATATCACTCTCAATACAACCACTCCCTGCGACCACGCACCATCCATATGGCGCGTTCACCGCCCATCTCGCAAAAGGGAAGCAGACGGAGAGTGCCGATCACATGCTGACTTTGACTACTCTTCGACGACGCCATTGGAGCGGACAAAGATCGAGGGTGTGAGGGGCCGGATGAAATAAAGTTCAGGCCCACCGGCGAACAGGGCCTGTCGTTTTCACGGAAACCCCTGGTCAACCAAGGTGAGCAGGATGAGGCCAATTGCCACGGCTCTATCACGGCCAGAAGTTTGGCCGGTACGATGTCCTCCTCCTGGCTGATAGTGCTTTCGTGGCGTTGGAGCATTCCTCGACTAGCCAACCACTGGCTTTGCAGGCGACGGCAAGCCATGCTGACCTGCGTATCTAGAACGAAGGCTGGGCGAATGAGGTGTGGCTGGGCGGGAGATATCAGCGCAATGCAGCAGATTGTGAGCCATAAGCTGCATCGTTGGAGCGGCAAGGCCGATATCGAGACTTGGTAGCCATTGGAGTTCAGGCTAGAATCATGCGCCCGCCTATGATTTTCGAGAAACTTCGCAGCGAAGCACGGACAACCACCATGCTGGGCCTTCTCGCCTCGCGGGCCAAAGCAAGGCTTTGCTTTTTCTCATGCAGACAGATCGACATACTGCTCGAGTCATTGCACCCGAGAAGAATCCGCCGCGGATGCCACCCTTTGGGAGAAGCCCCGATGCAACCCGATCTGTCTCAGCCGCGCGATCTTGCAACCATCCATCAAATGCGGAGACTGGACGGCATTTTCTTTCCCGGGAGGACCTAGCCCGACACGGAAACCTGCTGGTCGTTGCTATCGTCAAGGGGCCCCTTTTCGGCCGTTCCGTGGCTGTGGTGGAGTCCTTCGCGGCCCCAGAGCGCTCCGAATTCGTGCTCAACGATTCCAACTATCCCACCAAACTAGTCCTTCCTAGCTCAATCAAGTGCGTCTTTGCACTAGGTTAGTTCCTCGCGCCCAGGTGCGGGCCGTCCGAGGGCCGTCCCGTGCGCCACGTTAGGGCAAACTAGAGCAGCTGTGCCGTGCAGTGGAGCAGGTCACGGCTCTAGCGAATAATGGGAGATGGCATTTTCGGGTCACTATAACGAGGTTACTTGTGGTACTGAAAGAGCCGCCTTCACTGCGCTGTGCAGATATTCACTGACGTCTACCGCTTGAATTGCCCGGATCATGGATGGGAGAGGAAGATACTTCGAAAATTCAGAAATAAAATTGCCAATGGTTTAACTTGATGACTGAGCTGGAAAGACAGGAAAAACCACGCCCCATCCTTATTGCGTTTCAGGGGAATTTTTTAGCCGTACTCTGCTTGTGGCTTGGCTGAGGATTCTTTTTGAATGCATTTTGAATGTTTTGTGAACGAAAATATGTTAGAAATGACTCGATATGGCTTTCTGTGATTGCAAACAGCTTGAACCATGGAGTGATGCAGTTATTGATCACCCGCCCGCCTCGGAAGAGCTTACGGCTAATTGCACAGATGTGTTGTATGAAGCGCTCCATTGGTTACGCGTACGGACGTCAATGCAAGACGCCGCCACATTAGGCTTTGCGGTGCATTATGTATTATTGTCTTAGCTGCATATGCTCGTATCCGTGATAATATTGCGTCAGCAGGTGAGGCTGCTATGGGGTCAGCTCAGGCTTTCCCGACACAAGACAATTCTGCCTGAATATCCTAGGTGCCCGAAACCTATCTCAAAGTGTATAATGGCGGATGCACGAGCTTGTGGCCGCCTACTGCGGACTAGAGCTTCCCGCTAGAGCTTCCCGCTACCGCTCTCGATCCACGTCAGAGACTATGCAGCCCTCCAAGTAACCAGCCTATCTGGACACGCAGTACTCCGTGATTCTTTCAACAGGCTGAGAGCCGCGTGGATTTCCTGGTTGATGATGACGTTATATACTCGAAAGGTGTTGCGTCGGCTGCACTGATGGTGTTATACGTTCCAGCCGTCTTCACATCGGTCAGTCGTGAAGTCGGTCTCGAGTTTACGTCACAGCTTTGTCGGCCCTGCAAGTCATTCACGATGAACCCACCAAAGCCTCGAAATCCCCGCAAGAGAATATCCAGGCTCGACCGCTGGTGTCGGCATCATGATACGCTGTTCGAGCTCATTGACTGCTGTTACGGTCATGAGCAAGCCTGCTACTTATGCGGTACGCTCTGGGTCGGAGTCTGTTGCGACCTCGCGCATCGATGTCAACATACCGGGTCAAGGAAGAAGAGCGATAGTCAGCCCCATTTACCGGACTCCAATGGCGTTGTGACGATGGCCCATGCTGTGCACGACAAGAACATGAGAGGTATCGTGCTAAGCCTGCGGACAGCCGGCATCGCGAGACGAGAGTTTTTTGGCTTAGAGTTGACTATAGGTCAGTATCACGGCCATTGTAGGCGTGCCAGTTCGCTCCCTCTTGGTGAATTGTCTAAAGAAATAGCGGATCGCAGGGACATTTAATGGCCAACATCATCCGCTCTCCAAAAGCACGTCTTTGCCATAAACATTCTCACATATAAAGAGCTTGATTACGACGTGCGAGACGTCACACGCCTCAAGCAAGCGCGATGACAACGTTTTTACCGAGTATCCCGCGCAACTAATTCTTATCAGCCAATCTGAGGGCACCATTCGAATTGTAGATTCAGCCAGCGTCGCCAGAGATGGTGAGAACACCAGGCACACTAAGTCGGAGGTCCCCGAGATTCGGTTCCTGGCCCTGAGCTACCGGTGGTGGAGATCGCCCTGCCACGCGAGCAGCGACATCAAAATCAATGACCATCCAGCAATGTTGACGACAGCGGCAGAGTAAGCGCTAAGGACTGGACCCCCGATCTCGCATCTTCCAGGCAACCTGCAAGACGCCTGCACTGTCACTATGAGTCTTGGGTTTTTGCCTTTGTGAGTAGACAGACTTTGTACCTTGCAGAATTCTTCGGAGGATTGGAATCGAGAGGCTGGGCGAATGGACTCTGTTCATAAGCAGGCTGCCCTCACGATCTCGGCCAGCTGTGCCGAAGGTGATGATTTGGGATTCTTCCGGACCCGCGCAACTGGAATATACACTCGCAAGCTGACGATGGATATCGATGCTCTGGAAGGCTCTTTCTTCCACAAATCCATGTGGGCTTGGAATGAAGACGTAGCAGCAACGAGAACGCTCAGTTTCTGCATCGAAAGTTCAAGATCAACGTATGGGAACAACTTCCGAGACTTACTCGGTCACCTCAGGGACAGGGCTTGGACATTCCAGGAGTTACAGGGACCTGGGGTGACTTTGTGTCTGTGCAGGGCTTTACGTGACGTCGATTCAAATAACGATATTGAGCACTTGCACAGCTCAGTCCGATGTCACTCATACGGTCGGAAGCGTGTTGCAGGCATAGCGGCCAAGTCCAGCCAATTGATGTTGGAGAGACACGAACGATGGTCCAAGGGCGAGCCTCGGCACAGACCAGTGTCCACCCACGTGTTTGTGCACCGCTCAGCGGACAAATCACGGTCAACGGAGTGCACCGATGACGGCGGCACTTTGCCAGCCCTGGAGGTCTAGGCTGGGTCGCCCCACCCCTGGCTGTGATGAGCCACCTTTTAGCCATGGCGCTTGGAGGTGCCGGCAATGCTTGTTCGTCGGAGATCTGGCGCCTAGGCGGTTGATATGACGCAGAAGGCTATTGCGCCGACGAAGGATCGGAGCTGGAGCGGGCATCCTCCGCAGTGAGATAGGTATTACTTCCACATTCACTCGGTTGTTGTGCCCTAGCCACAGTCTCCACTGGGGAGAGCACTTTCGGGTCTAATATAAGGGTCTGACCTTCCCCTTACGTGTAGTAGTGCAAGGTTCTGTACCCCACTATTCGGACCCTGGATGCACAACCTGCAGTGGAGGAGCGGAAGGATTTGATGGGGATCTTCGTCAAGCGGCTCACTCCAAGGCAATTCTGCGATGGAGAGGGAGCGGCGCTTTTCTACTGCGATCCAATGTTTGTTTGGCGGAGCAGAGTTTCAAGTCTATGCTCTGGCACATGAGGCTTCATATTGCCTGCCGTGATCAGGCAGCGTGTATGGCTTGCCTACCTTGGTATGAAGCCCTCGCCTGATGGGGACACCTTTTCACCAGCTTCGCGGTCGCACTGCTGATGTGGCCAATGCACCTCCACCTTCCCGTCATTCGTGCTTGGCGTCCTGATATTTACAGGACCGGATCTGGTAATCATGTCCATTTGAGTAGATCGGTATTATCCAGCGTAGTACTGGCCGACGAGGGTGGTAAAAAGGATTTCATCCCCTGTCTACATCCACAGGGCTAGACTCTCTGATCCTGCTTCGATCATGCTCCCGGCTTCGGACAGAAATCTATAAAGGCAGACACAAGAACTGATTCCTGGCTGCGTTTCTTGCTGTCTCACTCTCGAGCATTTCATTCGTATAGTAGCGCGCCTTGCTGCCTGCGTCAATCGCCCTCCCCGTCACGATGCGTTCTTCCACAATACTAGCCCTGGCCGGTCTCATCGCCAGCTCCACTGCCATCGACATCCGTTTCTATAATGGAGAAGAGAACCAATACTGCGGAGGCAAGGTATCGGCCGGCTGCACCAACGTGAATCCAAACACGTGCTGCAGCCCCGGCGGCGCGTATGGCTGGACCATGACCTGCAACGCCATACCGACCGCTTGGCACATCGAATGCCGGGCCTACGAGGGCTCGAACTGCTGGGGCCCGCAGAGGAACGAGTACGCTTACGGTTGGACCGACGAGTGCGTCTCGCGGGATTGGAACAGCTTCCGCTCTGGCGGCTGGGGCTTCGTCGCCAAGAAGACGCGTGGCGAGGAGGCCGAGGCCGAGGCGGCCTATAACGCGGCCTATAACAGCACGCAGCAGGGGGAGGGCTGCCGCAAGCCAGACTTCCTCGAGTACACAGACGGGCCTTGATTCGAGCTGGACGGCCTGACTGAAGATCAACACGCTAAAGTGGTATGTCGTGCGAGTGGTGACGGGGTCTTTGACAAGATCGCTCCTCGGCAGCAACAGGATACTGAATTCGTTCATGGCTAATGTGCATTGTGTTCTAGTGAGTCAAGAGTGCAAAGGTTGAAACCCGACGGATGAAAGACAGCGCTCTGTCTGAGTTTCAATCGAAAGTCAACCGCGCCACTTCCTCTATTGACCATCTTCGATCGGGGACGGTGACAGTGGTGCCCCTTTTCAAAAGATTTAGTAGCTGACGCAAGCCTGTATCTCTAGCATGGGACTCTTCGATGCGAATGCCGACTCGACCGAGGTCGAAGAGCTGTTTGCCACTTTCGACCTCTAGGCAAGATTCAGCGGGACGTAGACCACATGGCTCACAGCGCTGACCTCGATTGGGCGCTCCAACTGCGTTGAAGCGTTGGCCGCAGAGAAAGTTGCGGGAGGCGATTCTGCAGACCCAGACGAACTCAGTCGAGGAGCAGGCATTCAGAGGCACGACTAAGGCGATTCAGGCAGATGGCGGATTGGAGCAGGTTCTGGAAAGATAAATATTGGGGAGGTTGTTGCCGCGCCTCCCCTGGCATCGGTATCCTCACTTGGTGTATCTATTCAAAGAACAATGTCCATCGAAGGCGCTTGCATTGACCACCAGCCATGACGCTCTCCTCCTGCCTGGATCGGAACATTGTATCGTGGACCAATAATATGCCCCTGTTCTCGATGTGTTGAGCTTGAAGCAGTGCCTCGCGTGGGGCACCATTGCCCGCGCCACTTCGAATCGCACCTGACGAGGTCCGGGTGGCGATAGGTCTCTCATCAACCAGTCCGCGCTCAGTACCATCTCGTGGCTCGGCTTGCCCCTCACCCCCCTTGATTGCGAGGAGATGAGCTGTGGTGGTTGTTACATGATATAATCTATAAGCAAGGATCACGGTCTCAGATAGGAAGCAGTATTTTATGACTTTAACTTCATCGCGATGTACTCTGTAGATAAACATGGCAACCCGACTATCAGTCGAAAAATCAGGCTACATGATCATTTGCAGAGGCGCTATGTTGGAGGGCTTGAACCATTTTGACTGCGCCTGCGACAACCTATATACCGTGTAGCCATCGTCAACCGCGTACCCTAGCCAAGCACATTGAGGAATCTCTCCTTACGCAGCAGTCAATGCGATGGTACCTTCAGCCAGCCCATCTCCCTTGACCGTGAGCTTGATTTCTCCAGTCTGGCCGGCAAGCGTCCGGACAATGGCCAATGCCTTGCCATTGAACGCCTTGCGCGTGAGCGAGGGAAATACAGTCTGATCGATCGGGCTGCCGTTGTCAGTCGCCACGATCTCGCCCGCGCCCTCGACCGCAAAAGTAAGCGTATTGGACGCCGTCGGCACCACATCGCCGCGCTCGTCCACCACGCTCACAGAGACATACGACAGGTCATAGCCGTCTGCCGCGATGGTGGTCCTGTCAGCCGAGACCTGCAGCGCCGCGGGGGCGCTCGCAGTGCGCACCGTCTCCTCGGCCCAGACGTTGCCGCCCTTGTACGCGACGACTCTGAGCTCGCCCGGCGCGTACGTCACATTGTTCCACCGCAGGCGCCACTCGCTCGCGGGCCGGGTCACGCGGCCGGCCGAGGCGCCGTTGACGAAGAGCTCGGCCTCGTCGGCGCTCGAGAGGACGTGCACGGGGGTCACCTTGCCGACGCGGTCCTCGCCGAAACTCCAGTGCGGCAGGATGTGCGCCGTCTTGACGTCCGGGTTCCAGCGCGCCTGGTACAGCCAGAAGCGGTCCTTCTTGAACCCGGCGAGGTCCACGATGCCAAAGTACGAGCTGCGCGCGAGCGCGTAGTCGTCGTACGGCGTCGGCTCGCCCAGGTAGTCGAACCCGGTCCACACGTACTCGCCCGCGGCGTAGGGCTGGTACCGGTCCTGCACGAAGAAGACCTTGTCCGGGCTCGAGCCCCAGCTGGGGCCGTACAGGCCGTAGTCGGAGACCGTCAGGGCGCTGAAGTTGGCGCCGCGCCCGTTGGCCACGATGGCCGACATGTTGGACACCACGGGGAAGATGTACTCGCCGCGCGTCGAGAGCGCCGACGAGGTCTCGGACGAGTAGATCATCTTGCCCGGGTACAGTGAGTGGAAGGTAGGGTAGGGCGAGGAGAACGAGTCGCCGCGCCCTTCGCCCTGGTAGTTGAGGCCCACGTTGTCGACGACTCCGGGCAGCGCGTCGCTGGGCCCGGCGCTGTTGAAGGCGCAGGTCGCCGGGCGCGTCGGGTCCTCGCTGCGCACAATGTCGACGAGGATCTTGCCAGTCGCCGCCCCGGCCGCTGTGCGCTGCTCGGGGATCTCGTTGCCGATGCTCCACTCGTAGACAGAAGGGTGGTTGCCGTCCCTGCGCAGTAGCGAGCGCAGGTCGGCCTCGTGCCAGTCGTCAAACACCAGGTGGTAGTCGTTGTCGACCTTGGCCTGCCGCCACATGTCGAAGGCCTCGTCCAGGACCAGGAAGCCTAGCTCGTCGGCTAGCTCTAGAAACTCTGGGGCGGGCGGGTTGTGTGTCGTGCGCAGGGCGTTGGAGCCCATCTCTTGCAGAGTCGTGAGGTGGCGGCGGGCGGCAGCTACGTGGAACGCGGCGCCGAGGGCGCCCTGGTCATGATGGTTGCAGGTGCCCTTCAGGTATACGCGGGCCCCGTTCACGAGCAGCCCCTGGTTTGCATCATACACGATGGAGCGGATGCCGAAGCGGGTGGTGTAAGTGTCGAGGACCTGGCCGTCGGAACCCGTGAGAGTGGTGGTGGCTTCATAGAGGTTGGGCGTCTGCTCCGGCGGCGGACCCCAGAGCTGAGGAGTGAGGATAGTCACCGAGGCATTCACAGTCTGCTTCTCGCCGGCTGCGACAGTGTCGGATGTGGATGGGAACGTGGCGACGACGTCCTGGCTGCCCACGGCGCGGACTTCGGTGACGGCGGTGACTTGCTGTTCGTCCTTGCCGGCGTTGACAATATCGATCGCGAGTTCGACAGTGGCGGCCTCGGCTGAGACGGCTGGTGTGCGCACGCGGGAGCCATAGTGGCCCACATGGACAGGGCTGGTCTTGACGAGCCAGACGTTTCGATACAGGCCTGCGCCGGGATACCAGCGCGAAAACTCGACAGGGTTGTCCAGGCGGATGGCGAGAATGTTGTCCTCGCCCACCTTGACGTATGGGGTCAGGTCAAGCCGGAACGAGGTATACCCGTACGGCCAGCCGCCCACCAGGACGCCGTTGAGCCAGACGGCCGAGTACGACATGGCGCCGTCGATGTCGAGATAGATGTTCTTGCCCTCGTCGGCAGCGTCGATGGCGATGGTGCGGCGGTACCACCCAATGCCATCGGAGGGCAGCCTGCCCATTCCTCCGCTGATGCCCGGCGCGCCGAAGGGGCCCTTGATGGCCCAGTCGTGCGGCACATTGACCGTCTCCCAGCTGGCGTCGTCAAAGGAGCCCTGCACATACGGGACGTCGGCCCCGGGCGGTGTGCCCTCGGGTCGCACGTACTTGGGCGCGTCGACCAGCATGTCATTGGCCGACGGCAGGATCCATGGCTTGAGAGTGCCGTTGTAGGACAGGCCGTCTGGGCTGGTGGTGAAGCGCTGGAACTTCCAGCCCGTGTTTATGCTGAGACGTTCGCGTGGCGATGAGTTGTCAGCGTTGGTCGTGGGATAAGCCAGGGTGTTGCCGGTCAGGGTGAGAAGCCCAAGCGCAGCGACCTTCATGAACCGCATGGCAGCCATCTTGTGGAAGACAGTGATCATGGCAGGAGGACCTGGTTGTCAAGACTCCAAAAGGTCTTGAGGAGGGAGGGTAGTGGCACGGGTTCCTGCGCATGAGCGCTGCATGGTGGTTTTGTTTGCGACGGGTCGCTTCCGCGGCCGTGTGCCGGCACCGTACGTCACTACATGTGCAAGCCATTCGTATAAGCGACAATGCGACTTTACCCAGCATTGCGCCGGCCTGCCTCGGTGGGAGCTGTCCCGAATCCTACGTCAGTATCGATCAGCGCTAGGTACAATGCAACGGTACAGCCATACTCCAACGCCTTTGCCTTGTTAGTGCGAGGCACCGTCCACAGGCCCCGGCCATGATCTGCACTGCTCCCCCTCCAATTCCTCAGGGCGGTTAAACACCCCAACTCGGCCTTACGTTAAATAATTGTGCCTGGATGCTTTTGATTCGCAGGGAAAGAAAAGAGCAGGGTGATCAACAGCGACCACGCCATGCCAAGGCCCTCCAGCACTCAACCACAAGGCTTCACAACACGAAGCGACGCATGACACGTGCTTGTCGCCATCCGAGGCTTGTGTTATCTATGTTGAAGACTGTCCAGGCTTGATTGCGCATGTCTTCGGGGCAGGGGCGGGGCAGGACCAGCATGGGTCCGATGCCGGAATCCTTGCCAATGTGGACACTCGTATGGACCAGCCAACCTCTGGCAGACCATCAAGGGTCTCTCACAAGGGTATGACATATACTCTAAGTCACGAGCGCAAAGCACCCGAGGGGGTTTTCCATTCAAGCCATGTTTGACCATCTTGAACGTGCGCCGCTGAATAGACAGGGCTCTCTATCGATTGGAGATGCTTCCTCAGCGACGGGGACTGACTGGCCAAAGCGGAGATCGAGGCACGAGTGGAAGTCGAAGAGCTCGAGTCTACTCGCGCAGCGAACAACCTAGCCGGAGTCAACATCTTTGGTAGGGGCGAGTCGATGGAACGGAGGGGTAGTCCGGACAAGCAAAACCGGCTTATCAAAGGAGGCGTCCTCGTCGAAGAAACTAGCCGCTGTATGCCCTGGTGGCGGAGCATGTGCCACACGGCAAGGAGGAATCATCAAGGGGCAATCTCAATTCGCACCGGCTTCACATTTTCGTTTGTTTCACACAATTACTTCTCTACCGACATTTCAGAGGGTTCCTTTGCCCAGCCAACTTGGCAGGAGGAAATTCCCCTTGGCACAAAAGAGTAGATATAAGGCTTCAGGACCTGACCCACTGCTGGCTCAGCTCGATGGAACAGCGATGCCACAGCCATAACGCCGTGAGTGGGTTGTTTCACGGCACAGACACAAGGTGAGTGACCAAAGGACATGGTTGGTATCCCAAGTTTAATTATCATGCCTATGTACAATTTCATACGCTGCTCACGGCGTCCATACAGCTGAGATTCTGCATTTGGTCAGACTGCTCCTATCGTCTGTATTCAGGGGATCCTGAGCACGACGCTGTCCTGGTCGACGCCGCTGCCCACCTCCGAGATGCCGCCCTGCGCGATGGCAATCTCGAAGCGCTCGTCGTCGGCGGCAAAGTAGACGGCCGTGTTGAATGTCCTGCTGAGACCGCAGCCCCGGAGGTAGATCGCCACGGTGCACCAGCCGCGCTGCTCGTCCAGCGGGTCCTGGTAGCGGTGGTAGTTGCGCAGGGGGATCTTGACGGTCACGCTCTCGCCCTCGCGCGCGCCCACGAAGCTGTACTCGAAGTAGCTGTCCTCGGGGATGGTGTCGCAGGGGCCCGGGAACGCGAGGTCCGAGCCGGGCTGCGTGCGGTCCGGGTTCCAGCGCAGGCCCGTCGCGGTGAGCCAGGCCGCCTCGTCGGCGGGGAAGAAGCTCTCGGAGCCGGCGCCCGAGTCGATCAGGCACTCGGTCATGTTGACGCCCGTGAGCTCGATCGAGTAGTTGTTGGGCAGGGCCACGCCGGGGACGCCGCCGCCGCCGAAGAAGGTCATGTTGGCCGCCGAGGTGTAGTACTGGTCCTGCGAGTACTCGAGGAACGAGCGCTGGATGCGGACGAGCGGTCCGGTGTACTTGGAGGTGTCGATGCCGCCGAGGAGGCCCGTGCCGATCCAGGGCTCGCCCGAGGTGATGTTGTCCGAGGGCGGCTTGTCAAACCACAGGCTCTGCACGGCGGCGGAGATGGCCCCCGAGTCGAGCAGGTTCTGGCGGAACGAAGGGCCTGTTACCGAGTTCTCGACATGCGGCGAGATGCCGAGGATGGACTGCGAGTATGTGGGCACGGGGCTGCAGGTGCCGTTGGCGTCGTAGATGCGCTGCTGCAGGTACTGCACAAGTGCAACCTTCACATTGGGCACTTCGAGCGTGGGCCCGACGGCATTCGAGAAGGTGAAGGTGTCATTGATGGTCTTGTCCGAGGTGTACATCTTGGTGAGGCCGCCGCCGTAGCCGTAGACGCCGTTCCAGGGAGCCTCATCCGTCTTGGTGGTGGAGAGGTCCGGGTTGTAGCTGATGGTGTCGGGCACCGAGGCATTGCATTTTCCCTGGCAGCCCAGGTACTGGCAGCCCCAGTTCATGGTCGAGTTGTCCTCAAACATGATGAAGTCGGGGCTGCCCAGGTCGTAGACGGCCTCGATTGTCGCGTATGGCAAGACAATGTCGGTGGCCACGCGCTTGCCCTGGGCGTACCGCAGCACTAGCGGTATCGCGACAGTGGGCACATCACTGGCGGCCTGGACGGCGGCCACAGCGGCCGCGAGGGCAAAGATGCTTCTGGTAGCCATGGCTGAGATCTGGCGCTGCTCGGGAGTTCGGAGAGGGCGAGAACTGCTGAAGCAAAAGCCAAGATCGTGACTGATGTGGTGCCGTGGCACGTAGAAGATATAGCTAGAAAATCGCCAATTATGCCATGACATACCCCCATGCAAGGTAGTTTGATTATCACTGTCAATGGAGGCCCTGGCTCTTCGTGTTGCCCTGGCCTTCACAACGGCACACGCAGGGCGGGTGGGCATGCCGGCTCGAGCGGGCAAAAAACGCCTGGGTCTAGCGTCCGTGCAGCGCGCGATCCCCCGTCCAAACTGCCTATTCTGGCCCTAGGGCGCATGAATGGGGTTATCCAGGTTGTCAACACGAGGGCCAGGGCGGCATGGGCCCATGGCGGCACAGGGCTTTCTCCAAATTGCGGAGCCGATCGATGCCGCGGGACACGATCGAACTCGAGTACCGAGATTCTTTGCAACATGAGGTTGAGCTAAATCAACCTGATGCCAGAGCCAGGCCAATAGGCGACGCATGTGGCTTGCCGCTATTGCGCAACTGCCGGATCCTTTGTGTGGGCAAGAAGGCATCCGTCCGTGCCTGCATACGGCAAGCCGCTTCCTTGCATCGCTAGAGAGTCATCCCCTGGCCCGTGGCCCCCACCGACAGGGCACCACTGACTTGTCTTGCATCGAGCTTGGAGGCACACTGGGCACGTGGACGCCTATCCACGGCTCGTAAAGCTACCAGGACGCCTAAAGATCAGGCGCTCAAACTCTATGGCGTTATTGATCATGTTTGAACCTCGTGTCCCCTACATCGCTCGGACGCAACGGGAACTTTGTGAGCTGAATTAATTTGTGCATACTGGAACGTTGTTTTTGCATGTCATAATGTTGGGCCGCAGAAGCACGCGAGACACAACGTCAAGAATACTGCCACTTTCGAGTCCCTCCTCCTTGTAGCCTGGTCATAACTATGTTTCGAGGAAGCGTCCAAGATGTTCAGCCACGGAGTCCGCAGAAATTTGTGGCAAAGGCGATACATGACCAAGCACGCACCAGCGACGCCATCCCCTCGAAAGGCATCCAGGGCTCAACCGTGCGCACAGGTCACTGGAAATGGAACCTAGTGCTGGCAGCATACGGCATACTCCGTGTCGTTGGCTCCGTCGCTCACCCGTCGTTGGCTCGTTTTACAGATCTGCCGGATCCGTAGGGTACACCTTGTGAAGAACACGTCAACGCAACCTGAATTCGTTCAGGTGGCTCAGCCAGCACATACGTGCATTTTTGCCGCGTAACACCAGATTACCCCCGTGATAAAAATGCCACTGAATCGTGCATCACGCATCTACCAAGTATTTTGGCCTTTGTGACATGAACTAGCAATGTCACAATTCGGTCGCGCGTAGGAGTAATGGGCTTAGTACTTAGGGCTCCTGCGAGGGAGGATGACGGGGCACCGGAGAGCACCTCTCACTATTTAGGATTGCTTTCCTGATACGTAGGCAACGCTAGTGTAAGTAGCTCGCGGCAACACTCCCTCAAGCGCTTTGCAAGCATTGTTTCCTGTGATTAGTGCCCTAGCTTTCACGTTCAAATCTCGAGCGGGTTAATCGATAGCCTCATCACCGGCCACAATGCGTGCTATATTCATTGCATTTCACGACGGACGCAAGCTCACAGCTGGAGGATTTCGATATCCGGATTTACCATTTACCCGAATTAAGACCAATAGCTACTTTGCTGAGGAGGACGCGACACTTTCCGATGAAAATAAAAAATAAAAATGAAAATAAAAGCGCTAGTAAGATGAAATGTTTGGGGGAACAAAGTCCAAAGGAACCAAATAATTCAACATTCCCATCACTGGAGAAGACCTTTGAGATAAAAAAGAGCTTCTGAGTTCTATGCAATACGTCGAGCGCACGGAGGGTGGTTGTTCAAGCTATCGGTAGTGCATGGTTTGGCTTGAAGGGGGTGCACAGAAAAGAGTGGTCATGGGGTACCTTTTCAAAATTAAATGTTGATGCCAGTCCGAGCTCAGCCACCCACGCGGCTTGAAGTTAGGTTAAAACTGCTCGCTATGTTCATATCGTCCTTCCAGAAGACGAGTCTTGTTTCCAATTCTCGAACGATTTAGTCCCACCCGGGTTCAATGTTGTCAAAAATAGGAAAAGTCCCCATATGCAGCACTGTCATATGCCAATCTCGACGCGTACGCTGATGAAGACGCGTGTGTTAAATTAAACAAGAGGACATTGCGAGGCACTCGATATCGAGGAAACAGTTTCGGACTATGTTAAATTGGAACGCAACAGAAAACATGGTTAAATTTATGTAACGGCGTTGTGACCTTAAAGAAACAATGCGCGCAGTGCAACGAACTGAGAATACAGCGTGCGGGTATGATAACAGGTTACCTCCAATGGGAAGGATGAGAATGATATCCAAGTGTGCTCCCTGGCGCCATATGTATGCCCAGGAACCCCTAATTCTTTGATTAATTGTTCCACTCCCCAAGCACTCCAAACCAGATGTAACCTTCATTGCTGAAAGCGGGCATGGCATCATACGTCAGATCTATTTATCCATTGGGTATGGAGTCAGCTACGCATGGGTGGCAACATGACAGCTCAAAGTCACGGTTCCACTCTGCCTCGGGACAGACTGGCATGTCAAGGGTCCACACTTGAGATATCTCAAGCGGTAAACCACTTCATGAAGCAAGGTCGGGAGCCCCTTTGAGTCGAGCTGGCGGCAGGATTGGGGTTCTCGGGGCTTTATCACCTCGAGGTATTGAACGTCCTGCGAGGGCCCTTGCCCGTGGAATCTCGCTTGGCTTTTGCGCTTCGCGTCTAGGACTTTATGCCTGGGCGGGTATGAGGGGACATCTTTCTCTCTGTTTGGGCAACCAATCTGTAATAGGCTCGTTTTGGCGTGCCTTACTCTACAGGGAACTGCCACGATTGGTCGAGGTTACGACAAGGGGTTGTGTCCCCTAGAGCTTAAAATTGCTGTGCGCAGGGGTGATCGCCAGCCGCACTTCGTCCGTATAAACATTCATCAGAAATGGTCATGAGCAAAAGAGCTTCAACAAGGACAAAAAGACGCGCTGGTAACTTCCTGCTAGTTCCTTTCTCTCAACATCCATCCCCGTGCTTCGCGAGAATGTCATCGCCGGACGACATATGTCCGCGGTCGTTTTGTTATTGGGCACGGGTGGCCAGAATTACGGGTGCCAAACTAGCCAGGCGCCCTAGGCATATCGTGCCATTTAATGTCCACGTTCGACCTGATGTAGGCCGGAATTGGCATCTTGGCATCTTTTAGGATTGAGGCGCGACCGCCCTGCTGCAGGAACGCGGTGGCCGCCGTACCCAGCACCAGGAATGCCCCCAGTCTTGTGGCAGCCCATCAGCAGCATCCCTGCCGGGAACGCAGCGCCGTCCCCTGCATCGACTGCCTGGGGCGCAGCACAGTCAGCATCCTTTTCATCGAAGGGACGGATCTCAAAGAAGCCCAGGGTGTAACCTTGCGGACGATCCATCGGTTTATTACCACGGATCTCCTCTGTCGGAGCCGAACGCGTCGGGGTTTTTCTAGAATTCTTTCTCGACTGTCGATCTGCTCTTTACTCTCTTTCTCGACAAACAACTCTTTCCCGACATGCTCAAGTAGCCAAGCAACCGGCGCCACAGGATCTCTCCAAACCAACTAGCGAGCGACCTCTTCCCGTTCTGCCTCGCCGCTACTCCAATCACGACAGCGTGCGCGACGACAGCAATTCTCGTCGACACGATGGTTTCTCTCAAAGGACTAGCCGGACTATCGGCCGTGTTGGCGTCGGCCGCCGCGCAGGTCGCCGGCTTTGACAACAAGTTTCTCTTTCCGGACTCGATTGGCGAGGTCTATTCCAACGGCTACGTGATGAATGTAAAGTGGCAGTCCAACTACACGAGCCCGACACTCACAATGTGGTGCCGCGCGCCAGGCAGCACTGAAATCCTGAGTACGTGTTCAGCCGGGTCTTCTCCTCGATTTCGAATCGGTGGCTTCCTTTCTGTCGCCAAGGTGGCAAAACACTTGAAAGCTGGCATGTTCTAATTCTTGTGTGTTTTGTGCACCTGCAGTGAAGTACCAGAGCAGCACCAACGTGCCATCCAACAACGGCACCAAGGCTGTTACGATCGACCTCGTCAATATTGACGGCTGCTGGTTCCAACTGAGCACCCAGAAGGAGGCAGGATTCAACAGCAACTCGTGGAAGCTGGCCAACAACGGAGCACCAATCTCGGCGTCGTCCACAGCCAGCACCACTGCACCACCCCCCGAGTCGAGCACGGCGAGCACAAGTAGGTTAAATCCTGTGCAAGCTTGGAATCCACAGTCTGGGAAGACCTGGTGGACGAAATGCAGTACTGAACCCACGCATGACTGACACATCCACAGGCACAACCCCAACTCCGCCACCAGCCGCCGATTCGTCTTCACCTTCAACACCCGGACCCGATGCGGCGGCTGCCAATGCGGATCTCTCCCCGGGTGCAAAAGGTGGTCTCGGCGCCGGTATTGCGATCGCTGCACTCCTTGCCATCGTGGGCGCAGCGCTGTTGGTGCTCGCGCGCCGCAAGATGCAGGCAGCCCAACAGCTCGCCGGGCAGTACCAGGATCACGAAGCATTCCAGCAGCAGCAGCAACAACAACAGCAGACGTACTACCCCCCGCAGGGATCAGCTGACGGGCGGGCGTCAATGTATGTCCAGTCGATTAGCACCCACACCACGGGCCAGGACGGGACTGCCAGCGAGACGAGGATGCTACCTGCGTCCCTGTACGGACACCCGGCGCTGCCGGTGTCGCCGGAGCAGCAGCAGCAGCAGCAGTATGGGTGGCCGGAGATGGCAATGGCGCCCCAACAGCCTCTGGTCGCGGAGCTGTCCCCTGGTCAGCTGTTTGAGATGCCAGGACAAGGCGCCACTGAAATGCCGGTACAAGGCACCAAGGAAACCCAATAGGGATAGACTTGGCGGTTTTCGGCGACTCTTGAGGTTTTTCCCGCTGCTGGCATGTTTTGTCTTGGGAGATAATGTTTTTTTCTTTTTCTTCTGGGGATCTGTTGATGAGTTCTTTTAGTGTTTCCTTGTTTCTGTCTCCTCTTCCAGGCGTGACACGCAATTACTCTTTCCTTGGCTGTGGATGATAAAAGCCGTCCAAACTGTTGCCATCTGCAAACTCGAAAGTTATGCAAGGCATCCATGCGCCCGCCCGTCCGAGGACATCTTCAGTGTCAGCACGGAGGTTCGGGGACTTTAAGCAAATGTAGGCAATGCATGGCTTTGGACGATCGAAGAGGACGCACGGGATGATGATGAATGTAGCTGACCACCACTCCTCACTGTGACGGCGCGATTCCAGATCCGGCAGCCGGGGTCATTGTGATTCGCCGCCATGCAGATCCGACCTGGGGCTCTGCCTCTCAGCCGCAAGACATTCAGTTGCTATAGAATGAGAGGGACCCTGGATGCTGACCTGAGCCGGGCCGAGCATAGTCGGGGCACCCCGCCTCGTTGGGTCCCCCCTAATGCGGAGAACTTGCCAGCCCTGCTGGTGTGAACCCGCCCCTCCTTCGCTCTAGCCAGTCCTGGAGCTAAGCTCCCCTCGCGAGCTTCCGAGTCCACTAAAAAGTCGACTTGCTTGGCGTTCTTTCGAGTCATCCCTCCCAACGTCCACTCTTCTCACCACGCACTGCGTCGAGACATTGGCCGCCATGGACGACTCGGAGCACTCGACACCATACTCGCCCCTCGAGGCACATGCCGCTGAGCTGTACTCGGGTCCCGAGGTGCCCGTGTCCGAGGCCGCAGACCTCGACGCCTGGCTGACAGCCTGGGGCAGGGACTCGGCGCAGGCAACGCCCGATGTCGGGTCTCTAGGTGTTTCGCCGTGGCAGGACAACAACAGCGGCAGCAACAACAACGCCATCAACAACAATGGTGTGCTGACAGCGACGACGACGACGATGACGAGCCTGGAGGCCAGCCCGAGCGGGGACCTGCTGGGTCTCTCGAGCCCCGACGATGGCATGTCTGGCCTGGCTGGCCACCAGTCCCTGACGCCCGCGGCCCGAGTGTCCGCCACAAACACGCCCGAGCCCGAGTCGCGGAGGTCCTCGAGGACCCGCGCAAACTTCAGCCCGGCGGCCATCAAGATCCTCAAGGATTGGTTCGTCGCGCACGAGGCGCACCCCTTTGCCAAGAACGACGATCTCGAGAGGCTCGAGGCTGCCACGGGCCTCAAGAAGAAGCAGATCCTCATGTGGCTCGCCAACACCAGGCGCAGGAACGTGTCGGCCCCGAACTCGGGCATGTCGACTCCCGTCAGCGAGCGAGGCATTGGCGGTCCTCCTCCTCGGGCAAGCATGGATATCCCCGCGCGGCGGCCGACGCCAATCCCTTGGGAGAGCATGCACCCGCTAGAGCGCTGGAAGAACTCACCCCCGGAGCACGAGGCCGCCAACGCCACCGCCATTGCCCAGGCCGTGTCCGCCTCCTCGGACGCATATCTCGGCGGCGACCACGAACTCGACGAGGCAGGGTATATGCGCCTGCGGAGGAGCCGGAGTGGCCGGAGTGGCCGGAGCGGCCGGAGCGGGCGCAAGTCGTCCTCGGTCAGCAGCTTCGAGACGTCCAACTCGAGCCGCGGGTCCTCGAGCTCCGCGCACTCGGGCGACTCACGCGACTCGCTGCGGCTGCGGGAGCGGATGCGCAACCTGGGGTCTAGGCGGCGCCGCATGGCCAACAAGCGGCGGCATGCTGGCGGAGGGGCGACGGCGGCGAGGACGACGACGACACTGGCGGCGCCACAGCACATCTACCAGTGCACGTTCTGCCCAGAGACGTACAAGACAAAGTACGACTGGCAGCGGCACGAGAAGTCGATGCATCTCTCGCTGGATCAGTGGGTGTGCTCACCGCAGGGGCCGACCGCAACGGACGCGGAAGGGCAACTCACGTGTGTATACTGCGGGTTGGCCGGGCCGGACGACCAGCACTTGGCCGGGCACAACCATCTTATGTGCGTGGACAAGGTGGTCCGCGAGCGCACGTTCTACCGGAAAGACCACTTGCATCAGCACCTGCGCCTCGTGCACAAGGCACAGTTCCTCCCCTCCATGGACAGCTGGAAGGCGACGACCGAGAAGCTGCACTCGCGCTGTGGCTTCTGCGACCAGACCTTGGACACGTGGACTGCCCGGCTGAACCACATTGCCGCGCACTTCAAGGCAGGCACCACCATGGCTTCGTGGAAGGGCAACTGGGGCTTCGAGCCAGCCGTGCTTGAGATGCTGGAGAATGCCATGCCGCCGTGTAAGTGGTTGGAAGCTTTCATTCTTCGCGGTCTGCAAGACCAATGTCAGCTAACATGGTGACAGACCTCATCCACTACGAGCGCAACACGCCTTTGCCGCTCAACGTGGCATTGATGGACGTCACAGACCCGGGTGTCGACCTCGCGCCAGCCAATTCGTACGAGCTCATCAAATCCGAGCTGCGACACTACGTCGAGAGCAACGCGCCGCATGAGACGATAGGAATGCGAGGCAAGTACTACTCGGACGATTTCCTCCACTACGAGAGCTGCTGCATCATCTTTGGCTCCGAGGCCAACACTGGTGACGGCAGTGACACCGCCACGCAGCACGGCAAGTCCTGGCTCAAAGACCTCTTGCTGCTCTCTTCCCCAGACATCACCCAGCAGGCCACATTGCAGCCCTTGAACTGGGTGTCCAAGGCACGACTAAGCCACCTCCGCATCCATGGCAAGAAGAGCATCTTCGAGGCTTGCCAGCTCGAAGCACGGCTGCTGCAGTACGTTGCGTCAAAAAGCGCCACAGGGTCTGCACCAACGGACGCCGAGCTACAGCAACAAGCCATTGCCATCGTCGATGCCATCGAGGCGACCTCGCTGAGGCCAGCGGAGCGCTTCGCGGTCTTCATCAAGACCCTCGTGCAGGGATCTGTCGCGTGGCTGGTGCCTTTCCGCGAGCGGTGCCTGCTCAACCCACCGTCTCTCCTTGCCCAGAACGACCAGGACTTGTTTGGTCTGGGTCAGTTTTCAGATAATATGCTCCAGGCGGACGGTATGGATGGTCATGTTGCGCCTGCAGATTCGCAAATCCAGCCCAAGTCTTGCTACCCTTGGACACAGCCCACGTCGTTCTACCCCTGGACGATGCTGGGGGCGAGTGTTGATCCTCTTTCCCGGACTGAATGGACTACCGCCGCTCTTGGGCTCATCAACGCCCCTCCCTTTGAGCCCTTGCCAATCACCCCGGGTACTGCCGATCTTCTAATCCCAGAGCAACTTCGACAAGAACAACCACAACAAACACAAACACAAGAACCGCCGCCATCCCGGTGGCTGCAGCAGCAGCACCAATCCCTCCTTGAAGATCCCCAACAAGCATCCTCGCCAGCGCTTCTGCTCCCAGACACCGGGCTTGGGCCCGGCCCTGGCCCGGTCGCTGGTGGCGCTACCTCCACGTCGGCCGCTGCTGCTGGCGACATGCCCCCCGGTCTCCCATCGGGCTTCCAAGTCCCCATCGGCTGGCAGGAGCTCGGGTTCCGCCACCTGACCAAGGAGCTGTACCGGTTCGTCGCGATGTGCATGTCGCCAAACAACCCGAACCGGCACGTGCCGACCGATGAGGAGCTGCAGTACCAGGCGCGGTGGATTGACTATGATGAGTAAGTCTTGCAAACTCTCTCCTTGCCACTTTTTGTCTGTCCCGCACCTATGTCATGCTTCCCTCTGTCAGGGATCTGGGTACTGGTTGTATACCAAGTATATGAAGCTAACCAGCCCGCCTGTGCGTCTGTCTGGCGAACAGCGACGATCCGTGGAACCAGACGCCCGCCGATAACCCGGAGTGGCTGCTCGAGTTCAAGAAACTCGTCGGAATTCCTTGCGAGGGATGATGGAAAAACACCACAGGTGCTGTGGAATAAAGATTATGAAAACCACGCTACTATGGTCCCCGACGTGACAACTCAATACAAAGGCCGTGCCTGCTCCGGTCAAGATGGGCTGAAGAATCGAGGGGCTGTACAAATCTGGGGCCAGGAGAGTAGTTGTCCATGAATTGGTGAAGCCACTATGCCTGGCGGTATCAGCTGTCCGCGCTTCCACCAGGTTGCAAACGCCAGCTTGACGAAAACCTGACTCATACCGCCGTGTTAGGAAACCTTCCTGCGAATATAATGTGATGTTGTCGATGTCTAGCCAATTCCAGGACTCTGTTCAGAGTCCTCGTCATTCGTGTGACCATGAGCTTCGAAAGTAGCTGCCCCTGTGTCTGTCACTTTTCTTCATCCCCAAAAAGCTCGTCTTCATCCATTCTAGGGCTACGGCAGTCGCCGGATACCCTAGCGCTCCTGGGCCCATGCAGTCGCTGGAGGCATCGCCTGCGCTATCCGCTCCCTCCACGCCTTAGCCGACTCAGGATCCGCCGCCGATGCCTCTTCCATCTCCGACGTGAGCCCCCATAGGGGTTTCCACACCAGAAAATCGTACATGATTGTCCGGCCCTGGTCATTGCCCTGTACCTGCTCCAGCTTCCCAAACCTCTGCTCCACCCAGCTGTCTTCCACGATCCCCTTGAACCAGACATGTGGTCAAAACACCATGGGGTTCATCCCGTAGCCGGGAGGTATGAAACAAGCAAACACGGGTAGAAGCTTCTCCCACCATATCTTGACCATGTTGTCGTCCAAGTTAGGCACCGAGAAGGCGGTCAAGGTCACGCGGGTTTCAACCTCGGTCGCCGCTGACCTGTTGAAATGTTTCAAAACAAGGAAGCGCGAGCACGCTGGCACGGCGGCTGATTGGGGGGGATCGGCCAATACTAGATTCTCTGGTGCGCGTTCGGAGTGTGCCAGGGCTCGCATCGCGTCCTCCTTGGTTTCGGGAAGGTTGGCCAAGAATTCTGCGCATGCTGGTGAGGCTTGGAATGCCGTTAAGGCCTCTACGGCGTCCCATTCTGCGTGATGTCGGGACCAAGGTCAGTTCAGGCTAATTTGGGACCAACTTTGCCCGAGTGCAGACAGCACTCATGGATGACGTAGGCAGCCTGCTCAGGGTTGTCAACCATTCTGCCCAGGTAGTATGGCATGCAACCTCTGACGCCACGCAGTGGGCCTCGATGGACAAAATCGTGGTCTATGGCCCATACTGGGAACTCCTGGTTGAGAGGCAGGTAGAAACGCGTCCAGCTTGTCAACGGGTTCGGATCTGGCTTTTTTGTTTTACGTGTCTTAGCCATATTGCGGGATTATCAAGCTGGGAATTGTATCTTTTGACGTTGAAGTTGAGGTAGAATAAGCAGGGGACGTTTTTGTTGATAGAAGAAGGAGGATGGAACCCGCCGGAGTGCTGCACAATACAAGACGCAATTTGTGCACAGTAACTTGTGAGTCACCGCGCTGACTAACCCAGCGTGATCTTTCACTTCAACTTTAGTATTCTGGCGGCCGGGAAGTCCAGAAACACTCGCTTCTATGCTCGTATGGATTGCTTTGCTCGTATGGGCTGCCAGGATAGAGTGCTGGCCTTAAGTTACCCCGCTCCACAAGGAACACAGCTCGCTTGAGGAGTGCCTACAATGACTTGCCTCAACCGATCTCAGCTGGGGCTAAAGACGGTGACCTTGTCTATAAATAGAAAGTAGACTCTTCAGACATACCGTAATGGACTCCCTGGAGGCGGAAGAACACCATCAAAGGAAGAAAAGAATCAATTCCTCCGTGTCACAGATGGCTACAATTTTTGTTTCCGTTTCTTATGTTTATTTTTCTTGTACCCCGCGATCAAAAAGACGGACGCAAAATCTTGAGCAAGCGGAAAGCTTCTTTTACTTGCAGACTTGTAGTAGTTTTTATGTGTAACCGACCTTGCTCGACGGACGAAGCGTAATGGTGCGCCTGACATCCGGTTATATCGATCACCAAGCTGAAACGGACTTAAGGGACAAGAGTCAAACCAATCAAGTTGTTCAAATGGTGTATTCTAACGCTTCTATTGCTGAACCAGATTCCAAAAACCCACGTCCCACTGCTCAGTCAAACACATCCCGGACAAAACGTTCTGTCTGATGCTTCTCGAACCACTCCAGGCTCTCCTCGAAGGACATTGGCTCCCCGCGCTTCTCGTTCTCGCTCTGCAGGATCCGCACAAAGGCCTGCTTGACCCCCTCCACAATCCGATTGGCGCCGCAGACGTAGATCCGACCCTCGGTGTTCCACAGATCGCCGACCAACGTCCGCTCGTGCCACAGCCGGTCCTGCACGTACCGGCAGCCCTCGGCCTGCTCGGGCGCGCGGCTGTACGCGCGGAACACGGAGACGACGCCAGCCGCCTCCCAGGCGTCGAACTCGTCGCGGTATAGGTCATCGACGGCCGGGTCGCGGCAGCCGTAGAAGAGCGCGGCAGGGGCGAGTTGGGCACCGCTCTCCTTCAGGACCGCGCGCTCCTGCATGAACGCGCGGAAGGGAGCCAGCCCCGTGCCCGCGGCAATGCAGATGATGGGCGTCTTCTGGGGCTCTAGGGGCAGCTGGAAACCCTTGGTCGCGCTGCGGACCGCGACCTGCACCTTGTCGCCCTCCTGTAGAGACGCGAGGTACGACGACGCTACGCCAACGTGCCGGCCCGTACCCGAGGTGGCGGGTCGGTCGATGACGCCGTATGACAGCGAGGCGAGACCGGGCTTGACCAGCGGCGAAGAGGAGATGGAGCTGTTTGTTTGAGTTAGTTCAAGGTCTCAGGCATGCATTGTCCCGGCAGGGCTAACTCACTATTGGCGCACGCGCATGGGCAGCAAGAGCGAGAGAAATACGTGGAAAGGTACCATGAGAGCGGGGAACGCCTCGAGGATGCCGAGGACAGAGAGCTGCTTGCCTCGCACCTCCTCTTCGAAGCCGTCGGCGGCCATGTGTTCCAGCTTGGCCTTCATCTCGGCGTCATCGGCCAGCTTGCTGAGTGTTGCCACGTCCTGGGTGTTCGCGGATTAATAGGGTGTACAGTGCATACGTGAAATGTTTCTAGCTCACCTTTCTCGTGGCCACCTGGCCCAATTCCACATAGGAGCTGAGTAGTTCAGATACCGGCAAGCTCGCGTTGGTCGGCAGCGTTGTTGTGCCGGCCGCCTCGATGGTCACGTGGGCGTCCCAAGCCATATGCAGGCGTCGCATGACGCGTGCCACCGTCGCCTTGGGATTGTGCGGCAGTACAGCCAGATAGTCGCCGGCAGTGTATGTCCAGCCGCTCGGTAGCTGGACTTCGAGGTGGCGCTTCTCCTCGCCGGCGGCGTCCCTCGGAGTCAGGCTCCGGGCGCTGGAAACGAGTGCCTCTTTGACGTCTGGGCGCAGGATCGATGTGCGCGGTGTGGAGAAGAAGACCTTGAGACGGTTGTTGGTCGTGTCGTCCTGGCTCACCTTGATGTTGAGCTTCTTCTGGATAGCGGGCCACAGCGTCTCATCCTGCCACGTCTCAAAGTCGGAAAACATGTCGCGAATCTTTGCATCTGTCTCGCCCATGGGCACAAGTCGTTCGCCTCCGAACTTGCTCAGGCCCTCATCCAGCAGCCGGGGAATGCGTTGGTACGTTTTTGTCCAGTCGCTATGCCCTGTTTTGTTATCAGCCACTTGATCCTCTGCCAAAAGACACACCTCATCCAGACTTACCGCATCCCCATACTGCATAGCTTACACCCTCAAGCTCTTTCGTGTTGCTCAAAGACTCAATCCACTGGACGAAGTGTCCGGCATTGTGGGTAGGCTGGCCCTCGTACGAAGAAGCCACGATGACGACAGGGACCTCCTTGGGGAGCGCTCCCTTGGCCACGTCCAAAGGCTCTATAGAGGCGACGAAGCCCCGGTCTGAGGCGTCTGTCCCCAGCCTCCGCGCCATGAACTCGCAGGTGCCCGAGTTGGACCCGTAGTATATCGCCAGCCTCTGACCGCCCTCCATCTCGCCATTCTCGGAAGCAGCAGCCGGCTTTGGTTGAGCAGATGCAGATTTGGACGGCTTCGCGTCGGCCCCGTTGCCACTGGCGCCAACCAGACGTGCCTCGAGCTGCAGAGGTGTCAGTCCGCCGCGGGCAATGGCTCTGATGTAGAACCCCTTAGGCCTGATGGTGAGCGATGTCTGCGTCTGGAGGGTATACGAAGGATTGTCCATGACGAAGCTGAAGCTCTGCAGCAGCGCCGCGTAGGCCAGCAGCATCTCCTGCCACGCAAAGGCGCGCCCGATGCAGGACCGCATGCCGGTGCCAAAGGGACTCCAGCTGTGCGGGTACTGCTCCTGGATCCGATCAAAGCCTCCGTCCAGCATCCTCTCGGGAACGAACTCGTCGGCATCTGGACCCCAGACTTCGGGATCCCGGTGAGACTTGGCCAGGAGGCACACAATTTGCTGGTCTTTCTTGATGAGATACTTTTCCCCGAGCACCTCGTCCTGCAGAGGCTCTCTTCCGAAGGCCCAGATTGGTGCGCTCAGCCTGAGGGTCTCTCGTATGCACTTGATTGAACTATCAGCATCATAATGCACAAGGAAAACGACGGATCGTGACTTGATCGTGGGAGGACTGTCGCTTACCGCATCCAAATACTTTAGCTTTGTCACATGGGCCAGAGAAATGGGCCCTGTGCCTACCACAGAGTCGATCTCTTCCTGGAGCTTGTGGTACTTGTCGGGGTGCTTCAGCAGGTTGTACATGGTGAATTGAAGCGTCGCGGCAGTGGTCTCATGCCCTGCGACCAGAAAGGTGATGAGATTGTCAATGACGCTCTCCTCCGTCATCTTACGGCCCGTCCTGGGATCGACGCCCTCGGTCATGGCCGTCAGGAGGTCCTTGCGGCCCTTGAATCCGTCCGGGTTCGCCTTGCGCTCTTCGATCACCTCCCGCGCCGTCCGCCGCAGGAGCTGGATGTTCTTGTGGTACTTCTTGCTCTCGGAAGTGTAGAAAACGGAGGGGAGGAAGCGCATGCCCTTTTTGGCGACCTCGTTGAGGACCTCGTACATGGCCGTGATGAATGGGTGCATCTCGGACTGGTAGTACGAGTTGAAGCGGAAGCCCATCGAGGTGAGCGCTACCGTGTCGAGAGTAAGCCTCGTAAAGTCCTCGCCGACGTCGATGCGCGCCGACGGGCCCTGGCGCGCCCACTTGAGCACCAGCTGGCTGACGATCTCGTGCATCTCGTCAAACATGCCGCGGATGGCCAGCGGGCCGAAGGCCGACACTAGGACCCGGTGCGCCACGCCCCAGTTCTCCTCCTCCTCTCCTTTGGACTGTTGCGTCCATGTCAGCCTGCTAAATCCGCGCATTTGAGTCTCTGTGACGTTGGAGTGTATAGACTTACCGTAAAGAGTCCGTCATGTACTGCAGTTCGTAGTTCCTGTGGAATGCTGTCAGCATACATGAGATGAGGCTGACCAAAGCTCCTTTGCTTACCTCGAGGTCGCCCTTGAGCGATTTCTGAAACCTCGAATCGTCGCAGGCTTCGTTGACAAGCTTCCAGTTGGACACGATGATCATGTCGAGTCCCGGAACCGCTAGCTTGTAGATGGGGCCATAGCGGGCGGCCAGCTGCGAGAAGGAGCGCGATGGGTCTTCCAAGTCTATGCTGGTAAGGTTGCCCACGACTGGGGCGGTCGAAGGTTGGGGTATGGGCAGCAGGCCCTGGGCCGACACCGCCGCCGCCGCCGCCTTCTCTTTCTTGCTGTGCTTTTGCTCCGGCTTCATTGTGATGTGCTGTGTGTGTGAGTCTGGCAGGGCCGGGCTCCGATGATGCTTCCTCAGCAGGGCGCGCATTGTGCTTTATCGACGTCGACGACGTCCAAGAGCTGCCGCAACGTCGTCAAGGGGCATCCGCGGATGAGGCTGTCGAGTCTGTCCGGTGTGGCAGTGCTCTCACCACGTTGCGTAATTCAAGGGGTGCCCATGGGGGGTTTGGCTCAGGGGCCCGCGGGTGCCGGTGGCAGGGCTGAGGAGTGGATATCAAGGTTGGCCGGGGGTCGGCCGTCACGGAGCCCGGGATGGCGGTCACGACGGCCAGGGTCCATTCCAACCGGCCGGCACACTTGTGTGATTGATTGCCTATGCCATTGGGTGTCACTACGCATTTCAATTGCCAAGCACCAATAGAGGCCTGCAAACTCTACTGCAGACAGCGGGGTGTATCAGCACTAACAGCTCATTGGCAATCAACGGTATTTCTGACAGCGTGGCCAGTCCCGGTGGGTCCGACCATCAGCATGATCATACGAGAAGAGTAACAACCACAAAGTCAAAAGCCACAAGACAACGGATGCGGTCGTCCCAACCTCTGATGATCTACAGGACACACAGATTGGGACAGCGTAGTGCATTGGGAGGGACGGATTCGGATGTCCCGAGAAAATACAACTCTCTTGAGACAGTGCTGTCTGGAAGTTGGCAGGGCCGACTTCTGTCTTGCCATGGACCTGCACAGCTTCAAAGCCGTGCTGATTCTTGGAGCGCACAGCAATTGGTGGCGGCAGTGTCAACTACGTGAACGCACGCAAAATCGGGACTCAATGAGATCACTTCAACGACGCTCGGAAGTGAACTTGGTACCATCTCCAAGCTTTTTTGTTCTGTCGGTAGGCCAAGAGACAACTGGCACGCCGTATCCTCGACCAGACGCTCTGCGTGCATCATTTGCCCCATGTCAGCGTCCCATCTTTCTCTGCTGACCTATCCCCATCGTGACATGAAAGTTCGATCCCAGTGCATCCCATAATGTCATCTCGGTGGCTACACTTGATCTGACTGCTCTGCGCGCACATTCAGCGCCATAACTTCAGCCCATAGTCTTTTCTCCTTTGCCAACATGTGCTGCACGTAAACTATCGTTGCAAGACACCAAACTCCCGCCCAGATAAATGGCACCATCCACCCACAACCGAATGCCAGGTCAATGTCGTCAAAGTGCCATATCATGAACGAGGTTCCTGCAGAACAACCCAAAGCACCGAGGGTCCAGAACACACTAAGACGTCGCAACATGATCCTAAAGATCGGGCTGGCCTTGTAGCGTCGCTCGAGGGATTCGCGGAATAAAGTCGTTCCGGAGCCGCTGACCGCACAGACGTCCTCTATAATAGGGTAGATTCCCACGGGCACTCGATCACCACGAGGGACTGACGAGATACGCACAAGCGTCCGCACAGAGAAGAGGTGTAGAACATCTGTGACCAGAAGCAGGGCCCCAAACACAGCCAGAACGGACGAGAGCGGCATAGCGAGCAGTCGGCGGTTCGGCTTCGTGAACGCGGTCCCTCTTTGAATGAGATGAGCTACACATGTTTGTGGGAAATGAAAGGCAGAGGGAGTAGACTTACACCACGAGCTCGGCGACAACTATGAGCAAGCACAAGCCAAACCACCAATGGAACCAATCAAAGTACCACCGACTCTTTGCGCCAATGACCTTGAGCATTGTGGAGGCTTAGCGGAGATCGCATTCCGGTGATCGAAACCTGGACATGTTTGTCTGATGACTCACCCGGCAATTGCTTCCCTTTTTCCACAGTTTCCACATCCCAATCGCGAACTCGATGATGCCTGTACCACCTATCGTTGCAGTGACAATGCTGAGAACCAAGTTCGCGCTCAGCGGATCTCTTTCTTCGCTCCCCGGTCCATTGTTGTACCACAGGAAGAGGTAGAGGCCCACGGGCACGAGGGCACAGTCGAAGAAGACGAAACACCAGAACACCGCTATGCGCAGCTTCTTGTCTCGCAGCGTGTAGTTGAGCGATGGAGGTGACAGATCTGGCTCTGGTCGTGCACCAGGGAATAGCTGCTCAGCACAAGCTTGTCCAGGGACTAGTTCCATCGTGAGGAAGCCGTAAGAATTTTCTGCCTTACCGGAGACAGTAATGTTTGGTTGTTCGAAGTTGTTCTTTGATGATTTGGTGTTGTGCTTCTCGTCTCGACTTGAGCTTTGATGCGAGGTTGAAATTTCCTGGAGCCGCTGAAGGCGGTTATCGAGTAACAATGTATGTGGTCGCGGCGACTCCTGTGACCCGGAAGTGCCGTTAGTGGATAGCTTTCACCCGCGCCCGGGCAATATTCTAAACCATATCCCCGTGTCACTTCACGGTAGGTCGTCATCAACAAAGCGCCATATGGGTGGGAGCCTGCTACAGATCTGCGTCCAGGCATTAGGCACCAAGCCAATTGTCTCAGCCCCGACTTACGAGTCATGGACCACGGCAGAGAAGTGCTGTTTAACAGACGCGCGTCGAGTTGAGCCGTGCATTAGCTCTGGCAATCTACCAGGCCATATCGTGGTATATTTTTTTGACAACGGAGACGGTTGAATCGTGGCTTGACTATGCGCTCAAGCGTTGCGCCTGGAGAGGTACTTTAGTCTGCACTAATAAAACCTTATAAGGTGAGCATGAAAGTGGCTGATGAGGTGAAACGTTAGCCCAACCAAACCAGATCGGCACGCTGCCCCACTGACCTGGTCATCTGTCAACGGGGTCGAGCTTCTCAAGTCTAAATAAACTTTGATAACTGACCAGGGTCACGAAGCAACGGCTTCTGCTCAGGCCCGCGGAACCCGCGGCCAGCGATGTGTACGCTGCGCCACCTAGATGATGCTGGCCCCTGTATCGACACTTGCAGGCTGAACTCACTCGGAAAGTAACGTATCAAGACCCCAGAAATGTGGCTGCTGCTAGACTTGCCAGTTCTGGCCCTTTTACGGGGATCCATGTCCTTGATCATGCGGGGCGTATGAGCACCGGCTCCGACACGGCCGCCCGACACGCGCCTCACGGTCTCATGGAGCTAGACCATCACTATGAGGGGGACGTAGTTATATCACGATGCTGCCGCGCCAAAGACGAGCGCATGGCTGGCACAGGAATTGTGAACCTCAAAGCTCCAACAGTCATTTTCCCTCCAATATGACGCCCGATTTGAAAGAGCAGGCTATGCCTGCCACAGCCTCCAGCGATGCGACACAACCGTCTGCCAACCTAGAATCTGAAGTCCGCGACCTGGCGCTGCGAGCGACAGCGACAGCGACTTGTACTTCACCAGAGGGCCAGTGGCACGAAGTCCTCTATCCCAAGGCTGGCAGCTTCCTCGATCCACTCTCGCCTATCTTCGACGGTCGTTTGTGGGTCAAGACATTCTTCGATCTTTACAACTCGAGCCTGCCAACACGGCCACGGAGCCTAGGTGTGGCTTTCCGCGACCTGACTGTGCTTGGCGACACATCAGGTGCCCAGTACCAGGCCAGTGCCGGGAACGTCTTTCTGTCTGCCATTGAGTCCGTCGCGAGAAGACTTGGTGGCGTTCAGCAAAGCAAGAAGATCACCATTCTGCAGGACTTTGAAGGCGTGCTTGATGCCGGCGAGCTCCTGCTCGTTCTTGGCCCGCCAGGCTCGGGCTGTTCGACCCTGCTCAAGACAATTGCTGGTGAGACGGCAGGATTGAGGGTGAGCCCTGAGACAAAGTGGAATTACCGAGGTAGGCGGTTCAACCTTGAAAGACGCTCAGCTGCCAGCCTACTGACTAAAAATGGCGTGCGAAAGGCATCGATGCCACCCGCATCCAGACTCGTTTTCGAGGCGACGTCCTCTACAATGGCGAGACGGACATCCACCTCCCGCATCTCACCGTCGGGGAGACACTCCGCTTTGCAGCATCGTCACGGCCAGTGCGGAACTTGCCCGAGGGGTACTCATCCAACCACGTCGCCAACATGCTCTGCGACGTCGTCATGTCCGTCTTCGGCATCTCACATACGGTCAACACGAGAGTCGGCGACGACTTTGTGCGCGGCGTCAGCGGCGGCGAGAGGAAGCGCGTCAGCATCGCCGAGTCGGCCCTGACAGGGGCACTGCTGCAGTGCTGGGACAACTCGACGCGCGGGCTGGACAGTGCCAACGCTGTCCGGTTCTGCCAGAGCCTGCGCGACCAGGCGGATATCTTGAGCATCTCGGGCGCAGTGGCCATTTACCAAGCCCCGCAGAGTGCCTACGAGGTTGGTATCCTCCAATGGTGATACTAGACATGCAACTAATATTCGATCCGGCAGTTATTTGACCGCGTCACTCTGTTATACAAGGGGAGGCAGATCTTCTTCGGAAAGGTTTCAGAGGCATCAAGCTATTTCGAGAACCTGGGGTTTGAACGTATAGTGTTTCCCAACCCCTTGAAGCCGTTAGGAAGCAAGCGAGCTGACATGACCGGTAGGCCCTGAAAGACAGACTACGCCAGACTTCCTCACATCCATGACCAGCCCGAGCGAGCGCGTCGTGCGGCCAGGATTTGAGGACAAGGTCCCCAAAACGCCCGATGAGTTCGCCAGCCGGTGGCTAAACAGCAAGGAGCGGCAAAGGCTGCTTGAAGAAATAGAGGAGTACCAAGAGAAGCATCCACGCGACCAAAGAATCCGCGAGTACAAAGAGTCACGCCGTGCCGATCAGCAGAAGCACGCGCGGTCGGGGTCGACTTACCTCATCTCCTTCGCCACGCAGGTGAAGCTGAACCTCTGGCGTGCTTACCGGCGGCTTGTGGCTGACCCGTTCTTCACTATTGCTTCCTTGGTGTACAACCTGGTCATGGCGCTCATGTTGGGGAGCATGTTTTTCAACATGAAGGCTGACTCGTCGACCTTCTACTATCGCGGCGGCATCATCTTCTTTTCCCTCCTCTTCAATGCATTTGCCAGCCAGTTGGAGGTGAGCGGGATTGCCGGCTTTCTCCAGGATATTGCTTAAGAGAATACTAACACAGAGTATCCACAGGTCCTCACGGTGTACGCAGAGCGGCCAATCATTGAGAAGCACAACAGATATGCCCTGTATCGGCAGTCGACGCAAGCTGTCGCGAGCTATTTGATCGATCTGCCCTACAAGACGGCCAACATGTTCATCTTCAATCTCACAGTCTACTTCATGACTGGCCTCCGGCGCGACGCCGGCAGCTTCTTCTTCTTCTGCCTGACGACATACCTCACAACCCTCGTCATGTCAAGCCTCTTTCGAACGCTGGCATACCTGACACGCACGCCTGCCCAGGCCATGGTGCCAAGTTCCCTATTGAGTCTCGGGCTTATGATCTACACGGGCTTCTGTATCCCCCCTTCCTACGTGCCGGACTGGTCGCACTGGATGATGTACATCAACCCGCTGTCTTACGCCTTTGAGGCGCTCATGGCCAACGAGTTCCACGACCGCGACTTTTCCTGCTCCAATATGGTGCCCCGAGGTCCTTCATATGAGGGATTGTCTCCCGAGTCGCAGATATGCTCGTCAGTTGGTGCCGAAGCCGGCCTCTCCACCGTCAATGGCGACCGCTACATTGCCGAGTCCTTTGGCTATCTTAACGAGAACAAGTGGAGGTGAGTTTGCAATCGAAATCTGCTGAAACGGATTCGAAAATACTTACACGGAACAGAAATATTGGCATCATGTGCGCCTTTCTTTGCGGCCTTTTCCTTGCCTATGTCGTTGCTGCTGAGACTGCTCGGCCGCCCCGTAGCAAGGGAGAAGTGCTGGTCTTCCGGCGCGGCAAGCACCCTTCAAAGCTGATGAGCCTGGCAAACGACGACGAGGAATCGCAGCACGAACTGACCCGAGTGGGAAAAGGTGCCAAGGCTTCTCTCCAGGAATCTTCAATTGAGTCAGGAGAGCCCCCCGTATTCCATTGGAACGATGTTTGCTACGATGTGGACATTAAGGGGGAAACACGCCGCATTCTGTCTCAAGTCGACGGCTGGGTCCAGCCTAGCAAGTCGACCGCACTCATGGTACGTCTGTTGTTGATGACGATCATGCCTATCGAGACGACGAAGAGGGACTAATGCGCACAACAGGGTTTCTCCGGGGCCGGCAAAACGACGTTACTGGACGTTCTCGCTGGCCGCGTGACTACGGGTGTCCTCCAGGGCGAGACCCTCATCAACGGCCGGCCCACGGACGCCTCTTTCCAGCACCGTGTCGGCTACGTGAAGCAGCAGGATGTGCACCTCGAGACCATGACGGTGCGCGAGGCTCTCGAGTTCAGCGCCCTGCTCCGTCAGCCTGGCAGTGTCTCGCGGGCCGACAAGCTTGCGCAAGTCGACCGCATCGTGGCGATGCTGGAAATGGAGAGCTTTGTCGACGCCATCATCGGCGAGCCGGGACAGGGCCTTAACATCGAGCAGCGCAAGCGGCTCACCATTGGCGTCGAGCTGGCGGCCCGGCCGGAGCTGCTCGTCTTCCTCGACGAGCCCACGTCCGGCCTCGACTCCCAGACCTCGTGGGCCATCTGCGACCTCATCGAGCGCCTCACCAGTAGCGGCCAGGCTGTGCTGTGCACGATACACCAGCCCTCGGCCATGCTGTTCCAGCGGTTCGATCGCTTGCTCCTATTGGCTCCAGGTGGCAAGACCGTGTACTTTGGAGGTAAGTCATGTTTTCTAGAGCCTTTGTCGTTCGCAGCGCATGAAGTCTGGATCCTCTTTCATGCTTGTCGGATAGCTAATCCTCGCGACACAGACCTGGGCGAGAACTGCCTCACACTAATTCGCTATCTTGAGCGCAATGGCGCCCCGCCGTGTCCTCCTGAGGCCAACCCGGCTGAATGGATGCTTGATGTCATCAAGCCCCCATTGGACGGTTCCGAGGGGGCCGACTGGCACCAGGTTTGGCGAGAATCTCCCGAGTACGAACTGGTCAAGACTGAGATGGCCCGCCTCCACAGCCTGTCCAGCCACAACCTTCCTGACACAGCTGCCTCTTCCGATGACCACGAGTTTGCAGCCTCCTTCGGCACGCAGTTCATGCAGGTGCTCAACCGCACGTTCAAGCACTTCTGGCGCTCGCCAACCTACATCTGGTCCAAACTTAGCCTCGTCGGCTTGTCGTGCCTGTATCTCGGCTTCAGCTTCAGCGCACGCCTGACTCTGCAGGGAATGCAGAACCAGCTCTATGCCATCTACCTCTTCTTCATCCTCTTCAGCTCTCTCAACGAGCAGATCATGCCCATGTTCGTCCCGCAACGCGCGCTATACGAGGTTCGCGAGCGGCCGTCCAAGATGTACCGGTGGACAACACTCTTGCTCTCCAACATATTTGTCGAGATGGTCTGGAGCGTAGGTGCCGCCGCCGTTGCCTTCTTTTGCTGGTATTACCCCGTCGGGTTCGCGGGCCTGGTTGGCTACACGGGAGACGACGACCTTTCCCTGCGCGGCTTCCTCGTCTTCCTCTTCATCGCAATGTTCCTCCTCTTCACCTGCACCTTCTCGCACATGGCCATCGCGTGGATCGAGAGCGCCGAGACGGCAGCCGTGCTCACCAGCCTGCTGTACATCTTCTGCCTGTCCTTCGCCGGCGTCGGTGTCGTCCCGGCGGACCTGCCGGACTTCTGGTTCTTCATGTACCGCGTGTCCCCCGTGACGTACATGATCAGCGGGGCCATGTCGTCCGCCATGGCCGGGTACGAGGTGTCCTGCTCGCCCAGCGAGATCCTGCACATGGCGGCGCCCGCCAACGCGACGTGCGGCGAGTTCCTGGCCGCGTTCCAGGCCACGGACGGCGGGACGGTGCTGGACCCGTTGGCCACTGGGGGGTAGACACTTGTGCGTTCTGTCCGCTGGCCACGACGAATGACTTTCTGGCGCGGTTCGGCATCTACTATGAGGACCGGTGGAGGAACTTCGGCTTGCTCTGGGTGTACATCCTGGCTAATATCGGCTTGGCGTTGGGACTGTACTGGTTGTTCCGCGTTCCCAAGGGGAAGGGTATGAAGCGTTCGGCATAATTGGGTGGCCGGCAAGTACAACTAGCGCGATCAGATGGCATTCCTATTCGCACCCAAGGCCTTTTGAAACCTTTCCATTTATTCTTATGTCCAATGCTAGCAACTTAATGTTGAAGTTACTTTAGTCGTCAGCAAATTCACACCAAAGGATAGACGGTGCTGATGCAGTCCCAGAGTTACCGCCACTATGTAAGGTCGAGGCGTGAACACGCGCCTACAAAGCGACTGAGCATTTGGGCACCTCCAGCCTGAGAGGACATTTCCCAGGACAGATTTCGGGCGCTCGGAAACGACTTCCGCTTCGGTATATGGCAGACAAGACTGGCGTTATGCCTCTTTGGCCCTGCTTGGCGACCGCGGCTGATCTGCCGGCATGCGTCCTTCCCCACGGGGAAATCACCCGCTTAGATTGTGCCTGCGTCGACTTCGCTCAGCCTATTCACGCCAAGGATTTACCCGCCTCGTGGCTTTTCTGCCGGCACTGCTACCTACAGCCGGGATTGGCCCGGGGGAAAGGGATGTGACCTTGGTCTTAATTCCGGGTATGACAAGCTAGTGATGGGGTGGTCATGAATATCGCATAGGTACAGCTGTCATAACGTACGTCATCTATTCTAGGACGCGAGGACGTCCCACCTAATGCTACCGCGGAGGCAAGGTCCCCTTTGGGGATGGTAAAACATGGCGAGTGCCACTCAAACCCCAGCCCGAATCGGGCCACGGGATGTCGTTTCAGCCAATCGCGGATGGGCAGTGGAGGGCCGGCTATCGGCTGTTGGAAATTTACCCGCTTTGTTTGTGAGGTGACCGCTGCTGCAGGGTTGTTTCCAATTTATGGCAATACCGGGGCAATTCGAAAAGGAAAGCTGCTGGTCAATCGGCTCTGTGGTGATGTATATATAGTCCAAAATGATCCTCCCAAGACATTCGTTCACAAGTGGTGCCAAGACAGCTCTCTCAATCACCAGCGATCGCATCCTTTCAAATCGCCTTGCCCAACCTCCATCCCCGTCCAAACTACCAATTCGCACAAGCACAACAATGAAGTCCGCCACAGCGCTCCTCGTCGCGGCCGCCGCAGCGTCCTCGGCGAATGCCTCGCCGCTCGAGGCGCGCCAGAGCTGTCCGGGCGTGCACGTCTTTGGCGCACGCGAAACCACCGCGCCGCCGGGCTACGGCACCTCCCAGAACCTGGTCAACATGGTGCTGCAGTCGTACCCGGGCGCTACCTCGACGGCCATCTCGTATCCTGCCTGCGGAGGACAGTCGTCGTGCGGAGGCGTCAGCTATGACAACTCTGTAAGTTCTACCTGGTCTTTGTGCTTCCTGTCTACCTGCCCTTCTCCTGGAATAATGCTGACATGGTATTGCGTGGAAAAAACCAGGCCAACCAGGGCACCGCAGCCGTGGTCCAGGCCGTGACCAACTTCAACCGGCAGTGCCCGAACACAAAGATTGTCCTGATCGGCTACTCGCAGGGTGGGCAGATCATGGACAACGCCTTCTGCGGTGGGTCCAGCGGAGGCACACTCTCCGGTTCTGCCCTGGCTGCCGTCAAGGCGGCCATCTTCCTCGGAGATCCACACAACAGGAATGGTCTCCCCTACAACGTCGGCACGTGCCGGGCGCAAGGCGTAAGTTTCATCTCACTCGCTCTTCCCAAATTATTCTTTCTTGCCTCTCCTCCTCCCCCGCCACGCAGGGTCTCTATTCTGCACACTCGCACATCTTCGACATTTTTCCAGCCCTTGGCGTGCATTCCCGGCCTCATTACAGTTCTCTCCATGATGCGTCCATGTTGAGCCCATGTGAACCCTTGATCTGGTGGTTGCTGACACTGTGTGTTTCACCAATAGTTCGCCGCTCGCCCGGCCGGCTTCCAGTGCAGCCCTGGCAACCCGTCGCTCATCCAATCATACTGCGATTCGACAGACCCCTATTGCTGCAATGGCAACGATGCGAACTCGCATCAGCAGTACGTGAACAAGTACGGAAGCCAGGCGTTGAACTTCATCAAGAGCAAGCTTGGTTGAGTTGCCACGGGCCAAGTGGGCGGCTAGAGTTCCGAGGCGGGGCCGGAACTCGCAAGGTGGGGCCGGGCGTTGCAAAGGTGGAGCCGAACAAGAATAACGCGTGTACGGGTGAGGAAGGAGGCCTTTGTAAATATCTTGGGGCAGTTTGACCTTCATTTCCAATGTGAATATTTCATGAGTATGGATCGTGTACTTCGACTCTCGGACTGTACATGAGAAACTCGCAGCCTCGAGTTGGCCCTCTGCGAACACGGCAGTAGGATGAGCGCCGACACGAAGTTTGACCACATATGCCCCGTCATATAAACGCTGGAAGCAGGCACATAGAAGGTCATTTGTAGTCT
Source organism: Microdochium trichocladiopsis (assembly GCF_020744255.1). NCBI lineage: Eukaryota > Fungi > Ascomycota > Sordariomycetes > Xylariales > Microdochiaceae > Microdochium > Microdochium trichocladiopsis. The sequence continues at coordinate 2,991,430 of NW_025763548.1, forward strand.
TTTGCTGCTCGCGTTCCTGTCAGCCTTGCGACGAAAGGTCTGCTGACCAAGTCAGAAAGCAGACCGCTCTTGTTCTTCATATAGCAATGTCACCGCCAGTTCTCACATCTCGTGGCATCTCTATATGAGACTCAAGTGTTTAGAAGCACTTCATTGGCGCAACGATGTCTCATACCACACTATTTCTTCCAACCCTATCAAACCGTTAAGCATGGCCAAGCTCTACCCAACCATCCTCCATTTTCTCTCAGCCCGACACACCTTTATAGCACCAGCCCGAGACTTGCGCCTACACTCTACCGCGAATGGCCCATTGATAAGTCGAACGATGTTGTGCTCTACAAGAAGCATGTTGCAGATACAGCCCGCCTCAACGTGCAGTGGCTCCCCACGCTCGCCTTGATAGATGAGTGCTGTATTCCGTAGCGGCGTACTTAGGGGAAGTCGTTGCGAACCGCCACGATGGTGTTGACCATAAGCTGGCTAGATGTGACCACTGTTCGAATTCGTACGAATACGGCGGCATGTCAGTTGCTGGGAGAACAAGGCACAGTGATCCCGATGGGGAGAACTGCCACAGAGTGATAGAAGAGCAAAGGAACATGTGGGCTTGGAAGGACGATAGGATCACAGTACAACGTACCTGACTGAGTGGCCGCGGTACCGGTGAGGACGCCCTGGACATAGCGGCCGCCAGTGCCGGGGTACTCCCTGTTACAGATTCTATGGTTAGCATGACTGTTTCTGAAGAGAAGGGTAAGGTTGATTATGTTGAAGGGAGGATAGATCAAGGCGAAGGAGTAAAAAAAGAAAACGAGGGAGCAAGGCCTACCAGACAGGGCCACCAGACTGGCCCGGCTGCGCATCAATGTTGCTCCACCACGGACCCTCACTACTGCAGGACTCCTGTGAATTAATACGGCCACCTCCAGAGCGGACGGGCCGCTCGCCGTTGTTACGATCTCCAGGATAGCCGACTTGTTGCCCAGCGGGTTAGTGATCCCACCCCAGCGTAATAGATGCGCTTAAGCTGCGGGAAAGATGCTTACACTGTTGCGTGGTGAGGGTCAGCGCAGTCTTCTTGAAGGGCGCGACACGGATCGGAGGAAAGAAAACATAATAGCTTACGTTATAGTAGATGTCTCGGTTCAGCATGTCGGAAGTCATGGGTCGTGCGCCAAAGTAACCGCGCTGGTCGCCAAGGCGGTCTTGGAGAATGTGGATGGCCCAGTCGGAGCCTGCCGTAATACACACACACACACAGCATCAGCAAGCCTGCGCTTTTGTTCTGCTCGAGCGAGAACTACTGGAACTCACCAAATTCGCAGGTGTTCGCGTTGCCTCCAGGGTAGTAGATGTATGTAGTCACCTGTGAGCCCGGGAAACGCGTCTCACCATTGTAGTAGAACGGCGCGAAGCGGACGCTCACGGCTTCCCCTTCCTTGGGCGTGCAGTGCCGGGCGGTAAGAACGTGGCGAGGACCTGCGTTCCAAGGTCAGTACTGTCCTGTCATGTACGCAAACGTCGAGACGCTACTGCAAGGTCTTGGCTCACCAATAAGAGTGCCCGAGCACCTGCAACCAAAGTATCAGTGGAAGATCTTAAGTGTCCGGCGTTGACATCCGATGTACTTACCGACCACCGTTGGACAAGAGTACCTTGCCGATGGCAGAGTAGGGGTAGTCCGAGTTGGTCCAGTCCTGGCGATCATCGACGCCGTAGATGGTGCGCTCGGCAAGCTCCACGTCGGTGTGGTTGCTCGCCTCGGCTGTCAAGGAGCCCATGGCGAGCATGGCAGCGGCATCGTAGTGCACCGTCTCGGCCTGCACATCACTCTCGGTAAAAGAGGAAGCCGCATCAGGGTCGAAGTACATGAGGTTGTGCACTTCAGTCTCGTGGGCATCACGAATGACGAGCCCCGAGACTGCTGTCGCAGTGGCGCCGAGGCCAGTTGCAACGGAGGAGAATCTGACCATCTTGTTGACTGCTGAGACCGTGTAAATTTGTGCCTGGGAGAAGAAAATGGATTGGTTCTAAGGCTGTGATCGAGCACACAGAGCAGACTTTCAGGCGGATATTGGGCAGTTGAACCATAAGGTCTTTATAGTTGGCAAAACCGACGATATTGACTAGGCTCTTTTCACCAGAAAAAGACGGAGCATCTTCCCAAGGTCCGGCCAGCGAAGGATCGCATACCGTCTTACACGCATGGCTGTCGGCATGGATTGTTTAGCATGGCTGGAGCGCATTGGGTACAACTACTCCTCTCTGTCTCCTCCACATTAATCCTTCGCCCCCAAACACACACGCTTGCAAACTCGAACCAATGAGGATGCTGATTTCATCTGGAGCCGCTCGCCATACGCTGTATTCATGCCAACTCCTGCCTGGCAGGCACTCCTGGCCTAGAACCAGCTCATTGACAGGGAAGGCTAGCCACATCAAGCAATAAAGCCAGAAAAGGCAGGTCGCAGCCATGCACGTGTGCTCGTTAAGCCTGGTGTTGCCTGGCGGTGGAGCTGGCCTGAACATTGTTTAAATGTCCCTGTTGTCTGGTTAGGGGCGCCAGATCGCGCGGTAGATGAACAGCGTGCTGCGAGACGCCAGGCAAACACGGATCTGCCCGCAAGTCTCCGGAGGCTTGGCGGTCAGCAGACTTTTGGGGTCCATCAGCAACAGTTTTACCATGCCAAACCCACTGCAGTCTGCCACACCTTTCTGCGTAGCTTTTCCAGCCCGGTTGCAAGGCAGCAGAATGATCGTGGCCAAAGTCGCGAGATTGCCCATCAAGGATGGTATGCGCACGCACGTCGAAAGCACGTTGTTGCTCACGCGAATGTCGCCCCGGACCATACCAGGGCGGGAAAGTTTGCCATATACACCCGGCTTAAGCTGATATGCTGCAAGTTCCATGCGGGTTTCACCGGAGTCAATATGTAAGATGGAGGATTGTCTGCCGTTGCTGCAACTGTCAGCTTGGCGCGGTGTTCAAAGCCTGGGATAGGCGGCCCTACCTGCCTGACTGAGATGTGCCGGGGCCTGCGGGTAATTATTGAACCCTGCATGCCAAGCCGGCATCCTTCTGGTAGTCGGGACTTCTCGTCCGTAGGCGATCGGTCGACCTGCTTCAAGTGGCAGTCTTGCTTCTTTCAGACCCATAAGCTTTGCGGATACGACGCAGGAACAGCACTACAGCCTATTGCCTCTTTTCCCCGTTGCCGTAGGGCTGACGGGCACCGCTGGAATGGCAGCTCTGCTCGGTCCCTGCGTTCGTGCGATGGGACCTTTGACGTTAAATTTAGATCGTGGGCTTGTAGGCGCTAAAACTCCTACCGGGCGTCTTCCACTGGCCGAAGCAGGGAAACAAAGGCCCAAACATCTGTGGCAGTCGCGCCTGGCCATGGCTGAGGGAAGCCCTGCACACAGGTCCCTGTCGTTCTCAAGTGCCTATGAGTGCGCCAGCATCTTACAGCTGACACGGAAAACAATCCTGTTCTGTTGTGAACAAGTTATACTACAGACTCACAAGTCTATTAAACCTGATCGGCGCCTAAGCACAGCCTTCTACAACTCAGAAGAGAATGGCGTTGTCGCTGCGAAGAGTCTCAGCGCAGCTGGTTTCACATTTCAATATCCTCTGATCTAGTCTGCACCATCCGATGAAGTTGCTGTGGCTGTGATTGCAGCCGATCGGTCGCCAACCTGCTTTGGGTGCGGGGTTGGCGAGGTAGCGCCTTCCTCCAGAAACTTTGGTAGCTGTCTACTTGTTTGCACAGTCTTCTCCCATCCACTCGTCACCCGCACAAGAAGACCTTCTTGGCATTCCGAAGCCATGGCACACATTCCGAAAGGACGGAGACTGTGCTTGGAAGACGAAAGCGGGAGATGTGCCATCGGGTAGCCTGCAAGGGTGTCAGGATAGGTGTGAGGGCTGTCTCAAGCGTAAATGAGGCACTCGGAGTCTGAGGCGACGACAGAACCAACATACCTGCAACACAATAGTAGTCGTCAAGCTCGCTGTCCGCTGGTCCAAGAATGACATCTACGTTGTGCTTTTGCAAGCATTCGTCAATGGCCTCTCACCCAAATTGGTTGATCTCGGCAATGGCATTCCGGCGGTCTTCGGCAGAGATGACAAATTTCGCCGCTCCCTCGGGACGCGCCATGTTTGGCGACTCTGCGAAAGTGTCAAAGCTCAATTCGGACCATGTGTCTCACCGGTCGGTCGAAAGTCGACTTACCAGGTGGAAACTCTTGGTCCGCATGGTCGGTCATGAACTGCATCAAGTCGTCAAGCGTCCTCACTGTGGAGCTTTGTGGACCCGCAAGGTAGCCTTCGACGTCAGTCTTGAACCCGGAATCTGCGAGACGGAGTGTTAACGCATTGCCCCGCAACTTTGCCATTTTCGGGTGTGACAAAGAAAACGCACTCATGACTCGAGCAATGTGGCTCATGCCGTCAACTTCCAAGCCATCCAAAGACGGAAGTTGAACTCTGCGGACCTCAGCAACGGCTATGGTCAATTTGCCATATGCTTCAAGGATGTCAGATTCCTAGAATGGAGTCAGCACACAGACGTGAACTTTTCGCGGTATCTGGCGGCCCAAGACCGAACCTGCTATTTGTCGAACTCGTCACTGGGCTTGGCCACCACGGTTGGTAAATGCCATTCTCTCGGGTCAAGGACACCAATCCGGAGTCCCTCGAGGGAGCCAGTGAGCTGGCTCTGGTATCCACCTGGAGGCACATGCGCAGATAGCTCGGGATTTACTAGGATGTCCATGAGGTAAGCGATGTCTGTGGCGCAATGAGCAATCGGGCCAGCAGAGTCGAATTCGCGACAGATGGGCACGATTCCGCTGGCGTCAATGAGTCCAAGGGTTGGCTTGATTGTATAGACGTCGTTGCGAGTGGCTGGCATCAGTAACGAGCCGTTGGTCTCGGTGCCGATGGAGAGGGGGGCTAGGCCAGCTGCAACTGCAACACATGACCCTGAAGATGAGCCGCCACAGCTCTGAAAGGCGTTGGTGAGTGATTGTATCCACAGGTTCGACTCGCGAGGCAGTATCCCAAGCACTTACACTGTGTCCACCAAATCCATCGTCCCACTGCTTGCCGCCAACGACGTACGGCGACTGAGTCAAGCCACCTACAGCCGACCACCCACATGGCATCCAAAAGCCACTGACGTGAGTGAGCAGTGAGTTGGATATGTGGATAGGGTCCGGGCTAGGGAGGAGGGTTAGTTATGCTGACCGGTAATTGCTGAGTTCTTGTGGAGTGAGGGAGTGGTGTCAGTACAGTCACAAGTCTCTGCTCGCAGCACTAGACTCACACTGAGGTTGGCTTTGCCAAGTATGATGAGGCCAGCTTCCTCGAGCTAGAAAAATGTGCGCAATGGGCGCCTTTCGTCAGCAGCCATTAGGACATGCTGCGGATTGTCGGAAAGCCCCTACTTGAGTAACGAGCGGGGCATTCTGCTTAACCACTGACCCGACAAGCGCAAATGTGCCAGCAGTGGTTTCCATTCCCAACGCATGACGCGTGGCGATGTTGTCCTGTTTGAATCATGCTCAGTGACCATACACGTCAGGTGACACCACTGGGATGAGATGGGTCGGTCACCTTGAGAAGGATCGGAATCCCGTGAAGCGGGCCTCGAACATGCCCATCTGCTCTCTCCTGGTCAAGATGGCGAGCGATGGACAATAGCGAGCTCGTGGGAGCAGTGGAGATGATTGCATTTAGGAATGGATTGTACTTGGCGATGCGTCCGAGGTACGCCGTGACTAGCTGCGTGCTTGACGCTTTGCCCTCGGCTAGAGCACGCTCAAGCTGATGCGCTGTGGCAGTAAGCAGGTCCGGTGGCGCCATGACGAGGAGGTTAGCGATGCTGTTGGAGTGAGAGGTCGTCGGTCAGCATGGGTGGGCGTGGGCATTGTCTCCCTTGGACGAATTCGATTGGTGAGGCCTGTTGAGGCAAAGGGTACTGTAGCCGTGCGCAAGGCACACATGTGCTCTATCGACGTGTCGCTACCCCAGGGGAATGGAAGGGGGGCCTCCAATGGCTTGCGGCTGAGTTTTGTCGAAACTGCAACTGGGCAGGCACAGCAGTGTCCTTGACCTCTCGTCCTCATTTTTGACTTTGAGCAAACCACAACGTCCAATGCACTGCTGATAACGAATTATCGCCATCTCGCACGCTCATCAGTTGCGCTTTGGAAGCGCCGTGCCATCCCCACCCATTTCCGTCTCTTACCTGTTCCAAATGTCCGCGTGCGCCACAAGGCTTACCAAACGCTAGCACGACGTTTTGTTTGCTTGAGCCCGGATCGACGACAACGCTAGCACCAGGCCAGAGATAGCCCGGACCTCAGCCCAATTACGACTCTTCTACGCGCCTTGAAACAATTCCTTCGCAACCCGTCGTCGTATCCAATGCCGTCGAGGGCCCAGCAGATTAGGCATTCGCGCTACAACCTTCGACGTGAACGACAACGAGCACCAATCAAGGACCATCCTGCTGTTCATAATGGCGCAGCTCAGGATTTGGCCTCCACCAATAATAAGCCCAGGCAAGCCCTGGAGACCTCTTGCTCCTCTGGTGGCAACGTGGTGCCCACAATCGAATACGCCGTGCACAATCTTGTCAACTTCGGAAGCGGCACAGAACTCTGGACCAATGCTGGATCGTTCCTTCCGAATCCGCTGATGTTCACAGCAGATTCGGTGAGCAGCATGTCGAAGCAGAGCGATTCCGCGTTGACATATTCTTCAGGTGGAAGTTCGGATCAGAGCGAGACAATGAATGAAAATGTGGATACATGTTCACTCCACGAACACCACGGATTCATCGAGCCATGGCTTGGTCTTGATCACTTCCAGGAATTGGGATTTGAGCCAATAAATTCATGGGGCGACCCGTTTACATTACCGTGGCCGCTGCCTGATACGACAAAAGCCACAGCCAAAGAAAATCAGGAGCTCTTGGGAGACGAGGACGTGCAGCAAGCCACCCCGGAACCTGCGTCGCCTCCTTGCGAATTGACGGTTTGCCCATTGTTCGTTCATTCAGGCCGGAGCAAGCCACAAACCGGAACGCCCAGCTGCGGCGGTCACGAGACTGGTGTCAGTATTCGAGCTGAGCCTCGACGGGCGTTGATAGGACCGATACAAGAGGATTGGGATCCGCCACAATCATGGGAGATTGCGTGCAGCCTTGATGGCGATGGCCGCACCTCCCCGGAACAAAGCACGAAAAGTTCGGTGGTCAGACATTCGCCCTCGGCCGCCCCTTCGCCATATCCAAAAACCCTGTCCATCGACTCTGAGGCCACGCGAACAACTTCAGACCACGACTGGTCGACCAGCGCCGAGGACAGTGCCGAAGAGGAGTTCTGGGCCATATATGACCCGGGGTGTCTGCAAGACTTCCCCGAGTATCCGCGACAAGCCGCAGCGATACTGCGGAGTGCACTCCATCGCTTTGCGCCATGGAGCTGCCAGAGCCATCAGAAAGAGCCAAGCAACAGCGAGACTGCAAATGGCTCACAGGCGGGATCCTCGAACAGTGTGCAGAACTCCGACGCCCCAAAGAGTCGCGGCTCCCAAAAAGGTGTACGCAGAAAGAGGTCCGCTGGCGAAAGCAGAGATTCCGGAGACGAAGACGACCACAACGAGGATAGAGGTTCGAAACGTGCCAAAGGAGAAAACCCTGGTGACGAGGGCCCTTGCTTCGCGTGCCCGTTCTACAAGTTCGACTTCGCCGCGCATCACAAATGCCTCAATCTCACCCTGCGCCGCGTCCGCGATGTCAAGCAGCACCTTGTGCGCCGCCACCAGCAGCCCCTGTTCTGCATCACCTGTGGCCAGACCTTCGAGACACAGCACCAGCAAGAGTCGCACCTCTTGCAACGTTCATGCACGAGGCCGGACACCTTCGTCCGCCCCCCTGGCATAACCAGAGACCATCGGGAAAAGTTTGCGTCGAGGGTCAGCAAGATGCTTTCTGGCACCGAACAGTGGTTCTCGGTCTGGGACATCATCTTCCCTGGAGCCTCGCGCCCACAGTCGCCATATGTCAGCGCCGCAGTGGAGGAAGTGGTAGACATGGTTCGGCGATTCTGGGAGGAGAACGGGCGCAGCATCATTGCGGACCAGCTCGCCACGGCAGACATGCCGTACAACTTTCCCGCCGAAGAACGGCTCCTGTCCACACTGTTTGTGGACTGCGGGAGAAGAGCAATGCACATGTTTACCAACCGACTTGCCACAAGGGCCCAAGTGCTGACAGGAAATGTCACCGACAGTGCGAGCCACGACCAGGCGTCAACAACGGGTGCAATCCGCTCACAGACATCATTGCCCGATTTGACCTCAGAACGGGGTTCCAACACCGTCGACCAGATCGAAGAGCCCCCAGAGCAGATATTCGGCTTTGACCAGCATCTGTCTCTACTGCAACACAACGAAGAGGCCGCACGCGATTGCGGTCTCTGGAGCGCCGAGGCGAGCAACTCGCTACCTGGTGCCGGATCTCAGTCGGACACTCTCTCGGCGTCAGTATTAGC